>NW_021130405.1:60947-726546 GCF_004193835.3 Ostrinia furnacalis | reverse complement strand
CGCGCACTATGAGACCTTATAGTAAGGTTTGTGAATACGTGCGTAAGTGTGTAAGAGTACAATATTATTATTTTTTCAATAAAAAATATTACTATTCACAAAAAGTGATATAATATTTTTACTTTTACAGTTGAACATTTAACCCCCTCCTTTTTTGAAGTCGGTTAAAATAGGTAGGTAACAAGCAATAATAGTCATTGACCTAACAGAAAACCTAGCACAAAGGTCCAATAAGGAAACCTACAATGTACTTACTCGTACATTTCCATAAAATATAATATTTGGTTGTGGAGGCTAATGACCCGTCGGAGTAACACGTGCGTCATAAATGTTACTGTTAATTTACTTTTTGTCGTACTGAATTATAAATATTACGAGTATATCGCTACATGATGAAAAATGTTGTAAGGTATTGTGGGTTGAATCATTGGTACTAAACTGTCAAGCTGAGATTTTTCAGTATGTTTCCGTTGGAATTACAATAATCGTTTAGTGGACCGTTTGGTGTAGTGGTTCAGAACATACTACTATGCCGAGAGGTCCCGGGTTCGATTCCTGGCCGGGCAGAAATTGAAATAATGAATTTTAATTTCTGCGACGCGTCTGGTAGGCCAGTAGAATTAAACACAAAAATGAATTAAATCGGAAATAATTCCTACTAAAGATTTTAGTGCTTTAATGGCTTCTTTAGTTGCCCATAAAGACTCTCCTAGGTTTTCGACTTCGACAGAGTTGTGCTTAAGTGGTGGGGGCCCCCGAAAGGGGCGATTTTTCGGTTTTCCGGTTATACCGCGTAAAGGACTTACCCTATCGAAAAGTGGTCTTCCTGACGGTTAAAGGGCATTTAATCCTGCATTAAATAAGACCAAATTCATATGTTTTGAACAAACCGTTCTCGTGAAAATGTTCGGCAAAGTAGAACATATGTGTATAATTAATGACCGTCTCCACGTCCAATGGCTCGTTACCCGCAAGCTTCCAAGTCTTGAAAAGGAGCGCCTCAACCAGTGTAACCCTATCAAGGCTTACGAGCTTGATGCGCTTATCCTTGTTCGTCCCAGCCGTTCCTTAACTGCGGTTGCTGCACCTCTTCCTGGCACTCACCTGAACGACTCTGTGTTACCTACTGTGGCTGCCCCTATTCCTTGTATCCTCCTGCACGACTACGTTGCCTAGCCGTATGCCTGGTCTAAGGTTAAACGCCAAAAATCAACAACAACATGTTCATATTAAAACGCTGAAGAGGTTTTTGTTTGTTTGTTTGAACGCGCTAATCTCAAGAATTACTAGTTTGATTGAAATAATTATTTTTGTGTTGAATAGCTCATAAATTGAGGAAGGCTATAAGATATATACAATCACTCTAAAACTAATAGAGGCGAAGCAGTAAAGAAAAATGTTGCAAGCACGGAAAATAGTATTTAAACTATTTTCACGCGTACGAAGTTGATTTTGTGGCATCGAACCTTGGACCAGGCATATGGCTAAGCAATGCAATCGTACAGGAGAGTACAAGGAAGAGGGCCAGCCATATTAGGTAACACAGAGTTGTTCAGGAGAGTGCCAGGAAGAGGTGCAGCAACCGCAGTTAAGGAACGGCTGGGACGAATAAGGATAAGCGAATCCAACTCGTGAGCCTTGACAGGCATACGCTGGTTAAGGCGACCCTTTACAAGGCTTGGGAGCCTACGGGTGACGAGCTATTGGACGTGGAGAGGGTCATTAATTATACACATATTTTGTACTTTGCCGAACATTTGCACGAGAACGGTTTGTCCAAAACATATGAATTTGGTCTTATTTAATGCAGGATTAAATGCTCTTTAACCGTCAGAAAGACCACTTTTCGATAGGGTAAGTCCTTTACGCGGTATAACCGGAAAACCTAAAAAGCGCCCCTTTCGGGGGCCCCCAAAACTTAAGCACAACTCCGTCGAAGTCGAAAACCTAGGAGAGTCTTAATGGGCAACCAATTAAGCCATTAAAGTAATAAAATCTTTTGTAGGAATCATTTCCGATTTAAAATCTAATTCTACCGGCCTATGGGTGTTTTTTTTTTGTTAAATATTTACCAACAACATATCATTTCAGTTTTCTATCAAAAATATGTATT
Organism: Ostrinia furnacalis; assembly: GCF_004193835.3. Lineage (NCBI taxonomy): Eukaryota > Metazoa > Arthropoda > Insecta > Lepidoptera > Crambidae > Ostrinia > Ostrinia furnacalis. The sequence goes on along the minus strand of NW_021130405.1, from coordinate 724,433 downwards.
TAGTATTTAATTATGTTTTTATCCGTTGTCTAGTACCCATAGTACAAGCTTTGCTTAGTTTGGGGCTAGCGGCGCGGTGTAAAAAAAAATTCAACACGAGCACGACTCTAATCTCTACTTTACTAGTGGCAAATGGATCAGTCCTATATCTTCCTCACAAAAGGCCAGACGGGTTGAGAAGGCCTGATGTTCGCATATTATTTACTCCCTAGTCTTATCCGTCTCTCCTAGAACCACACACCTAAGAAAAGTGATGGGAGGGCATAGAGTTCGTTAATTTCTACTTATTTTTAACCACTAACGTATCACAGGTTGTCGACACACGTTATCTCGTGTCAAAGCTCCTGAAAACGTCACAAATACCACGAAATATTTAATGAGTTGTGAGGTGAACGTTTACAAAATAAGTTTCGAAGCCTGTCATGTTATTTTTGACCTGACTTTGGATGAAGTTCATCTTTAAACAGGATCCTTGTTAAGATGTTTGAGCCGCCTGCTAATTATGATGTTGCGAACAAGTTTCGGCCGACAAATGAAACAATATTTTGAGCTTTAGCAAGTATATCTTTGTTGTTGGCTTTGTGTTATTGATACTGGGTGTTTATCTGCTATTTTTAGATACAAAACAACATAATTATTCCTCTTGAATGATTATCTACTTCTCTGATGAACGAAGTGTTGATGGTTCTCAAACGTGAAAGTGAAATTGTGAACTCCGTCAGTTTATAAAATAACGCATGAGATTGTAAACTAACAGTGTTTTAGGTTAGGTTAGATCGTAACTACGTCAGATTATAATCTGACGGAATTCGCAATTTTACGGTGACGAACCTTTCTGAATAGTAACGTACGTATCTAAAAGTTTTAATTAGTAGACTCATTTTCGGCATATCGTTAAAAGTTTCAAAATGTGTTTGAGCAAGTTCTTTCCAGATGTGTTCTTGCATATTTGAATTTAAGTCAAGTTTTCAATAATTATGCTTTAAATTACTTTAGATTAAGCCATCTTTGTACATTATTGTTGCCTAATAATATGTTCAAATAAGCGTGTCGTATTCAATAGGTTGTCTCCAAATCGTTCTTTGAATAAAATTCGCATTCTCGTTCAAGGGCCGGGCCATATCGTCATTATTATAAATCGGTATAATACCATCTTTAGCCGCGATAACTCCATGTAATAACGGTTCCCTGGGCCGCCGTATGGTTATCGTAGAGGGATAATAATGTGCGTTTGTTTTTATACGGGTACCGGCTGGTGCCTGTCATTTTTGGTTCGGATACCAATTGTTACTTAGGCATACTCCTTGAGCAGAAACCATTATAGAACTGTACCTAGATTATTAATCAATTTGTAATAGGGTATTTGCCACCACCAATCAACTGACGTGCTTTTTAAAACTTCCCAACTCTCCCATAGATTTTTTATGACAATACTAGCCAGTGACGTCACTATTTTGTCAACTCAAACTACTTTTTTCAATTACAATGCAACAAAAATCTTAAACGTACCTTTTGAAAAATGTTGTCTTTAGAATTGAGGAGTGGTGGCTAATACCCAACTATACAATTAAAATGTATAAATTTTAATTAAGTCTTCAAAAATCATTCTGAAAGGCTAATTGCGAAAATGATTAATTTCTATCAAATCCAATCATTTAGTTGGATCAAAGTTATATCTAAGTAATAATGTTATTGTTTGTTTACTCGCTTTATGTAAAAATAAAGAGTTGTTCTAAGACTCAAAGGGACAATTAAATTAAAACAATTTATTGTTTTAGTGCTTTTATCACATTTTAGTTAAGAAACGGGTTTTTGTTAAAGCATCTTGTTTCAGAGAGAAATTGTTTTTGAAATCAAAAAGATTTTAACAAAACTTTGTAAGTAATAGCTTTATAAGTGTTCTTTGCAAAGTGTGCAGGACTGTTTATTATCCGGCTAAAAAACTGTACGGAACTGTCGGAGGCCAGATAACTGATGACTGGAGTGAATGAGCGGAGTGGGCTGTACGGATGCGGTGAAACGGAGAGCGGTGGACTGTAGACTGTAGAAGCTCCGCTGGACGGTGTCTCCAATCGCTGCACTACTATATTATAATCGGTGGTGGATCGTTGCCACGTCTTCGTACCTCGTGGCTTCTATACTATGTGCGGCGTGACGTTCTATACGGTGAACACGGTGCGGTCGATGTCACACGCTGTAGGAGTCCGGTCAATACGGTATCCGAATTCGCTATGCTATACGGTGTCCGAGGTCTATGCTGTAGTCGTTCTTCTATTCACTATCTTCACTATGCGCTCTTGAGACTCTTGAGTAGACTGTTCTTCGCTGTACTATCGGAGACTATTCTCTTCGATTGATTAGAGAAGACTATTCACTTCGATTGATTAGAGATGACTATGCTTGGTGCGGCCCGGCAGCCTGTTTAAATACCCATTAGCTCCGCCTATATTCTAGAATATCCCGCGGTCCGCCCGTATTCGGGAATACGCAAGTACTTACTCGAACTCGCGGGAGTCGTAAACAAACTATAAGGCGTCCGGATATGAGCCTTATTTCGTAGAGCGTAAGGGCGGTTATCGCGGGCGCGCGTACTATCGCTGTCCTTTGCGCGCTCGCGCTGTCTCTTTCTTTTCAAGTACTTGCCGCGCGCCGATGATTCATGACATAACTATACCTATAGGTGCGTATATGTATTTACTGCGGTTTCTTTTGATCTTTTTAGGGTTCTGTAAGACGAATTTGTAGTCGTCCTGCACACAAAGTAAAATGCAAATAGTGTCTTTTTAACATATTAAAGTCCTTAAATAAAGCTTTATTAAAAGCTTTTTGAATGTAAATAGTGATATTTTACTACATAATGTTTAAGGGCATTATTAATGCTGGTGACTTTTGTCACCGTGACAAGTATATCTTTCTCTTTTACACTTTTATAAAAGTAAAAAGAGAGACAACGTCGTACTTATTCTTATCTGTGGAGAAACATATAGGACATACTGTCACGGTGACAAATGTCACTTGTGCGCGAGAGCCCTTAATCAGTATGTCTTGTCTGTAATATGAGTGCAAAGGACAAAAAACAGTTTTCAAAACTTCGTTGGGTAAAAATATTAGAGAAAAAAAGGCAAAAGGTTTTGCGGAAGTCCATCATAGTTTGTCACAGCAGCGGTCGGTGCCGTAGGAAAAGTTAGAAGGACTCGGTGTAATAAGTTGTTTTCGTACTTTTGGAGAACCTATTTAAGGATAAAATTATCACTTCACGGGATTTATTGCAACAATATCTATTATCCTGCTTTCGCCTCCGAGATTTATTTTACCATGTAGTACCCCTGTACGACAACCCAATCCGCACACAATATTCAGCGTAGTAGTATTAAAAAACAAAAGAGCGGGCAACCCCACCCCTACCACGCTGTGGGCTCGGTGTCCGAGCGGTCTCATTTCTTTGTGCGCACGCGCAACGACCGCACGCAGTATAAGAAAAATGCTTAAGTGACGTCACCAGGACGTTTTTACCGACAAAAAACGTAATTATTTTAAGTTGTGCANAGTTTTGAAGGCCAATTTTAGAAAAGTGCGCAGACGCTAGCGACCCAACCTTTACTGGCTTACTGACAAATTTAGTAAACGAGGCTTTCCTGGAATGCCAGCTCTCTGACGCAAGTTTTCAAAAAGTTACAGCGTAAAGTGTTACCCTGGTCTACTATAGTAGTCCGCGCGTGTACTCTAGTGTTAAGGTTACAGTAATTAATTATAATAATAAAATATTTAAATGTCATTTCAATTCATATAATTAATTATTTAATTTAACCCAACAAATTAATTTACATATTTTCACCATCTCTCAAAAATATGGACTACTGGTTGAATAAGAGAGAATGCCCACATATACTAAGGCGCGTATTCACAAATGATGCTTGCATAAGTGAAGCTGCAAATCGAATGCACAGTGTTGAATAGAGCTCTGTGATTGGTTCGTGTGTGCTATGCGCGCACTTTGAGACCTTATAGTAAGGTTTGTTAATACGTGCGTAAGTGTGTAAGAGTACAATAATCTTTTTTCAATAAAAAATATTACTATTCACAAAAGGTAGGTAATATAATATATTTACTTTTACAGTTGAATATTTAACCCCCACCTTTTTTGAAGTCGGTTAAAAACAGGTAGGTAACAAACGATAATACTTAGTCATTGACCTCACAGAAAACCTAGCACAAAGGTCCAATAAGGAAACCTACAATGTACTCGTACATTTCCATAAAATATAAATTTGGTTGTGGAGGCTAATGACCCGTCGGAGTAACACGTGCGTTATAAATGTTACTGTTAATTTACTTTTTGTCGTACTGAATATTATAAATATTATATCGCTACATGATGAAAAATTGTTGTAAGGTATTGTGGGTTGAATCATTGATACTAAACTGTCAAGCTGAGATTTTTCAGTATGTTTCCGTTGGAATTAATATAATCGTTTAGTCGGCCGTTTGGTGTAGTGGTTCAGAACAGACTACTATGCCGAGAGGTCCCGGGTTCATTCCTGGCCGGGCAGAAATTGAAATAATGAATTTTAATTTCTGTGACGGGTCTGGGTGTTTTATTATTATTTATTGTTAAAGATTTACCAACAACATAATTATCATTTCAGTTTTTGTATAATATGTATTTATTTACAAGAAAAGGTATTCAAGTAATTATGTTTCGTTGTCTAGTACCCATAGTACAAGCTTTGCTTAGTTTGGGGCTAGCGGCGCAGTGTGAAAAAAAAAAATACAATACTAGCACGACTCTACTCTCTACTTTACTATGGCAAATGGATTAGACTTATATCTTCCCCACAAAAGGCCAGACGGGTTGAGGAGGCCTGGTGTTCGCATATTATTTACTCCCTAGTCCTGTCCGTCTCTCTTAAATCCACACACCTAGTGAGGAGATGGCATCATAATTTCAGCCATAGGACGTCCACTGCTGAACATAGGCCCGCCCCAATGACTTCCACATAGCACGGTTGGTAGCGGCCTGCATCCAGCGCCTTCCTACTACCTTTATCAGGTCGTCGGTCCACCTTATGGATGGACGTCCCACACTGCGTTTTCCGGTACGCGGCCTCCATTCCAGAACCTTACTGCCCCATCGGCCGTCAGTTCTGCGTACTATATGCCCTGCCCACTACCACTTCAGCTTGCTAATCCGTCGGGCTATGTCAGCGACTTTAGTTCGTTAGGGGAGGGCGCTGACGTATTATCACAGGTTGTCGACACACGTTATCTCGTGTCAAAGCCACTGAAAACGTCACAAATACCACGAAATATTTAATGAGTTGTGAGTTGAACGTTTACAAAATAAGTTTCGAAGTCTGTCATGTTATTTTTGACCTGACTTTGGATGAAGTTCGCCTTTAAACAGGATCCTTGTTAAGATGTTTGAGGCGCCTGCTAATTATGATGTTGCGAACAAGTTTCGGCCGACAAATGAAACAATATTTTCAACTTTAGCAAGTTAAGTATATCTTTGTTGTTGGCTTTGTGTTATTGATACTGAGTATTTATCTGCTATTTTTAGATACAAAATAACATAATTATCCCTCTTGAATTAATTAATATCTACAGCTTCTCTGATGAACGAAGTGTTGATGGTTCTTGAACGTCAATGTAAAATTGTGAACTCCGTCAGTTTATAATATAACACATGAGATTGTAAGCTAGTGTGTTAGATCGTAACTACGTCAGATTATAATCTGACGGAATTCGCAATTTTACTGTGACGAACCTATCTGAATAGTAATGTACGTATCTAAAAGTTTTAATTAGTAGACTCATTTTCGGCATATCGTTAAAAGTTTCAAAATGTGTTTGAGCAAGTTCCTTCCAGATGTGTTCTTGCATATTTGAATTTAAGTCAAGTTTTCAATAATTANGTATATTGCCCGAATAGCTCTTTTGTTGTAAAATGAAAATTGATTCTATGTCTGCTGCTGAGCCCCACAGTAAAAGACCATAAGACATAATACTATGTAAATAACTAAAATATACAAGCCTTGCTGCTTCAACATCAGTCAAGTTTCTGATCTTTCTCACCGCAAAGGCAGCTGAACTAAGTCTTCCCGCCAAGGCAGCAATATGGGGGCCCCATTGTAATTTACAATCTAGAGTAATACCTAGAAAAACAGTAGAGTTTATCAGTTCAATATGTTCATTATTTACTGTAATATTTGTGTTAACTTGTTTGACATTAGGCATAGTGAATTTTAAACGTTTAGTTTTTTTTGCGTTTAATCAATGGACGTGCTTTTTAAAAATGTCAAAACGTCTCGTTCCCTCAGATTTGTATAACAATATTAGCCAGTGACCGCACTATTTTGTCAACTCAAACTACTTTTTTCAATTACAATGCAACAAAAATCTTAAACGTACCTTTTGAAAAATGTTGTCTTTAGAATTGAGGAGTGGTGACTAATACCCAACTATACAATTATAAATTTTAATTAAGTCTTCAAAAATATTCTGAAAGGCTAATTGCGAAAATGATTAATTTCTATCAAATCCAATCATTTAGTTGGATCAAAGTTATATCTAAGTAATAATGTTATTGTTTGTTTACTCGCATTATGTAAAATAAAGAGTTCTTCTAAGACTCAAAGGGACAATTAAATTAAAACAATTTATTGTTTTAGTGCTTTTATCACATTTTAGTTAAGAAACGAGTTTTTGTTAAAGCATCTTGTTTCAGAAAGAAATTGTTTTTGAAATCAAAAAGATTTTAACAAAACTTTGTAAGTAATAGCTTTAGAAGTGTTCTTTGCAAAGTAAAATGCAAATAGTGTTTTTTTAACACAAAGTCTTTAAATAAAGCTTTATTAAAAGCTTTTTGAATGTTAGTGATATTTTACTACATAATGTTTAAGTGCATTATGTTTTACTGGTGACTTTTGTCACCGTGACAAGTATATCTTTCTCTTTTACACTTTTATAAAAGTAAAAAGAGAGACAACGTCGTACTTATTCTTATCTATGGAGAAACATATACATACTGATGACAAAATGTCACTTGTGCGCGAGAGCCCATAATCAGTATGTCTTGTCTGTAATATGAGTGCAAAGGACAAAAAACAGTATTCAAAACTTCGTTGGGTAAAAATATTAGAGAAAAAAAGGCAAAAGGTTTTGCGGAAGTCCATCATAGTTTGTCACAGCAGCGGTCGGTGCCGTAGGAAAAGTTAGAAGGACTCGGTGTAATAAGTTGTTTTCGTACCTTTTTTGGTAGAACCTATTTTAAGAGTTCAACTGAGTCTTCACTTTTAAAATAAACAACTTAATATGATAAGTGGGTGGGAACTCCAAAAATTACTCAAAATGTTTGTTATGAACTGCCAAAACCCACTCATTTTATAGGAGTGTCACAATAAGGACCTGACATCACTTGTTAAAAAATGTTCACTTATAAAACGTACTAAGTTTTCGCGGCAAATATTTTTACCTTCAATTGATTCAATTTTTATATTTATACCTAGTATTATATTATCTGTTTTATACTATCTTTCTGCCCGCGGCTTCGCCCGCGTGTAATTTTGTCTGTCACAGAAAAACTTAATCGCGCGCGTCCCTGTTTCAAAAACCGGGATAAAAACTATCCTATGTCCTTTCCCGGGACTCAAACTATCTCTATGCCAAATTTCATAAAATCGGTTCAGTGGTTTAGGCGTGAAAGCAAGACAGACAGACAGAGTTACTTTCGTCTTTATAATCTTATTAGTATAGAATTAGTATAGATAGTTTAGATTGTTTATATATTGATATTAACCACAAATCTGAAATTTCATTCTAACTTTTATCATAGGCTTCTATCACAGGAGTGAATGTAGGTATATAGTTCTACTGCCTTCAACAGAATCTCACTAAAAGCAAACTAAACAAATAAATAAGTACCTAGTTCCAGCACATCAATATCCAAAACACAAAATACTTCGCAGCTATCAGTCCATTTGTGAGCTTATCCCGTCTTAACCCTTTGGCCGTTTTACCATACTATTTGCGTTTGGATCCCGGTGGGTACAAAAACAACCGGCACTTAGAAAACATGTAAATACGCGTCCGAACGCGGTCTTTGCATAAGCTCCGGTAAGTCGGGCGAAGGGTTAGTCCCGCTTCGGCGCCATTTGATTGGTCAAAGGGAATAAATAATGAGCAAAATGCGTCTCGTTAGGGAGATTATGGCGATTGGGAAATTGAGATTTTCACGTTTGCGATGGACTGTTGTGGATAGTTACATAAAAGTTTTAGTTCGGGAGGAAATTTAATTAATTTGTTGGGGATTATAATTAATGCTGCATATTTTGACAATATTCCGATTTGCGTTAATTTCTATACAGTGATTTAATTAATCCCTCACTTGATTGATGTATGTTTTGCTCCATAAAAGTAGTAAATAAATTTCAATTTATATTTAGGTACAACCATCACCATCTAAAGTCTCTACAGAATAGGTATACATTTTTATTGCCAATCAGCACATCACAACTGCTTAAGAGCTGCATTATCTAGCTTGATGTGTATCTGTATACCACAACGTTACCAACTGAAACATGCAGATGTTGTTTCAACCCGTTTGCCCGTCCGTCCGCGACGAAGCCCTGCTTTTTATTCATACGGCCTTTTGTAAGCCGGCCTTCGCGAGGCTGTCGCAAAACACTCACAAACTCAGGCGTCACTCCTTCGGCCAAGTCTAAGTCAAGGGTTTTGAGTTGCAGCTATTTCGGGAGTACTGGAATGATCCCGTTAACATTATAATTTCGAGAATCTACTCACTTATTCAAAGTCAAAGTTTTTTACTTAGGCCCAGTAAAAAAGGGCGGTTATACATGACCAAATAAGTAACTTGCCCTACCACCACTTCGGGACAACATATGGGCTAGCCATTCGGAAAGAAGTAGCGGTCAATTTTTTCAGTCTCTTTTTCAATCAACAGCACTTACAATAAATTTCAGAAGTTTTATTTCAAAGGTTGGTGCAAAAAAAACGTTAATTGTCAACATTAGGTACAATTGATAAAGAATGCAATAGGGACCCTAAATGAAAGCAATTTCATAATATTTGATAATTATTTTGTCATTATTCGGTACTTACTCAATAGTTTAATTATAAAATAGTTTAGCAACATGAAATAAAACCAATATTGGTTATTCAGTTGAAATGCTCACCTAAACCTGAACCGCACTTAGTTAATTATTTTTGGTTTCAAATTCTAATTTTAGTATTGGCCTGAATTGATTCCTGCTATAATAATATTTAGTTCCTGTTGCGTGGGTCGAGTATGAAGTTCTAGTATTTATTGCAGTGCCCGGAATGGGTCCGATTACTAAATTACGGCCAACTAACAGCGATACAAAAAGTCGATTCGACTGTAGAACTGACAATATATTCTGTCTCTTCCCGTCTAGTGTATTTGTCGTAATGTCTCGTTCTCCAGCTAAAATATGTCAAAGTCAAGCCCTGCTATTCCAAATGACCATGACATTGGGTTTGTTTACATTTGGTATCGCTTCTCATTGGCCGTACTTTAGGGATGCTATCGGTAATTCGGATCATTGAGGCATCTCAAGTATCCTAAGTACTCGTACTAGCATAAGCTGAAACGAATTATTATAGCCTATATCTATATTATTAAGATATCGATACTAGAGTAGAAGTCTAAGTTTATAGATTAGATCATTCCAAGACTTCTGTAGACAGGCCATGAACTGAGATATTGCTTTACGAAGTTACAAATACTTCTCAACAATTTAAATCGATTACGTCCTGTGTCTGTCTGTCTGTGTCTGTGAGGAGATCCGTAGGAGAACCAGAGTGACTGACATAGCCCGCAGAATCGCTAAAATCAAGTGGCAGTGGGCGGGGCACATAGCTCGAAGAGCTGACGGCCGCTGGGGCAGGAAAGTTCTTGAGTGGCGACCACGAGCTGGAAAACGTAGCGTGGGCAGGCCTCCTACTAGGTGGACCGACGATCTGGTAAAGGTCGCGGGAAGAGCCTGGATGCGGGCAGCGCAGGACCGTTCATTGTGGAAAACCTTGGGGGAGGCCTTTGTCCAGCAGTGGACGTCATTTGGCTGAAACGACGTCCTGTGTCTGAAATGATGATGATGAAGTGGGGCAATATAAATCGGTCGTGAGAATCACAAAGGTTGTAAATCCTTCGAATATTATAAATGCAAAAGTTTGTATGGATGTTTAGATGTCTGGATGTTAACATGTTTGTTACTCTTTCACGCAAAAACTACTGAAAGGATTATGATTAAACTTAACAGTATTCTTTTTTATAACCCAGAATAACATAATTATAGGCCATAATTTATGACGATCTGTGAGAAACTAAATTTCACGCGGGTGAAGCCGCGGGCAAAAGCTAGTTGATAAATACAATCATCCGGCATTTTTTCCGGAAAATCTTGTCTAGTTAATATTACAAAAGATTTTGCTTGTTTGTTATACAATATTAGCCCGCGGCCCGAGAGGTCCCTGACTTAGTCCCTCGTCATGTCAAACTTGTCGAAAAAGTTGTGTCGTGGATGTTTAGTGTTCTAGGAAAATGCGGAACATTACAAGGAACATGACGAGGTTCAACTAAAGTTACACTCTCATGTTTTAGGGATTATGTTCCTTGCTTTTAAAGATCACAAATAGGGGAATAATGTACGAAATTAAATTTATATTTTATGAAAGTTGTAAGCTCTCATAATATAATACCTTAGCTAGTGTTGCTTTCAGTGTAGTTCTCCATATAAAAAACAAAAAATGACTTTAGTTGTCGGCCCCAAAATGATATGCCCATTTTCTTTAACTACATTTTTTTTTTTCAAAAGAATGGGCTACTACTGGATTGCAGCAAAGGTTCGCGTAGGCCACTGCACCAGTTAGCCAGTTAATTCATTTTTATTTTGCTGCATTGCTATTATGCCTAAACTAATGACCACATTTCGCGTAAATTAGCATTTTATGCTCGTTCTTTACCCAAATACTCACCAACTAGTGGTGTCTTGTCGGCCGTTTGGTGTAGTGGTTCAGAACGGACTACTATATGCCGAGAGGTCCCGGGTTCGATTCCCGGCCGGGCAGAAATTGAAATGATGAATTTTAATTTCTGTGACGGGTCTGGGTGTTTCTATGTATAATATGTATGTATTTAAAAAAAAGTATATAAGTAGTATATCCGTTAAGCTAGCACCCATAACACAAGCATTAAGTTGCTTACTTTGGGGCTAGCTGACGCTGTGTGAAATTGTCCAAAGATTTATTATTATTATTATTATTTTTATTAACTAGTGCTGTAAACTCTGTGATCTAAGGCTCTACATAACTGCAATATGCAAGTACATCATCAGCGAGTAAACAAAACCGCCGGCCGTGGCCGCCCTAGCCGTCATTCCGCCCGCCCTCGGCTTAGCGCGACTTAAAACTCTCTCAAAACTTGTCTTGGTTATTTTCGGAGACGGGTCACGGACGGAATGAGCGGTTTTGAGAAAATAAAGTGTTTGAGAAAATATACATNGACTGTGTATTAAGGATTTCTTAGCCCTATAAATCTGCAGTCACAGCTAAAAATCGAAATGATCCTCATTGTCAACATTAGGTACAATTGATAAAGAATGCAATAGGGACCCTAAATGAAAGCAATTTCATAATATTTGATAATTATTTTGTCATTATTCGGTACTCAATAGTTTAATGATAAAATAGTATAGCTAAATAACGTAAAACCAATATTGATTATTCAGTTGAAATGCTCACCTAAACCTGAACCGCACTTAGTTAATTATTTTTTATTTCAAATTCTAATTTTAGTATTGGCCTGAATTAATTACGAGTAATTCCTGCTATAATAATATTTAGTTCCCGTTGCGTGGGTGGAGTATAACGTTCTGGTATTTGTGTATATTGCCATACCCGAAACTAGAGGTCCAGTAACTAAATATGGTTTTCGAAGAATTCGACTCAGTGAGACATCTTAGGTAGGGTAAACCGACAGTCATTGGACGCTGCCAGTCATTGGACAAAATAACCCTTGAATTTTCTTAAAATGAATATTCCTTCAAATACAATAAATATTCCTTCAAAAAAACGCCCTTTTATCTCCATCAGTCGGAATCTCTCAGTTGTTGAAATAGAAATGCTATTTTTAATTCAGTAAATAGCTGTCCAATAACTTTCTTGAGTGTCCAATGACTGGCAGTTTACCCTATCTAGGTACGAATAATATTGACTATATCGATATATTATGGTATCGATACTAGAGTAGACGTCTAAGACCTAAGTTTATAGATTAGTTCCAAGACTTCTGTAGACATGCCATGAACTGAGATATTGCTTTACTAAGTTACAAATACTTCTCAACAATTTAATTTAATCGATTATGAGCAAATAAGTGGAGCAGTTTGGGGCCTACGTTCAGCAGTGGACCTCCTGTGGCTGAAATGATGATGAAGTGGGGCAATTGAAATCGGTCGTGAGAATCACACACAAAGGTTGTAAATCCTACTAACTTTCGCATTTCTATATATGTATATAAAAGAAAGTCGTGTTAGTTACTTCGCTTATAACTCAAGAACGGCTGAACCGATTTAGCTGAAAATTGTCAGGGAGGTAGTTTAGAGCCAGGAGAAGGACATAGGATACTTTTTATCCCGTTCGAAATAAAAAAAAAGTCTGCTTATTTATTGCCATTAAGGCGGAACAAAGTTCGCCGGGTCAGCTAGTTATAATATAAATGCGAAAGTTTGTATGGATGTTTAGATGTCTGGATGTTAACATGTTTGTTACTCTTTCTCGCAAAAAAGAATATTGTTAAGTTTCATCAAAATCCGTTCAGTGATTTTGATGAAACTTAACAGTATTCTTTTTTATAACCCAGAATAACATATATGCTATAATTTATGACGATCTGTGAGAAACTAAATTTCACGCGGGTGAAGCCGCGGGCAAAAGCTAGTTCATAAATACAATCATCCGGCATTTTTTCCGGAAAATCGGTCTAGTTAATATTACAAAAGATTTTACTTGTTTGTTATAAACAATATTAGCCGGCGATGTATAAATGCCCGCGGCCCGAGAGGTCCCTGACTTAGTCCCTCGTCATGTCAAACTTGTCGAAAAAGTTGTGTCGTGGATGTTCAGTGTTCTAGGAAAATGCGGAACATTACAAGGAACATGACGAGGTTATGTTTTAGGGATTATGTTCCTTGCTTTTGAGGGTTATTTTAAAGATCACAATAGGGGAATAATGTACGAAATTAAAGTTATATTTTATGAAAGTTGTAAGCTCTCATAATATAATACCTTAGCTAGTGTTGCTTTCAGTGTAGTTCTCCATATAAAAAACAAAAAATGTTTTTAGTCGTCGGCCCCAAAATAATATGCCCATTTTTTTTAACTCGCATTTTATTTTTCAAAGAATGGGCTACTACTGGAATGCAGCAAAGGTTCTCTAAGTCTACTGCACCAGTTAGCCAATTAAATCATTTTTATTTTGCCGCGTTGCCATTGTGCCTAATGACCACATTTCATGTTTTACATTTTATGCGACTTTTTATGTAAATACTTACCAACTAGTGTTCTAAACCCTGTTATTTAAGGTTCTACATAACTGCAATATGCAAGTACATCATCAGCGAGTAAACAAAACCGCCGGCCGTGACCGCCCTAGCCGTCATTCCGCCCGCCCTCGGCTTAGCGCGACTTAAAACTCTCTCAAAACTTGTCTTGGTTATTTTCGGAGACGGGTCACGGACGGAATGGGCGGTGTTTTGAGGAAATAAAGTGTTTGAGAAAATATACATTGTGGTTTGTCACAATTTTCCTACTCTCTGTAGGCAGGTTGTACAATGTTTACTTTTAGACGGCATTCATCTTAAACCATCATTAAAACTGATTTATTAACTTACTAACATGATTGCCAAAAAAAGATAACAGTAACTGACCCTCGTTCGATTCGCCTGGTGAGATGCTGCTTAAATAGGATGACACGTTACTTCAAATTAAACTTCAAATTGTGTTTATTGTGAATTTACAGGTACAAAAGTCAGGTCATTTTTTTTATGCAAGACAAGGCAGGTACCTATTTGACCGTACCTAATGTGTAGTTTTGATAAGTAGAGATCAGCTGTGTTTCGCCGCTTTTGTATAAGTAATGACATACATATTATTTAGGTATTGTGCTCTAACTCTATCCTATAAATAAGACTATTACATGTTTTGGAAAGCACAATCGAAATCAGTATGTTTGAGCATGAAAGTGAGTTACATTAAGTACACAATGAGAAACGAAAAAGATTCTAGAACTTAATAAATATAGAGAAACGTCTTTTGAAGTACAAACGGTGCACACGCTGTAATAGACTTTCATAGGGTAAAGCCTCCATTTTTGAGTCCACAAAGATATTGACGAGGTCTCGAGGCACTTAACGGCCGGGAGCGACTCGTGAACGACTCGGCCTCTGGCCAGTTTACGAGCGGATTTAGGTCTGGGCCACAGTGTACGGGAGGCAGCGGTTACTTTGCTATCGTGATCCAGTGGTGAAAGAGTTAGATTCTATTGATTTAGAGGTTTTAGGTTATTAAGGATAGCCAGCGTGCGAAGTACAGCCTATTCATTGGCTAAATTAATTACAAAGTCGTGCTCCTACTGACGAAACTTTTACAAGTTATTTTTTGCGTGTGTAAAGGCTTTAATTTGCATGTCACCTTTACCTACTCCCAGGTGTGGAAAGGATATCCAATTATTGCATGTTGACCCAACTTTCTATTATGTTTATGAATCGAATTTATTCTTAAATTCATAATGCTAGTTGTGCTAATAAGATCATTTGAAATGCAGATCTAATGTAACCACGGCCGGTGCAATCCGGTCAAAACGTCAGGCAAAAGGCAAGGCAGGTCAACGCGTAACGCGTTTAAACGTCTTTAAATTATGCAAAGCGAAAGTTTAAAAATAATTAAATCTTTGAATTCCCGCGGCCTCCTGCTACAAAGCCCGAACTCTTGAAACGTCGTAAAGTCTTCAATCACATTACCCAGCGAGTGACCACACTCGGGCCAATATGGCCGCGTTAGCCGGTTTATGCGGTTTGATTTAATCTGCAGACGTCCGGTTGTCCGGTCTTTATGGGCCGGTTATGTGCATCAGTTAATTGGGGTTAAGATTAAAAGACTTTTTTCATAAATTTTGCTTAAATATTTATAATTGTTTATTCATCATTATCCTTTTTCAATTAATTGAATCAGTTTTTTTTAATAAAACCTGTAATTGACACTTTGAAAGGTACCTTAACACTATAAAATTATAATAAAAGTATAAAAAATGAACCAACATGATGCAATAAACATTTATGACTATGACTATTGACTAATGACCGTGCCGAAGTTTTGTTGTGAGGGTTTTGAACTAGCAATTTTCCTATAGGTGACAGTTAGTTAAAAATTTAACTAATAAAACTTTACGGAAACTACCTCAATACTCAATCTGAACTCACTGACTAAAACTGAAAAACTTGGTTACTTGAATAGCTAAAATTCCTTTATTCCTATGTAATACCTACATGACAAAATGTTTAATATCGGTTCCATATAGGTAGTAGGGTAATTTTTAAATACGGAACCTAGCACATATTTAAAACCATGCCTACGTATCACAAAGCCTTCGCCAAGGCATCCAATACGGAATTATTCAAGTCCCCGACGCAATAAACCGTTTACTCCGCCGGTTCCGGGCGGTGTTTTGTAAAACCAACCTTGTTCCGTGGAAGCCGCAGCCAATTGCAGTCAACCTCGTTCTAACAGGGTTGTCACATATTTTAATGAAACAGGTAGAAAAAGAAAACCACTATTTGAAATATAAAGAACTAGCTTTCCGCCCGCGGCTTCGCCCGCGTGGAATTTTGTCTGTCACATAAAATCTTTATCGCGTGCGTCCCTGTTTCAAAAACCGGGATAAAAACTATCCTATGTACGTCCTTTCCCGGGACTCAAACTATCTCTATGCCAAATCAAAATCAGTTCAGTGGTTTCGGCGTGAAAGAGAGACAGACAGACAGACAGACAAACAGATAGACAGACAGACAGACAGACAGAGTTACTTTCGCAGCCTGGATTGCACCATCTTACTATAACTATAACAAACGTCAAAAGTCTGTCAAATCTCATACAAAACACCGTTTAAAGGACGTATTCCACGTTGGGCACCCGTTCAAATAGCACCTGCACGAATAGCACTTGGCCTATTCCACTTAGAGCACCCATATATTTTGGGCAGGTGCTTTACGACGTATTCCACTTAGAGCACCTACACAGCAGCCTAGTGCTGGCTGCTAATTTTGTTAGACAGGGCTTAGGGCAAAAGTACCAGGGCAACACAACCTTACAGGAGCTATTTCGATGTTATTTTTTTCGGGACTACCGAAATTAAAAAAAAAATAGTTCCTGTATAAACCATACCAAGATTATCACGGCAACACAACCATGTTAAAGAATTTAATAACATCCTGTCAAATTCAAATTCAGTAGTTTCAGTACATAGGCCCTTTCCAGGGCACTTGTACACGTCCCAAATATAGCTTGCCCTACCACTTTGGGACAAAATAATATGTCTATCAAATACGTGACTTACGTCAGTTGTTTATCTTAGCCTTTATTTTTTCGAGTACAAAGTGCAACGTGCCAGCCCTACCCCTCAATCACCGTTCCATCGAAATGAAAAATTGCCGCTCATCCTTCTCGATTATTGTATTTTTATAAATCTAAATCGATTGCGGACTCGCAGATTGTATCGGAAACAATTAAGCGACAAATGGATAGGGATAAGCTATTAAGTCCGCAGGGAGCTGTTTGGACAATCGAGTTTATTTAAATTGTGCAATTTTGGACCACGTCTGCCAATTGTGCGACGATTTTATCTGAACGGTAACTTTTTGAATTACGAATGCGAGAACGGAGGTTATTATCATCGAATTTATATTTGTTATCGTTAAACTTCGATTCAATGATTTTCCTTTGTAGTCCATTGGATAGAGACTTATATTGTCAAGATTTTCAGTAGTTTTGGGTTCAATTTCTCAGGACGTCTCCTAGAGTCTGAGTAAGAAATCTGAAATTCATTCGTATGCTTCAGATATTCATAGCCTAATAAAAGGAAAAAAATCAATGGTTCGACTCGTAAGTCTTCAACAAAGAAATCAAACGAGTACAAAAACATGGAATGAAAAGTTGAAATCTCCTTAATGCCGATAAAATTGTAAATGAATGAAAAAATATCCTTCCCAATAATTCTTATACACGGTTATTCAGAAACATCGGCTATGGGCGAATTTCTTTGGAACATCTGCTCCGCATTCCATCAAATGGGCCTTCCATCTTTTTACCCATATTTGGGGCAATCTTTCCCTCTCATACTTTTTATTACCTCATCGCGGGGTAAATTGTAAATGATGGGACATTCTGTGTTATGAATTCACCCAAAAATCTGCGGGCGAAAATGATTGAGAGTTTTGTCGATCGTGTATCAGATTTTATAAGGTTTTATACGTTCGCCTAGTTCAAGATCGATCACTTCGCTTCAGCCAAATTCCATCACTGTGTCAGTAGAGATACGGCTGTTTATGAATACCTACGAGTATATAACTGAATAAAGAGTACGATATTATATTGTTTCAAGGTGAACTTGTCGCAAATAAAAGTCGTAGATATGTAGATACCATTCTAGACTGCATCTCACTTAACACCAGGTGCGAATGCGGTCAAATAACTGCCTTGTTATGCATTACAAAAATAAAATAAAGGCTCTCTACTTGTAACGCATTTCTTTTACCTCAATTAGTTACCTGCTGATATAGCACTACATAGTTCACAATTCCCAGGTATCAAAAGGATAGTGCTTCTGAAGTGGGACTCAAAGAGCCCCCGGACAAGTTGTCCGGGCGAGCTGCAAGCGGCTTCAATCGCCGGACAGTCTCATCTCAGGTGTTACACGGCTTCTTTTATTACAGCATTGTTACTTGTTTCAAAGAGCTGGATAAAAGATTTCAAAGACAACTTTTAGCTGTTATATCTTTACTTTATTTTACTATCTTTTCGCAACTTTATCTTTACCATCCTAAGGCTTTAAAAAGTTTATTTTTATCTTTCTTCTGTATTTCTTTCCTTTCTTATTTTTTATGGTGTACAATTAAATGATTACTATCTGTCTATCTTTAAGCTTTAAGAAAAGTATAAATGAGGTCAAGGTAAAGTTTTTTGGCATGTTTTAACACCAGTGACGACTTTTGTAAAGTCTGGCGCCAAATAATTAAGACAAGACTCCACGAGTGCAAAGCGGCAGGCTAAAACTAGTTAGAAGAAGAACAAAATACAAACTACTGGCTGTTATCATTTCAATAGGATTACTTGGTATAAAAGGGGCTTGAGCTCTGAAATGATATCCCTCTCCAATGTTACGAAAACGCAGTTAGGCTGCAACCACACTATGTTTTAGACAGTGCCAAACAGACAAACTATTAGTACATTAAATAATTAAGGTAGGTACTAACACTATGGAACCTGAAATTTTCTGAAATAAATTATTTAATTATAAGCATACCAAATGTTAAACGGTTTTCACTAGTTATTTTGGGACGTGCAGTATTTTTTATGGTTTATCATATACTAGCTTTCCGCCCGCGGCTTCGCACGCGTGGAATTTTGTCTGTCACAGAAAAACTTTATCGTGCGCGTCCCTGTTTCAAAAACCGGGATAAAAACTATCCTATGTCCTTTCCCGGGACTCAAACTATCTCTTTGCCAAATTTCATCAAAATCGGTTAAGTGGTTTAGGCGTGAAAGAGAGACAGACAGACAGAGTTACTTTTGCATTTATAATATTAGTACAGATTTTTTACTCAAATTCGTTTGTACATTGTACGTTGTAAGTACGCACTTATTATTCTGTGGTTGTACGTCGGCTTTAAATAGACTTCCTTTCGGGGAGTCACGTCACCCCCAGAAAAGGCACACAGCCTTTTACCTCCCCCCAAGTGGCAGTCAATATCGGAAATGAGCTGACAGCCGTTTTCAGATAACCGAAAACTCTAAGGCTGAGTAGCACCATCTTACTTTAACTTTGACAAACGTCAAAAACCTGTCAAACTCCGTACAAAAAGCACAGGTTATTGACATTTTTACGGTTAAAATAAGGTGGTGCACCACCAGCCTAAGTGTGACTACAGCTTAACATAAAGTCCAGTATCGCTTCGTAACTCACTTAACTTCGCAGTAACTGCAATTTGGTAAATGGAAAATTGTAAAGTTGCTTCCATAGAGTTAGACAGCTCCAGGAGTTGTCGTGTCCTGGCTGGAATGTAATTTATAGTTCGTTTCTATTTACTGTTCAACTTACTCGTATGTACCTACAGTATTTTATGGCGTTATTGACGATATTCCGAGTAAACTTTATTCTGTCTGTTTATAAGGTTTTACGCCTACACCGCTGAACTGGTTTGTTGAATTACGAATAAATTTTGCTTTAAAGATAAGAAACAATGGGAGAAGAACATAGGCTCTTTTGACAAACTAATTAATCTTAACAATGTTGCAATAGGAGTTGAATTTATGGGTAACCTAATTTGAAATCCCTTTAGCTACTATCATTATGGTTTTTGGCTTTTATTAAAAAAAATAGAAAATAATCACTCCACACGAACATATGCCAATAGATCGAAAATTATTGTTGTCCCCAGTCCATGAAGCACATGATGTCGTACCCTGAGTGCCCGAGCAACTGCACGCAGGAAGATTTATTGAAAGCTACTGACAAACTCTTGTAGCAGATTTTTGGGCTGACACTGTGTAGGTTTGTTGAAGACACGACAAAAAGAATAAGATCGCTAATTAGGTCTACTAATCTTCTTCACCACCTTCCCACATCAAGTTAAATATATCAATCTACATTTGGGATAAAGGAAATGTTCATTTGGACTGCATCCAAGTTCTCACTGAGCAGTAACTAAAATAATTTTAAAAATAAACCATTAACGCAGTCTTGGCGATATCTCTTTTGGCAGAACGTTTTACTTAAGAAAACTCTTTTGAATTACTTGTAGGTATTTGTAAAATTTTCTTAGTTTGACAAGCTTATTGTGTTTTATCCTTCTTTGTGTTGAAAGAGGGGTTTGATTTTATTTATTACTTCAAAGACAAAGAAAAGAAATAGTCTTATCTAAGGGAATTAATAGCTAAATAGATGAAAATTAAATGAAATCCTCTAAAGTCTGAAAATCGAGTTGCTTTGAAATCTGCTTGAAGAATTTTGACCTCTAGAAAGAGCAGTCAGTGTCACGTTTAATAAGGTCAAATATATCTGTTCTGTTACTTTACACGAATAAAATGTCTACGGTGACTGGTCGATGAATTTCAGAAATCTAAAGCAAGGAGACTACAAGTAGATAAGGATAATTATTTTAGTCGAATAATCAGGTTTATGAATAACTTCTTCATTAATTTAAAGTAAAATTATTTTGTAGGTACATGCCCTGCCTGAGAATCGAAACGAGGACTTTCTAAACTGAACATTATGCTACGGAGGCGTTCTTGGCTTGAGAGATCACAAGGGAAAACGATTTAATAAGTTCTTTACTTGTATTCTTTGTTTCCGTGGGATTGTGATCAAGGGCCAACCCATTCAATGTTAAAAAAGTTTCAGAATCCCTGATTCAATCCCGCGTGTTGTGCCAAAACAAAGGCTCAGCAAACAAAAATAGTGTCAATATCGTCATCTGCCTATCGGTTACGCAACCCGACCGAAACTAAACCTTTTGGATTTTATTCAGACCATTCCGTTCCGTTGTCCATTTCAGGGGTCCTACTCCGGAAACCAATCCGTATTAATCAACTCTATCCNTAGTAATTATTTTTCTACGTTTTAGTGTAGGCTTTTTGGAGTCGGTTTTTTTTTTTTAAATTTTACTTATGGCTAGAACGTTTTACTTAAGAAAACTCTTTTGAATTACTTGTATTTGTAAAATTGTCTAAGTTTGACAAGCTTATTGTGTTTTATCCTTCTTTGTGTTTAAAGAGGGGTTTGATTTTATTTATTACTTCAAAGACAAAGAATAGAAATAGAGTCTTGTCTAAGAGAATTAATTTCTAAATAGATGAGATGAAATCCGTTAAAGTCTGGAAATCGAAATATCTTAAAGTTGCTTAGAAATCTTTTGAGCTTTGAGTATTTTGACCTCTGGAGCAGTCAGTGTCACGTTAAAATAAGGTCAAATTATGAAACTCTGCAGTCACTTTTCAGGCATCGCTAGCGTAGTATAGATGAGATACAATCTGGTTGATGGATTTCAGTACTCGAAAACACCCCATAAATAGTTGAAAATTTTCAAGCCCGCCCGAACGGACGATGCCGCGAGCCGCCAGTCTGATTGTGACCACGGCTGCAGCATACTTAGCATACGACACGTCAAGCCGTGAGTACATAATGTAACTCATTAATAAATGTCGCGTTAAGACCCGTGTCTTTCTATTTAACTCGAAATGGAACGCGAAAGTTTAAAATCTTATAATTTTTTTAGACCACAAGGAAAATCGGTTTAATAAGTTCTTCACTTGAATTCTTTGGTTCCCTTCGGACGAGATCGTGATCAAGTTCCAACCCATTCAATGTTAAAAAAGTTTCAGAATCCCTGATTCAATCCCGCGTGTTGTGCCAAAACAAAGGCTCAGCAAACTAAAATAGTGTCAATATCGTCATCTGCCTATCGGTTACGCAACCCGACCGAAACTAAACCTTTTGGATTTTATTCAGACCATTCCGTTCCGTTGTCCATTTCAGGGGTCCTACTACGAAAACCAATCTGTATTTATCACCTCTATCTNCTCTATCCATCACTCTCACACGCTCCCAGTTCTAGCTTGAATGAGCAGGACGTGCATAGTCGATATATCGAGCATGAATTGCAGAGTAGGACCTAATCCTAACGATATTTCAGTGCAAAAGCAATTGAGTTTGCAACTGTAGACTTTATTGCCTTGTGATAAAGATATATGAAAGGTATCGTCGTGGTGGTTTTGTCACGTACGGAAGGGATTATTTGGGATTATCGGGTAGACTAGCTGTTGACAGAGCACGGACGCGCGATGTGCTTATACAGTAAGGCATAGAGCACACTAGAAAGATGCCAATCACATTTTGATCCCTATACACGAGTACTTACGTAGCTACTACGCTTGTCTTCAAATGATTTTTGTACCAACACGGTCAAAATCTGGTACTTCTTTTTATTCTAATAATGTTAACTGGCAGTCAGAAAGATAACTTATACAATAGAGGTACCTATGCTGTTACAGGAAAAACGTTTGCATCTCTCTTAATTTTTATGGGTGTTACTGTTGGTACTTGATTTTTCTTCTTTATTTATTCGTTTTCTACTTAACTGCAATGGTGAAAATTCAATTGTTGTTTGAATTTATTGATTTAGTAGTCGTCATAATCTCTAATTTATTATTTTACGTCTACAATGTTTTACCAGAGCTTCGTGACAAACATTTTGGCAAACAAAAAACAGAAAGAAATATATCAAAAGTAGGTTGCTAAATTAATCACCATGCATTTGTATTCAGTGTGTACTATCCTTTCTATCTAATATACATCGAGAGCACCAGGGTGTGCCCGCGCTGTATCAAACGATTACCAGACCACGAGCAATATTATTTATAGCTCGATAAGTGAGTAATAACTTCTCAATAACACGGAATAAGCTCATAGAGACAATAAATTGTGTATCAGGAGGAAGATCCGTTGTTTTATTATATTATTCAATTCTGATTAATGGCCAATATGTCGTATGAATACGAAATTCGTTGATCTTATTTGTTTGTCCATTTCTTCTTATATTTGGCTGAGAAATTACAACTCTGGAATTCATAGTAGAAGGTGAGTGCAATAAAAGTTGTAACTATTGGATTGATGGTTATTTTGCGTCAGTTATTTTAATATACAGCATGCAATAAATACAATGCAATGCAAAGCATGCAGTTTCATGAAGAACAATAACCATTTAGTATTTTATGGTTTTGTTATGCACCTACATATTTCAAGGCAGTGCTTAAACGAGTATTGCGTTGGTTCTTAAAGATTTGCTCGTATATGCTAGATGCTTTTCCAGCTTTTGGCTTACATAAGCTTTCAAAAGCTTCTATTTCATTCAATCGAACTTTATCACAGTGACCCTCATCCTTCTGCTAAACCTTCTCCAATTCGTCTGTCTATCGTATAGACTATGAATATGATCATTAGCCATCAGTCATTGACCGCACGTATTCATTTAGGTTTTCGTCAATTGCCTGGATCACGATTTTTGCTGAGCGCCCGCTCAGTATAGCTTATTTTTAAGTATATGGATACGTACTGCAACTTTTGTTTTGTTATAATATGCTGAATGAAGTTTTTCTTATATAATATTACACTTATCAATAGATCACCTGATTTTTGTCTCGCTTGTAAACATATAAGTCTTGCAAGTAATCAACAAACATCAAGCAAACGCGAGCTCTAAAGTTTGTATTAGCGTCTGCTAAAGTGCTAATTAAGTACTGAACAAACAAACATCCCGCAATTAGAAGCTGTACAGGAACTCGAGGTGCTCCAGCCTTTGATTAATTCCCTCCAGACACGGCAGATCAAACTTATCAGCCTCCTTAGACTGAGGGCACACTGAGGGCCTGTAATCAATACTAATAAATGAGGGCAATAGTACAGTATGTCTGTTACGTTTACACCTAAATAGCTAACGTCCGTTTACAAACATTACTATGAGGTCTCACAGTGCGCCTGGACGCACAGGGTGACACACGAACCAATCACAGAGCTCTATTCAACGCTGTGCGTTCGATTTGCTACTTCACTTAAGCAAGCATTGTTTGTGAATACGGGCGTAAATCAATGTCCATTGATATATTATGTAGGTATAAGAGAAAAAATAGTCTATAGAAGATACGAGTAAATGGTAGCCCCGTTTGTTGCAAAAAATATTTTGAGAGATTGAAATAATAAAAAGCGTTTCCGTACAATTTAGATTTCACTGTGGATTTTACATACACGTTTTGTGTATAAAAAAACTATTCGTCGCTATACGTGACAGTGATTATTCGTTGAATACCGAAGCCTAAATTTCTGAAAAGAAATCATAGGTATTCAGGGTTTAAAAAAACGTTATTTTTATTAATAAAAATGTATGCATGACAATATCACAAGTTTGTATAAAAACCCAAAACCTAAACGAATTTCAACGCTTACATTATTCTTACAATACTTTATATGCCTAAAATCTTTGTAAAAGTGGTTTTAGACAATGGTATCTCAAAAAAATCTTCACGTACTTGTCGCATTGCTCTTCACTTTGTAGCTACGTCACACAACCTTAACCCACAGTTGACGTGACGTATCCATCAGCAGCGGGATGTTAAAGGATAGTTTCGATTAATCTGCGAGACACGGCAACCCTTTTAGGCTGTTGCTGAAAGGAACATGACTGGAAGAACCATTTATCTGTCTGGGCGCTAACTATGAGAAATTGCGGCGTGTTTGCATGCCTATCTGTCGTGATTCGAAGTGGATAAACTTACGATTCATTTGGGTGGATTTGTCAATGAAATAGGAATAGAGTAAAGTAATGTTTCTATGTCAGATTGGAATCCTTACAAATGAGTGCTTATATCGTTTTGACTTGACCTTTCGTGTCTTTTTTACTAATACCTCGTACCTACTTAGGGTTTGGTTTTATTCGAGTTGGCAATAAGTAGGTATCTAGGTACTTATAAAAAAAATGATTTTATAAAATAACCCTACTTAGTTAATTTCAAATAACAATAATTCAAAGATATATTTAAGCCTTTGTCTTGATGGACGACTGCTTGCTTTAGTAAGTACTGAGACATTTGTTAATGTTTTGGAATTCAATTTCAAGCTATTATAAGATTTCAAACGGTTTTGAGATAGTGTCACTTCACTTTAAGATAATCTTACTTCTTATCTTACTAATATTATAAATGCGAAAGTTTGTATGGATGTCTGGATGTCAACATGTTTGTTACTCTTTCACGCAAAAACTACTGAACGGATTTTGAAGAAACTTTACAGTATTGTTGTTTATAACCCAGAATAACATATAGGCTACAATTTATGACGATCTGTGACAAAATAAAATTCACGCGGGTGAAGCCGCGGGCAAAAGCTAGTACTCGTAATAAAATTAAAATGTAAGTTTTTTTTTAGGTAGTAATTTAAGTCAGTCGTTTTTTAACCTCAGGAAGGTACTTTAGTGTTAAAATTTCTTTGGGTCAAATTATGATGACACATAACCGAGCCCAATGCACAGCATAGCATCACACGACACTGCACGATATCATATCGCACGGCGTTACGTCACGTCGCGTACAAAACGCAACATATCGTGTGGTTGGAGCCTAATCTCGTTATAGCACCCCTAATTAATTCCACTATGAATACGTCTATTGTTAACAGATAGTTGCAATTAATCCGTGACACGACAACCCTTTTAGGGGATGAAGGGGGATGAAGGGGATGACTGGAGCTTTTCTCAGTAACGATCGCGAACTTACATGGGGTGATTGGATGGAATTTTGATGAACACCGAACTTGGTGAGTGGTAAGTTTGGGATAAACTAGACGGGTTCAAGATTATGAATGATATGCCTTGTTTGAGGTTTACAATATTATCGCGTGCATCTCACATTAACATAAATTACAAAATGGATNATCATTTTTTTTTTTTTAATTTTCATACAAAATAAATTTTAAAAAATCCGATTTGTATGAAAATTAAAATAATTAAAATGAAGATATCAAT
Source organism: Ostrinia furnacalis (assembly GCF_004193835.3). Lineage (NCBI taxonomy): Eukaryota > Metazoa > Arthropoda > Insecta > Lepidoptera > Crambidae > Ostrinia > Ostrinia furnacalis. Next base: position 698,553 of record NW_021130405.1, on the reverse strand, counting down.
TTTCTGACTTCACCATACCATTTATATGCCCATGTTAACATGGGCTAGTGTCGGCTCATATACCCATTTACCAAACACCCTGTATAGTTTTGACTTGACCTTTCGTGTCTTTTTTACTAATACTCGTACTTAGGCTTTGGTTTTATTCGAGTTGGCAATAAGTATCTACTTATAAAAATATTGATTTTAATAAAATAAATCCTACTTATTATCAAATAACTTCGATAGCTTAATGACTCTATCTTGTTGGGCGACTGCTTTTACCACTGAAGTACTGAGACTTTTGTTAACATCTCGAAATTCAATTTCAAGCTACGAGTAGTTTAAGATATCAAGCTGCTTTGAGATAGTGTCACTTCACCATAAGATAATAATAAAATTAAATGTAAGTTTTGTTCTTAGGTAGTAATTTGAGTCAGTCGATTGTCAACCTCAATAAAGGTACTTATTTAGGCTGGGTTGCACCACCCAACTTTGACCGTAACGTTGACGATAACCGGTGCTTTTTGTATGGATTTAGACAGATTTTTGACGTTTGTCAAAGTTAAAGTAAGATGGTGCAACCCAGCCTAAGTGTTAAAATTCTCTGGGTCAAATTACGATGACACATAACCGAGCCAATTAACTAAAATGTGCCATAATGCACAGCATTGCATCACACGACACCGCACCACATCAAATCGCACGGCGTTACGTCACGTCGCGTTCAAAACGCAACTAATCGTGTGGTTGCAGCCTAATCTCGTTATAGCACCCCTAATTAATTCCACTATGAATACGTCTATTGTTAACAGATAGTTGCAATTAATCCGTGACACGACAACCCTTTTAGGGGGTGAAGGGGGATGAAGGGGATGACTGGAGCTTTTCTCAGTAACGATCGCGAACTTACATGGGGTGATTGGATGGAATTTTGATGAACACCGAACTTGGTGAGTGGCAAGTTGGGGATAAACTAGACGAGTTCAAGATTATGAATGATATGCCTTGTTTGCGGTTTACAATATTATCGCATGCATCTTACATTATCATAAATTATAAAATGGATTAAGTTCCATGTTAACTGTGTTGGTATTTACAATAATTGAATGCTATGAATGAGTTTGAGCAAGTTATGTGACTCTACAAATTATCTTTTAATGTAAAAAAATTAAATGATTTAAATACTTATGTAAAATATTCATAGTCACTTTACTCTTAGCAAAATATAATGCATTATGTTTTGTATTTGTCAAAATTATGAAAATCAACAGCTCCATTAATATTATAAACATTTATTACGTCGTATAGGCAACATTTTGACTTTATGTTCAAATATTGTAAGATTTTTAGTAATCGTAAAGTATTATACAATTTTGAAAGCTCCATCCTAACCCCAATCTTCATTCCTTCGACATTGCGATAGTTGTTGAAGTAAGGCCGAGTGCGGGTTCGATGCCTGATGTTTTTGTACGAAGCTAATTAGACCCGCTCGCAGGTGAGAGCCAATCAAACAGAGAAACTAATCAAAGCTTGTACCGACTCAAGATTACCTTCTTTGCCTTCTGTGTGTATCACTCAAGTCTTGCTTTCGATGTGCAATGAATACTCATTTATATGTAACTTTATGTCTTTGAAGTTACATACTGAAATACTGGCATGCATACCAGGCAATATTATGTTCTATTAGACTATAAATACAATAGATAGGTAAATATTTTTTCGGCAGATAAAGGTTTAGTCGTTTACTATTGGCTAAAAAATTTACTGGCAGATACTAGCATGATTTAATAACATTTGCTTTAAAGCATAGCAATTTGTTATTATAATACCTAGTTAAACAAAGTAATATTTCACGATGTTTGAGTAATTCATCCAAGTTTTATTACACATTTTTATCGCTAAACAAATCCATCAACTGTATGACTCGTATTTTCGATAAACGACACGCAAAAAGGTCATCAAAACACTTTAAGGGACCGCCAGTTTACGAAGGACTGGGCTTAGCAAAAATAATTATGGGTTGTCAATCGAATTTGAAGGGTAAGAGGGCTCCCGATAAAATTGGCCACCAAAACCAACTGCCCAAATTAAAAAGAGCTCTCTATCTTTCACAGTTTCCGCTAGAAAATGTAACTGAAGGGATCCATTCGTGCTGGTCAAATATACCAAATCAATCTTCGTCAGGAAGACACTGTGTCAAATATGTGACACGTCACAAGAGACATATTGATGGCTTTGTAACATTGTGCTATGTACAAATTGGCAGATTGGAAATAAATTATCAATGGAAAGCATTGTAATTGGGGTGGGTGAAATATTTGTGGATTTTTTAATTTTGTGGACAGTGGAGGACGAAATAACCAGATAAAGAATTGTAGCATTATTTTTCTCTCAAATATTAGGCAGCCAAGCTCTGGTTCTGGTTCGAATGCAACAGTAAATGGAATAAAAAGCAACATACTCGTATCTTACTTAATCCTACCCACTTGAACTTTGATATCTTTTGTAGCTGTGTTGTAATACAACACGGATGCCATTATACTAGAAAATAGGCTTAAATTTAGATAACTCAAATCAAATCAAATCAAATCATCTATTCAATACTTAGGCTATTTCAGGGTGCTTATTCATACACGTCTCATATACACCACTATACATTTTTATCACCGAAACATTTTTAACAGGTTATGTAGAAAAACGTGTGAAATTTTTTGAAAAAAAAAAAATTTTTTTTTCATCAAGTTATTTTTTTTATTAAATTCTTTAGTCCGTATTTTACGCGTCACAGCTGGGGCACTCCTCTGTTTGCTAGAGTCCTAGTCGTACGCGCTCGCACATTGCCCCGATCTGTCTGTCTCGCTCACGCCTCGGCCACGCTTCCAGTGTTATTATTACATACTTAGCTAACTTAGACCATTTTAATGCAACATTTCAAGTAATTTGAGTTCTAATAAGTGTTACATTATCTTACGTAAATAGCTAGCACGACGCGTGTGTCCATAAATTACCAATTTTGGGATGAAATTTTGAGTAACTTTATGTAACTTTTTTGCATAAATAGGATCAGTGTCAATAACTAATTACCCAGATTTTTTTTTTCGGTGATATAAATGTAGTGGTGTATATGAGATTTGCCCTACCACCACTTCGGAACAACATTTATGATCTGGTGCTGAGAAGAAGTGGCGGAAGAAACTCAATAAATTTTGTCTTGTGTGTTCAATCTCTCACATCTCATACATTACCTGAATACTTGCTCAAGTAAATTGTTGTCAAATGTGTTTCTAATTAGCGTGACCAAAGTATTCGCGACACACTTCGGGCCCGTATTCGCGACGCTAACAAGCTCTTTGTATCCTTTGTCTTTTACTTTGTTGTTGTGAATAAGGCTCGCTGCAGACATCTTGTAAATCGAAATAAATAAATAATAAATAAATATCCTTGGACATTTTACACTACGTTTCTAGTCCCAAACTAAACAAATAAGTTGCTATAGATTTAATAACATTGCCTTTAAGATGCCAGTGATACATCCGCATACTAAATTATTATTAAGACTGATACAGTGATTACATTGGTTCGTTTCTGCCGAAAGACGTCCACAGCTGGACAAAGGCCTCCCCCAAGGTTTTCCACAAAGACCGGTCCTACGCCGCCCGCATCCAGGCACCTCCCGCGACCTTTAAAAGATCGTCGTTCCACCTAGTGGGAGACCTGCCCACACTATGTAAGTGGGGCACATAGCTCGTAGAGCGGATGGCCGCTGGGGCAGAAAGTTCTGGAGTGGCGACCACGAGCTGGAAGACGTAGCGTGATGCTAATTGATTTCTAATTCATACTAGGTCTTTTACTAATTTGCTAAGTTGTTTTACCAGTGCACAATTTTGAGCACATAGTCAACTTAATTCCTATTCTGAATAACATTAAGTACCTAGAAGATTTCTCATAAGAAATGATACAACTTTTATGTAAAACGTCATTATGTGTTTTCAAACATTGCAGAAAATCTTTGTTCACGTTGTTTGTATAAGAGAGAACGAACATTTTCCACAATATTCACGGTAAAAACTTTGTTTAAACAACTTTCTGTAGCTATTTAGTATTCGAATCCATAACTAGACTAGTCTGCGTCGTCCCTTATCAACGAAACACCTGATTCTACTATCCCATTTTCGTAGAATACGTAAACGAATTGGGCTATTTTCAGACCAAAAACAAAATTAACAAATGCAGATGAGTTTTGTTTCGCCCCTATAATTAAATATTTGAGTAATTACTTTTGCAACTTTTGGTTTGGTTTAGATTTCAGTTGCGATATACTTGTTAATTAAATGTGATTTGTTAGGTATCATTGAAACAATTTTAAACTCTATTGCTAGTTTAAATTTTAATTATGTTTGTTGTAAAGTACTCACCTACTATAATTAAATTATTTTGAATATGAAATTCAATACCTTTTTGTTTAGTAAATAATAATGTGATTTCCATACACAATACGTTGTGTTCAGCACTTTACATTTTGCACCATATTTCCTTTTTCAAAGTAAATATGATGCGTACAGTCAAGTCGGCTATATGCAAAATGGAACGTAATTTGTCTAAGTAGTATGAGGAAGTGAAACCTCCCAGAGGTACCGATCTTTTATATCCCGTATTCTTATTCCAATTCCACAAGTCTCCCAGTTTTTATGCGACACAAAATATTGTTCTTCAAACAATAAGTACTTGGTCTCCTTACTTTTTTGTGTGATGTAGAAGAGTCTTCGTTGTCCGATTTTATAAGTTGCCGGGGGCGAAATTTTCTCGTGCCACATTTTCTCGTGATCTATGTCTATTTATTGTCTATTCGATTTCGTAATATTTCGTTCGTTTGTTTCAGCCGAAAGACGTCCACGGCTGGACAAAGGCCTCCCCGGGGATTTCCACAAATACCGGTTCTGCGCCGCTCGCATCCAGGTACCTGCCGCGAACTTCACCAATCGTTCGTAATATTTAATTCATTATAAACGTTGACCTGATGACATAATTATAAAATTATGGTAGAGTGTATCATATTTGGGTCACATGTACCTACCTACTTATGTAGCTGTCCTAAAATGTCTGAAAATAGTAATATTTATATCCAGAGTTCATCCTAAGTGTAACTTTTTATTAATAAGGGAGTTATTCTTTCTTTCCATGCTATGCTTTCTTGCAACAAAGCAAAAGGAAACGAATTCTATCGGTAATACCTACCATTGACAGATGCCAGGCTTAAACATAATTAGGTACCGCGGACACTGTATTTGCGGCCGCGGTCGCACGCCTTATATGGACCGAAGTCAAATAAAAGTACAGGTGCCCTTTGATGCCGACGCTTGTTTGAACAAGCGCGCTTGATAGAGCTTAAACACAGGCATGTGGTCGGGACTTTAAAAAATAAACGAACAGTAGGTTTTATATTTCGTCGTAATTATTTTTCGCAAGAATTTACAATGAACTCAAATCTAGTATTTATCGTACGACGACGTATTTAATAGCTGAAAAAAGCTCACTGACCTGTAAAAAGCCTGTCCTATTAAACTTATACCAGTGTACAGGAAACAGTTTTCCACTACGTTTTTCGTGAATTTCTTTGTTGTAACACAATCGGAGTAGCGGGTAGTTTTTAAAAGCCGTTGGTGGAAGCACAATGGCGCCCGGACAAGTTGTGGTGAGCAACTAGTAGTCTGATATAGCACAACACACATAGGCTGAGTAGGTTTTGTTGCCTGCTGTGCTTCACAGCTAAATGACGTCCACTGCTGGACAAAAGCCTCCCCCAAGGATTTCCTCAACGACCCGTCCTGCGCTACCCGCACTCAGGTAACTTCCTTTACCAGATCGTCTGTCCAATTAGTGGAAGGCCTGCCCACATTATGTCTTCCTGCCCGTGGTCTTTGTGAGCTTTAAGACTGCGGGCATACTTCAAAATTAGTCAATCACAACTGTTAGAACGAACCACTGTTGTTAGAACGCTCTAATACCTCTAAAGGTAGCCTGTGGAACTAAGCGTCACAGACGCAGCGTCTTTAGCTTTGGTCTTAAAGGTAGCCTTTCGAAGCGAGTTAGTGACGCAGCGTCTTTAGCTTTGGTCTTAAAGGTAGCCTTTCGAAGCGAGTTAGTGACGCAGCGTCTTTAGCTTTGGTCTTAAAGGTAGCCTTTCGAAGCGAGTTAGTGACGCAGCGTCTTTAGCTTTGGTCTTAAAGGTAGCCTTTCGAAGCGAGTTAGTGACGCAGCGTGTTTAGCTTTGGTCTTAAAGGTAGCCTTTCGAAGCGAGTTAGTGACGCAGCGTCTTTAGCTTTGGTCTTAAAGGTAGCCTTTCGAAGCGAGTTAGTGACGCAGCGTCTTTAGCTTTGGTCTTGTGCCATCAACGCCGCGTCACTAGCTCGCTTTGAAAGGCTACCTTTAAGACCAAAACTAAAGACGCTGCGTCTGTGACGCTTAGTTCGAAAGGCTACCTTAACCGTTACGCACTTGGTCAGATCGTTACTTACCCGAACTACTTTAAGGTTCGGACAAACCAACGCGATCAGCCAGCGTGCAGCGATGGTGACCAGACTTAAGGTTCGGACAAACCAACGCGATCAGCCAGCGTGCAGCGATGGTGACCAGACTTAAGGTTCGGACAAACCAACGCGATCAGCCAGCGTGCAGCGATGGTGACCAGACTTAAGGTTCGGACAAACCAACGCGATCAGCCAGCGTGCAGCGATGGTGACCAGACTTAAGGTTCGGACAAACCAACGCGATCAGCCAGCGTGCAGCGATGGTGACCAGACTTAAGGTTCGGACAAACCAACGCGATCACAGCGCGATCAACCGGCGTGCAGCGATGGCGATCAATGCATTTAGGTCTGGTCGCCATCGCTGCACGCCGGCTGATCGCGCTGTGATCGCGTTGGTTTGTCCGAACCCTTAAATGGGTTGATCGCCATCGCTGCACGCCGACTGATCCCGTGTGATCGCGTTGGTTTGGCCGAACCTTTAGAGGTACACAAAAGGGTTACTTACTAGTAATTTGGGATAAACAAATTACTACACATACCAGTAACAGCTAAACATTATGTTGTGGACGAAGTGGGTTCACCACAAATAGTCCAGGGAGGGACAAGATCGAATTAGCGTTTCGCGAAACATGAACAGGGAGTTCGCCTTATCATCTTACCTTATATTATACGAGAACAGATAGTCTAACATTTCTACTTCTACGTAATACAAACAATAGTACGAGTAGTACCAAATTACACAATAAATAAATATCCTTGGACATTTTACACTGCGCCCCAAACTAAGCAAATCTTGTACTATGGATACCACACAACGGATGTAAACATACTTAAATACTTATTTTTTTGGAAATTATACATAGAAAACACCCAGACCCGTCACAGAAATTTAAATTCATCATTTCAATTTCTTCCCGGCCGGGAATCTAACCGGGGATCTCTCGGCATAGAAGTCCGTTCTGAACCACTAAACCAAACGGCCGATAACATTAGATTAACGAATCAACTATTTATTTAGTATCAATATTTCTCGGGACTAAATCGGATGCTTAATCTCCTCGTTAAATGGTAGGTGGGAATTGAGACTACTGTATCAGTGCCATTTATGTGTCCCAACTTTATACCCATTTAAATTACGAGCTCAGTTAAAAAGGTACACGGAAGCTTATTTTATTGTAACTGCAAAGTTAAATGTACGAAATTAATGGTATTAATTTAAACCACCAAAAGCAAATGTACAGAAACAAAGCCAAAACAAACTCGTTTATCAAAATGTTTTATTGAGCACATGATGCTATTATTAAATTCATTTGTTCTACTATTAAATTATGTTTGAAACACCATTCATTTCCAAACTGTTATTACTAAATAGCACAGCAAAAACAATGTAAGCACAAAATCAGTTTTTAATATTAAAACTAAAAAGGCCTAAACGAATAAACTTATCTTTATATTTGGCTTTCCAATAACAACGCGATCTGAACAGAAACTGCTGTAAAAAGTGCCTACTTAAGATTATAAAAGGAAAACTTGTAACAAAGAGAATTCCCCCTATTTGTTTGTTAATAATACACTAAATTCCGAGACAATCGGCGGGCGTAATCTAGCGAAATCTGGCAGACGGTCCGACGGACCCTCGCTAATGAAACCCTAAGAAATTGTCGTTCAAATCCGCCGTTACGATTGTACTACGGACTGAGACTCTTAGGCACTGCGCACGTTAACGGGACGGTATTGCAGCACGGCAGGGGATCCTTAGGCATCCCTATACAGGGTGGAAACGATATATTTTGATCTCATTTTCTAAACTATACAAGATATCAAAAAACTGTATATGATCCTGTAACTGATCCTGAAAGTGCCGGTTTTTCGATATCTGGTAGAGTTTAGAAATAATCGAGTGAGGTCACTAATCGTTTTCACCCTGTATACACAGCACACCTACGCCAATTATTATGNATAGGCTAGTTGCCTAAAAAAATTTTTTTATTCCGTAATGTTTAATATCAAAAAATATTGGACACTTATATTTTTATTTGTCAATCTAACAAATAATTACATAGTTATGGTGCGTTGAAGTTGCGCACGACGTCACAACGTGCGGCATTTTTAAGCAAGCGTTGACGTCACGGGCCTCTTCTTATGAACTTTGGGGCGCTTTATCTCTTTAAATTTTCATTAGTTTGAAAAAGTGAAAAATACGTGTAGAGTATTTTTTGATAAGTTAAATGACGGACTAATTAAAACTCTTGCTTTTTGACCCAGGCAACATCCCCATTATTATGCCCTTGCATCTTTAGCATGAATAGACAACCCAAAGCATCTTTAGGCATGCCGACATGTGTTGCACGAGTGAATCCGTTCATGCGGTCGTGACTCACGACAACTGCCGATGCGATTCCCAAGGCTGCCTGTTCGTTATTCCTAAGCATGTTGTGGCATGCTAAAACAATACCATTGCTATTTCAACCGTAGCGTGAAAACTAAAAAGTACATTATTATTCGTTCACTAAAAATCCATTGCCGTGCCGTCCTCATAATGTGCGCAGTCCCTTAGTCCCGGCTCTCTTAGTATTCCGATACAGTGTCTCTAGTGCCGACTGAATTATAATTTTAATTCCAATCCGCGAGTGTAAATAAGTGCTTGTACTTATACATGTGCTACACGTGACTACATCTATGTAACAACATAATATTTTTAAAATATTTTTTTTTTAAATCCTAAACACAAAAACACTACCGATTTAGTTGCACTCCGGAAATTCAAACCTAATTGATGTTGTCTATCCCGGACGAGTTAGTGGTATAGAATATTAGTTTATAGAATAAGTTATTGTAAATGTGGTTGAAGAAGCGAAACAAAGATATGGAGTTTCATTTTGCTTTATTATTATAAGTTACTTTCGTATTTATATGCGCTTAACTGAGTACAGTATTGACTGCAATTTTTCCAGATTCACTGCCTTTGCATTTTCGATGACCTGCTATTACTGTCGTATATGCCACGATCACGCACGAACCGAATGTCGCATCGGCTCGCAGCGTCAGCAAATGAACAAATGAGTGTCGCTGGCGGATATTAGAGCAAACAGCAGGTAATTGATACCGCTGGCCGACCGCCAGCAAGGCTCATAATCACTTGGAACCGACGCGCCGTGAAATCATAGCTGGCTGGATATTGTTTACGCGGCCGTCAGTATCGATGCGCTTTGGGAGGTCATAACCGGATTCGATTTGATGCTGACTCGCATTACTGGACTCTATCGATTAGGATATGTCTGTGTCTCGTTTTTAATAATCAGCTAGGTTTTTAATCGTCACTTCGAGTAGCGATCTTAAGTTCAAAATGTGTTCAGATACTTTTTGAATTATGAATTTTCTATTCGCTAGTTATTAAGAAAGTTATTTATTTCACAAATACACACAGATAGTATTTCTTCATTTGTGATATTTTTAGTCGCACACAGACAGAGCTTTTAACTATCTTAGAGTCTCAAATTTTTCATACTGTTTCATTAACATTTCAGAATATCGTTAGGTATACTAATCACAAAAAAATATACTTATAACAAGTTTCTACCAACATTAATTTATTAATATCCATAATTACTTTAATGTAAATAACCAATTGAAACGGATAATGAGTATCAATAACTTATACATAATTGCAACAAAGTTGGTTTTTATGTGATTTGATAACTGTCCAAACCACTTTTAATTTAGTTAGTTCATGGAGTTAGAAAAATAGTGATGTACCACACAAAATGTGAGAAATAAACGCGTTTTGACAGTTTCTCAAAAATATCTTGACAAATTGGAAATCCTTGTTCGAGGAAGACTATTTATCAGACGACTTCTCAGAACCTAACGAATTCCTGAAATCACGTTCATGAATTTACGGAAATGTCATGGCGCCCTCATGCCTGTATGTCCAGGTCTTAAATCATCAATGCTTTAACTCATAAAGGCTGGCACTATTTAATCGCACTCGTAAACAAAAGCAGCAATTAAATTTACCGTTTCATGATTCACGTACTCATTATTTAATTACTGTTTCCGATTGTGTCGGCTTTAACTGGGGCGGATCCAGTGACCGAAACTATCCCAATGATATTCAAAACTTTTCTTCGTTTTACAAACATGTTATGTTATTTTCGGTCTGTATTAGCAATTACGTGAACTCATCGGTACATTTTCATATAACTTGATAGCGTAGACCCGCGCCACGTTATTACACATGAAAAAACGTGTAGGCATGTGAGGTCAAAGCCACTTAGGTTTAAGTATAAAGTAGTGGCCGGCCGCGACTTCGTACGCGTGGATCCCGTTTTACCTCCTTAGGGTGGAGCTTCATAAAATCCGTTCTTAGCGGATGTCTACACCCTATAACCGTACCTGTCAAATTTCTAGTTTTAGGTGTTATACCTGTGGTTATACCTACTTAGTTTCTGAGATTTCTTGATTAATCAGTGAGTGGTATTTTGCATTTATAAAACAGATGTAGGTATAAAGTAGGATGTCGTGATAAACTTACATTGATTTCTTCTTTAGTCCAAAGGTCAGTATCATATTAGATGGACTTTGACACTGTGCAGGGTCAAGTCTTTGTTTGCATTATTTGTCTTGGTGCGGTACGAACATTTAGTTAGTCAATGAAGATCATATCCGAAAGCCGTACATCACCCCATCCTTATTTTAAAACGTACCGGTATAACGGTGAAACATCGTTTTAACGGTAATCGCGTTATTCGCCGGTAATTGAGTGCGTCCCGCGGGTGCGGTCCGTGTGTTAATTCCGCCGTAATTTGTTCGGACAAACTTTACTGTCACGATACTGACGTATGAGTTTAGTGATGAAATACGTAATGAGTTTTCAGCAATCAGACGCCTTTAAGTGGAAACGTTTGAGTAACACTTGTGTAACATGTTGTTAACCACGATTAATGTGAGTCGGAATGGAAGCCGCCTGAAAACTAAGCTCATGTCTATGTTTTTGAGTTAATGAAATGGAATTTATATTCGATCAGAAATAGGCTAGTTGCCTCAAAAAATTTTTTTAGTCCGTAATGTTTAATATCAAAAAATATTGGACACATATATTTTTATTTGTCAATCTAACAAATAATTACATAGTTATGGTGTGTTGAAGTTGCGCACGACGTCACAACGTGCGGCATTTTTAAGCAAGCGTTGACGTCACGGGCCTCTTCTTATGAACTTTGGGGCGCTTTATCTCTTTAAATTTTCATTAGTTTGAAAAAGTGAAAAATACGTGTAGAGTATTTTTTGATAAGTTAACTGACGGACTAATTAAAACTCTTGCTTTTTGACCCAGGCAACATCCCCATTGCTGTGTTAATTATATTAAATTATGTATATTTAATTATGGTTTTAAAAGAGCCCTCCAAAATTATTAATAACGAATGGAAGCTCTACTAAAATTTATCACTAATGAGATGAAATGAACGCAGTTCATATCGTAATTCAAAGATCTTTTAATTGCCTTCAGTGGGATTCTTCTGAATAACGTACATTCCTGGTACAGCAGCCATTTGTTAAATATTATCTTAAGACTCATCAATTAGAATATCATTATTATAATTACGTTCGCAAGAAGTAAATTATACTCTCTGTTTCCTTGCTAGGAAGAAGGCCATTTTAAATATTTGCACGCCCCGCTTCTGAACACACTTATTATATTAGTAGAAAGGCAATTCCAATGAATTACTACGATTTTTGTGAATACTTAATTTGTTGTTTCATTAGTTAGGAAAACAACAAATTAATAATTTCAAGGGTTCACCTAATGGTGAGCACAGACTATACAATTTTTCGATCATTTCTTTGGAATGTAACATTCTTACATGGTACAATACAGGTAAAATGTACAGTCGCGGAATGAAAAGGTTCGTCACCTTAGTGTCGGTTTTCGCTTGCACTAGGTACTGTAAGAGTCAAACCTGCCAACATAACAGTGCAAGAAACAGTGCTGCTAACATTTATTTAAAAAACAATGTCAATTTTGACGATTAACTGAAAGTCTATTATCTATGAATATAGTAGCGATATATGGTATCCAGCGGCAATGGCAGTGCAAAATTTTGACAATGACTGTAGTTATCATACTTCGAGTTTGTCCATGGAGACGGCAAAAGTCCTTTAGTTGGCCATAAAGTAAACTTAACGGAAAATGTTACTTAATTGATACCGAGGCGCAACCTGGAAGCATTGCTAAGTGTGCTCCTCGTTACTGGTTCATCGTTCGTCATCGTCATTGTTCGTAAAAACCGGGTCGCGGCAGGCAAATAATAAAATTAGTCTTATGTCTTCTCCCTTATTAACTTCGATGGATAAATAGCTAAACCTCCTTGCGCGTAACTGACGTTTGTTGGAAAACCGATTTTTTCAGGCCATCGGATTTTAATTTCAAAAGTCATTGACCAATCCCAGTTCATATAATAACTATTATGACGTTTTCTATTGGCCAAAAGATTTAACTCTCTAAAAATCCGCGTGCAACCATATCCTGCTTAAATATTGTGCACTTTATTCAGCACAGATTAAACAAGCTAAATGACAAATAGAATAGATTGAAATGACAGATTGCACTTGAATTACCCTACAGATACTTTTTGAATTATGAATTTTCTATTCGCTAGTTATTAAGAAAGTTATTTATTTCACAAATACACACAGATAGTATTTCTTCATTTGTGATATTTTTAGTCGCACACAGACAGAGCTTTTAACTATCTTAGAGTCTCAAACTTTTCATACTGTTTCATTAACATTTCAGAATAACATTATACTGATCACAAAAAAAATATAACAAGTTTCTACCAACATTTATTAAATAAATAATTACTATAATGTAAATAACCAATTGAAACGGATAATGAGTATCAATAACTTATACATAATTGCAACAAAGTAAAGCTTCTGTTACTCAGCTTGACTGCGATATTGGTTGGTTTTTATGTGATTTGATAACTGTCCAAACCACTTTTAATTTAGTTAGTTCATGGAGTTAGAAAAATAGTGATGTACCACACAAAATGTAAGAAATAATCGCGTTTTGACAGTTTCTCAAAAATATCTTGACAAATTGGAAATCCTTGTGGGAGACTTTTGTACCCACAGCTGTGGACATCATAAGGCTTTATTTTCTACAAGGAGTTCGAGGAAGACAATTTATCAGACGACTTCTCAGAACCTAACGAATTCCTGAAATCACGTTCATGAATTTACGAAAATGTCATGGCGCCCTCATGCCTGTATGTCCAGGTCTTAAATCATCAATGCTTTAACTCATAAAGGCTGGCACTATTTAATCGCACTCGTAAACAAAGGCAGCAATTAAATTTACCGTTTCATGATTCACGTACTCATTATTTAATTACTGTTTCCGATTGTGTCGGCTTTAACAGGGGTGAATTGGTGACCGAAACTATCCCAATGATATTCAAAACTTTTCTTCGTTTTACAAGTTATGTTATTTTCGGTCTGTATTAGCAATTACGTGAACTCACCGGTACATTTTCATATAACTTGATAGCTTAGACCCGCGCCACATTATTACACATGAACAAACGTGAACCTACATGTAAATTCAAAGCCACTTAGGTATACTTATGTATAAACTAGTGGCTGCCCGCGACTTCGTACGCGTGGATACCGGTTTACCCCCTAAAGAGTGGAGCTTAGTGGATGTCTACACCCCTTTCAGAAACCTACTCGTACTTACCAAATTTCAAGATTGCAGGTTTTCTTGCAGATTTCCTGATTAATCAGCGAATGGTTTTTTGCATTTATAAAATATCTAGATAAATAAAGTATGTCGCGATACACTTACATTGATTTCTTCTTTAGTCTAAAGTTCAGTATCACATTAGATGGACTTTGATACTGTGCAGGGTCAAGCCTTTATTTGCAATGTTATTATCTTGGTGCGGACAAACTTTTAGTTAGTCAAAGAAAATCATATCCGAAAGCCATGCATCACCCCATCCTTATTTTAAAACGTACCGGTATAACGGTGAAACATCGTTTTAACGGTAATCGCGTTATTCGCCGGTAATTGAGTGCGTCCCGCGGGTGCGGTCCGTGTGTTAATTCCGCCGTAATTTGTTCGGACAAACTTTACTGTCACGTTACTGACGTATGAGTTTAGTGATGAAATACTTAATGAGTTTTCAGCAATCAGACGACTTTAAATGGAAACGTTTGAGTAACACTTGTGTAACATGTTGTTAACCGCGTGAATGGAATTTGAGGCGGTTATGAAAACTAAGCTCGTATCTGTGTTTTTAAGTTAATGAAATGGAATTTATATTCGATCAGAAATTGCTGTGTTAATTATATTAAATTATGTATATTTAATTATGGTTTTAAAAGAGCTCTCCAAAATTATTAATAACGAATGGAAGCTCTACTAAAATTTATCACTAATGAGATGAAATGAACGCAGTTCATATCGTAATTCAAAGATCTTTTAATTGCCTTCAGTGGGATTCTTCTGAATAACGTACATTCCTGGTACAGCAGCCATTTGTTAAATATTATCTTAAGACTCATGGTAATTGTATTATCATTATTACGTTCTGGAGAAATAAATATACTCTCTGCTTCCTTGCTAGGAAGAAGGCCATTTTAAATATTTGCACGCCCCGCTTTTGAACACACTTATTATACTAGTGGAAAGGTATGAGAAGGTGCAATTCCAATTAATAACTGCGATTTTTGTGAATGCTTAATTCGTTGTTTCATTAGTTAGGAAAACAAAAAATTAATTTCAAGGGTTCACCTAAAGGTGAGCACAGACTAGATAATTTTTCGATCATTTCTTTGTAAGTAACATTCTTACATGGTACAATACAGGTAAAATGTACGACGTTTGGTTCGTGAAAATGTGATACACTAGAACATAATTTAGCGACTCGTTGTTCTGTTACAATTAAGTAAATGATCTAGCTAGTCTATCTCAATATAAGAATCTAATTGTGTTACAAGTTGCCTGCAAACTAGCTCAATGAAACTAGGCGTCTACGAGTATAGGTATTCGTACTAAAAATATGTACCTCTTACCTTAATCATACTTTTTTTCCTATTGTTAAATACCATTTTAATATTTTTATATTTCTTAACGCCACTAGCTGAATCGCCCTTAAACACGGCGCAAGGCGGCGAGTCACCGCCACCGCAGCCAATTTCACGGCAATCTTATTTTTCCTTCCAGCCCTTTAGAGATGCTGTTAATTAAAAATAAATAACGCAATCCGCGCGGATTACCACCGTCCGCTAGATTAGCGATAAACATTTAATTAGACTTGCCAGTTTAGCTGCGTAACGGATTTAGAAGAGAATTAAGCTCTTTACACAGCCGAGGGCTTTAGTGAAAAAATAAAGCTTTGTGTGCTTAAACGACCATGAAAAATCATAAAGTCATAAAAATAATGCTGTGTCTGCTTAGACGGTCACGAAAAGTCATAAATATTTTTTGCAAATGGGCTTTTCAAAATGTAAATGACTCACGCACGCTACATTTATTAAGCTCAGTACAAAAGCTAACCGAAGCTTTGAATAGATTATTAGGTACACATATTTTTATACACAGAAAACATAGGTACAGACCAGCATACTGACATGTTTATGTAAACTAATATTTGTGTTATCAAACCTGGCTAAAAGATGACTAAGTTACATTACCTATACAAAGAACTAAAATAAAGCTTTTACTAGAACGCTTTTATGACCGTTAATAAATCAAAATATCGTCAGTGAAGTTCTAACAATGCGTAAGTCAAAAATTGGTCGGGAAAGGGTTACCTACGTGAGTGCGACAAACATTACATCGAATTTTGTTTCTTCGAAAACCTTTCTGCGAAGTTACTATACTGCGACACTTTGTTATATCGATGCCTTGTTACTGCGATGTAACGTTACATCGAAAAACTTTACTGCGAACGATTTTACTGCGAAGCCTTCTTTATTTGACTTAACAGATAGATAAAAAAATTAAATTACATACATCAAAAGAATACCTACCTAATATAATGCATTATGTATTTATTTATTTAAAACATACATGCACTATGTACACAAGGCGAACTTAATGTGATTCAGAACTCTCCTCCAGGTAACAGAATAAAGTGAATAAAGTGGGCGGTACAAAATTAAAGATAAAATAAGATTCTAAATACATTAAATTTTATTTACTTATTACACATATTTAACAGTTGCATCATTGATTAAATAACATGAGAATAGAAACATAAATATAAATAAATTATAAAATATATGCCTACCTATTGATTTGCATTTTTATAATGATACTACTCACTCGTTCATTAAAAATGACTATGTACATAATTTCGCAGTAAAATCGTTCGCAGTAAAGTTTTTCGATGTAACGTAACATCGCAGTAACAAGGCATCGATATAACAAGGCGTCGCAGTATAGTAACTTCGCAGAAAGGTTTTCGAAGAAACAAAATTCGATGTAACGTTTGTCGCACTCACGTAGGTAACCCAAAAAAACGACGCGGTCTTTCTTCATCCAATGGCATCCATTGTTAAAATTTTCATCTTGCACTTACACCTATACCATGAAATACGCACATTTTGGCATGATACGTGGATAAAGGGCATTTCTACTGTACGGTGTATTTTTTCTCAATTCGGTGCTAAAATTTATATTTAGTTTTTTAAGTAGTTTCAATACAAAAAAATAAATGTTACTCCATTCTGAATGTAAAAATAGCATTGTCACTAAATATTGTGAAGTGGTTTATGAGAAATGTTAAGCATCGAATTGAGAGAGCACCGAATTGAGAAAATGAATCACGGAATTGAGAACTGAATCTCCAAATATAAAAATCGCTCCGCAAACTTAGAATTGATGACATTATGAAGAAATACCCAATGTATTTCAATAATTAATATAATAAATATTTAAAACGTTTTGATATCTGATTGCTGGTCTATTAGTTAGATGGTTCATTTTAGGTTTATGTGTCTGAAATACCAAAAAATGGAATAAAACAAAAATCCTAATCAATATGTTTAATTTTAAGGAACTATAATAAATTCTTAATTTTTATATATTATTTTAATTTTATTTAAATAAGGCCTGATTTTTCAATCGTCAGATAACTTTTAACTGAAGAATAAGTTTGGCACTTTGACAGGTTTAGTATGGGAAATATGCCAAAGTGACAAACTTATTCTTCAGTTAAAAGTTATCCGACGATTGAAAAATCAGCCCTAAAACAAATAAACACATAACACAGGGTCTCTTTATTTATTCTTAACCTTAAACATAAAACAAATATTGCAAAACCCAAGAGCTTAGATTGACCTGACACTATACCGAAGATATTATATCGGACGTCAGTTTGTACACGATTAAAATGGCACTCAAATAGCTGAAATACAACAAGGCACCAGGTGTTACAGCATTATAGCTGAGCTTCGCCGGTACTAAAGGCTCTACAGAAGCAGTTCAATTCCGTCATTCTCGAAGAAAAAACGCCTCCGGCATGGCACAGAAGTGTGGTGATAGCATTATACAAGTTACAAGCTGTTTTCGAGAGTCCTTACGAATCATCTCGCTCGCAGACTCGACGACTTCCAGTCTTCCGAACAAGCTTGTTTCCGAAAAGGCTTTAGTATTATGGTACACACACAGGTACGCTACTACAGATTATACAGAAGACCAAGGAGTCGCGATATCGGGGATGATAACGGAGTCATGGCCTCCGTAGAGCCTTTCAACAAGTGGGTCTCAAAATGAACATGGACTAAACAAAAATCATGTCAAATGCCCGTGTTGCACCCACTCCTCTGAAGGTTGGAGACTGACTACACTTGAAGTTGTTGACAATTGTGTATACCTGGGACAAGAGTCCAGATAGTTAGGTCCATCTTTGAGAAAGANAGATAGCTGTACGTACGTGAGTGATGCTTCACGCTTCACTCTCACTTCGGCAAGTTTCGATGAGTCGTATTTCCGCGAAAGTTCACTCAATTTCCGTTCACTAGTACCTATGTGTAGTACGCGTATTGTACTTTCAAGAACGTTTTTCCCCTGATACTGATAATGACATTTTTGTCCCTTTTTGTGGTCTCTAGAATAGTCGTCTAGGTAAATGTAAACAAATTATATTTAACTAGCTTTCCGCCCGCGGCTTCGCCCGCGTGGAATTTTGTCTGTCACAGAAAAACTTTATCGCACGCGTCCCTGTTTCAAAAACCGGGATAAAAACTATCCTATGTTCTTTCCCGGGACTCTAACTATCTCTATGCCAAATTTCATCAAAATCGGTTGCGAGGTTTAAGCGGGAAAGCGTAACAGACAGACAGACAGAGTTACTTTCGCATTTATAATATTAGTTGGGATGAATTTAAAACTGTCGAAAAATAAGCCAAAGGACAAAATGTTATAATAGGTACTACGATCTTTTCTTTTAAGCAAAAGTAAAGAGCGTCGCGTTACAAGAAATTTTTAACATTTTTCTGCTAACATTAAAATAATGTTTTATATCGAACATTATGGCAATATCAATAGAAATTATAACAAAAACATGTACAAAATCAAACGATGTTATTTCTTTAAAACATGAATGTACGGAATTTTCCACCTCAGCAATAACATGTTATCCAAATAAACATTTTCACAAAAGACAATATTCTTTTACAACTTCTTTCAGAAATTCTGTATTTCATTTTATTTTAATTTCAAATAAATATCATAATAGTGAGTTTTAAGAGCTGCAGTTAATATAACAATAGCTGTAGTAATAACAATAGCTGCAGTTTCTTGAAGTCCCTCCAAGTAACGACACTTGTGTATTATTATATTCTTTAAATTAAATAAACTTTCTATAACTACTACCATCCTTTCGGCTTTCCATAAGCTAAGATTTGTGAATAAAAAAATTGTAATTTAATTTTCCGTCACGGTTTTCAAAAGTGTCTTTTCCGCTAAAGCTCATTTATTTCTGCAAATAGGCTTTAAAAAAGTCATGTGACATAATAGGTACAACATGTATCTTACTAAAACGATTTTCACAGCGGCGCCAGAAGCATTACTTAAATGTTACCAGGGTTGTAGACTGTAGGTACGCGCATTGTGAGGAAGCACAAAGCTGCGCAAGGTGCAAATCCATTAGGGCACATGTTCCCTGGAATGTCACATGTAAGAGGGACATGGGCGACGCGATGGCTGAAGAGGTCTCTGTGTTAGGTGAAGATATTTGAATGGCAAAAGTAAATTGTTTCTGTAGGAGCATTTATTGTAATAGCTTTCCGCCCGCGGCTTCAGTATTTTGTCACCGATCGTCATAACTTATAGCCTATATGTTATTCGAGGTCATACACAATAATACTGAAAAGTTTCATCAAGATCCGTTCAGTAGTTTTGCGTGAAAGAGTAACAAACATCCAGACATCCAAACTTTCGCATTTATAATATTATAAATATGACCATGGGGTCCAAGCGCCCGTTCCTTTTATAAGGAACTGGCAAAGAGGCTCACCGAGGTGACCAAAAGCTGATCAAAAGGCTGGCAGCTATTTCGGTCAGAGAATTAGCCTGGCCATTCAACGTGGCAATGCTGCCGTGGCGGCACCATTCCTGACTGCGACGCTGGGGGTGAAGTATTTTTCTTTTGTAAATAGTTTTTATCATTTGTAATTTTTAAATTTTAGTTTTGAAGTAATTTTAAGTTTATGTAAATACTCATTATAAAAATATTGTTTATAAATATTATAAATAAATATAAATAGGAAATGGGACCTATGAGCTCTTTCAAGTCATCTATATATATGTTATAGTNAATGCCTGCATAGCTAATGAAAATTCAACCTTCTAGTTTTATCCACGACGAAGTTACAGGCAGTCGAAAATGGCCTGAATTGCTTCGAGAAAAGGATGGTACGGCCGTGCCGCTTTTTTGCTCGACTTGGTGGGGGCACTGCCGTGCCCCCAGATTTTAAGTCAAATAAAAAAATAAATATTTGAAAACCTTTGATTAGATACGTTTTTTTACTATGTCCCGCTCCGAAGACCCCCGCTATTTTCACTCAAAAAGTACCAAAGTCCCGACTTGACGAAAAAAAAACTGGCAACGCTGCTACTTACCTATAATCATATTTTTGTTTCTATTGTTAAATACCATTTTATTGTTTTTATATTTCTTAACGCCACTAGCTGAATCGTCCTTAAACACGGCGCAAGGCGGCGAGTCACCGCCACCGCAGCCAATTTCACGGCAATCTTATTTTTCCTTCCAGCCCTTTAGAGATGCTGTTAATTAAAAATAAATAACGCAATCCGCGCGGATTACTGCCGTCCGCTAGATTAGCGATAAACATTTAATTATACTTGCCAGTTTAGCTGCGTAACGGATTTAGAAGAGAATTAAGCTCTTTACACAGCCGAGGGCTTTAGTGAAAAAATAAAGCTTTGTGTGCTTAAACGACCATGAAAAATCATAAAGTCATAAAAATAATGCTGTGTCTGCTTAGACGGTCACGAAAAGTCATAAATATTTTTTGCAAATGGGCTTTTCAAAATGTAAATGACTCACGCACGCTACATTTATTAAGCTCAGTACAAAAGCTAACCGAAGCTTTGAATAAATTATTAGGTACACATATTTTTATACACATAAAACATAGGTACAGACCAGCATACTGACATGTTTATGCATAAAAAAATGTGCATTTTACAGATTGGTCGGAATAAAACACGCGGTCTTTCTTCATCCAATGGCATCCATTGTTTCAATTTTCAATTTGTACTTACACCCACACCATAAAATACGTACATTTTGGCATGATACATGTATAAATAGATAGCTGTAGGTATGTGAGTGATACTTCACACTTCACTCTCACTTCGGCAAGTTTCGATGAGTCGTATTTCCGCGAAAGTTCACTCAATTTCCGTTCACTAGTGCCTACCGTATTGTACCTTCAAGAACGTTTTTTCCTCGATGCTGAAAATGGAATCCCATCAAAAACAATACTTGTCAAAAAAACCAAGTCTCGCAACTCAGTTGTTCTACGGTAAAAAGTTGTGAGATCCATGTAATACCAAGTCCAGGCCAGGAAATCTTTAACGTTTTACATAAATTATTGACTTGGCCATCGCACTAAATAATTTAATTTACACGTGTTTTCATGCGATGGCCAAGTCAATATATTTATGTAAAACGTTTTTATTTTTTTGAGGTGACTAGAATAGTAGTCTAGGTAAACACAAACAAATTATCTTTTTATGAATTAAAAACTATCGAAAAATAACAGATGTTTTTATTTTTTTGAGGTGACTAGAATAGTAGTCTAGGTAAACACAAACAAATTATCTTTTTATGAATTAAAACTATCGAAAAATAAGCCAAAGGACAAAATGTAATAAAGCAAAAGTAAAGAGCGTCGCGTTACAAGAAATTTTTAACATTTTTCGTTCGTAAAGGTGGAGTTATGCTAACATTAAAATAATGTTTTATATCGAACATTATGGCAATATAAATAGAAATAATAACAAAAACATGTACAAAATCAAACGATGTTATTTCTTTAAAACATGAATGTACGGAATTTTCCACCTCAGCAATAACATGTTATTCAAAGAAACATTTTCACAAAAGACAATATTCTTTTATACAACTTCTTTCAGAAATTCTGTGTTTCATTTTATTTTAATTCCAAATAAATATCATAATAGTGAGTTGTAAGAGCTATTACAACAGCTGCAGTTTCTTGAAGTCCCTCCAAGTAACGACACTTGTGTATTTTTTATATTCTTAAAATTAAATAAACTTTCATTACTTAACTACTACCACCCTTTCAGGCTTTCCATAAGCTAAGATTTGTGGATAAAAAAATAGTAATTTAATTTTCCGTCACGGTTTTCAAAAGTGTCTTTTCCACTAAAACTCATTTATTTCTGCAAATAGGCTTTAAAAAAGTCATGTGACATAATACAACATGTATCTTACTAAAACGATTTTCACAGCGGCGCCAGAAGCATTACTTAAACGTTACCAGGGATGTAGACTGTAGGTACGCGCATTGTGAGGAGGCACAAAGCTGCGCAAGGTGCAAATCCATTAGGCCACATGTTCCCTGGAATGTCACATGTAGGAGGGTAATGTGCGACGCGATGGCTGAAGAGGTCTCTGTGTTAAGGTGAAGATATTTGAATGGCAAAAGTAAATTGTCTCTGTATTATGATTAGGATCTTTTATTATTGTATTAGTATAAATGGGATCTATGTGTTTTTTCTAGTCATATTGTCATAAATAATTATGACGTGACAGAGCATACAAATCTGAAAGAAATCTGACGTTTCGCTGACGTTTTACATCTCAAAAACAGTAAATTAACTATCTCAAAAACGCCCTCCCGTGCCGCTTCCATACATCAAACACTGACTCATTTAAGCGCTAGAACTATAGTTATTATTTATGTCAAGAATTACTAATAATTTGTGCTACATAAATTCATATTTTCACTCCGGTAAAATTACTAGAGGTGGTGACAAAACAAAAGTCTAACGAAGGGCATCGAACCAGCGGCCTCTCGGCTGGCATAAATCTTTGCCTTGTTGCCACTTCAATTAAACAAGTTCCAAAAACCATTCCTTTGAGGAGTTCTTCAAATCGACAGCGAACATTTCGTTTTCGTTTCGTGCTCATGGCACCAGAAGATTTCTCCGAACGGTGGCGCGTCAATGTTTGCCGGGATCTCATTGTGTCAACGTTAACGACTAACGTGAAAACAGTGTTATTTAAAATTATTTTTGGCTTCTGACTAGGTTCTTATTTAAACAAAGTTATTTTATAGAAGTGCCAATTATAATCTTTGTTTTTAATTTAGCTACATAAAAAATAAACATTATAGTAGGTCTACTAACTAGTCAAATAAGTATACTTCTTACATACCTAGATAATTAGGTAGTTTACAACAATACTTTAAAACTCTCCAAAATCTAGCACGTAAGAAAAGTAAGCGTAAATGAACTAAAGTCGCAGACATAGCCCGACGGATTAGCAAGCTGAAGTGGCAATGGGCAGGGCACATAGTACGCAGAACTGACGGCCGATGGGGCAGCAAGTTTCTGGAGTGGAGGCCACGTACCGGAAAACGCAGTGTGGGACGTCCACCCACAAGGAGGACCGACGACATCATAAAGGTAGCAGGAAAGCGCTGGACGCAGGCCGCTGCCAACCGGGTAACATGGAAAACATTGAGCGAGGCCTATGTTCAGCAGTGGACGTCCTATGGCTGAGATGATGATGATGAAGAAAAGTAAGAAACTGATTTTCATACATCCTGTATGTAGCTTTTGACTAAATATTACTGTTTGCCAGGAGTTAAGGAAAGATTAGTGAATAATTCAGTCTGCATGAACATACGTCTTCCAAATTGAAATCATTTCTACCTGAGGCGGTATTACTAAGTCGTTGAGTGTTCACATTTGTAAGGCGTTCAGCCGAGGCGCGAGGCCATTATCGTGTGTAAGGAGCGTTTTCCCCGGCCGGCCGATTGTGGAGGATGCCGCATACAAATGTGAGCGATGTGATGGCTGAGCCACTTACAGGTGCGTGAATGGGGTTTATTATCTCGGAATGGCTACGTTAAGGTAAACCGGCAGACGAGCTGCCTTGTAAGTGGTCATTAGGCGCGTGGCAAAAGGAAGGAATGTGATTCTCGCTTTGATAATGCCTTATAGGCCCAGTAGAATTAAACACAAAAATTAATTAAATCGGAAATAATTCCTACTAAAGATTTTAGTGTTTTAATGGCTTCATTAGTTGCCCATAAAGATTCTCCTAGGTTTTCGACTTCGACGGAGTTGTGCTTAAGTGGTGGGGGCCCTCGAAAGGGGCGCTTTTTCGGTTTTCCGGTTATACCGAACCGATACCCTATCGAAAAGTGGTCTTCCTGACGGTTGAAGGGCATTTAATCCTGCATTAAATAAGACCAAATTCATATGTTTTGGACAAACCGTTCTCGTGCAAATGTTCGGCAAAGTAGAAAATATGTATATAATTAATGACCCTCTCCACGTCCAATGATTCGTTACCCGCAGGCTTCCAAGTCTTGAAAAGGAGCGCCTCAACCAGTGTAACCCTATCAAGGCTTATGAGCTAGATGCGCCTATCCTTGTTCGTCCCAGTCGTTCCTTAACTGCGGTTGCTGCACCTCTTCCTGGCACTCACCTGAACGACTCTGTGTTACCTACTGTGGCTGCCCCTCTTCCTTGTATCCTCCTGCACGACTACGTTGCCTAGCAGTATGCCTGGTCTAAGGTTCGACGCCAAAAATCAACAACAACAAGTTCATATTAAAACGCTGAAGAGTTTTTGTTTGTTTGTTTGAACACGCTAATCTCAAGAATTACTAGTTTGATTGAAATTATTATTTTTGTGTTGAATAGCTCATAAATTGAGGAAGGCTATAGGATATATACAATCACTCTACGACTAATATAGGCGAAGCAGTAAGGAAAAATGTTGCAAGCACGGAAAATAGTATTTAAACTATTTTCACTCGTACGAAGTTGATTTTGTGGCGTCGAACCTTGAACCAGGCATATGGCTAAGCAATGCAATCGTACAGGAGGGTACAAGGAAGAGGGGCAGCCACATTAGGTAACACAGAGTCGTTCAGGAGAGTGCCAGGAAGAGGTGCAGCTACCGCAGTTAAGGAACGGCTGGGACGAACAAGGATAAGCGAATCCAACTCGTGAGCCTTGACAGGGATACGCTGGTTAAGGCGACCCTTTACAAGGCTTGGGAGTCTACGGGTGACGAGCTATTGGACGTGGAGAGGGTCATTAATTATACACATATTTTCTACTTTGCCGAACATTCGCACGAGAACGGTTTGTCCAAAACATATGAATTTGGTCTTATTTAATGCAAGATTAAATGCCCTTCAACCGTCAGGAAGACCACTTTTCGATAGGGTAAGTCCTTTACGCGGTATAACCGGAAAACCGAAAAAGCGCCCCTTTCGGGGGCCCCCACCACTTAAGCACAACTCCGTCGAAGTCGAAAACCTAGGAGAGTCTTAATGGGCAACCAATGAAGCCATTAAAGCAATAAAATCTTTTGTAGGAATTATTTCCGATTTAAAATCTAATTCTACTGGACTGAAATGAAACATGTTTATTTTATTATTGTTATTACTTCAGTAGGTATTATTGTATTACAAACTGCGCATTTTCTTGTTTGAATTTAGGTCTGTCATCATTAGGTATAAGTAGTTACAACCCACGTTGAATATTTTACCATGTACCTACTAGTTCAAAGTCAAAGTTACGTAAATGTCGCCAATTTCAAATTATTAAGTTTAACGTTATCTGCAATGCAATATAATTTATTTTATGCTATGTTTAAAAAAATCTTAAATACCTAATGACTTAATTAACCGTAATAAACGACAAAACAGTCATAACGAAAACAACTTTCTCAATAAATGATGTAAAAATATTTATTGCGTCGCTCAGATTGAGGAAATGAGTCCTTCTGGAGAAAATGATGCTGGCAAACAATTTGAATGGCCATTATTTGAGAAACAATAAATATAAACGTTTATTAAAACTTTCTGCAGTAAAATTCAATGAAATATCGATAAATTCACTTGTTTGAAAGGTTTTGATAACTTTTGTAGTTATTGGCTTCCTATCTTGTGATTTGTGATTGATATTATAAAGACTGGAGTTTATGAAATAGGCATAATCGTTACGCTGCTAAAATGTATAATCATCATCATCATCATCATCATCATCATCATCTCAGCCATAGGACGTTCACTGCTGAACATAGGCCTCCCCCAATGTTTTCCATGTTGCCCGGTTTTATAGCGACGCAATGTCAGAGCTGAAATTACATTGGAACGGGTAAAATAGCTTTCGAAAACTTCTCAGGCTTTAAATAAATATATGTAAAACTGTTGATTATAATTGCTTATTCACAGTTAACACACTTTATAACCAAGAATATAGATATCCACATTCCTACTAAATTATTTCCTCACTACTCGGTATTCGAAGCTAACCCAATGCAGTAACGTATCGAATATCACACCGGGAACTGTGATTAGTGCCCGCATCGCGATCCGTCACCCGATACCGCCACGTGATCACAGATACCGTAATGCCCAGCACTAGCATGTGGGTTTGGGTAACGAGCTCTTAATACTGCTAGCAAAGATGATTATTATCCGATATTTAATGGGGATAGTGGTCCAGTGCAGTAACTTGAGATGTAGATCTTAATCGATTTAGACCCTGTACATACAGCGACTTTTTGCAGTCATTTAGTTTTAGTAACGTTTAATACTGCTGGCGTAACGAGAATTATTATGTAATATTTTATGTCGGGATAGAGGTCTAGTGCAGTAACTTGAGACGTAAGATCGTAGTCGATTTAAGAACGAAGTATCAACTCGATCCGGTCAGTATTCTTTGTGTGAAACTCGCACTTATCTGCACAGTAACGTAACGCCTCGCCTTGCGGCGAAAGGTAACATGGTGATTCCTTTCCGGATTGATAAGGATGCTATGACCTTTAGACCCTTTACATTCAGCGCCTTTGTAGCCATATCGTTACACTCGTGTTACGATATGCGACTAACAATCGCGTTACAGTCACGCGGTTGTCAAACGCAGGTTTATATTGTCGTAGTATAAAAATCTCAGTCCCACGATGTACAGAATGACGAACCTTGATAAGGGATATTTGTTACAGACATGGATGTAATACACATAAAAGTAATTCTATGCTTCAATGCCTTGACAATAATTCAGGAATATTACATACTTTTACATTTTTTTTATATTTTCAGATAAGAAAACGCTAGCCGTGGAAGATCCACTCTAAGGTAAGTAATACCTTTTCTAATATTTCTTTTAATATTGTACTTACCTATCTGATAATATTCAGAAATCTTCTGATGTATGTGACCACAAAATGACGTCATTTAGCTACCACAGGCATCATAAAACATTACAAAGGGTAATAATAATTATAAAATCGTACCTCATTAATTAACATCGTAATTGGCACGGTCTGTTAGTTTTTGGGATGTTGGAAACACCCAAATTGTTGTACTCGCATTTATTCATAGCTTTGATAACAAATTGTAACGATTTATCAAAGGGAAACTGCGCAAATATTTAAATATCTTTTAATTTGTCCGTTAATGTTTATTTTATTCCATGATTTTCTGAAAAATACGTGAAATGACAACATTATTTTATTGCTCTCCTTTCGTTCTAATACATTGAGTGTACATTAATTGTTATTCAACTTCAAGAGATTCAGAATCGACCATAGAACTTAGCAAAAAGTAGTCACACCCAGACATAGACACATGGTACATTTATCATCCCTGAAAGTTTATACTCTCTACTTTTTAGGGTTCCGTAGTCCTGACAAGGAACCCTTATTAATCTCTTACATTTTAACTGGCCAGACCCTTAGGATGATGAGCTAAACAGCGCATTAACCTCTCAAAAAAGTAAGACGGCAAAAGCATACTTAATATGTTATGCAACTTGTCCAAGATGAAGAATAACGTCCATAACGTAATAATACGTTTTAACGTTTCAGCCACTCGATTACCCGTGTTCTAAACCATCGCTTTTTTTAAAGTTCATAACATCACATAGTTATCATACTTTATGCGTCCATCAGGCACTACGTGGAAAAGTAAGGCTGGGTTGCACCATCTTACTTTAACTTTGACAAACGTCAAAAATCTGTCAAACTCCATACAAAAGCACCGGTTATCGTTATGGTTACGGTTAAAGTTAGGTGGTGCAACTCAGCCTAAGACACGTAAAAACTACACAAAAGAGCTTTCTTCAGAGGAGGCTATAACAAAGAGATTTTGTCTTGCATGCCACGCTTAAAATGTGCACTAAAACACGAGTTTTATGTGATAACTATGACGATATTTAATTTTAACGATAGCGAAAACATAAAGTTACCACTTTTATTTAACCCATTTTAAATTTTATTTCGATTTGGATCAAGGTTCACTTTTGAACGAGGATTAGTCTGGACATGAAATCACTATGACGTCATTAAAATAATTATACATTTTGGATTATGATGGCCGCTGGGGCAGGAAAGTTCTTGAGTTGCGACCACGAGCCGGAAGACGTAGCGTGGGCAGGCCTCCCACTAGGTAGACCGACGATCTGGTGAAGGTCTCGGGAGGTGCCTGGATGCGAGCGGCGCAGGACCGGTCTTTGTGGAAATCGAACGAACATTGTGGAGACTACATTTTGTTTATAAAAATTACCAAATTCATCTTCAAATAGGGCTATATTTCACCGGGACGCCATTAAAATGTATACAGCTTTGCGCAACCAAACGGACACCAGGTGAGTAACTCTCTATAGAGCTGTATACATTTTGTTGGTAGCCGGCGACTGGTTGCGCCGCCATGGTGTCCCGGTGAAATATAGCCCTTAGTCCGTCCCAACATTACCACAGCGTAGGTACTCATTTTGTAAATAATATGTATCTCATCTTATCTTCGAATCAGATCAGCAATCTTAATCTACCTTCAGGCAAAGTTTCAAGACCCTATCTCAAAGACGTAAGGGATAAAGTAACAAGTTTAGTAAGTTATTTCTAATAATTCCGAACCGGCAGATGGCGTGGCACGTCCCACAAACAAGGTGGGAATTTAATCAAACTTCCGTCTGGGGTTTTTGCTATGAACTACCGCAATATTAAAGTTTAGATCAAGTGTATAAAATATTTCTTTATTTTCATCGTAAGCACGTTGAACACGTCAGATGACAAGCGTGTACATGGGCATTACATCTTAATATAAAACTCAAAGGTGACTGACTGTNTTTTTATGCTATCCAAGGCAGGTATTTGACCGCAATCGCACCTGGTGTTAAGTGTACCAGGCAGTGAATTCCAGTCCCTAGCTGTTCGCATTATAAAGGAGTCGTCGAAACGCTTAGTGCGAGCTGGTGGAATGTCGACAATGTAGGGATGGTACGCCAGCCTGCGTCTGGTTCCCCGGTGATGGAAAGGGGCTGGTGATTTATATTTCCTTTCGCTGGTTAACTGGACAATTGGTGCCCTTGTAGGTTATTTTATTTTCCTAATCGTTATTATATTTTCTTCGTTTGAATTATCTTTCTCATTCGGCCGTTTCATTTTAGATCCTAAGCTTAGTCGCAGACCACCAACTTTTTGTCGGCCGATAGTTTAATCGGGCAGTTAATCAGTATGGGCATGTATGGAAGTGCGCACATACCTAACACAGATTTGATATTCATACAAATTAAAATGGTGCCCGACTATCGGCCGACTAAAAGTCGGTGGTCTGCGTCTAGGCTTAAAATCTGTTTTCCGTTTATTGATTTATTAGTTTGAAATTGTCAGAAATTAAAATGTCAACCAATTTGATTACACTAACATCAGTATTTATAAACATTATAAAACAGTCGATAGTCCATTTAAACAGACGATGCCATCTCTTCAAAGTGTTGAAATACCTACAACTCCGATAAGTCATTTGGAAGTAGCATTGCAACCAATAAAACATCTGCAATAAAAATTGTCGGCAACACAAATTGCAGGCAATAGGTACAGCTCGACTCATCGCCGGGAAGTTTTTACAAGATGGCGTCTTCATTATAGACGGAATTGAGTCTTTGGTGGAATGAAAAGCTTGGGTTATTGTTTGAAAATATTTTGCTAGAGCTTAAGGTGCTTAGCTTAGCTTAGCTTTTTTGATGGTGGTAGGAATATTAGGTGTTTATTTTGACAGTCAAAAAGGTTTGGAAAATTTGGAATAGTATTTTAAAACCCGAATTTCTTCCGTCAAATACATTTTCTTAAGATGAGACATTCATATTATGTGGGGTAGATTATAATATAAGATAACATAAAACTAGTATAGCCGGAAAAATAGTATAGCCGAGCCGGAAGACGTAGCGTGGGCAGGCCTCCCACTAGTAGGACCGACGATCTGGTGAAGGTCGCGGGAGGTGCCTGGATGCGAGCGGCTCAGGACCGGTCTTTGTGGAAATCCTTGGGGGAGGCCTTTGTCCAGCAGTGGACGTCTTTCGGCTGAAACGAACGAAAGCTAGTATAAGCATCCATAAACCATGGCATAATTGTTGCTATAACCCTTACTTCTGCCTTTAGGGAGAATTCCAGATGGTAGGTATATTATAGTCACTAGGCCGCTATGGGGTGAGTCAAAGATAAAAAGTCAAGAGCATTCGACTCGGGAACGATAAAGTTTTTTAATTATACAACATAGCCTTCTTCCAATTACCTAAACCCAGAGATGTTATGGATATCCGTAACCGTAACCGAAACTATCGGATATCCGAAATAAAAAAATATCCATAACTGAAACCGATTCAAAAGTTTCGGATAAAGGTGGAGTCTAAATCTTCGTTACTTGTTAATATATTTTGTTACTTGTCTGGCATCCCCTGGCACCATTCTGATATAGCCGCCTGTTTTACCTTTATCATGGTACCGTCATAGTAAGTACATAAAGTGGGTCGCGCAGCCTCTTGCTATTTGAATTTTACCTTTTTAAAATTCTAATATCTGTAACTGTGTCATCCGAAATGATTTACTATCCGTAACCGTAACCATAACCGAAACCGGTATAATATTATTCTAATATCCGTAACCGTATCCATAACCGAAACTTTGTATTCATAACATCCCTTCCTAAACCTCCTCTCAGAATATAGCTCAAACATCGAGAGCCAGTCAAAACAGTAGGGAACTAATTCACTAAACTTTGTCATCGGACGCTTGTTTTTTTCGGAGTCCGTTCAAAAACTAATCTCCCAGTCGCCGGGCTGGCGTGTCGCACCGATCTGAATAGCGGATTGAGATTTTTGAACGTGAACGTGGGGCAAGTAGGTTCGTGAACTTTTAAAACAAATAGAAGCAATTAAAATCTGTCTAGTTTCCTGTTTAGAGCTTATACAGAGTGACAAGGAAACTCGACCTATTCCTTAAAAGGGATTATACTAGAGGTCATTAGCAACAAATTAAATCTAGTGAACCAGAGGTCAAAACTTTTATAATGCGAACAGCTAGGGACTGGAGTTCGCTGCCTGCTGCTGGTTTTCCCGAAAAGTATAATTCGGGCCTTACAGGGCAGAATATTTACCACTAGCTTTCCGCCCGCGGCTTCGCCCGCGTGGAATTTTGTCTGTCACAGAAAAACTTTATCGCGCGCGTCCCTGTTTCAAAAACCGGGATAAAAACTATCCTATGTTCTTTCCCGGGACTCAAACTATCTCTATGCCAAATTTCATCAAAATCGGTTGCGAGGTTTAAGCGGGAAAGCGTAACAGACAGACAGACAGACAGACAGACAGACAGAGTTACTTTCGCATTTATAATATTAGTTGGGATTCTGGACTGCATCCCACTTTACACCAGGCGCGATTGTGGTCAACTATCTGCACTGTTATGCATAAGATTAACTGAATGGTTACTAAGTCATTAGATTTTATTTTAATTCTGAATTGTTACCAAAAACTATTAATTGTGAATAATAGGTACTTGAAGTATTCGTTACAAACTAAACTACAATAAGTTTTCGCACTTGACATTATACAAAAACTTATTCCTAGTTATTGATATAAATAAATGTTTGCAATAAATAATTCACTGCTTGCTTTCAAATAATTCTAATGAAAGTTTTCCTACTCGAAAATAGTCTACAAATACCTAAGCCATCCAAAAATCCAAACCAGAAATACATTTTACATTCATCACTGAACCACCTAGTCTTCGCACTAAATGCACAAATTATTTGAAAACCAAATGAATGCATTCGAAGTCTTCCAAAATTCACCTATTTGCAATTTACGAAACGCCCCGAAACGGTCAGTGGAAATTAAAAAATCGAGGATCGACCAAAGCGTGTCCTAATGAAGTACATTTCGGGTAGCATTGGGCGATTCCGAAATCCTCTTGAGCGCGCTACACTTTGCTAAAGGTAAAACTGAGCTGAGCGCGAATAAAAAGCATAAAAAGCGCAAAAAGCGAACAGTACCTCTAGTAGGAAAAACTTTCGAGTTCGTTTCGTTGCGTATTCAAAGTGTCATCGAAAAATTTTGTATGAAAAATTAAACAGCGCCCCCTAGGGCGGCTATAATATAGGGGGCGGCTATAATATAGGGGGCGCTGTTTAATTTTTCATACAAAATTTTTCGATGACACTTTGAATACGCAACGAAACGAACTCGAAAGTTTTTCCTACTAGAGGTACAGATTGTGCCGCGCGACGTCACTGCGGGTTCGCGCGCTGTTTTTCAGCTCGATTGGAACGGTAAGGGCGTTTTATATGGATGGTCGGTTTCAAACTTTGAAATTGGTTAGCGTATTTGTAAAAGACTGAAGTTTTCCTCCAATTTTTTGATAGCACTTACAGTTTTTGATTCTGAGGTTTTAGGAAAATGATGGACTATTTATACTAATAATAAAAGAGGAATAGTTAAATGTTGATAGGAATAGTAAAATTGTTAACCATTTATGGTGAAATAAAGAAGGTCACAGTTAAAATATCTACGAATCACAGAATGACATTATGACGAAATAAAAAAAAAATGGTTTATTCAGTACATAGGCCCTTTCTAAGGCACTCATATACGTCCTAAATATAGCTCGGGACAATATAATACGAGCTGGTGCTGAGAAAAAGTGGCGGAAGAAGTTTTGTTAATTAGGTACCTACTATTTGCATTTATATCTTTACGTACCGCATTTGGGACTTTGAGAATGTGCTCAGAACATTTTGAAGCATACAACGTCGTCGCTGCGACTAAATCCCATTCCAGACTCCGCCACAATATTTAATTCAACACATTGTAACTTCAATTCCACCACGCCCCGTAGTTTTACAGCTTCGTAGCAGCTCGTAGCGCGCTACGGCGTAGTTCCGTAGCTCCGTAGCTCGACTCACATTTGTCATTTTATGGCTTTCTTTTGCGGGATGTGGTCTCGCTTCCTTTTTAGGAGGTTTTACATGTTTTATTGCGCGGTCAAGAGCGTGTTGGATATAAAAGAAAAGGTTTTATGGCAGCCCGCAGGCAATTAGGCATTTGGTTTTTTTGTTATTTGTGTAGGCCCACGGTTGGTGGTCGAACTGGTTAAATTCTCGCAATACAAATATCCCAACGCGCTTTTTTTGCTTTTTTCTGCTACTCGTATATGATGATGATTTAAATTTGTAAATAATTTCAATATATTTAAAAGAATATTAGCAATTTTCACAATTTAAAGGCATAGGATTGATGAATTATTCAAAACATTTTTCGTGAAAACTAACCTTTATTGAAATTTTCTGGCGTTAAGAGTCGCCTCTCAATTTAAGTTTTTTTTTAAATAACTTCCCTTTATTTAAATAATACCCTGTTTAGTTCGTTACTGGGTAGGTAATTCGTATGATTAATATTAATGTACCATTATAATTTACACTTGCATCCACTACCAAAGAACCGCTACGAAAGCACAGATACGCTAATAATTTCCTCTCTATTTTTTTAAGTTTAAATCCCTCTAACAAACGAAATTACGTATCTCAAGCAACAGAATACTGTATTTTCTCTTAACCAGCGCCGTTTAAGCACGCATCGTTCCCTAAACGACTGGTTGTTTATCAACCTTTTTTGCTGTTTAAGTGTTTTTTGGAAAACTCTTTTGTGGCTAATGCGCCTCTTTACGTAGACTTGTTGAGTAATTAGCCTTTTTTCAAGATATTTTTGTTATAAAATGTCTTTTACAGACTAAAATTTCCTTTTTGTGGAGCTTTTGTAATATCTCCCGGTATGATGAAGCGTTTTGTTTTGTATTCAGAATTCAATTTAAGGTTTACTATTTTGTGTTGGCTAGGTGTTTTGAAAACCTAATTAGCAGGGATCATTATAATGGAAAACAATAAGCCATTTAAAACTATATTTTAGAGAAACAAGTTAATCTATTTAAATGAAAAGTGCTTTCTTCTTACCGTTGGAATCTATTGTTCGGAGAGATTATTATGAAGAGTAAGCTTATACAAAAGTTGTGCATAATTCAACATATTATTATTATAATGCGAACAGCTAGAGACTGGAATTTGCTACCTGCTGCTGTCTTTCCCGAAGACTATGATCCGGGCCTTTTCAAGGCAAGAGTGAATAGGCACTTACAGGTCAGATATGTACCATCCTAGACTGCATCCCACTTAACACCAGGTGCGATTGTGGGCAAATACCTGCTTTATTATGCATAAAAAAAAAGAAAAAAAAAACACACACATCAAAATTATAAAGATAATAAAATCTTTAACCAGCATATCAATATACATCACACATTAGGTGGCATAAGAAACCTACAAGATTCATGCTAAAAAGATGGCTAAGTAATATTTTAGTAAACGTTTTGCTAACCTATAATTTGTCTTCCTACTTATTGTGTTAATTGTTTGCGAGGTTCTATTTCACTCCAGACTCTAGGAGTGAAATATCACTCCCAGTGTCAAATAATGTTAGACGGCCTGTAATTGTCCGTAGGCCGATTAGGTGGAGCCATGCGAGATGGCATTTAGTACCTACCTACCTACTTATTAACTCGGTCGGCAGGTAACTGGATATTATAACTATTCGCTGCGAGAAGCGTAATTATTATGATAGCACGCACAACGTGTCATATTCAATAATATATAGGAATTAGTTTAGTTCGGAATTGAGTAGGTATACATTTGATTATAAGAGAAATATATCATGTTCAATTGTAGCAATCTTCTCGTGGAATCTAAAGCTTCAACCACACCAACGCGTGCAGATCGCCATCGCCGGCGAGATCAAAGGAAAATGACAGGTCGCGCGACCCATGACAGTTCTCGCGACCTGTCATATCCCTATGATCGCGCCGTGATCGGGCCGGCGATGGCGACCTGCACGCGTTATTGTGGTTGAAGTATTAAGTTCCTCTGCCTCTTGAGTCTGCAATGCATGATATTACATAAACCCTTCAGTCTATAAAGACACAGTAAACCATTATTTAGGTACCGTGCGCGAGTATGATGGTTGTCGGCACATCGATTTCACTCTTTATCATGTAAGTCATTTAGTGCAAATAGGCTTTTAAAAAGCACTTACACTTCGCATTATATCCTAAACCCTACCACTGCTTCGGGACAAGAAATAAGCCAGTGCTGTCACCAAAAAGCGCCATAAAATCGCAAATCCAAAATACCCTTATAAAAGCCCTATACCGTGGTTTAAACGCGCTCAGCGACGCGTCAGTGTGGGCTGTTTCACGTACGCCAACGTTTTGATAGTCGATTAGTTTATGCAAATCGCGTGTCGATCATTGAAGGTAGACCTACTCAGCCTGCCGCAAGTTTGAAGGGGATGACAAATTGCTTTAGTTCACCTTTTATCTAAGGTGTGTTGACTACACCATAATATTAAACATGTGAGTACCTATAATAAAGGGTTTAACATAGTATAAAACAAAGTAACTTCGTTTGTCTGTCTTCTTTTAAATAGTGCAACTGATTTTAATTCAGTGTTCATTAACGATTAAAGCCTTCTCGGCATAGATGCATTTGATGCACCCATCAAGCAGTACAATGTAAGGGTGGGTCGCTAGTGTCGCCTTTCCCTTTTTAATATTTCCACCAATAATATTGGTAATACCTTACTATGGAAGTTTATTCAAATATGTAGTAGGTATTTGCGGAGGCTAGCTCTTGAATAACATTACTTTGGTTATAAAACACTATCTTGTGTTGCGACCAAAAACACGATCGTAAAATTAAAATTATTCTGAAACATTTCCCTGCAAAATCCTCATATCTCATGAATTAATTTTGTCTCTTACTTGACATATCTGATTACCCATTTTTACCTATATTTGATTTGGTAAAACGTAGCCTATGACCTTCAAAATCCATAATGTCTATAAATTATAGACAAAAAAAATACGAAATATTAGAAATGCCAGACAGATTGCCATCAAGCTGATTTTGTAATTGAGCAAAATTTTCCCAACAAATGTGTAGGGAGGCTTCAACGTACCGAGTTTGATTAGTTTTGGAGCTCTATTTACTCAAACAGGAATTCTGTATGTATGTCTATCTATTAATTAATATTAGCACATATCAAACTGCCTGTATTGATAGCCTGTTCAATACAAACAAACAACCAATAAATAAATCTTTCCTCTTTAAAATGTTAATATAGACATAGTAATTATTTGTCTGTTTGCAAATTTAAAGTTATACGAAGGACAAGCTAAAATATACTTACAACAATTTTATTAGTAACAGATAGATTCTATTCATTGCACACCAAAAAAAACAGAGTTGGATCAAAAGACATACAAAATCAAAACTGCACAATAGTGCACAATTTAGGAGGTTTAACAGTTAATTCCATATATAACACAAATATTACGGTTGTTCAGACGTTTGCGGTTAAGATATTAGACCTTAATACCACTCGACTACGGATTTTAATGATTGTTGTATTTAGAGTTCACACTGAATTAGAAGTGAATTAGTGCGACCGCGGACGAGGCTGACCGCAGCTGTTGTGACCGCGGACTGACCGCAAGCCCAGCGGGTCATTTGTATATTTTCTTCATTTATTTAGGACTACCAAAAAGGCAAACAGAAGTATAAGCAAATCTAAAAATATCTGCTATTTGGTATTTGCGGTTCAACAGTGTTATTAATTAGCGATTAGCCAAATTAATTGGTTCAGATCATAATTACACTTGCTTTCGGTCTCGAAATAGCTGATCTACTTATGTAGTCTTTATTAATACTGACATAGGATAAACTTAACGTTTGATGATATTTTTCATACACTTTCAATACAAATTTTTTTGTTTATGTACCTACAATATTAAACCAACCAAATCAAGAATTAATTAATAGAGTCTCACTACCTAAACATTTTTCAACACTTACCTTGAAAAGAAAATTCTTTTGAAAAAGAGAGTAGGTAGCGACATAAGTTTTTTACGCAAACCGTCCAATAAAATAACAAGTTCCGTTGAATTCTGTATAAAAAGCAATCTGGTTTATTCTCGCAAACTTGTTTTATATCCAAGTTCGGTTTTTAAGTTTATTCGCTAGCGCCATGTAGGAAATGAAACTCCGCCGGCGAGTTCCGAAGAAAAACCGGCAACTTTGGTGTAACATGGCCGAGACAAACTCGCAGGATCCGATGCCAATGCTGTAATCGCTCGACAAACAATATAGTTATTATTGCGACTGATGAAACACCGACAAAGTTGTCGGATTCACCCGTACCGGCACTATTTCCACCTCTCGTTCCCACCACTGCAACTCCTGTGTAGCCAGGATCT
The DNA here is from genome assembly GCF_004193835.3 of Ostrinia furnacalis. Taxonomy (NCBI): domain Eukaryota; kingdom Metazoa; phylum Arthropoda; class Insecta; order Lepidoptera; family Crambidae; genus Ostrinia; species Ostrinia furnacalis. Next base: position 660,650 of record NW_021130405.1, on the reverse strand, counting down.
ACAGCTTGACCGCCAATAAAAACCCAACCAGTGAAGGTCAAGTTTGTCCCGGGGGAAAGTTAAACTGTCATAGAACCCGAAACAAAATTAATCAGAAAAACATAGGAGGAGTTCAAAGTTAAGGTTCGGATTTACCCGTACCATAGGTACCATTGTAATAACCATTCTACCACACAGTTCTCTAACTACTACGGTTCACGATTGAAGCTCTCTAAAATACCTACTAATTAACAGATTGACAGCGGAGGCTTAGTAATTAAGTACGAAACCTCAAAAATAATAGGAAAGTTCCCCTGTGGCCACGTTCCTGTTACGTGCTAAGTATGTTACTCAGACATTATGTACGAGTACATAATGGCAAAAATAAACAGATACATTTGAAAACAGGAATAGCTTTTTAACCACCCTTAAAAGTTTCGTGGTAGAATAATCTATCTATCTATCTATATAAATAAAAATGAATTGATGTTCGTTAGTCTAATTAAAACTCGAGAACGGCTGGGCCGGTTGTGCTTTTTTTGGTGTTAAAATGTTTGTCGTAGTCCAGGGTACGTCTAAACGGTGAGCAAATAAAGAAAGATTTGCTTATTAATTGACTTTAAGGCGGAACAGAGTTCGCCGGGTCAGCTAGTTATAAATAAATTGTTGAACCAAAATGGCTCCTACTCAGCTTGTATCATATTCCCTAAAGAACATGATGCTGGTATTCTGTATAGGAGGAGTTCAAAGTTAAGGTTCGGATTCACCCGTACCATAGGTACCATTGCAATAACCATTCTACCACACACTTCCCTACCTACTACGGTTCACGATTGAAGCTCTCTGAAATACTGACTGACAGATTGACAGCGGAGGCTTAGTAATTAAGTACGAAACCCCGAAAATAACAGGAAAGTTCCCCTGTGGCCACGTCCCTGTTACGTGCTAAGTATGTTACTCAGATATTATGTACATAATGGCAAAAATAAACAGAAATACATTTGAAAACAGGAACAAGTTTGAACTTCACTTGAAAGTTTCGTGGTAGAATAATTGAACAATTATCTTTCTGTGAATTAAATAAAGTTAAAAACAAATTCTTTTTTATCCTGCAACATTCTGAAATCATCAGACTCTTAATTTTCGAAGTATTCCATATTCAGACCTCGTGAAAGCGTGTCGCAAACTTGCGTACGTACACAACGCGGTTAGCGCCGGCTGCCGCCGCCCCACTTTCCTGAATTAAAGTTTTTCTCCAAATTCTCACTTCTGCCCTCGTGTGCTTGTGTGCTGGTCGCTTTAACTCTTTTTAATGGATGCACAAAAGCCATGTGTGTACGTAGTAAAAGTTTTAGGCTGTTCACAGACCAATAATTATATCTGATAATAAGTATTAATGTTTGCTATTTTGATCGTAATCGTTCATTAATTTTTTTTAAATAACTTTATTTAGTAAATACCAAGTTATACAGGGTGGAATTATGTAAAAGAAAGTACTCTTAATACTGTAGATAGAAAATTTTACTCAAAGAAAACATTCCTTTATTTTTGAAGAAATATCACTGCATTCAAAGATTAACGGCAATAGAAAAAAAAACAATAGTCTTAAATTGTGCTTAGGTTACTCTGAAAAAAACAATACTCTAAAAAAAACAATACTCTGAAATTGTGTTACCAGTGTGAAATTGTCAGAACTATTTTATCTACAACAACACCATATTTCATTACCTACCCACCATCAATCCAGTACATCGTCTCGCCGTGAAACGTCATACACGAGCCATCGCGTGACGCGCGCTGTAAAAATCGAGGGTAGTTGATGCGAAAAATGTTAGAGGCGGCTTTTTCAAGGGCCATTTTGTCCTTTAGAGGTGCTGTATTGTGAATCGCTCGATAAACGGATATGGGAAAAGGAAAGGCATTCATTATTTTTATCGAAATAGTTGTGTCATTATCATAATAATAATACTCGTAATGTAGTAACATGGATGGATTTCTGGTTAAAAAAATCCATCTTTGGTATTTCTAAAGCTTATTCGCAGCTTCCATAGTTCGATATTGAAGAAATAAATTTAACAAAACATTCTGTGGGCGAACATTACATTAACTATCTCTTTCACATATCATCCTAAATAGCGTCGACTGAGTTTATTGTGGCGCTTCATAGCAATACATGCCAAACATTTGTCTTAGAACGTTGGGCAAGAGGGGTGGGTTTCTCACTAAAAGTTTTTAATTTCAACGATTTGTAATCCTTTAATAATATTCATTTGTTACTTAATATACTCGTAAATACAAAACATAAGTTTTAACTTGCACAACCAACTCCAAAAATAATTCTCGCACGACTCCAGGATACCGCCCCTGACCGTCACAATTGGTGGATGGGCCCCATTCGAGCAAGCACTAGAATGAATGTCGAGTGCTGATCATTTGCCGCCCGCACCGCGGCACTTTGCCACTCGCACCGCGGCACTTTGCCGGACACGCGACGGCCGGCCCCTGGAAAAATGACGCGAGCTACCGATGAGTCTGGGGGGATAATGATAGCCATTACTTTTGTTCTACAAACACATTGGTGCTGCAGGCGATGTAATAATCGTTATAGAGTCGATTCTGTGCTCCAATCGTATGGAATGTAATAAATCATGTTCAAAATGTAGTAAGTGGGTACCTATAACTACTTTTTTATGTTCGTTTTGTTCCCTTTTCCCGATATTGCAGGTGTAATAAAATGTTAGTGATACGTTTTCAAATGCACTAATTCTATAAATAACGGTTTTTAAGGGTTATGTATCGTTCGTTATACATAACCATTTTTAAAGTTGCCGGAACGCGGGTTACCTATATTCTTATTCTCATGAGTTCATGGCAAAAAATGTGTCAAAAATTGGACTTATTTTAGAGTTTACTCGAAATTGAAGACTTTATTTTACTCAACTACCTGCATAGGTTTGAGCAGCTTAATTTCACTTCAGGACAGGCTGTATAGATAAAGGCTAACTACATAGCCACTTTTAATAAAGCTGACTCAAGAACCTTGGTCCCAGCCATAAACCATTCACAAGGAAGGTAACCCGTGACTTATAAAGCCTGTGGCCTTGTCCTGGCCTTGCCGGGCGTCGAACACGTCACCCTTGAACTATGGAGTGTCGCCGTGACAAATGCGAAGCGCGTGAATAGGGTAACAGTATTGAACACTTTCGCACTTGACCGATGGGTATGACACAGTGAAAGTAGTAAAGTATATCTAAAATCAAAAATCAAAATCAAAATATATATTCAATTTAGACCACAAGTGGCACTTATGAACGTCAAAATATAGTAATTAGAAAAATAAGGTACCCCTTATGGGGCAGTTTACATGTCTCCTTATCTTTGGCCCTACCAGAATAAATACAAATGAGTAGGTCATCTTCATAGAAACACACCGAGCGCGGTTTGTAAGTGAGCACGCGCCAATACGTATGCGGCGCGCACGCACACACAGACAAAATTCGGGCAATTCACTGCTATTCCACGCTAAATTTTGTCAGTGTGTTCGTGCGCGCCGCATACGTATTGGCGCGCTCACATGCAAACCGCGCTCGGGCGTTTCTATGAAGATGACCTACTCATTTGTATTTACTCTGGCCCTACCAGCGCTTCGAGACAAACATATGGCAAGTGCAGAGAAGAAACTCCTATACTTGCACACAACGCACACAGCACTGATGCATTGTAATAAATAAGTTGAAACAAAAACGTAACCCTCCTTCTGGTGCAGTCTGGTAATAAATAAGTAAAATAACAAGTGTGCCCCTAAAGGCAAAGTTATCATAATTTATTTGTAACTCCGACGTGAGAAAACTTTTTGTACCATTATAAAATAGGTTATAATTATCATTTATTTGTAAAGGCATGGCAAATTCACTTATTAGTGTGTGCCTTTTCTCATCGATAGCACAATTATAAATTATCTCTGACATAGTACTATTTGTGCTTTGAAATATTACCTACACTAAATAGAATGACCTTTATGAATTAATGTTTTACTATCCTCTTTTACTGTGGTAACAGATTTAATTCTTGCTTCTTCAGTTGCTCTTCATTTCTTGGAAACAAATTTTCAAATAGTTAATTTTTACTTCCTTACAAATTGAAAGCTACTCGTAAGTACGACTTATGTCATAATTTTAGAAAATGTAACATCGCTTTTTCATACTTGTATGTTGATATATAAGAAATTTCTAATAACAGAGTTAAATTAATTGAATAATACTGTTTTCAGTGATTTCCAAACCTCTAAACATTGTGGGAAAGCAAACCCGAATTAATTTGTTAATGCACTCAGTAATGCCACCGTATTAGCCCCTACATATTTATGACACTGCACGCTCGTGGCATTGATAACATGTTTTATTAATAAACTGATCCTAACGTATTGTTTTCTGAATCCTTTTTATTTGAGAGGCTCTAGGAATATTGGGAACTCTTACACTAAGGGTGGATCCGATCAAACAAGAATAAATATTAGTTTTAGAATAAACTGTCAATGTGCCAGTTTTACCAGGAGTTATTCTCGGATAATACTTTGGTTGAATCGGGCCTAAATGGCACTACTTTCTTTTCGTCATATTTACTCTATTGGATTGCAAATGAAAATAATTATATTCTTCTGATAAATACAACAAATAATTGAAAAGAACAAAACATTTATTATACAAATTTTAATTGAGTATTATGTTTTTCTATCCAATGTCAGTTTTTCTTTAACGCTTGATTCGCTTGTCTATAGGTGGATACCAGATAAAAATTCACAAGTTGACTAGGGTTTTATTGGATCTTGTAGGATTTTAACTTTGAAATAGTTTATAATTGTATAAAATTCTTTAATAACACTGGAATGAAAATAAAACCTCTTAGCAGCTACTAACTGCATCTGCATCAACTTGAAAATGAATATTTAATATCCCGGAGTTGCAGTGTAAATAAGTCGAATGCAAAAATTATTATTCATGCTGAAATAAAAATTCTACTCATTTTCACAGAGCAAATAAATCTTATTACTCAGTTGATAGCGAAAGCAATTCAAATAATGATAAAAAAAATGTTTTGATGTGAAAAAAAATTAGGTAGCTAGGTATAATGAAATGCTACATCAATCCCGTTAACGCCTCGTGGTAAGCTAAAATTATGCTTCATCATCATTATCATTTCAGCCATAACACGTCCACTGCTGAACATAGGCCTCCCCCAATGACTTCCATAATGGCCGGTTTGTAGCGGCCTTATGCTTAGCGGTTGTATTTGTTTCTTTTCGTGTCGACAACAAACCTACACAGTGTCAGCCCAAAACTCCGCCAATTGATTGCTTTTTACCCGCCTGCGCCAGAAGTAGGGTTATTGTCAAAATATTGCTTTTAACAAACTGGATTGTTTTTTCTTATGCAAATATTGTTCTTGACAATGACTGGATTTTTTTATAACTCTACAACTTACTCAGGGCTCTATCCGCAGAATGTTTCAAACGCAAAATAGTAGGATTTCACACTTGCAAATCCCACGGAATCGTATATTTCAGCACCTTAAACTCGGGTCAAATAAATCAGGGGACGGTTTTACCGATGCCAAAATGGGATAGGACTACTATTATGAATATGGAACCGATACGGGCCTTATTTATAGCGGTCCCCGTCTGGTGGGGAACGGGGAAAGGATAAAAGAGAAAGGATGAATGTGATACTTGCAGCTGTTCCGTTCAGAAAACTCCTGAAGAAGACTCTTGGACACTAGGGCTGGATTGCACCATCTTGCTTTAACTTTAACAGACGTCAAAGTCTGTCAAACTCCATACAAAACACCGGTTATGTAAATTTACTGTTGAAGTTTTACAAGATGGTTCAACTCGGCTTAGGTCAGTGAAGAGAAGTTAGAGCAGCTTTAGACTAGTATTACAAAACATAAAATCAACTACGAAACGCCTAAAGACCCTGAAATTCAGTAGTAGTTACTTCTTATTTATTTTTAGCTTAGGTGCGAATTAACCTTGTTGTTTCTGAATGTGATGTAGAGTACGTCTGATTAATTAATGTTTTTCTTTTCCTTCAGATTATGGCGGATGCAACCACCAAGCTATTTGCCGCTAGCAGATAATGGGGGTAAAGTTTGTATGAAGTCGAATATTATTTCATTTTCATTCTCATTAAGTTCTTCCCATATAGTAAGTATCTGTTACCTAACTCGTTACTCGTATTACGATAAATTGCAGACTTTTTCAACTCACGTTTTACCTGTTTATTTATTAAATTAAGAATGAGCTAGGTACGTAAGCTTAAGCTTACTGTAAATAATGTTTTCCCACCTTCAAACCTTTTACTAAGATGAAAAGCTTATTTTCCTCCTTAAAATCTACAAAAGCGCCTCAGAAAACTTATAAGGTCGGCATTTTAAAAAGCTCCCAATCCTGAGTTATAAACCGCCCTTATTTATCTTAGTTAATTGCACGTCCGGTTGTTTGTCCGAGATCGCAGCGTGTAAACAGACCCCGAAATTGCTTTTTGACATCGCGAAAATTCTTTGTTATAAGGGCAAGATGGAATAATATTAATTTTGGCTCGAGATGAAAGTGGCAAGAGATAAACATTTTTGAAGATTAAATTTAAATGAGTTGAGCGGTTTTACCTAATATGATCGTAAACTAAGCGGTATATCCTGATAAAATAAAAACAGTAATAATGCGAAATGACAGGCGATACTAAAAAAATACATAAAATACACAAAAAATGCCAACAAATAATAAAAAAATATACTTTTTGAAAAAAATCTGCTTTTAAATTTGTGTCTTTTTGGTAATTTGATAAATTTCTCAAAAAAATTCCCCTGGCGTCATGCCATTGGCGGATTCATTTTTTATCAAAAATATTATGTAGAGTCTACGTATTATGTAGAGTTGCGTTTGATTTATTATTACGTTTATTATCTATACTAATATTATAAAGCTGAAGAGTTTNAAATGGGTCCAATTGAAAAGAACAAAACATTTATTATACAAATTTTAATTGAGTATTATGTTTTTCTATCCAATGTCAGTTTTTCTTTAATGCTTGATTCGCTTGTCTATAGGTGGATACCAGATAAAAATTCACAAGTTGACTAGGATTTTATTGGATCTTGTAGGATTTTAACTTTGAAATAGTTTATAATTGTATAAAATTCTTTAATAACACTGGAATGAAAATAAAACCTCTTAGCAGCTACTAACTGCATCTGCATCAACTTGAAAATGAATATTTAATATCCCGGAGTTGCAGTGAAATAAGTCGAATGCAAAAAATATTATTCATGCCGAAATAAAAATTCTACTCATCTTCACAGAGTAAATAAATCGTATTACTCAGTTGATAACGAAAGCAATTCAAATAATGATAAAAGAAATGTTTTGATGTGAAAAAAAAAATATTTAGGTATAATGAAATGCTACATCAATCCTGTTAACGCCTCGTGGTAAGCTAAAATGATTCTCCATCATCATCATCATTTCAGTTATAGGACGTCCACTGCTGAACATAGGCCTCCCCCAATGATGTCCTTAATGACTCGTTCGTAGCGGCCTGCAACCAGCGTCTTCCTACTATCTTTATGAGGTCGTCGGTCCACCTTGTGGGTGACGTCCTACATCTTAGTATGGCCTTACTTCTTGTGAATATCAAGCTTGGCAATATTTTATTGATAGTTATTTCATTACATTATATCGTTCGAAATACACATTGTAGTTCCGATGCAAAGCAGAGGTTTCAGCAATATTGCATTTCCAATACCTAGAAGCAAGTCACATCCAATATGTCGTCCTTTTTCCTGGAACTATTGTGAACTGTCACATGCTCTGTGAAATAATGTTTCGATTGATTTCGTCGAAAAAAGGACAATTGCAAATACCATTCGACGTTCGACGAAATGATGCCTGAAGGGTTACTTCGAATCGCTTTACGTAGTTTCGGGTCTATCTTTCACCGTCGCTCATTGGGTCAAAGACAGAAAATGAGTTTACGTAAACAAATACAATTTTTATTTCATTATATATTTATTATTAATAATTGATTGCTTTTTACCCGACTGCGCCAGAAGTAGGGCTATTATCTAAATATTGCTTTTAACAAACTGGATTGTTTTTTCTTGTGTAAATATTGATCTTGACAATGACTGGATTTTATAACTCTACAACTTACTCAGGGCTCTATCCGCAGAATGTTTCAAACGCAAAATAGTAGGATTTCACACTTGCAAATCCCACGGAATCGTATATTTCAGCACCTTAAACTCGGGTCAAATAAATCAGGGGACGGTTTTACCGATGCCACAATGGGATAGGACTACTATTATGAATATGGAACCGATACGGGCCTTATTTATAGCGGTCCCCGTCTGGTAGGAAACGGGGAAAGGATAAAAGAGGGAGGATGTATGTGATACTTGCAGCTGTTCCGTTCAGAAAACTCCTGAAGAAGACGCTTGGACACTAGGGCTGGATTGCACCATCTTGCTTTAACTTCAACAGACGTCAAAGTCTGCCAAACTCCGTACAAAAGCACCGGTTTTGTATATTTACTGTTATTACAAGATGGTGCAACTCTGCTTTGATCAATGAGCAGATTTAGACTCGTATTATAATAATCATAATCATAATAATCATAATCATTTATTTGCAATTAAACATGGTATATAAAGATGTTAGGTACAGACAGTGAGAACTATACATTACAAAACATAACATCAACTTATAGCCACGATAGCCAAACGGTGAAGGGGTCGGAGTGGCCGACTCGAGATCCGAGGAAAGCGGGTTCGAATCCCACCGCCGCTCGACTATTGTGGTGAGCCCACTCGTAACACAAGCTTATTTAGCTTAACACGAGGGGCTAAAGGGACTATTAGTAATTTGTGCAATACAAATTGCTAATAATCTTTAAAAAAAAACTACGAAACGCCTAAAGACCCTGAAATTCAGTGGTAGTTATTGCTTATTTATTCATAACTTAGGAGCTAAATTGATCTTTACCTACAGGTTTGTTTTTGATAAACGATATAGGTAGGTACGTCTGATTAATTAATATTTTTCTTTTTCTTCAGATTATGGCGGTACCAAGCTGTTTGCCGCTAGCAGATAATGGGGGTAAGTTTGTATTCAGAAGTCTTATATTATTTCATTTTCATTCTCATTAAGTTCTTCCCTAATAGTAGGTATCTGTTACCTAACTCGTTACTCGTATTACTATAAATTGCAGACTTTTTCAACTCACGTTTTACCTGTTTATTTATTAAATTAAGAATGAGCTAGGTACGTAAGCTTAAGCTTACTGTAAATAATGTTTTTCTACCTTCAAACCTTTTACTAAGATGAAAAGCTTATTTTCCTCCTTAAAAATCTACAAAAGCGCCTCAGAAAACTTATAAGGTCGGCGTTTTAAAAAGCTCCCAATCCTGAGTTATAAACCGCCCTTATTTATCTTAGTTAATTGCACGTCCGGTTGTTTGTCCGAAATCGCAGCGTGTAAACAGACCCCGAAATTGCTTTTTGACATCGTGAAAATTCTTTGTATTATAACGGCAAGATGGAATAATATTAATTTTGGCTCGAGATGAAAGTGGCAAGAGATAAACATTTTTGAAGATTAAATTTAAATGAGTTGAGCTGTTTTACCTAATATGATCGGGCTTTATACTGAGTCCTGGGAGGTTTGCGTCTATCAAAGCCCTGGATGCCATTGGCGGATTTATTTTTTTAGCAAAAATATGTAGAGTCTACGGTTGCGTTTCATTATTATTACGTTCATTATTATTATTTGTACGCTTTGGAGCTCACGGGTCATAAGTGGCTCGGTCCTTTATAAGGCTTGCGTGGGGATACAGATCCAACACGTAGAGGCCGTTACAAAAGTGAATATGCTGGATCTAGTATCTGACTACATCATGGGATGCAGCCATCATATTATTACGTTTGAAAAACTACTTTTCAAAGGACATAAAAATTTGTTAAATTTTAGGTACTTGCATTATGTTTCGTTATTTATCTTTGTTTGTTACAAAGTAGGCACATAGGTTTTCTCTTTAGACGTCTATTGTGACCGACGGATCAAACCATTATTTTTCGAATCGAAGTTCAATGAGTTCACAAGCCCATGCTTCGAGTAAGTTGCTATATACATATAACTCTAATGTGACTTTGTTAATAGAAAAAATACCTACTGCAGTATTACATATAATTTCCGCTTAATATTGTGCTGCGCAGTTCAGTCAAAACACACTGCCTTCCAATGAACAAATTAAGTTAAATTACACAGCCGCCATGTTCAGCAGGCATGTAAGAAGAATACAAATAAGGCGAATCTGCCTTGTACTTAACCCGAAAAAACATTTTTATTTACATGTACTCCTGGTGTCGGCAGTAAACATTCAATGAAGCATTAAATAACAATAGAACCTGCGCTATTCTTGACACAATGCTTTTCCGTGACGAAAGTGTGTTCAACTGACAGCATATCAAGCTTCGCATTTTTGTCATAAAATAGCTTCTATCACAACTGGATAAGATTCTATTACGTGGCTTAATACGCCGTTGCCGGTATATCACGTGTAAGTACATTGTATACAGACGGTAAACGACAGAGAATAAGTACAAATTCACGTTTTACTGCCTATTTCAAGAGCATAGAAAAGCTAAACGAATTGAGTCCCTAAGGAGTTGTAATTTTTTAAGGTTCCGTAAGCTTTAAGCTTCCGTTCCCAGGTGGTGCCTAAGACCCCATAATACTAAATCTGTTCTTCCGTTTTTCTGTCTGTTAGCGAATGTAACTCTTTTAATATGAGACAGTTGAACTTTTCACAGAATATGTGTTTGTTGCTGTAAAAATAAATAATAAGAAAGGCACTAGAAGGTTCAATCTTGTACGATGACACTTGAACTCCTTATGTGATACACACTATCTTAGCTGGTTATTTTAGTAGGTACTTTACTATCTAGATATTTTATTTATTACATAAGCAAAGGATATTATTGAATTAATCAAAAAATAAATGAAAAGTATGTACCCATTGCCTTTTGCTAAAAATAGTCCATTTGAGTAGTAGGTTACCTGTAAATAAAGTTGTAAATGAAATATACATAGAATACAAACGTAAAATCTGTTTATTTTTATATGAAGTTAATAATACACATGCCAACATAAATTAACGTACAAAAATAAATCACTGTTGATGTCAACAATCTGTGTAACAATGATTGTATTATTTTATTCTATCAGCATTTCATGTACAGTCCACAGCATAAATTAACTTCCATTACGAGTAAATGACAATTTCTCCAATGGAATTTAATTAATGTTTCTGTTTATAGGTACAAGAATCGATGTTAATTGTTAAAACAAGGCAAACTTTCTCCTATTTTATCTAGACTACTATAAATAGGTACTAACTGAAACCATCATTTTGGAAAAAAAAAGAAAATAACTGACTCATAATCCTTACTTAATAACCTTTACATCTCTCATAATATTTTTGCTCTACCACCGCTTTGAGACTAAAGTTAAACAAAATGATGAATTTCTCATGATCATCATCATTTATCTTTCGCCGCAACAATCGACTATGTAGCTTTAGCATTATGTTAATGTATGGCAGATGGCAGATAGTGGTATCTGCCAGTTAAAAAAACTTACACGTCCCATAATCTTTTTGCCGTGGACTGTACTCAAATAACTCTGTGTAAGTGCGTTTCAGTCGTGCTCAGACTTTGTTGAGTTATCAGCAGGACGCGGCTTCCGCTGCGGGCGCCATATTGTTTTCAGCACGTCCTGAAATTTGTGCGGAATATAAAAGTGATGACAGTTTGTTTGGACGCCTTTGTTTTATTTGGGGCTTGAATTTCGATAGGTGCCGTTAGAGTGGAGAGCATGGTCGACCAAATCTATGACACGTTTAGGTTGTGAAAAAAGCTTGTCAATTAAAAACCGTGTGGTTTTGGTTGTTTTGAAACTAGGTATTTATTTGAAACAATACACATATTTTTTCGACCAGTTAGGCCCAGAACAGACGGTGAAACGCAACTGCAACGAAACTACAACTGCTAGTTACTTTTGAGTTGCATCTAAGTTTCTGCCATAGCGTCCGTTGAGAGACCACACATGACGCGACCAGTTTGAAACTTTCAGTTTCAGTTTCATTCATCAGAATCATCAGAAAGTTGCGACGATGTTTGGCAGTGAACGTCTCTAGCTGAAATAATCATGATGAAATTATGCACTCAAACGTAACAGTAATTGCACAGCGTGTGTCGTACAAAGTATTCATCTCAACAAACGTTATCACCATCATTAAATAATAGGTATATCTATCTCGAGAAAAAGTCCAATAAGTTCATACATTACAGACACAGTTTAAACGCAACTGTAACGTTTCAAAAGAGGAGCCTTCGCATTGTTTTGTGGGGTCACTCGCGGTTATTTCCGGTTAAACGTCGTTTTGTATAAGATTCGCCGAAATTACTGTCGTGTAGTTTATGCAAGTGTTTTGAGCTGCATTTTGAATTGAACTTATAAAAATATGGACAAGATAAAGTTGTGTTTAAGGCGGTAATCTCTAGAACTATTTAATCCCATTTTGAAGTTATGGGTAATAAAAAGTTTCGTCTGAAAACGGCAATTTGGCTTCTTTGGTCTGAGAAGAAAATATTATATTTTTAAAGATCTCTCGTTTCTTAGTTGTAGAACAAAGTCACTATCGTTGCATAATGAGTTGGTTTTTTTTTTAAATTTGGGCATTTTAAATTTCAGAGAGAGCGCGGTGCTATCGGTTTACGCGTTGCTCTCTCCTACGTGATTTAGAATTTTAATTGTAGTTCTTTTTTCAGAGATAATAATTTAAGACCCACACGAGAACCAACCCCTAAACCTCAAGAATCAAGAGAGATCCTTTCTCCAACCATTAGACTACGCCATAGGCGTCAGACATCGTTCTAGCCAATATTTGACTGTCCACTAAATCTACAAAAGCGTGTTTTACGTTTCCTGACTCCGCAAAAGGAGGTCCATCCGCAATTTTCGCTTATCGCGGTCTAATCTGCCATCGCGCACTTAATTTGGTACAGCGCATCAAGCTTTACTCTGTGGCATCTTATGTCGTTGTATTAGGTACTATTTTGCATCAAAAATGTGTGGGTGATGGGCTGTTGTACATAAAAATGAAAAGGGCAACATTTTCCGCGAGTGTACACGCTCCCTTTTGCTTTACGGCCGTTTTTATGCCGTGTGTAACAACCTTTTTATGATGAGCACAAAGCGCGTAAAATTATTTATTAGAGAGATTTTTATTGAATGTTTTGTTCGGATTTTATAATGTTAATGAAAACAATGTTCATTACATACTTACTTATGTATTCATTATTGGCTTAATTTTCTAATCTTTTTAAAGACAATATCACTGATAGAAGATATCCTAATGATTTAGAAATTCGTAAGATAGCTAGGTAACTTGTTTTGTGAGCCTTAAGAAAAAAGATAAAACAGCGAAAAAAATTAACTTTACTTTTAATCAAGAGCAAATTAATTGGTACGACATGACATTTAAAACACATTTCTTGCACATATTCGTATATTTTACCTGACAGAAGATTTGTAAATTCTATACAATTGTCAACATTTCTCTCTTTCACTCACCGCGACTCACCGGCAGGAATAAGCGAGATAAAAGTCAAACGTCCAAAACGCCAATGGGCAGAAAGCAGAACGAGGGTATCCGTCATTGTTATTATACATTTGCGCAGCGCCTTCCGCTGATAAAAATATGAAAAGTCGAGTTGTCTCGTTGTTCGCCAAAGTTAGGCTGTGGCCATGAAGTAAGCGAGGAGTCTGCTTGATGATTAGAAGTTTTATTATCTACTAGCTTTTGCCAGTGGCTTCACCCGCGTGAAATTTAATTGGTCACAGATCGTCATAAATTATAGCCTATATGTTATTCTAGGTTATAAACAATAATACTGTAAAGTTTTATCAAAATCCGTTCAGTGATTTTTGCGTGAAAGAGTAACAAACATCTAGACATCCAGACATCCAGACATCCGGACATCCAGACATCCAGACATCCAGACATCCAGACATCCAGACATCCAGACATCCAGACATCCAGACATCCAGACATCCAGACATCCAGACATCCAGACATCCAGACATCCAGACATCCAGACATCCAGACAATCCAGATATCCAAACTTTCCCATTTATAATATTAAGTAGGACTATTTTGAAACGGTGGCTACAGTGAGTTTTGACGAATTTAGTCATGTAAACTTGCAAGGTAGGTAGCTTCTAACTGTTACAACTCAAAGATTAACATGAAGAACAAAAATTTCCACTGCCATACGAATAGTGCCTTTTACACATCACATTAATGCTGCGATGTAGAACATGGCTACTTGTGTCGATAAATGTTGCTCTACATTATATTCCATCGGCCTGCTCACCAGTTAAGTTTCTCAGTCATAGTAAACTAAGTAGGTACTTTTAGTAGGTTTACATCATTTAGGTGATATTATACTTGTACTTCTTCGTAATTTATTATTTTTCCAAATTCCTAAAGTACTTAGGCCATTTGTCCAATGGAAGGTCGCTGATTGAGTGGCCCGCCTGTAGATGGACGATAGCAGATCGAGCGGAAGGCATAAATTTACCAGCCGATAGGAAGCGGCTCAGCTCCGCCGCACAATAACCGACAAATGGCGCTGCTGTACCCAGGTATATACGCGCTTCTTACGGTGTACATAATAGATAAGATAAGATAAGATAAGAAAAACTTTATTTGACACAAAAAGAAAATTAAAAAAAGAACGAAGGGGCTTAAAACTATACACGCATAAAATTTTTGTGCCAAAAAGGTTTCAGCGGGTGCCTCTCCAACATTTTCAAATTATAAAAAAAAAACAATAAACATAACAGGTTGACAGGAGGGCGCCACTATCACACCGCTCCGATTTTTAGATAGGAAGATAATAGGACAAATGGCACTGCTGTACCCAGGTATATAACCGCTTCTTACGGTATACATAGTACATAGGTAGGAAGAAGTACAAGCGGTAGGAAATAAGAAATAGAAATATAAAAGGTTTATTGACACAGTAAAAAAACACAATACAAAAAAATACAACAAAAACACATAATATGTAGGCTATTAAAACAAGTGGTGAGAAAAAACTGTGCCAATAGGCACCCGCTCAGCATTTATCGTGACATGCTCAAAAGGGCAAGTCACGAAGCTGGTCTTCCGCGGACGCCCTTGCTTATTGCGCAACCCTTGGAGAAGACACCGTCTGAAAATAATGTAACCGTAAATTATAATTAGTGAAAGTTCGATGTCTCTCCAAGGGGCACGCAACGCAGGAAGATATACCTAGAACAAAAGGCGCTGCTGTGCTCAAGTATATACCCGCTTCTTACGGTATACATAATGGCCAGTAGGAAGATATAGTGGAAATTTAGTACTACGAGTATCAATCACACTTAAACCTTTGTTTTGTCACTTTTCATCCGCTTTGCACTAAAGGGAAGTCAAACCTTAACTTCAAACTCCTCCTATGTTCTTCTGATTAATTTCGTTGCGGGTCCAATGAAAGTTTAACAGACAAACTTGACCTTCACTGGTAGAGGTAGGGTTTAAGTCCGCCTTATTACTTACTTACTTGTAAGTTCTAAATAAAAATAAAAAAAAAATTAATAACATTGTACGCCTACTACAATATTTTTACGAAACACGTGGCATAACTATAATAAAATTTATGTAAAGCTTATTATAACTGANTGAAAAGACACTCCTCAACTATTAGTGGTAATCTCGTAAAACTAAAAACCATTTTATGGGAAAATTCCAAGGTCTACAAAGTTATATGAAAGCCAAAATTGTTTTAATGACTACTTTAAACCACAGTGCAAACTAATATTAGTAGTCTCTATCAATTCAAAAATGTAACTATAAAATAAAATAAAAGAAGACGTTTTTTCACCACCTAACTTTAACCGTGACTATAACGTTAACCGGTGTATTTTGTATTTTGTATGGAGTTTGACAGATTTTTGACGTTTGTTAAAGTCAAAGTAAGATGGTGCAACCCAGCCTAAGAAATTAGGTGATCACTCAAAAAATGACCATAGCATAGTAAATCAAGCTGCGCGGTTCCATCAAAGTAGAATAGGATCCCCCCACTCTTCCGGAGAATGTCGTAAAAGGCGACAAATAAGCGAACATCAGGCCTCCTCAACTATTTCCATTTTCCAATTAAGCGCTGGTAGGACCCAAAAGATAAGGAGACATGTAAAGTGTTCCATAAGGGCTACCTTTTTTTTATTTACTATATTTTGACGTTCATAAGTGCCACTTGTGGTCTAAATTGAATAAATATTTTTGATTTTGATTTGCCTCTGGTAAAATAGTTCTCCTGCAATGGAGACCAAATTACCGGAAAATGATGATGAAGATTGTAAATCGCCATAATCATAAACTTTTTCAAACTAGGTTGAGTTGCACCAACTTTATTTTTTCGTCAGGAAATGCATGAAATTGCATACCTACTGGGCCGGGGGAATCAGTCGGTTATGTGAGGCTCTCCCTGCCAGATGGGCAGGGCCTACTCACTAAAACCTGACGCTCATCCTAAAGTCTTTGGGACGGAACTGCGAGTTATTGTCCGAGCTAGACGGCCTAGACATTCTTTCGCGGCTCCGCCCCAGACTGTGGCTCGCTCTGTTTGAGCAAGCGACGACTGGCTTCAGGGGAGTAGTACCTCCCCTGTTTCACGCGCACCGCTACCAC
The DNA here is from genome assembly GCF_004193835.3 of Ostrinia furnacalis. Taxonomy (NCBI): domain Eukaryota; kingdom Metazoa; phylum Arthropoda; class Insecta; order Lepidoptera; family Crambidae; genus Ostrinia; species Ostrinia furnacalis. The sequence goes on along the minus strand of NW_021130405.1, from coordinate 643,841 downwards.
GGATCCTCCTTTAGCGGCCACCAAACACCCCCGTGTATAGTAGCCAAGGATCCTTATGAGTTGCACCAACTTACTTTAACTGTAACTATAACAAGAAACAGTGTTTTTTGTATGGAGTTTGACATAACCTAAAGTAAAATGGCGCAACTCAGCCTTATTTTCTGTTCTGTCATTATACGTAGCCTACTGAACCTTTCTCTATCTTACCCAACTGTTAACGAAGTTAGAAACTGGTCGCCTAACGTCAAATGTCCAGCAAAGGGTTGAAATGGCCTGTGTAATTATTGTCGTTTGACCGGCCAGCGCGGCGTTCCCGGGAGATGCTCTTGATAAGTTACGGAGTAGTAAGCTAACGTTTAATTTTATTTTAAACTTTACTATTAATGTCATTTACTCAATTTTATGTACAATAAATTATTTGATTTGATTTTAAACAAACACATTGAATTACTAAAGTGGTCGTAGGTAGCTACAGTAAGTAATATCCAGCGTTATGATGCTGATGATTTACTATATTTTTTTAATTATTCAAGATCTGAAACCGATTACAATTAACCTTTTTAAATGCTACATTTTAACCTACTAAGGTACTAAAAACCCACCTTCCATTAGCTTCAACTCCATGACTAATAAAAACAATACAAAACAAAATTAAATTAGGTACTCACTAAAGTTAGCAACCTACGCGGTCAATAATGGATGGGTGACCATTCCAACCATTTAGTAATGGTACATTTATCCCACTTGTGAGTCATACCTAAGTCATAACTGCCACACTAGAGTCACGCACATATAAGTGGCAGAAACGTACTCTTTCATAAATATGATTTGAAAGGCCCCGGGCCGGTTGCCAATGAGTGGCTGCAAGCTGCACTTGTAACTGGAAGCGACGTGCTCGTTATGTGTACTGACTTGCTTAAAAAAACGAGACGAGTAAATTCTGATTGTTACTAACTATGTACCTTTATGTTTGGGCACCGTTGCAAGCGCCATGATCACGGAGTAACTGAAGATCTACTTAGCCGGTGAGATGTTATCGGTCTACCCTCTCTTTTAGTAAATTCTGTAAATAAAATGAGTCAAAGATGCAACTTGAGAACCAAATCTTCTATCTTTTTCGTTTGCAGCATACCAAGGTATGATATTGATTTCTAAAGTTTAAAAATAATAAATATTCAGTAAGACGGAGACAACCCTGTTTAATAAATACTTAAATGAAAGCAATGTTTAGTGCACTTCTAAATATACAAGTACCTACTGCACCTAAATTCCAATTTACCTTATACGAGTGAGTACCTATCTACTCGTATTACACAGTTCCAGCGAATTACGCGAATTAGTGTAATTTTGACGAAATAAATGCAGCGCACGATTTTGTATTTAATCTGCCACGTAAGTGCGGCTAATACCTATTAGTTCTTTATTAATATCAACACTTGTACAAGCATTTACTGTGTTGCAAATGGTCCTATGTCCCCTATATGGAGCAGAGGGCGTCCACAACAATCCTGAATTTACTGTGTGAACTTTACTAAAACGCGTCATCTACGCCACCCAGTGCGTACACCAACTTATCAGGAGTCGGTCCACGCGAGCCTTTACTTAGCGCGAACTCGGTTAACTTGACTGCTTAGCACGACCACAGTTAAATAGAATAGTAAATCATCTTCGTAATAATGAATTATTTTTTGTGCAATTTGATCGAAATCTTGTAAAGATTCTTACTACTAAATTCCCACCCCGTCTGACTAGCGTGGTGAGTCGTAGGTACGGGACTATTCCCACCTCTCTTACCCACCGCTGCAACACCTGTGTAGCCAGGATCTACAGCTTGACCGCCAACAAAAACCCAACCAGTGATGGTCAAGTTTGTCCCGGGGGAAAGTTAAACTGTCATTGGACCTGTGAGTGTAGGTAGACCTCTGCCATTTGCATTTGCACCACTGTGCCGTAGACTAAAATATCAGGTTTTAAAAGGCTAGCTGAAATTCTCTTTACCGCTTTTTCAGGTGATGACTGTATTTAAATTCGTTTTTCAATGGGGTAACTGTGACTACCGCAGTTTATTCCAAGAATAGGTTCAGCTGTTGTAATATTATTATTTTACTATAGCGTGAGTACTGAATGCGTTACTTACTATTCGGGGTGGAAAAGCGTAGATCTGTAGGATCCTACCTACAGATGATGACAGATGTGTACTAAGGCTGAGTTGCACCACCTAATTTTAGCGGTAACTATGACGATAACCGGTGCTTTTTGTATGGAGTTTGACAGATTTTTGACGTTTGTCAAAGTTAAAGTAAGATGGTGCAACCCACCCTAAGTATTACTTTTTATTGATATTTTTTCTGTGCAAGTAAGTATAAGTATTTTCTGTTCTGTGCTGTACCGCCTGCACCGCAGCTTACGTGCGCCCTAACAAGGAGCCGAAGTTGTGGTGCAATAACTAAGAGTTAAGTGTAAGTTTAAAGAACTAAAATTTTTCGCTAAGTAGCGAAAAAATTTTACCCCTATATTTTGCTTTACAAACTGTAAAAGTTACAGGTCTGTAAAACATACAAAAAATGTTTTACAGTTAATGGACACACTGTGTGGAACAAAAAAATAGCATAGAATAATAATTTGATATTTTAGGACTAGCGCTTAACTGAGTCAGTGCCTGAAGTATGGGAGCGGCACGAGAGAATAAGAATAAGAATACTTTATTCAGCATAAAAAAATACAGTTGTACAGTAAACGTAGCTATCAAAAATGATTTAATCATGCCGCGCCAACATTCGTTTAAAACTTCATTCGTTTCGCTCGTTCTAATCAACCAATAGCAACGCTCGATTCCTACGAGCATATCGACGGGAGTCGATCCTGATTGGCTGAAAAAACGAGTGTGATGGCCGTCCTCGCCGCGAGCTGCAACGTTTAAATCGCTGTGGCAAACAATTTCAATTTCGATATATTTTGACTGTATTTCCGTCTGAGAAGTGTTGTGGTGTGTTGTGGGTGAACTATCTCTGTGCCCTATCGTTTGCACCTGAATCCGAAGACTACCAGCTGGGATCCGACCTGCGCGTGAAAACCGCACTCGCTANTTTGATTTTATTTTAAACAAATACATAGCAGCACCTACTACAGTAGTAGGTATGCCAGCGTTTCGATGCATATAATATTTTATTTTTAAGTATTCAATATCTGAAACCAATTAAGGCTTTATGGGCAAATTTTAACCTAACAAGGTAAAGAAATCCTTTCGTCCCCACCACTGCAAACTCCAACATGTTGGAGTTGTTGCAACAGAGTGTAGGCTTCATAAAAAAATAATATGATACTAGTGATCAAGACATAATATTCTTGAATGATTACAGGTACATTTAGGTATGAGACTACAAAAACCTTACACTAAAGTCAAGCAACCTACGCTGCGGTCAGTAATGGATGGATGGGTGGCCATTCCAATCATTTTAATGTGTCAGTTCTGCTGTGACTCGTAAGTGGCAGAAACGTACTCTTTCATAAATATGATTTGAAAGGCCCCGGGCTCGTTGCCAATGAGTGGCTGCAAGCTGCACTTGTAACTGGAAGCGACGTGCTCGTTTTGTGCACTGACTTACTTAAAAAAACGCGACGAGTAAATTCTGATTGCTACTATGTACCTTTATGTTTGGGCACCGTTGCAAGCGCCATGATCACGGAGTAACTGAAGATCTACTTAGCCGGTGAGATGTTATCGGTCTACCCTCTCTTTTAGTAAATTCTGTAAATAAAATGAGTCAAAGATGCAACTTGAGAACCAAATCTTCTATCTTTTTCATTTGCAGCATACCAAGGTATGATATTGAAATGAAAATTGATTTCTAAAGTTTAAAAGTAATAAATATTCAGTATGACAGAGACAACCCTGTCAAATAAATATTTCAATGTTTAGTGCACTTCTAAATATACAATTACTGCCTCTAAATTCCAATTTACCTCATACGAGTACCTACCTACTCGTATTACACAGTTCCAGCGAATTACGCGAATTAGTGTAATTTTGATGAAATAAATGCTGATCACGAACAATGTTGTATTTAATCTGCCACTACTATGTTACGTGGCGGTACAGAATAAGCGGCTTACCTATAATTAACAAGCTTTTGACCGCGGCTTCACCCGCGTAATATTTAGTTTGTTACAACACAGATCGTCATAAATTATAGCCTGTAAGTTATTCTGGGTTATAAACATGAATACTGTAAAGTTTCATCAAAATCCGTTCAGCGTTTTGCGTGAAAGATTAACAAACATCCAGACACCCTAAATTTCGCATTTATAATATTAGTAGGATTTAATATCACACTTGTAGAAGCATTTACTGTGTTGCCTATGGTTCTACGTCCCCTAGATGGGGCAGAGGGCGTCCACAACAGTCCTGAATTTACTGTGCGAACTTTCCTAAAACGCGGCGTCTACGCAACCCAGTGCGTACACCAACTTATCAGGAGTCGGTCCACGCGAGCCTTTACTTAGCGCTAACTCGGTTAACTTGACTGCTTCGCACGACCACAGTTAAATAGAACAGTAATTCATCTTCATAATAAGAGTTTCTTTTTTGTGCAATTCGATCGAAATCTTGGAAAGATACTTACTACTAAATTCCCACCCCGTCTGACTAGCGTGGTGAGTCGTAGGTACGGGACTATTCCCACCTCTCCTACCCACCGCTGCAACACCTGTGTAGCCAGGATCTACAGCTTGACCGCCAACAAAAACCCAACCAGTGATGGTCAAGTTTGTCCCGGGGAAAAGTTGGACATTGTGAGGGTAGGTAGCCCTCCGCCATTTGCATTTGCACCACTGTGCCATAGACTAAAATATCAGGTTTTAAAAGGCTCTAACGTTTTTGAAATTTTCTTTACCGCTTTTTCAGGTGATGACTTTAATTAAATTCGTTTTTCAATGTGGTAACTGTGACTACCGCAGTTTATTCCAAGAATAGGTTCAGCTGTTGTACTATTATTATTTTACTATAGCGTGAGTACTGAATGCGTTACTTACTATTCGGGGTGGAAAAGCGTAGATCTGTACCTACAGATGATGATAGATGTGTACTAAGGCTGAGTTGCACCACCTAACTTTAGCGGTAACTATGACGATAACCGGTGCTTTTTGTATGGAGTTTGACAGATTTTTGACGTTTGTCAAAGTTAAAGTAAGATGGTGCTACCCACCCTAAGTATAGCGTAGTGACGCTTGTTAAATCCGCTGTAAAATGTATGTGTAATTTTCACGTGACTATAAGCTGCAAGCTCGCCAAAAACGACAGTAAGCTTGAAAACAAAACAAAAAAAACATAAAAATAAGGCCTAGTTCCGTTGTCATAAGATACACAACTCTTGGACTACATTTGATATTATGTTGACTCGTGCTGCAGCAAGAATATGCACTTGCACACAACTTTATTGATATTTTTTTCTGTGCAAGTATTTTTCTGTTCTGTGCTGTACCGCCAGCCGCAGCTTACGTGCGCCCTAACAAGGAGCCGAAGTTGTGGTGCAATAACTAAGTGTTAAGTGTAAGTTTAAAGAACTAAATTTTTTCGCTAAGTAGCGAAAAAAATTTACCCCTATATTTTACTGTACAAACTGTAAAAGTTACAGGTTTGTAAAACTTTTAAAAAAGTCCTTCACAGGCACACTGTGGTACCAAAAAAGTTTTAATAATAGCACGGAATAATAATGTGGTATACTATTATATAGACCTATGTCTAACACTTAACTGAGTGCCTGAATGGGAGCGACACGAGAGTCATTTTGAGTTATTTTGTAATATCAAAATCAGAAATATCTACATACGTGTTGTCAAATATTACAAAAATTTAGCACAAATTGTAGTTTTCTTAATTATAGGGTGTTTTGTAACGGCAAACGTCAGCGAGACTTCAAAATGGGACTACGGGTGTCTATGGGCGACGGTAATCACTTACCATCAGGTCATCCGTCTGCTCGTTTGCCTCCTGTCACATAAAAAAAATACAGCAGATTTGTAATTATGCTATGTCATGTCAATTTCACCCCTCCCTTGCCAATTCCATACGCTCACACGCTTTACCTATAATAGCAACAAAAACAATTTGAAAATTTCTAAAATTATTGTTTGCCTCAAAAAATAGCAATTATTTTGCAGGAACACGATACTTTGTTATCGTTCAATATCAGCCTATTTATATTTCTTCGCCCCATAGACGTCCAAAAGCATTACCTAAAAACACAAATGAAATTTTCATCACTGAAGCACACAGAAAAATAGAGCAGCCAACTCAAATACATGCAAAAATATATTTTGAAAATAATTCCAAATGAAAAAATATTTCTTTCAGTAACTTTTCTCCAGTCCCCACTGCATGTGGCGTAGGCACCTTGTGAAAAAGTAAGAGAAGTTGATTTACATAAAGACTACATAACTTTTCCCTGTGGTTTCGCCCGCGTATAATCACAGATTTAAACAAAAACGCTATAAAGTTTCATCAAAATCCTTTCACCCATTATGTAAAATTAGTAAGATTATGTGAGATGGTAGGATTTTTACACAATGGTAAGAAAAATGAACATGAATGCTCCGACTGTGCTGGCTGATTTCTTTTACTGTGACCCTGCTCCTACCTGTTTTTAACGTTGTGTATTTTTTATTATTTTAATTCGTGATGAAAATTGGACTGGATGGATGATACGCGAGCTGTTTGGAGTGATTTTTGTATGCGTCACTACTGAAGTAATTTATTTTTTAAGTGCATTAACATGGCAACTTTTTAGCAAAAATTCAATTTTTTTTTTGATCAAAATGTAGGTACACTACCTACATAAAAATATTTCTTGTTGAAGTTAAAACGTGATGATTGGTGATCATAATTTTTTGTTTGATTTTTATTGCCTAAAGGTTCTGACGATACCACTACCACCCAACAATTGACATATCACTTGATTACCATTAGATATTATTTGAATCGGCCACCCGCGACTTCGTACGCGTGGATCCCGTTTTACCCCCTTAGGGATGGAGTTTCGTAAAATCCTTTCTTAGTCTACGTCATAACATCTACCTGCATGCCAAATTTCAGCCCGATCCGTATAGCCCAAGCCACCTTGGGCTGTATATTTCATCATCATCATCATCATCATTTCAGCCATAGGACGTCCACTGCTGAACATGTGAACATAGGCCTCCCCCAATGCTTTCCATGTTAATCGATTGGTAGCGGCTTGCGTCCAGCGCCTCCCTGCTACTTTTACGATGTCGTCGGTCCACCTTGTAGGTGGACGTCCCACGCTGCGTTTTCCGGTCCACTTCAGCTTGATAATCCGTCGGGCTGTGTTCGTTTACGGATCTCCTCATTTCTGATTCGATCTCACAAAGAAACACCAAGCATAGCCCTCTCCATAGCACGCTGTGCAACTGTGCAACTTTGAACTGTATATTTAGATCAAAATATTATAAATATTAATCTGAAAATGAAATTAATACCAATTAGTTTCTTTGAAGTCAATAATAGGTTAATTTGAAGTAATCAAGAAACATCATTGCTTTATTTTTATTTAGTTTTTAAGTAGGTACCAAACAAACTTTTGTTACTAATATCAAATTATTTATTAGCACACCCAATATCTTGTTATGAAGCAGTCACGCGTTCGTTCTTATCCCTTTCAAAAGACGGCGGTACCTTAACCAATCTATCTATACCAAGTGCTATCCAGGGGTATTCAACGGGCACTTACCCTCCTTAGCCTGCATTGAGGGGTAAATTAAGAGTTCATCGGCCCATTTACTAATGACTAAGACGAATGGCTGCCCCTGAATCAAAACACGACAGGACGAAACCGGTATAAATCACACGCACCGGTAACCGGGAAGTTATTTACAAGTTAAGTTGACCGGAAAACCGGTAATCGTCGTTTATCCTCACCGTTCCTTGGGGAAACCAAGGTTGTAGTTACCATTATAGGGTATATTAAAATATTTATCTTCGCTGTAGGAAAAAACATTGATTTGACTACTTATTTTTTAACTAGACTGCGCGACGCAAGTGTGAAGCGGTTATTGTCTGTATGTTACTTTTTTATATAGTAATTCGTTTTTGCACAAATTTCTAATAGTCCCGTTAGCCCCTCGTCCTAAGTGTTAAGCTTGTGTCACGAGTGGGCTCACCACAATAGTCGAGCGGCGGCGGGGATCGAACCCGCGTTCCTCGGGTGACGAGTCGGGCAATCCGACCCCTTCACCGTTCGGCTATCGTGGCTCCAAAAAAAACTTCTATTGATAGTTTTATCTTTTTTGTTATCGTTAGATAAAAAATAATTATTATTTTTGTTGCTTATCAGTGTCAAGGTCGCTGTATGTCGCTTCTTTTTGAAGGAAAGGGGTAAATGTAATAAAATACATAGGTACTACTTGTATAATAGTTAGGGGAAGGGTGAGGTATTTTAATCTATAAAATTTGCATAAATAACGAATAACAACTTCCTCTATAACTTAATGTACAATTACTACTTATATTATAGATGCGAATGTTTGGATGTCTGGTTGCCTGGATGGATGTTTGTTACTCTTTCTCGCAAAAACTACTGAACGGATTTTGATGAAACTTTACAGTATTATTGTTTATAACCGAGAATAACATATTATAGGCTGTAATTTATGACGATCTGTGACAAAATAAATTTCACGCGGGTGAAGCCGCGGGCAAAAGCTATCTAATAATAATACAAAATGTATTAGTGTCTGGAAAAACCTGATTTATAAGATTTAGGACATCATCACATTATTATAATAATAATAATTATGTAGTTGTAAAAATAACTGTACTAGTTAAAAAACAAGTACTAAAAATTTAAATTAAATTGTACTTATTTCACGATTTTAAGAATTTCCATCAATTTCAACGTTTCTAGGATCATGCACGACATGAAGTCGGCTATGACCACCTCAAAAATATTTCGTCAGGATCTGATAATAGGTTATTCAGATTATTTTACACTTGACATGAATAACTTTGTGTTGTATGAGGAGTTTACATAAAGAATCGGAAAAAATCAAATGATACCGCGAGCTAAAAACGTACAGCGCCATCTAGTGACACAATATTACAATGTGTTTCGAGTGTTTTTGCGTCACTAGGTGGCGCTCGTGTTGAAGTTCTAAGCAAAGGTGACTGGTGTCTCCCGCTACTCGCTAGAGTTGTAGGTACCTTGTTATTATGTTGATATTAATTCTATTAAATTATATTTATGACAGTGATTTTATTTTTAACCGACTTCAAAAAAGGGGGAGATTCTTAATTGGACTATGGGTTTTTAAATTTCAGTTTAACAATAAATACAACTTAATTGCTTTTAATCGTGGTGTATTTTTCGCGAAAATAATTTTTCAAAACCTTAAAAAGGTAATCTTACGTAAGTGTAAGCTAATACATACACATAAATTCTGCAAAATAAAACTTTCCAATGCAGAACACTGAAACAAATACACCCTCAATATTCACGTAAAAATACTTACGGGATTTCCCCGGGCATTTCCTTAAATCTTTCCACGTGAAAATTGAATATCTTCCGTGGAATCAGCCCTCAAATTCCATATTCAAATGTCGCCTGAGTCAATGTCGCAGTGTTTCCCTTGCATTTGACTTGCATCGGGCGGGGTGTGCAATCCTGGAATGTAAGGAGCGCGTCGAGCGAACAGGACGCTTTTCTGGGATCACTCGATATTTCAGATGGATAGATAAATTAATAGATTTAGCTACTTTTTATTGCACTTCAAGAAAATGAAATGTTTTTGATAGACCTACGAGTATAATATTAAAATTATCTCGTTGGTATATTGAGATCTCGAATATGGAATACTATACCTGTAGGATTAATGAGTTTTGTGTGTAACGGGAATAGTAGGATGACGTATGAAAGATTGTTTATGATTCGAACGGCTGAATGATGAGGAATGACTGGTCTATGGAGGAAACGGAAGACATGAATGAGGAATGAGGATTGAGAGTAAGAAAAGTAGTTTAAGAGATGAGTATATTCTGAGTTGTGTAAGACGTAAGACGGACCACGTTCGAGTTGTTATAAGATTGTAGTGAAAGTTGTAAAAGACGTGTAGCTGTATAATTGTCTAACGAGAAATACATCAAGTTCATTAGAAGATCCCGTTTAATAGTAAGCATGTTTAAATATTAACATTCACACGAACATTCCGTTTGCAGTGTCCCATAAAAACAGAATCCGTTCAAATTTAGTTTGCTTTCAAACACACACTAAACTTGTGTGTTCACACGACAGCCCAGCTTGGGAAAGCTAACCAAGGGAAAAGGCTAGTCCTATGCTGGAATCCTCATTTCTTAAATATACTTCGTTCCGCTACAAGTACCTACCTAGTCTCGTTACTTGATAATTTAATTATGTATGTATAATCTTAAGTAATATCAGGAGTATTGTACTTAACCCTTAAATTGGCACTCATTGAACCCTTGCTTTAAAAATGGTCAAATTTGGGATTTAGGTATTGTTTTGATAGATTAAGAAAAAAATATTTACTTTTTGGAAAAATTTCAATTAGTATAGAAGTTATGACATGTCACTCAAAACGGACATTGCCAATTATTTAGCATTACAACCATGTCACTTAGGACGGACATTGCCAGTTTAGAAAAACAAACTTAAAACAACTTTTCTTAATAATAATACAGGAATCCCTGATAATCATCCTCTGGCTAATCCAGCGCCTTTTGCAATCCATCTGGACTATTTACTGTTGATTTTACATAAATTTATCAAAAAATACCCTGACATATAAAAACAGAAAGTGACTGCCTGATTTATCAACATAAATCCGAAACCGGTGGGTATAAAGACACAAAGTTTGGCATGCAGGTTCCTTATTAGGGTCTAGGGGTGTTATCAGAAAGGATTTTTCCAAAATTACCCCCTAAGGGGGTGAAATGGGGGTCCAATGTTTGTAGGGCGAAACAAAATTAGTTGCAATATTTAATTCGAAACTTCACAGGATACATTCTTATCGATAAATGAATAAACACGTGTTTCAGGTTATTTCAGAATTCAACCCCTAAAAGGAGGAAATTGGGTAAAAATGTCTAAAAATCAACATGAGTATTTATTACTGATACATGGCATTGTCCGTTTTAAGTGACATAACATTTGTAACCTTGAAATGAATGGAAAAAAATCGATATTTTTTTTACAGTTTTGGCAATAACCGTCAGTTTTATTCGTTAATATTCTAAAATCAATCAATAAAGCACAAGAACAAGTGTAATACCTACAGTATTGCCACATTTATCAAGAGTGAAAACTTGATATTGCTATTGCATTTATTCAACTGTCTTTATTTTTAAAATTCGCTGCTTTTTATTGCACTGCAGCCTCGCGTTTCACATAAAATATCATGCTTTATATAAAATATCCCTTGAAAGTCGATAAATTGCTTTAATATAAATTCTGTAAGCAATTATTTGACATGTCCTTTAAAACGGACAAAAACAATTTAAAAGCCCGTAAAAGTAAATAAAATTTTTTTATGTTACATATTTTTCGAGTGATGACAAAATAGTTCGCGATCCAAGCCGGTGAGTCCGCGCGCGAAATGCATCAAATTCAGACATAAGAATAGACATTTTAAGAGCGCCAGTATGTCGGGAATCCCCGGGAAATATTAAAGATGGCGGCGATGTTTACCTCGCCATCGTGAAGCGGAGCAGTGAAGTACATGGAATACACGATGTAACGTACAGAAATATAAGTACTTTTTCGGTGTATTTATTTACACACTAGCTTTTACCAGCGGCTTTGCCCGCGTGGAATTTTGTCTGTCACAGAAAACCTTTAAAGCGCGCGTCTCTGGCTCAAAAACTGGAATAAAAACTATCCTATGTCCTTTCACGGGATTCAAACTATCTCTATGCCTTTCATCAAAATCGGTTCAGTGGTTTAGGCGTGAAAGCAAGACAGAGTTACTTTCGCATTTATAATATTAGTACCTACCAGCCTAGATAGTGCTCGAGTGGTTTTTTTAAGCTTAGTGAAGATTTAAAGGGTAGAGTCATGTCAATCGAGCCATGTCAGTTTCAGTTGGCGTAAATATCTACCAGTTGAAAATATCAACAAATTAAATAAATTAGAAACAGGAAGGCATATAAAACACAGCAATTATGAAAGTAAATTCTTTAATTTGCACTTACACAACATTAAATAAAATTTATAAAGCAGGAACGACTTATTTTATTATGATTTTCATACAAAGGTGTGTTCATAAAGTAACTTTATTTCAGTAGGCATGGACGAATATTGTATTTTGGACAGAATAATTTGACATACATTATTTATAATTTGTCGCATTATTTATGGTAAGTATGGATCGAATAGAGTAATCACACTTGCACCCCACTCTACTATATGAAATCTATATTCACAATCTAGTATCTATTGTCATTAGCTGAATTTGGATACTTAGAACAATCACAGATTTTAAACTATTTTTAATCTAGATTGTTTGGTAATTAGGTACATAGTTTATATTAAATTTTGCTGACATTATAAATACTCATAGTGTATAATACTAATGTTATCTGCAATAAACATCTATAGAATTAACGAACCATATCCTTATAATTTATATTTATACAAGGCATAATTTTTTTGAGCTTAGTTTTACGTGAGTTTGTATGCACCTTTATTTTATATTGGCACATGTAGTAATTTATAATAATTAGTTATTTAGGTATTTTGTTCATAATAATCAGTCGATAAGCATAGACTATATTTTTATATCAATCTTGTAATTGCTAGTTTTATTTATCACATAGCATAAAGAGCAAAAATAAATAGTATCAATATTCAATACATAGTACCTACTTTGGCAATTTAACAATACTTTTGTGGTAATCCAATATCTTTATTTGTCCAATCATAATTGGCCTGGCCTTATATCATTATTTCCTAGAATATTAATCAATATAATAATTATACAGGATGGAATTTTGTAATGCCACTTGGAAGGAAAGTACCCTTAATACTATAAGTAGAAAATTTTACTCAAAGAAAACATTCCTTTATTTTTGAAAAGAAAGAAAACTGCATTCAAAGATTTTTGATTTTTTTTCGAAAATTTACCACCATACCATACAATTTTCTGTAAATAATTAATATACTTTAAGATTTCATGGTTTTCCTTTCATTTGATTTATTAAGTTTGTTTGAGAGATTACTTAACCCCAACGATCGATGCAACTAAAATACAGGGTGTAATTTTTATCACTTTTTAGTTGGTTCGATTCCCGGGTATAGCAAGCAAATTGGAAATCTTTGAATGCAGTTCTATTTTTTTTTTTCAAAAATAAGGGAATGTTTACTTTGAGTAACATTTTCTATGAACAGTATTAAAAATACTTTCCCTTCAAGTGGCATTACAAAATTCCACCCTGTATAGCCTCCAAACTCTCAAACTCCTCGCATATAAAAGCAGCTTTCGTCTTCCTCCTACATTGTCGTCTTCTAGATTTGGTACTCCTTGTAGTTCCAGTTCCAAGTCTTGATAACGCTGTTATCAGAACTTGCGTAGTTCGCAGATTTTATCGTGTCCTCTGCCTGGAATTTTTAGATTAAATAAGTTTCGATCGATCAACATGGAAAGCATTAGGGGAGGCCTATGTTCAGCAGTGGACGGCCTATGGCTGAAATGATGAAGAACTAGTTTTGGTGTAGATATTTTTTTATTAAGATTGACACAGGGTGCTTTATTGGCAAGTTTACTTAACTAATACACGTGCTTTAATAAAATTAGTTACTTTTTCTGCCCCACTGGCCTCTCGCTTAAACTCAAAAAAACACCCAACCTAATTTGCAAAATTATCCGTCAAGCGCTGTCTATATTCAAGTGCATTCCCGTGACCTTCACTAGGTCATCGATTCACCGAGTAGGAGGCCGGCTTACTACGTCTTCCATCGTTGGACAGCCCTCTATCCATGAACCCTTGGCCCCTGTTCTTACTTACTTTATACTTCGTAGCCGGTGTATCTTGGAACACCTCCTCGGGTACAGTGGCCTGTGCGACCTGGGAGTCCAGGCTTAGAGGCTCGTACTCGTCAGAGAGCCCGCTATCTGGAGAGGCGGGGTCCTGCAGCGCGATACTTACCGCTTGGCCCCTGCTCTTCATCATCATCATCATCTCAGCCATAGGACGTCCACTGCTGAATATAGGCCTCCCCCAATGCTTACCATGTTGCCCGGTTGGTAGCGGCCTGCGTCCAGCGCCTTCCTGCTACCTTTATGATGTCGTCGGTCCACCTTGTGGGTGGACGTCCCCTGCTCTTACTTACTTTATACTTGGTAACCGGTGCATCTTGGAACACCTCCTCGGGTACAGTGGCCTGTGCCACCTGGGGGTCCAGACTAAGAGGCTCGTACTCGTCTGACAGGCCACTATCGGGGGACGCGGGGTCCTGCAGCGCGTTGACATAACCTTTGGGCCCCACCCTGCTCTTGCGCACGCAGTAATCCCCCGTAAAGGGATTCTGGTAGGCGACTACGGTCCTAGAACAACGAACATCATTTAATACAATTCTTACATCTTTTTAACCCTTCACCAGGCCCTGGTATCCGCCCACATCAAATTGAACATTATGCTGTGAAGATACGTTCGTTCGTTTCAGCCAAAAGACGTTCACTGCTGGACAAAGGCCTCCCCCAAGGATTTCCACAAAGACCGGTCCTGCGCCGCTCGCATGCAGGCACCTCCCGCGACCTTCACCAGATCGTCGGTGAAGATACGTTTGAAAATCAATTACTTTTTTGAACCTGGTTAAGGGNTTATACTTCGTAACCGGTGCATCTTGGAACACCTCCTCGGGCACAGTGGCTTGTGCCACCTGGGGGTCCAGGCTTAGAGGCTCGTACTCGTCAGACAGGCCACTGTCTGGGGAAGCGGGGTCCTGCAGCGCGTTGACGTAGCCTTTCGGCCCCACCCTGCTCTTGCGCACGCAGTAATCCCCCGTGAAGGGATTCTGGTACGCGACTACGGTCCTGAGAACAATGAACATCATTGAATACAATTCTTACATCTTTTTAACCCTTCACCAGGCCCTAGGCTAGGGTGTCCCTTATATGGCCGAAAAAAATTTTTTTTTAGATATTGAAATGCATACCCTCTAATTATTTTCGTACTACTCAGGCATACTTAAATACAAAATTTCATCTTCCTACGTCAACATTAACCCGTGCCGACCGAGCTCTGAAGATTTTGAAAAATGCTGCTTTTACCCCTTTTATTAAGTAGCTAAATCAATTAAAATATATTTTTTTATAAAATATTTATAAAAAGAAGATAACATTACAGATCAGACAATATATTGTACATTTGAGGGACCCTTTTTTACATTCTGGATACAGATTTCCATGCCCCTGAATATTGGCCTGATTTTTGCTACAATGTGCGTAGCTAAAAAAGCTTTTGCTCTTCGTTGGCAGTGATCAAACCATGAAAATCTTGCATAAGCTTTATAGCTATTTCAGCTGTATCATTAACTACCCTAAAGAAAGCACTTTTTTGCCATTAAATAGGCAACATCTTTATCTCATATAGAAATGTGTCTCAGGGGGAAATTATTATCAATTTTTAATCGAGAAAATAAATTTATACTCTTGACAGACACAAAACCACTAAATGGTTTTCCAGCAACAATAAATAAGGCAGTATTATTATCAAATCATTAAAAACAGGATAAAAAATTTGTACAAAGTCCTATCTAAATATATAAAAGGAGAAACTGACTGACTGACTGACAGATCAACGCACAGCCTAAACGGCTAAACGTAGGCACTTGAAATTTGGAAGGGACGTAGCTTAGGTACCGTAGAGGTGCACTAAGAAAGGAATTTCCGAAATTCCCACGGGAACGGGAATTAGCGGGAAAAACGGGATTCACGCGTACGAAGTCGCGGGCGGCCGCTAGTTTACCATATAAATAATCATACCTTCTTCAGATGGAATGTATCTCTTCCCAGAATCATACATACTCTCTCTTTGTACTTTTACTATAATATTGACGGTGTTTGTTCATTACCTTCATCATCAAAGAGTGATAAAATGGCAATTTCTTCTGATATGAAGTACCAAAGATGTTGACTAAACTTGCTCAGGGCTGCCTTGGAAATCAATTTGTCAACACTCTCATATACCTCTTGGAAAGTGGATGTCAAGAGTTCCTTAAGGCTTTCCTCAGAGTTGGTAAGCTGGTCGTGATATCCTTGCGTTAAAATATTTTATTTGTTTTTAATTCCTCCTCACCGCGGCGCTTAAAAATCTTGAATTTTTTAAATAATTTTTCTTGCAACTCCCTCCAAGTATGGTGAAGATACACAAGTTATTTTACACAGTTAGGCTCTGGTAGGATTTATAGCTTTTCCCAAAATATAATACACTCCCGAATGATGAGATTAGAGCGTTCGATAACATTTAATTAACTTTGCAAGATATTTTATTTTATTTTATTTTTATTATGTTATTATTATGTTAAAAAATACTGCAAAAACTTGACGATTAACGGTAACTTTGTGCCTATTATTTGATAAATTTACGTCCCCGACTAAGAAAATACTTTTTTATTGCTTCTTAATTCCACAGCTATCATCTAAATGTCAAACAATAGGTGTTAATCACGAGATTAATTGAGAACAAATGACAAATACCGCGAATACGCACCGCTACTGCCGCGCAACATGTTCCGATGCAAGTCGGCACGGGTTATCGTACTCCAAATAAAGTAAAAATTTATTTCCGAGTGTTTTAGAGGCAAACAAACAAAACTAAGACCTATGCGTTACAAATTTAAAACTTTGAAAAATAAGGGACACCCTACCCTAGGCCCACATCAATTTGAACATTATGCTGTGAAGATACGTTCGTTCGTTTCAGCCAAAAGACGTCCACTGCTGGACAAAGGCCTCCTCCAAGGATTTTCACAAAGACCAGTCCTGCGTCGCTCGCATCCAGGCAGCTTCCGCAACCTTTACCAGATCGTCGGTGAAGATACGATTGAAAATCAATGACTTTTTTGAACCTGGTTAATGGNGTTAAGGGTTAAAGCTTAGGTTATAACTTAATCTCTTATACTCGTATCTCCAAGTAAACTAAATGTATTTTTCTGTTAGGGGTAAGCTCTCGGCGGAACGGAAGCAACACAAGTCATTCTAAGAATTATACTACAGATCAAATGAGATATGTAATTCATCTTACCTCAATTCCTCCGTACTCGCGCCCTCCTTTTTATGTGAGAAAAGAACTTTGGTCGGCTTCAACAGAACTTCAATCTGAAAGAGAAACAAATGTAAGTTTTTCATCATCAGATGATTAATGACGAAGTTGTTTATCAGACTTCTGAAAATTATAAAATTTTGTTTTTAGCCTTCAGTAATCCAATGAATGCCTAAAAAGATGTCCAATGTACCTCCCCCGAAATAAATTGTCTAATTATTATTAAAATATCTAATTAATGCAATCTCAAGCGTCTGGATTTTATAGATAAGATTAGATTACGTAGCTAATTTATTGTGTCCCAAAGTTAGATTAGATGAGTTACCAAATAGGGTTTATTTTTATTACAAAACTATGCCTAAATTACCCAACGCGTTAGCCCATTAGTGTGCCTTTAGTGTTAAAAGTCACAGCTCAAGCCCAAAAAGCAGACACAATTTTATTGCGAAACAGATACTAATTTTAATTACATCGCAACCTTTTCCCAAACATAAAACGAAAATAAAATTATGTTTGCAGCTCAAAAATAGGCGTCCTGAGTAACGAATTTAGCTAGCATTAGGGCTAAACAAGGCAGCTCACTACAAACGCATTTTATTTTAAACGCCATTGCTGTTAGTGACGCTTTAAAATAAAATTAAGTCTAATTCGGTATTGTCCTGTCGTTTGATAATAATGTTTCCTTGTTCAGAAGTTTATTTGTCAAAAACATTCAACATTAATTGGCTGGTAGAAGTTTATATTGAGAAACAGCTCCCTGTTTTCCAAGCGTTGTTTTTGGATAAATCTGTGTAAGATAGACTAATAAATAAGTGAATTACCTTTCTAACTGTTCACCATAAAGTCTAATGTCATCTTTAATTAACACCAAAATACTTAGTTGTTCCAGTTATCATAAAAAAGAGGTTTAAAAAGTCTCAAATTTAATTGCCAGAAATAAACGTCCATGATTGTGGATATCATTTTTTCACTCGTCCAGTACTGCCCCCATAGTTCAAAGGGCCTTCCCAAATCAAAACGGAAATAAAAATGTTTCAAATAATTTAAATAGGTCATTCTTAGCTGTCCTTGAGTTTAACTCCTATATGAAAAAAAGTGTTAGATGCGCCTTTTCAACTAGGGGGCAGAGTACACCAGGACATTGGGTGTTAATGAGCTTACAAACGCCAGTCTGCGGGGGTCCTTAACTAAAAGCCTTTGATACAACAATAAAAGGGTTTGGGGAAATGAAGGTATTGTTTGATGTTCATTAGGGAGGCTCGGGGGAAGCGCAGGTAAATTAAATGTCAGCTTTTCTAATAGAACTCCGGTACAAAGGCATCCAATACCAGAGCTGTATAGAGATCATTTAAAGATCGAATTATTAATTAACACAGGTATTATGAATCCTGTTAATTTAATTTAGTAAATTATTTCAATTAAGTGTATTACTATACAGCCTGTATGTATACCCATACTTACTAATTGGCTGATCACTGAAGACAATTGTATAAAAAGGTTCTTTTTTAAGATTTTGGAGGGGGGGGGGGGGCTTGGGGAAAGTTATCGCATTTGATCAGTAGAATCAATTATTTTTGTTTGATCCACACTTACAGGGAAACCTGTTTACTACATCAGACTTAAGTACTAACTTGGAAGAAAATAGCACATTCTACAACTACACAGCATGCTATACGTTGTGCTGAGTTATGTTTCTTACCTGTCCATTTCTTTGTAAGCTGTACACTCTGTAGAAACAGTAACCGCAAGTGAAACATGTCAGGAACAACTACAACAAAACAAAAAATTGTAAACAAAATTGGTATTTCTGGCATACTACGTATGATGGTCCACCTTGTGGGTGGACCGACGACCTCATAAAGGTAGCAGGAAGTGTGTGAACTGTGGCTTAAATGATGAACATGCGTACAAAAAAATAGATTCTATCAACATCTATGATTAAATTTGGGATAGAGATAGTTTGAGTCCCGAGAAAGGACATAGGATAGTTTTTATCCCGGTTTTTGAAACCGGGACGCGCGCGATATAGTTTTTCTGTGACAGACAAAATTCCACGCGGGCGAAGCCGCGGGCTGAAAGTTAGTGTACCATAAATTATAGACGTAGTACCTACTTAAACGTAATAATAAATTAGTAGGACCTAACTGCTTACCACTTGATATTTAACATGACATTTCAACACTTGACAATAATTAGCATGACATTTTAACAATATTTTTCCATTTTTAATAATTCATTAATTCTATCTTTATTTTATAATTATCGAAACGTTTAATAATGACATTTCCACCAAACTCAATGTGTACATTAATTTCTTTTAAACTATTAAGATCGTCGTTCTGTCTCCTTCCTAAAGTTGCTGTGCCCTAACTGGGTCCACATTGTATAACTGCCTAAATTGTAAGACCTATAAATGTGAATGCTAATGTGGTTATGCAATAAAAGTATTGAGTATTAAACTGTACTGGAAGAAATCGACACTGTAGTAACACTAGCGACTTTACGCGAACTTTCATGTCCCACTGGCCTGGATCTCTATTTATCTTGAAAGGAGTTGCAATCGGGAATTGTGTGTATTCCAAGATACAGAACTTTTCTATCGAGGAAGAATCAAACCCTCTTTCTTAACAACATAGTTTACAAAATATATTTAGTTAACCTAGTGAGCCGTCAAGACAACCTATAAAGATAGCAGGAAGGCGCTGGATGCAGGCCGCTACAAACTGGGCGATTCGTGGAAATCATTAAGGGAGGGCATTATGTTCAGCAGGGGAGGTCGTGTGGCTGAAATGATAATGATGATGATGATGATGATGATTTCGTTACTTTTTAAACCTTCTATCTTTCTTAATAACATAGTTTACAAAATCTATTTAGCTACTTTATAACAGTCTCTATAATGATTGTGGAAGTTTACTAAACATAGTAAATACCTACATAAGAAATTACAATACTTGGAATACGTTAGTCTTCTGTGATACGAGTATTTTATTCATTATGAATACTAAATTCTTCGGAATTTCCCTACGTGATCGAATCAGAAATGAGGAGATCCGCAGGAGAACCAAAGTAACCGACATAGATCGCAGAATTGCTAAAATAAAGTGGCAGTGGGCGGGGCACATAGCTCGTAGAGACGATGGCCGTTGGGGCAGGAAAGTTCTCGGGTGGCGACCACGGGCTGGAAGACGTAGCGTGGGCAGGCCTCCTACTAGGTGGACCGACGATCTGGTAAAGGTCGCGGGAAGAGCCTGGATGCGGGCAGCTGTTTATTGTGGAAAACCTTGGGGGAGGCCTTTGTCCAGCAGTGGAAGTCATTTGGCTGAAACGTAACGTTAACTAAATTCTTCCAAAGACCGCTATTCCTTGAAGTCGTAGTGCAGTGCACGTTTGTCTTCATTCCGCCGACGTCTCTCTTATAAACGTAGAGATGCTGCTTAATGGCTTGTTATACAAAATGTATACAACAACATTACTCTGGTCATGCGATTGCTTTAGCTGGGTTACGACTTTTATACGGCTAGCAAACTTAAAATTCGTTTTGATGGAAAGTTATATTAGGTATGCTTTTTTAAAGAGCAATCTAGTAAGATGGTTTTCTAAGAAGATTGGCAAAATAAGTAAGTACAAGACATTTTGCCATATATGAGAAATACACAAAGTATTAGATATTTCCCCTTTTTCACCCCCGACGCAAAAAGAAAGGGCATTATAAGTATACGTCCAATGCTAAACACGGGCCTCCCCCAATGATTTCCAGATTGACCGGTTGGTAGCGGCCTGAAAACAGCGCCTTCTTGCTTCCTTTAAGAGGTCGTCTGTCCACCTTGTAAATATTTACATCCATAACCACAAAAAATGCCACAATTCTATTGTACGAGTATTCCACGCACATATCTAGAAAGGTAAACTTTACTACCGCAAAGCGTCTTCAAGCAAACAATAGTAGAACAAAACAACCAAACTACTCACCAACACTGCCAACAACACATAATCTATGTACACTATCATAGTTACACCGAACATTGCACCAAAATATCACCTCAACATTATTATCAAAAAATACACGCAAAAAACCAGAACTGCGATTTTCCGAAGTTGTTTTTGTTTTCCAAAACTTGCCTGTTTCCAATTGGATAAGGGAATATTTTTGCACACTTCTGATAGGGTAAATGATATGAAAAGCTCCTTTGATTGGCGAAAGCTTGGAGGAAAGCTTCAGAGCAACCAATGGGGATGAAATGAAAACGGAGGATACAACGTCTGCAGTGGTGCGTCAAAGAATACACAGTTGGAAAATGAAAGTTTTCTGCCTAAAGTCTCATTGGTAGAGTCGGACGGAATTGTAATCATATTAAAGTTTTGGTATACATATCAAATGTACACTAAAATGTCGGTACAACCATCTCTCATTACAATTGAAGCCCTTCCAATTAAATCTCTTATATTCTATTACTAAGAATGCCGTTCACAACATTTTTTCTATTAATATGCCTGATTTGAAGTATGATTTATTTAATAACAAAATATTATGTATAGGTACCTATCTAGTTTCATTAGCCAGTATTTCTTAAGTTAAGAAACACCTATTCCATCACAGTTTTCATCGGTAGGTATATACGAGTACCTATAATATCTGTAGGAACACATATTTATTATATTAAATTGAAGGATTAATTTCATTTATTAAATACCTACGTCTTGTTACTTACCCAAGGGGTCCACTTTGTATGATAGTCTCAGTGATGATCAATGATCATACTTACAATAGTATTTCCAATGTGGTTTTCTGCCCCTCTGCGTCCCTTCTGCGCTCTCGAAAGTCTTTGCTCCGCTCCGCCTCGTTGGCGCCAGTGGCGTCGCGGCCGCCGCACCAACTTTGACCTATTTCGTATTTTGGCTGTCGCCTCTCAACCCTGGTTCTTGGAAACCAGTACACAGGAATTTCTATTTAATATACAAAAGGGGCTTCTGGGTATTTTTATGCTGAACTGTCACTTACGCCTACCGATAATGATTATATCCATCGAAGAGTCGCTGACGCATTAGAAAAAAGAATATTAGTCATTAGTTTTTGTACAAATTACCTACTAATAGTCCCTTTAGCCCCTCGTACTAAGTTAAATGCTTGTGTCATGGTCAGCTCACCACAATAGTCGAGCGTCTCGGGGTTTGATTGAACCTTCAACAATCAAACCGAGAACTTCCGAGGGGAAGACGAGCCGGCCAGTCCGACCACTTCACTGTTCGGCTATCGTGGCTTCATTTGTTGATATTCATGGGTTTTTTAAGACACTGTCATGTGTTAACTGATGCCTTTAAATGTAAAAAAAGGTTCGTGAATTACCTATGTGTAGAATTTTGATTGAAGAGTCTAAGTACAAAAAATAAAAGATTTATTTAGCAAGCCATGAAGCTCTGTACAGAAACATTAGCAAAGACATAATTTACTTACTTTTTAACGTTGTTTGTAAATATAAAAAAATAACACACTTGACCGCTAAGAAAAGCGTTGGTTAGAAAATCTTTAATATCTTCAAAAGTATCTGACCTAGCTTTATGAATTAAAAACTGCGTAGTTCTTCCAGTATTTTTCTTTCATTTGAAGCTAGGTCAGGTACTTTTGAAGATATTGAAGATTTCCTCATCGACCCTTTTGTCTGAAATCCAGTGTACATCTTCCTTAGAAAGCCAAGACACGACATAATTATCTCTAGATTGTGTCTCCGACAGTAAAACATATTATTCTGAATAGATCTGGAACTTAAACTTATATTCCTATTCGAACAGCGTCGAGTTCTAACATACACATTTCCTAATTGGCATTATATTTCAACAACGTATTGGCAAAGCTCAGAAACAACAGTAAACACGCTACACATAATAAACTACGTAGATAACTTATCTGTTTACGAAGCCAGCTGCCACAAATAATGCACTCAAGAGCTTATCTCTTTCTTTAAGACACCCTAAACGTTTGCCCAAAGTTTGGGCAGATCGCATTGGTTTGGGGCCCAAATCAGTCCGCGTGCGCGATGGCGATGATAATGACGATGGCGATGGCGATCAGACGTAAACGCATTGATCGCCATCACAACCGCGCACGCGGGCTGCACGCGTTGGTTTGGTCGAACCTTAAAAATAGAAGAACTTTTTGAAAATGTTGCAATAAGCTGTGCCTGTAAAGACCTCTAAGATTAATTTTGATAAATAGGGTGCTGGCTGTTCTAGTTTTACTGTCGTTATACGAGTTCACCTGCACATTACCCGGCTCAATTAATTAAAACTTGAGGCGACACAGCCGGGACAATAAAGCCGATACAATCGTGCCGCGAGTTGAGATCAATTCCAGATAGCTTATAGGGATACACGCTAACAGGAGCTTAGCGGAGCGTAGGGCGAAGCGGAAAGCGGAGCGTTATTTTCTTCAAAATCAAAATTATCTTTATTTTTGTCTAATTAAATTAGTACAAGTTACAAATCGTCAAATTCTCTTAAGGAGCCTATACATATCTCATTCTTTTTTTGTCTTACCAGCGCTTCGAGAGAAATATTTGTCAAGTGCTGAGAAGAAGCACCGCAACAAACTCAGTCACCATCACTGTCTGTCGGTTTAAAATATAAAAAAGTAGGAAATTACTTCTTCATTTAGGTAATATTATCCACTCAGATGTGTGATAAACCTTATTTCCTATCTTTTTAAATATTGGTTGTGTTGCCTGTTATTTTTTTAACCAAGAGCTGACCTCTGCTGGATAAAGGCCTCCCCTAATGATTTTCACAAAGATCGGTCCTGCTTACAATATCGTTGGTCTACCGAATGTTACCAGTAGGCCTAGAATGCGCGCCGCGATAAGATTTTATCGCGCCATTTTATCGACTCTACGCGATAAGCCCATACGTTTGTCGTTTAAAATCATCAATAAGGTTACATCACGGCGCGCGTCCTAGCCCGGCTGGAATTTATTTATTTGTATGATTTACAACAATTAAGAGCATGTAGCTGTTTAAGTATCTACGGCACTGAAAATTGAGAAATTTTGCTGAATTACAATTAGCAGGTTAGTCGCAACGCGTAGCTTTGTGTCGCGTAGTCATTGGCAGACACCGCGTTCAACTCCATACATGAACGCGGCCTTTTGCTGAAGATAATGCGTTTATGTTTATGGTTGTTAAGAAGTTAGTTTATTGTTAACCAAGTTATGCTACTAAGTAACTGGGAGATAAGTGTAACTTATGCCAGTTAAGCGATACAGTATAAACCTCTATCGGCTAGACGTGGCGCGTTGATCGTTAAATTTAGAGCAAATTACTCGTAGTGCATCGAAAAAATTCATATCGATTCTTTTAACTCAAAGGTGACCCCCTGACTGACTGGCATAGTGTTCTATCAACGCACTACCCAAACCATTGGACGGATCGGGCTGAAATTTGGCATGCAGGTAGATGTTATGTTATGACGTAGGCATCCGCTAAGAAAGGATTTTACGAAACTCCACCCCTAAGGGGATGAAACGGGATCAACGCGTACGAAGTCATTGGCTCGGCCGCTAGTCCTACTAAACGAATGTGAAAGTTTGTAAGGATGGATATCTGTCACTCTTTCACGCTTATATCGTACTACTAAATCGATTGAAATGAAAGATATAGAGATAGTTTGAGACCCAGAAAACCATAAGATAGTTTCGTCAAGGTTTTTGAAATACTAATGTTTTGTAATAGACCGACATGGACCTATAAAAAAAGGCGGACGGAACTCGCGCTACAACAAAACTGTGACGCAAAATTTTGGCGTCTGTCTATTGTGTGAGTGAATTTAGGGATGCCATGTTAGCCAAAACATTTTACCCATTTATTTTAAGAAAAACATAGATCGGCAGATGTTGTAGATGATGTAGACAGAATTTGAAAAGGATGAAAGGTGAATGCGTTGAGGTAGGCGCGAAATTTTCAATGTTCAAATTTTCTTACATTGTTTGCAAGTCAGTGTCAGGGTATGTACCTACATAATGTTGATCAAAAATGATTCACGCAGTTCCCGGCCCCTCAGGCCAANCGCGAACGTCGGTCTGCGACCGACGATCGCCAAACGGCTAGAGTACCTTCTGTACTCGCCACTCTGCCCGGTGAAGCTGGAAAAGCTCCTCAAGCTACCAGCGCGTGTCCCTTCAAAAACAAAACAAAAAATTCACGCAGTTACAAATTACGAATCTTTTGTACATTATAATCATAATCTTATGCATCATCAATATAATTATTATTATCTCTGATAGATTTTAACATACAACCTGACACTGACTTGCAAAGATCTCGTTCAAAACAATTTTCGTTAGTAGTTTTTATAGTAATGTACATCATATGTATTTTTTAGATTTTTCATTTTCTTATTTTAGAAGTTAGAGGGGGGGGGACCCAACTTTTTTCCACTTTGGAAGCGTCTGTCACGCAAACTTTAACATACAACCTGACACTGACTTGCAATCAATGTAAGAACATTTGAATTTCGCAGTTCCACATATTTTTGGGAAGGATCAAATCTGCCTCTGAAAATATATCCCATTAAAACACAATTATTATGAAAAATAAATAACTAAAAAGTCCTAAAATTATTATTAAATCCCATATTTCGGGTAATTTTTCCACGTAGGTAAATAACTGAGAACACTGGTCTTTGACGTATTATTTTTTCGAGTGAATGACGTTTGATTTCAATTAATTTCAATATTTTAATGTCGGGAAATAAGTGATTGGATTATTATTTTACCTGTGAAATGTGATTCCTTAATTTTTGTTTGTTCAAACAGAACGGTTTTTACACAATTTTATCACACACAACATGTCGTATTCGTGTTGTTTTTCGCCGCCTAAATGTGTCAACTGTGTGAAGTTTGCACTCGAAGTGGTGCGTCAGGGTGTGAATGTGTGCGTGCCGGCCTGTACGTACAGGCAAGCTGGTGTATCCTAATGTCACAGTATTTTGTTGATGAGAATCCGTCCGACTTTTTTTATAGGTCCATGTAGACCGATATTCACGTGGGTTCTTTCTATTATTTCTTTACCCAAAGCTGGGGGCTACACAGCTACTTAGTCTGGGTTGCACCATCTTTAACTATAACAAAAATCTATCAAACTCCATTCAAAAACACTGGTTATNAACTCCATACAAAAACAACGGTTACGGTTATAATTACGATTAAAGTAAGGTGGTGTAACTCAGCCTTAGTGCGAAATACAGTGTCTTGGATTACTTGGCGCTCAACGGTGTTTACTACCAAAATTTTTAGAGCAAAAAGATATTTCAATAACCACATTCCCTTTCCTAACAGTTTTGTGTAAGTTCCCATATCAAACATGTAAGACCACGACTTGGAAGATTTCCAGATTAAACTACCCTCATGTGAACCCTTGAAATATTACGAAGGGTCTTGGTTTTAGTTTCTAACCATTGTGTTTCTTTGCTTTGCTTACAATGTAGGAATGCATGCAGTAGGGTGAATGCACCTAAACGCGATCACATTTCAAACTTCACTCTTAAAAAAAAGGGAACGCATCTGCAACCTTGTTGTGATGTTTACCTTCCATAAAATGAAAAGGACTGTAATTCGCTGTAATACAATTTTTTTGCTAATTGAAATTCAAACCTCTCATCTTCTCACGTTTCGTGATAGAAATTACGAGTAAAAAAACAGTAGTGGCCTAGTTTATATTTGCTTAAGCTCTCTAAACTAGGCCATTACTGTTTTTTTTATGCATAATAACAAGGCACACCACAATCGCACCTGATGTTAAGTGGGATGTAGATTTCAATTTTGATTTGATTTTCTTAATATATTTATTTCAACTATAGACGGCAACTCAAACTACTACTATTGCACCATATGTAGGTCATCATAACAACATGGCACCTATTTTGCTATTGTATTGTATTGTTGTACAAGAATATACACGTATTGTTCAATTAATTTGCTGTCGACTACAAATTAAAGACGAATGTTTCAAAACAAGTGCATGAAGTTCTTTTGCCAGACTTTCTGTAAGTTTTTATACTGTGATGTAGTTTCCGCTGAACTCCTTAAGTTCCTACCTACAGTGGCGTTTGTTCTGTACATAATACCTGTTCAAACGGACCTGGGGCAAACAAAAATAGTTTGCCAAACTATTGGGCGAGGGTTCATAAATATACCTTGGCGAATATAGTACAACCTGTGCTGATTTCATCTTCTTTAAATAATATAATAAGAATATTAATTACTCAATTAAAAACATCAATCTTTTAAACTGCAATCTCCAACCCGCCTGCCTAGCGTGGAGATTATGGCAAAACCCTCCACTATAGTGGAGGAGGCTCATAGTCCAGCAGTGGACTGTAAAGGGCTGTTGATGATGATGATGATTAATTACTTAGTTCTAGGAATAACCTGGATGTGGGGAGCACAGGACCGGTCGTTATGGAAATGTGTGAAAGAGGCCTTTGTCCAGCAGTGGACGTCATTTGACTGAAACAAACGAACTTAGCCCCAAACAAAGCAGACTACTTATTACAGTTACACAGTTTTTTTTTGCATAAAAAAATTGTATATTCGATAGCTCATCAGACTACATTTTTTTTGGAAAATAAAAGCACCTGTTACAATAGATACTTAAAATGCCACACTTATTGGACTTTGCTGTCGTTTGTACCTATACCTACCTACAACCCGGTAACAATCGACTCGCGAATCCAAGAAGGCCATCGTTAAATCCAATCCTATCTTGAAGGACTTCCAACTTATTTCCATCGTCAATTTGCGCTATATCTGCTTGTAAACAAAGCAAACCTCTTATGGTAACGACTCACTAGGGCATTCACTTGTAACTTTATAACATGACTAGCTGTTTCCGTGACTATATGCGTGAAAATAATTTAAATTGTTCCGCTAACTGCGACTTCGTACGCGTGAAAATGTTTTGAATAATACATTTTTTTCCGTTTTTGTTACATTTTTCTTTTACTACTCCGCTCCTATTGGCTGTAGGCTGTAGGGTAATGTTTTATAGCCTGAAGCCTTCCTTGATACACTAGTATTGGGCTATCCGACACAAAAATATTTTTTCAAATCGGACCAGTAGTTCTTGAGATTAGCGTAAAATAGGTTTTTAAAAGAATTAAAGGTTTATTACAACTTTTTTTATTTGTAATGAGTTTAAACATAAATTAAATTGTTTCATGTAGTTTTAAGGAAGTACTAGATGCTCTTTTTAAGTTATCAAAACTTTTTTCCCGACTGAACTTGGGACGTGCGGCTGTGAGAACATTAAGATGGAATTCTCACGTAATATGAGCAAATTCCAGACACGTCGTCTAGAATTTGCAGACATTAAATTGCGTGATAACACTGTTTTTGTATATCGTAGAATTTACATTTACTTACCTACAAGTTGGTGGTTAATGTTATAATGCTCGAGCTTGTCATATAACTAAAGGGTAAAGGTAGGTAGGTACGGACCCCTACTCTTTTGGCTTTGGTGGAATTCAAACCTGAAACCACAGCTTACAGTTTTTTATGCAAAACAGTCTAGGACTGGGTGGCACATAGTTTAACCCTGTAAATAGTATTTACTCTTGCCTTGAAAAGGCCCGGATTATAGTGTTAGGGAAAGACAGCAGCTTTACTTACAATCACCACCGGGAAGTACCAACTAAATCAGATGATCATATCGCTATGATGCGTTTGTTCGATACTTTTAAAGTGTTAAATAAAATATGTTATTGCTTAATTAATAAGCGAAGGCCATAACATTAATTATGTAGATTGTAGATAATGCAAAAGTACAGCCTAAAATAAAATTGTGCTGTCTCTTCTTGTATTTTGGGTGTACTTACAAAAAAGTGTTTGATCTATCTTATTTGATTTGATTTGTATTTTTTTATGCAAGGCAAGGCAGGTATTTAACCGCAATCGCACCTGGTGTTAAGAAAGATGCAGTCTAGGATGGTACATATCTGCCCTGTAAGTGCCTATTCACTCTCGCCTTGAAAAGGCCCGGATTATAGTGTTCAGAAAATACAGCAGCAGGCAGCGAATTCCAGTCCCTAGCTGTTCTAATTATAAAAGAGTCGTCGAAACACTTGTGCGAGCTGGAGCTTAGTGAGTTATTTGAGTATAGTTCAAAGCATTACCGAATCAGGTTCGCCGTCGATCTCTAATCTGCAGCCATCCCAAGGGCCGCTCGCCGGCGGCCGTTTCTAATCAAAACAAAATAATCGCCGGCACTAACGAACGAAACGCAATATTAGTGGAAAACGATCCGCGTGTTAATAAGTTCAATTAAGGATCCGATCCCGCAGCAAATGGACAACGGGTTGGGATTAAACAACAGTTGGAGTTATAACTGGATATCAGGTAACTAGACAGCTAAAGTAATTAAGTTGGGGATTTTGTTGAATTTTTAATATCATAGTGTATTTTTATTAACTCCGTCAAAATAACTTAAGCCGTGAATCTAGAGATCAAATTTTATACAAAGTGTCCCTAGATGCCTACTTTTTATTTTTGAACGTTTCATAAAATAAAAAAAACTTTTGCATATTTCTGATGCATATTCATTAAAAATTAAATAATAAAATAAACTTTTGGAAATATCTGTCTGAATACGCGAATATTTGCACGTTATTTCATTAAGCAAATTGTTCGGCTGAACCTGGTATAAAATGAAAGACGATGTAGGCCGGGAGTAGAGAGAAACAATCATCAGGCAATCAAATAAAAATAATTTTACAAAACTAACAACGAAGATACCACTTTACCATCAATTTTTTTTTTATAATACATATAAAAAAATGAGTTTAACCCAGTCTTACTATATTATGATAGGCGTTTTCGGCCTCTTATTTCTTACATGCTACAAGTACGATAAACATAATTGAATACTTAAGGTACCCTTTGAATTCCTTCCGTGCGTGTCTTTGTAGGTAACCACTTGGTAGGTAACCACCTATTTTTTTAACTGTCACTTTGGACCCCAGTCGCCCGGACTATTTTATCTCTGTGTAGCCCCATAAATCACAATATTGTAAGCTTTAACTTTTAACCGATAAATCTCCGCTGCCTTCAGGAGTCCAGTTTAAATACACAACTTTGGATTTCGGCCAAAGAGCCAGTTTGGATAGATTATTTTTTACTCTTTTAAGCGACTCTTACAGCATCGGCGCTTAATTTTGGATAGCCGATTATCGAAGCGCGCCCTGACCTAAAGCTTTTGCGTAGATTGAAATCAAAGTTATCTTTATTCTTATATTAAATTAGCAGGTACTTACAAATCGGTTTATGCTCGATCCATCTCATCAAAAATTGTGGATATTTGATTGAAAACTGATTGAAAATTGACGACTTAACGTGTGGTGATCAGGTTATTTGATGAAATTAAATTTTGGAGTCAAGCTCAGCTCTTGCAATGCAAAGCTATATCGTATTTCCCAGTCATCGTGGCATATTCGTAAAACACACATTCGATACCATGGCATTGTATGAAAAACGTAAATAATACCACAGCGTGTGAGGCGACCGTAGGGCTTTGATTATAGGACACACAGACTGCACGCTCCGGTGACCTCACGACATAGGGCACACGGAAGAGACTGATAGACACTGAGATGTTTTTTTTCCTTTAAACGTATTTAAAATAACTTATTTTTATCAATTAGTAAATATATACTGCAAATAAACAAGGCAAAAAATGTGAAATTTCACCTATACTCAACATCAAATAAATCGCACCTTCCGCGACGCGAACTTTAAAGATTTTCTTCTGACACAATCATGGTGCTCTATCAATATTGGTGTTATTTGAAAGCTCAATAAATATCCTTAAAGAAAAACACATTTCATTTCCTAACAAATGATTAACATATACCATAAATGTGACTTGAAAAATGACCTCACTTTGGGCTCACCTGTGGGATCAGTTAGAC
Organism: Ostrinia furnacalis; assembly: GCF_004193835.3. NCBI lineage: Eukaryota > Metazoa > Arthropoda > Insecta > Lepidoptera > Crambidae > Ostrinia > Ostrinia furnacalis. The sequence goes on along the minus strand of NW_021130405.1, from coordinate 612,603 downwards.
CAATTTTCATGGTTATAAAACCAGATAATGACCTCACGTGTCCTCTTTAACAGATGGATAACGATTAATCCCAACTTAACAGTTTTATAGCCATAAAAGTTGGCTCAAGCGTAACTACCTATTTTTCGAAGAAGTGACTTTGGATCCTTCTAAAGACACATTTTTGGGGTAAAAACCTTTCCTTTAATGAAATTAAGTATAGAACTAGGCTTTCAAATGGTACCAATGTAGGTGGGAAGTGAGGATGCATACTTTTGAAAAGTGCTTGTTGCGGGAGGTGCGATTTATTTGATACCGAGTGTATTTTGAACCCAGTAGGCCTAAGATACGCGCCGTGATAACTTTTATCGACGTCAAAATGGGCAAAATCGATAAAATGGCGTGATATCCGCATACGATATGCGGTTGTCACAGTAAGGTCGCAGCGCGCATCTTAGGCATACATTACAACAAATGTAGCGAAAATATCATATTCTGGATTAGGTAAATGATCGTAGCCTTGAGATCTAGACCAAGATTTCGTATCCAGTCTAGTTGTCTAGCTCAGCCGCTTCTAGCAGACCTCAAGTGCCGGGTCCGTGGCGTCCCTTGGACAATGGTGAGGCAATCAACACAGCGGTGGCTGCTCTGTGCCCTGTTTGCGTCAATAAGACCGCCANAAAAATTGCATATTCGATAGCTCATCAGACTACATTTTTTTTGGAAAATTAAAGCACCTGTTACAATAGTTACTTAAAATGACACACTTATTGCCCTTTGTTGTCGTTTATATCTACTTACTATAAAACCCGGTAACAATCGACTCGCGAATCCAAGAAGGCCATCGTTAAATCCAATCCTATCTCGAAGGACTTCCAACTTATTTCCATCGTCTTAGATCGTCTTCAATTTGCGCTATTACTGCTTGTAAACAAAACAAACCTTTTATGGTAACGACACACTAGGGCATTCACTTGTAAACTTGTAACTTGGTTATGTCTCAAAGCGTAAAATAGGTATTTAAAAGTATCTCGTGAAGGTTATGGCACAGTTTACTAATAAGTTATGATTAATGTTTACTTAAACCTGAAGTCATACAATAAGTTTAAATCCTACTAATATTATAAAGGCGAAAGTTTGTGTTGATGTTTGTTACTCTTTCACACAAAATCTACTGAACGGATTTGGTTGAAACTTTACAGTATTATTATTTGAAACCCAGATCAACACATAGGCTATAATTATGCCATCTGTGGCACTAAATTTCACGCGGGTGAAGCCGCGAGCATATTAAATAATTACAAATTTTAGAAGGGCAATACCTAAACTCCATTTAGTTTAGGTATTGCCCTTCTAAAATTTGTAATTATTTTTAGGGTATGACTAGATGTTATTTTTAAACTTATCAACATTTTTTTTCTACCTTTTTACCAGACTAAGCTTGGGACGTGCGGCTGTGAGAACATTAAGATGGAATGCTCACGTAACATGAGCAAATTCCAGACACGTCGTCTAGAATTCGCAGACATTAAATTGCGTGATAACACTGTTTTTGTTTATCGTAGAATTTACATTTACTTACCTACAAGTTGGTGGTTAATGTTATAATGCTCGAGCTTGTCATATAACTAAAGGGTAAAGGTAAGTAGGTACGGACCCCTCCTCTTTTGGCTTTGGTGGAATTCAAACCTGAAACCACAGCTTACAGTTTTTTATGCAAAACAGTCTAGGACTGGGTGGCACATAGTTTACCCTGTAAATAGTATTTACTCTCGCCTTGAAAAGGCCCGGATTATAGTGTTAGGGAAAGACAGCAGCTTTACTTACAATCACCACCGGGAAGTAGGTACCAACTAAATCAGATGATCATATCGCTATGATGCGTTTGTTCGATACTTTTAAAGTGTTAAATAAAATATGTTATTGCTTAATTAATAAGCGAAGGCCATAACAATAATTATGTAGATTGTAGATAATGCAAAAGTGCAGCCTAAAATTGTGCTGTCTCTTTTTGTCTTTTGCGGTGTACTTACAAAAAAGTGTTTGATGTATCTATTTGATTTGATTTGTATTTGAGTACCTATAGTTCAAAGCATTACCATTACCGAATCAGGTTCGCCGTCGACCTCTAATCTGCAGCCATCCCAAGGGCCGCTCGCCGTCGGCCGTTTCTAATCAAAACAAAATAATCGCCGGCACTAACGAACGAAACGCAATATTAGTGGAAAACGATCCGCGTGTTAATAAGTTCAATTAAGGATCCGATCCCGCAGCAAATGGACAACGGGTTGGGATTAAACAACAGTTGGAGTTATAACTGGATATCAGGTAACTAGGAAGCTAAAGTAATTAAGTTGGGGATTTAGTTGGGTTTTTAATTATTGGAGTGTGTATTTTTATCAACACTTCGACAACAAACCTACACAGTGTAAGCCCAAAACTCCGCCACAAGAGTGGCGTTGTCAGTAGCACTCATCAAATCCTCCTGAGTGCAGTTGCAACACTGTCAAAATAACATAAATCGTGAACTAGAGATCAAATACATATTATACAAAATGTCCGTAGATAGGTACCTACTTTTTTATTTTTGAACGTTGCATAAAACAAGAAAACCTTTATTTGGAATCAAAGAATGTAACTTTTAAATATTTCTGATTCATATTCATTAAAAATTAAATAATAAATTAAACTTTTGAAAATATCTGTCTGAATACGCGAATATTTGCACGTTATTTCATTAAGCAAATTGTTCGCCTGAACCTGCTATAAAATGAAAGACGATGTAGGCCGGGAGCTCAGAATACGGAACAAACCAGAAACCGTCAACGGGCGTAAATGTGTATTCATATAAATTACTCCAAAACGCACTACTTTGACTTTAGAGCAATAAATTAGTCAATGGCCGGCGCGCGCATTGTTTACATATCCGTCAGATTGACACTTTAAAATTAAATTATGCCGTCTTGTGCCGTTCCAACATGTAGGAATGCTACTGGAATTACGAAGAAAGTGCATGGGAACATGTTTTATCCGTAAGTAGCACATTTCCAATTCATTTTAATTAAATAATAATTTTCAAAAAAAATCACGGTTGTATTTTGTAAGTGTTGCCACAAGTCTACGGAATATTTTACCCTACTTTTTTATATTGAATTACATTTGTCTATAAAAAATTCACGCGTTAATTTTGTTAGCGTTACCACAGAATAATGGAATATTTTCCCCATCCTTTTTGTTTTAATTAGTTTTTAGTGTATTTTCATCCATGACAATATGACAACCTGATTAATTAAATTATAAGTGCCACTTGTGGTCTAAACTGAATAAATATTTTTGATTTTGATTTGATTTTAATATTTGAATTAATTTATAATATTACTCCCTAAATAATGAGGAGATAATAAATTACTATCGTGAATTTCATACTTTCCCATTTATTCAAAAGTAAGGCATTGGTATCAACAGACCAGCAGCAGCAATATTTGTATATTTAATAATAATTTTAAGTAATTAATTATTGCTTACATACTTACTCTGATTTTCTTTCAGGATACACAGCCAGAGTTGCCTCGCAATCAAATTCAAGTATTGGTGATGTTATTGATTTGGATTCTGTTTTTGACTCCAAGAAAAGTTAAACTAAAAGCACTACTGCGCCGTAAACAAATGTTTTGTTGTCGATATGTTTACATAATAAAGAACCTTAAGTTTCTTTTTTGTTTTACTTGGCATTCTAAAATTTATATTCGAATTTTGTAATTGACTTTTAAATAACATATTATACCTACATGTAGTATATTACACTATTTAATAGAAATAAATAATCATCTACACTTAGTTACTTCGGAGTAAAAATTAAATTCATAGGTAGGTAGGTACTATCTATGCCTATGGCCAGTCATGTCGTCTCGTTCTATCGCAAAGAATCACCATTTGATGAGAGCGAGAGCAAAAACGGAAATGGATAGTTAATACTGTGGCCGTGTGTACTTATTTCACTTACTTATTTTTTACTTGTTTAACATCTCATTAAAAAATTACATAATTTTACCCCGAAAATGGGGGTGTCACACGGCGCTAGTAACACTAAAGGGGGTAGAGGGGCGCGGGAGGGGAAGTATTTTGGACACAAGTTGCCGCGTAGAAATGTTATCGAACACTCCTTCTGGTTTGTTCTGTATTCTGAGGCCGGGAGTAGAGAGAAACGATGCCTGATCAAATGAAAAGAATTTCACAAAATGAATACAAGGAAGATACCACTATACCATCAATTTTTGATATCTAAAGAAATGATTCCTACTATAATGTCGTTGTCGTTTTAGGCGTCTTATTTTTTACATGCTACGAGTACAATAAGCAAAACTGAGGTGGAATTGTGTAAAACAATCGTAATCATTTGACAGTTCATAACGTACGATTATTCTGTCAAACGCTTTGTTTAACTGACTTTATCTTACGTTATGAACTGTCAAATGAATACGATTGCTTTACACAATTCCACCTCTGAATAAAGGTGCCCTTTTAATTTATTCCGTGCGTGTCTTTGTACGTAGTAGCCTAGGTAACTATGTACCTCAAGCTTTTAACACACAATTTCAACACCCATCGCCCGGACTATTTTTTATCTCCGTGTAGTCCCATAAATCACAATATTGTAAGCTTTAACTTTTAACCGATAAATCTCCGCTGCCTTCAGGAATCCAGTTTAAATACACAACTTTGGATTTGGGCCAAAAAGCCAGTTTGGATAGATTATTTTTTACTCTTTTAAGCGACTCTTACAGCATCGGCGCTTAATTTTGGATAGCCAATTCTCGAAGCGCGCCCTGACCTAAAGCTTTTGCGTAGATCAAAATCAAAATTATCTTTATTCTTATATTAAATTAGTAGGTACTTACAAATCGGCTTATGCTCGATCCATCTCATCAAAAATTGTGGATATTTGATTGAAAACTGATTGAAAATTGACGACTTAACGTGTGGTGATCAGGTTATTTGATGAAATTAAATTTTGGAGTCAAGCTCAGCTCTTGCAATGCAAAGTTATATCGTATTTCCCAGTCATCGTGGCATATTCGTAAAACACACATTCGATACCATGGCTTTGTATGAAAAACGTAAATAATACCACAGCGTGTGAGGCGACCGTAGGGCTTTGATTATAGGACACACAGACTGCACGCTCCGGTGACCTCACGACATAGGGCACACGGAAGAGACACGGAAATGGGCCTCGGTATCCTAAAGCTGTCATTGAAGTTACACCGCCACTTTACTCACCGTAGCGGAGAAGTTTTTGTGTCCCAAATTTCCGTTTTCCTCAATTTCATGTTTAGCACAAAAACATGTTTTTTTTTCCTTTAAACGTATTTAANGATTGTTCAGCATTTTCAGGACTTCGTTAAACGAACAAACAAAAAAGTATGTAATCGAGATAATTTAGAGATGCGAGAAGGAAGGAAAACATGTTCAGAAAAACATGCTAAAGAAAACATTATTTTAAAATCTGTCGAAACAATATTTACAAGAATGCGTGGTAAATTCAGTGAACTGCTCCTGAATCAAATGTACCTACGCTGCTATTTCTATTTATTTTATTAACCGGCAGACAGTGGTGACTGAGTTTGTTGCGGGGCTTCTTCTGGTTGTCTCGATGTTGGTCTCGAAGCGCTGGTAGGTTAAAAAGTTTATGAGACATCTAGAGTTGTGATTATAAGACATGTTGCTCCTTAAGAGCAAAATATTTGACGATTTGTAAGTACTATTTATTAGTATGAACAAATAAAGAAATTTTTTGACTGTGACTTTGACTTAATAATATAATTTGACTCAATAATAAATTCAGATTCGGACAAAGAATTGTTAATTAATAAATCTTGATTGTATTTCTATCACCATTTTAATTAAACAGTACTATAGGCCACTGTGTTAACTACCCATTTCCGTTTTTGCTCTCGCTCTCATCAAATGGTGATTCTTAGCGACAGAACGAGATGATATGAGCGGAAATGAGTAGTCAACACTGTGGCCGATAGTACATAGACGAAGCCGCGGGTTAAATTATTCAAATCAAAGAAACGGCTTGTTTCCATCGCAAATTTTCCGTTGATTGGCAAACTTAAACAAGATATTAAATTAAATCTGCCATAAATATCGTAGCCCAACGAAGAATTTCCTAATGAAAATTATATTTTGATGTCAAAACAAATATCCCCAAGGTTTCGGAAGTTATCAGTTTCGCGGAAACCTTTCGCAGATAACTTTCATTTAAACAGTTTAAATTGTGGTTTAAGAGGCTGGCAACTTCTACAAAATACTTTTTTAAGCTTTTGTTGATCCTTCGAGCCGGACTATTGCAACCATTTTAATAACAAAGAATCCACTTAGTTCTATTTTTAGGAAAAATCTCAGACGGTGTTGTGACAACTTAATTAAAAATAACAGTAAAGTTGCCATCATTCGAAAAATGTTTTCTTATTTAAAAATTACCATAATTTTCTTTATCTCTCACTCTGTGTTGTGAAAACCCAAAAACGAAAAGACTTGTTCTCAATAACAGATTGTATGTCATTTGACTTTAATAATTTGCAATATTGGACCCTTCATTAGCGCCATAATAGTTACGAGCATCTCACAAAGTTATTAAAGCTTTCGCATTAGGGGCCTTACAAACCGAGCGTCTTTGAGTAGTTTAGTTTACTCTACACAATTTAGTAATAGCATTTAGTTACTGCTTTTTATCTACTTGTTGCTGTCAGAACACCTTACTTAAAAAACAAATTAACTTCATTAAGATATTTGTATTTTTTATAAGATCACAAAACCAATGACTGAACGAACGACAAACAAAAAAAATGTTTGTCGTTCGTTCGTTTCAGCTGAAAGACGTCCACTGCTGGCCTCCCAAGGTTTTCCACAAAGACCGGGCCTGCGCCGCCCGCATCCAGGCACCTCCCGCACCAGGCACCTTCAGCAGATCGTCGGTCCACCTAGTGGGGGGTTTGCCCACACTATGTCTGTAAAACATTAATGTACTACAAAAATTCCTAACAAAATTTCCTAATTACGTACTTTAAAATGGTAGGTTAGAAGTGAAATTTAATTTTGACTGAAAACGCAGTTTAAAAGCGTTTATAAAACGCTCCATCTACGAAGTCCACGGATTGATTTTCTATCTGGAGCGATCTTTTCCAGCCATAACTTGGAGACAAAGATCTCTTAATTAAAGGTTTATAGAGCCCTATTAACCCGACGAGGGAACCGATAGGTTCGTTAGCTCGCTTGTTTTATTTCTAGCTGAATTTTAACTTAATTGTTAATAATGCAGTACATACTAATAATAGTAAAAATATTTGTGTTTTCTCTTTTAGCGAATTTAAAACCTACTGGTTTATTGGAGCCTAAAAATTGCATGCAATATTTATTTATTTATTTATTTATTTAAAATCTTTATTGCACACATAAAAAAACAGTGGTACAACAGGCGAGCTTAATGCCATATGGCATTCTCTTCCAGCCAACCAGAAAATTAGACAAAACAGAGAATTTAAATAGGCGGTGCAAAATACGTAGTACAAATATTATTATCAATTTATGATGATATCTAAATAATATAACTCAAAGGTCACTGACTGACTGACTGACATAGTGATCTATCAACGCACAGCCTAAACCACTGGACGGATCGGGCTGATATTTGGCATGCAGGTAGATGTTATGACGTAGGCATCCGCTAAAAAGGATTTTACGTAACTCCACCCCTAAGGGGGTAAAACGGGATCTACGCGTACGAAGTCGCGGGCGGCCGCTAGTTTATATAGCTATATTATGACACTTATGCCCGTTTTTACCATCTCTAATTTTTAAGTGACCCCTTTGAAAACAAAATTCCTGATGTGTTAGGTACCATAGATGGCGAAAACGGGCATTAGAGCGGTTATGTTATAATATGCGTGCAAGAATTGCTCAATTTATTAAGTCAACATTGTTAAGTTAATTGAGTAAATCCATCAAACCACAGAAGTATGGCAAAGCGTCACAAATCTCGTCATCCCATTACGCTTAGCGTTTAAACTTAAAGTGCCATTATGGGGGCTTTAGTGTTATTGTGGCTGTAACTCTTGGGCTCACAATGTTAGTTTGAAGTTACATTGTGGTGGACTAACTCAAACGACTTACCTACATCCTACATTGCATGGCAGCCGAAATCTTCTTTTCACTATCGGCCCATAATGTTGTCCCGAAGTGGTGGTAGGCCAAACTAATACACACAATACAATATTTGGGACATGTATAAGCGCTATGGAAAGGATCAAAGTACTGAATAAAAAGTTTTATTTGAAAAGACAAAAAAATATAGACCTGTCCTGATTAAACAAAACAGGTAAAAATTGTTGTTATTTTTGTCTACCAATTTTGTTCCGGCGTTTCTTCTCCAGCACTTGTCATAGTTTGTCTCCAAGCGTAGTCTGATACATTTAAAGTGCCCCTCAAGGACTACCTTTTTTATTATTATTTTGGACGTTCATGAGTGCCAAATTAATTAATCAACCAAATGAATAAATATTTTTATTTGATTTAAAAAACATTAATTTAAATTTTCAAAACTTTCAACGCCCGTCGTTATGTTGTCCTGAACTTATCATACGAGGGCGGCACTGAAAATTTCGGGAATCAAGGAAGTGAAACAACATTACTATTTAAAAATGTATTTATTGCTTTTTAAAGTATTCTCTGCGAAATTTGACACATTTTTCCATACACGAAACCAATCATTGAAGCAACCATTGCATTCGGAAGTTTGGGTCTCCAAAATGGCCGTTTTGTAGGCCNACCTCAAGTGCCGGGTCCGTGGCGTCCCTTGGACAATGGTGAGGCAATCAACACAGCGGTGGCTGCTCTGTGCCCTGTTTGCGTCAATAAGACCGCCTGCGCCACAGTGTACAAGGATAGCAGTAGGTTGGGGTCATACAACGTATAAAAAACGATGGCAATAATGTAGAATTCAAAACTGGTAGGACGGCTTATTCCACAAATCTCCTTATATGATCCCTTGCTCAGGAGATACCGCTAGTGGTGAGGATCCATGCCAAGTCAGCTGTACTGGTGGGGGCGGTTTGAAAAAAAAAACTGTTAAAAAACTGAAGAATATGTTAGGATTCCTACATAATGCATTTTATTCCACACACGCAAAGAACTAGGCTTTGAAGTAAGATTCAAAGCTAAATCATCACTGTTAAACAAGGGATCATAAGTTCAATTACTCATTTGTCTACATAAACTAGCATAATGTGTCTGTAGAACCAATCATCCTACCCATCCGTAAGAAATGGTGGAGTGAGCTTACCGTTCTTTTCTTAACTATGTCTGAGCCATGTGTCTGCTTCGCTATCCAATAATTCTGCAAACAATCTTTGTGTAATGACATGACGACACCCCTTGACACGACAACGTTGCACTGGACGGGTTAATCAACTTGCTTATAATAAATTCAGCTAATATTATTTACTGCGCGATGTTTTGAACACACGAGATAATTTCACAACGGTTACGATCCCTTTCCGGGTTGATAAATGTGCTACTGCCTTTATAGTACACCTGACAGCAAAAATTAAAGTTGTCGCGCGCTGTAGGTAATTATCTCGGCCGGCATAGGCGAGTGACGGAGGCCTGATTATACCTTTGACTGCAAAAGGGAACTAGAACAAAATGAAAATAAGCAAATTTTATTTTACCGACTCTAATAAATCTAGACTAGACTAAACGCGTAGTAACAGACAGAATAGTCTGCGCCTCTGATTGCAAAATGAAATTCCTAACCTTGAGATCACTCAGACATTCTCTTTCAATGGATTTTTGGCATGATCTTATTTACATAAATTGCTAAAATGTATTGAGAAATACCTAAAGAGATTCTGTGAAACTTATTAAACACTTTGCGTTCATCCGATGCGACGATTTTAGATTTTCACTTTACTATTTCCATCAATAATTTCTACTTTTGTAAGGGTTTGTTTTCTGAACCAACCTTACCTCATTTCCTAAATAGTTAACCTTAAAATCTATTAGAGTTAAACTTCGCAGTTCAATTGCTTGCTAATAGTTTGTGCCCAAAAGTCAGTCGTCCACCACCGACACAATGGGGCGCACTTCTAAACACAATCGATTGTATCAACAAAGTTCTAAGTTGCCAAGTTGGCCGACTATGGGGAACTGCAATTTGATACAAGTTGCCGTAATTGGATGAGTTGGACAAACTAATATTCATTTGAATAACGCGGTGTGATGTGTGGACGTGTTTGTTGTCTGACCCGGTGGTCTAAATTTTATTCCCTCAAAATTGGTTAAAATACTATGTATCTATCAAAAAACTACTGTTTTTGCAACTATCCCTTGGTTAACTTAGCCCTGAACTAGGGTACCGTTCTTGGACATTTGAGGAGATAAAAGACAGCACAGAGCAAGTTACTGGATTTATAACAATTTTGGAGCACCTAAGACAACTTAAAAATATTTTATTTTTACAAGTAGGTTTTTACACGTCCCAGTATTAACTNTATTAATTCTATCTCTGCTTCGGGATAATAAATAAGCCAGTGCTGCAAGAAGCAGCTGCAGCGCAAGAACTTCAGTGACTATTGTTATCCTCTTTTTCAAGGGTTTACAAAAGGGTTTGCAAGTGCCTCACATAACCACGAATTGGGTAATATAACCACCACGCCATGACTTTATGGTAAAATTAACACAATCACCCACCCTGAAGTAATTTCAAACGCCATTACATTACCTTGACGCAAAAGAAATTCAAAATCACGCTCCATGAAAAAGGCTCCACGCATCTTAAATTTAATTGTACGTGAAACGTAATTTTCGCCGGGAAACGTAACCTGGGTTTCTCGAATGACATTCGTTAACGTAATAACGAAAAATAACGATGCGTTGTCGTTATTTTTTGACGCTTTGATTGCTCTGTGTTGCAAATTTGGTTCGACTAACAATACTGCCATAGGTTTTATAAAGGTGATTCGGCTTAATGACGCTTTGCGCGCGGGATAATAAAAACGAATTTGTGTCTCCGGTGGCAGTGATGTGGCGTGTGAAGGTTGTGTAATTAGAAGGGAAGAATAAATAGGTTTATTTGTGATATGAATACATGCCCCGATATAAAAAGCTTTGAAAATAATTTAGAAAAATGTTTGCTGTATTTTTCAAACAACAAATATGAAAAATCACCTCACTATAGCGACAATCATGTGGAATTCTCAAGCTATGTATGTAAGCTTTTGTTAAAATTTACTAGCATACGATACGAAACTACTATGATTCTAATAAAAAGAATATCAGTTGATTAAAAATTTTAAACTATCCAAAATGTAGGAAATAAACCTACCGAGTATCCCTACCATGTGCTGGCATGACAGATTAAAATGACCGATAATACGATTAATTTAAGTTCATTAAAATATGAGGATTTTATTCGAAACCACTACGATTAATTAAAACATTTGAGAGTCATTCGCTCCGTAGGGCTTCAATTGATTGATGCTGTGCTTAATTAAAATTATTTCATCATTATCATACTCGTATTTGGTTTTTACGGCCTCTTTTGTATTCATTTTGGTTTGACACAAAGAGAAGTAGGTACTTTATTATGATCTCTATACCTACTATTAACAACATGTTATAAAATCACTAGCTTTCCGCCCGCGGCTTCGCCCGCATGGATTTTTGTCTGTCACAGAAAAACTTTATTGCGCGCGTCCCTGTTTCAAAAACCGGGATAAAAACTATCCAATGTCCTTTCCCGGGACTCAAACTATCTCTATGTCAAATTTCATCAAAATCGGTTCAGCGGTTTAGGCGTGAAAGCAAGACAGACAGACAAAGTTACTTTCGCATTTATAATATTAGTATAGATTGTTTACTTAGTAACATTGTCATGACATAATAAGAACTCGTTATACCTACTGAAAAACTAGGGCACCCATTTGTTGTTTTATTCAAGTTCGGAAAATATTTGTACAAACAAATGAGAAACTCGAGAAGGCAATTGAGCATCAATTAGAAAATTGCGAGGAACACCGCACTCTCTGATTGTTCAGCATTTTCAGGACTTCGTTAAACGAACAAACAAAAAAGTATGTAATCGAGATAATTTAGAGATGCGAGAAGGAAGGAAAACATGTTCAGTGTGCCTACCATGAGTTTACGTTAGGTGAGCTCGCTAGCGAATACGTCAAAAAATTATATGAAGATTTTATTTCTGGAAAGTAGCCGCTAGGGGCGCTGCACAATATGTCATACATTTAAATGTCAATTTCTTACGCAGTCGCTAGCGAGCACACCTAACGTAAACTCATGGTAGGCACACAGAAAAACATGCTAAAGAAAACATTATTTTAAAATCTGTCGAAACAATATTTACAAGAATGCGTGGTATATTCAGTGAACTGCTCCTGAATCAAATAAAAACTCATAAAACTCATTTATTTCTGTAAATAGGCTTAAAAAAAAGCACTTTTAAAAAGAAAGAAAGATAAATGGTTTATTTGGTTCAAACAGACGTTTTACACAATTTAAATTACATACATAATTTATTGAACCAAAATGGCTCCTACTCAGCTTGTATCATGTTCCATTCAGAACATGAATGCTGATTCTGTAGGAACCATCTTGAAAGCGTCAACCAGAGACGCAATAAACATTGGCATTTTACATAAACATTATATAAACCCCTACACTATAACACTTATAATTTATAACTTGTAACTTATAAAATAAAATCTATTCTTTATTGCTTAAATACCTAGATTTTTCTGGCATATTGTACTCTCTTCGATGAGGCGAGGTGTGTGTGATGAGTGTACTTATTTATGGGAGTGTGAGGCAAATAGACAAAAACAAAAAAAAAGAATAATAATACTTACATTAGTTTAAAGAAAGCTACTCAAACACCGGATATTTGCTCAGTGAAAATAATTTACACGTCCCAGTATTAACCCTTCCACTGCTTCAGGACAATAAATGGGCCAGTGCTGAGAAGAAGCAGCGCAAGAAACTCAGACACTAATTGTAATGAACCTACTACTGCTATTTCTCTTTATTTATATTAATTATTATTTAAAGTAGACAGTGGTGACTGAGTTTGTTGCGGCGCTTCTTCTCAGCACTTGCCAAATGTTGGTCTCGAAGCGCTGGTAGGGTAAAATGATTATAAGACATGTCGAGGCTCCTTAAGAGCAAAATATTTGACGATTTGTAAGTACTATTTATTAGTATAAACAAAATAAAGAAATTTTGACTTTGACTTTGACTTTAGACGAGCTCAATAATAAATTCAGATTCGGACAAAGAATTGTTAATTAATAAATCTTGATTGTATTTCTATCACCATTTTAATTAAACAGTACTATCGGCCACTGTGTTAACTACCCATTTCCGTTTTTGCTCTCGCTCTCATCAAATGGTGATTCTTAGCGACAGAACGAGATGATATGAGCGGAAATGAGTAGTCAACACTGTGGCCGATAGTACATAGACGAAGCCGCTGGTTAAATTATTCAAATCAAAGAAACGGCTTGTTTCCATCACAAATTTTCGGTTGATTGGCAAACTTAAACAAGATATTAAATTAAATCTGCCATAAATATCGTAACCCAACGAAGAATTTCCTAATGAAAATTATATTTTGATGTCAAAACAAATATCCCCAAGGTTTCGGAAGTTATCAGTTTCGCGGAAACCTTTCGCAGATAACTTTCATTTAAACAGTTTAAATTGTGGTTTGAGAGGCTGGCAACTTCTACAAAATACTTTTTAAGCTTTTGTTGATCCTTCGAGCCGGACTATTGCAACCATTTTAATAACGAAGAATCCACTTAGTTCTATTTTTAGGAAAAATCTCAGACGGTGTTGAGACAACTTAATTAAAAATAACAGTAAAGTTGCCATCATTCGAAAAATGTTTTCTTATTTAAAAATTACCATAATTTTCTTTATCCCTCAGACTATGTGTTGTGAAAACCCAAAAACGAAAAGCCATGTTCTCAATAACAGATTGTATGTCATTTGACTTTTATAATTTTCAATAATGGCCCCCTCATTAGCGCTATAATAGTTACGAGCATCTCGCAAAGTTATTAAAGCTTTCGCATTAGGGCCCTTACAAACCGAGCGTGCTTTAGTTGTTTAGTTTGCTCTACACAATTTAGTAACAGCGTTTAGTTACTACTTTTTATCTACTAACTATTTGTTGCTGTCAGCACACTTTGCTTAAATAACAAATTAACTTCAATAAGATATTTGCAATTTTTATAAGATCACAAAACCAATGACTGAACGAACGACAAACAAAAAAAAATGTTTGTCGTTCGTTCGTTTCAGCTGAAAGACGTCCACTACTGGACAAAGGCCTCCCAAGGTTTTCCACAAAGACCGGTCCTGCATCCGCATCCAGGCACCTCCCGCGACCTTCAACAGATCGTCGGTCCACCTAGTGGGAGGCCTGCCATTAATTGTAATAGAACATTAATGTACTACAAAATTTCATAATTAAGTGGTTGATTATGTAGGTACTTTAAAGTGGTAGGTTAGAAGTGTAATTTAATTTTGACTGAAAACGCAGTTTAAGCGTTTAAAAAACGCTCCATCTACGAAGTCCACGGATTGATTTTCTATCTGGAGCGATCTTTTCCAGCCATAACTTGGAGACAAAGATCTCTTAATTAAAGGTTGATAGAGCCCTATTAACCAGACGAGGGAACCGATAGGTTCGTTAGCTCGCTTGTTTTATTTCTAGCTCAATTTTAACTTAATAATGCAGTACATACTAATAATAGTAATAATATTTGTATTTTCCCTTTTAGGGAATTTAAAACCTACTGGTTTATTGGAGCCTAAAAATTGCATGCAATATTTACGATGATATTTATGCTATTCCACAATGCACGGTCCTACGCTGCCCTCATCCAGGCTCTTCCCGCGACCTTGGAGGAGGAAACGAACGAACGAACGAACGATTTATGCTATTATGACACTTATGCCCGTTTTCACCATCTCTAATTTTAAGTGACCCCTTTGAAAACAAAATTCCTTATGTGTTACAAAACGGGCATTAGAGCGGTTATATACCTGCAAGAATTGCTTATTTTATTAAGTAACATTGTTAAGTTAATTGAGTAAATCCATCAAACCACAGAAGTATGGCAAAGCGTCACAAATCTCGTCATCCCATTACGCTTAGCGTTTAAACTTAAAGTGCCATTATGGGGGCTTTAGTGTTATTGTGGCTGTAACTCTTGGGCTCACAATGTTAGTTTGAAGTTACATTGTGGTGGACTAACTTACGACTTACCACACTGCATGGCAGCCGAAAGCTTCTTCTTAGTACCAGCCTATATTAAGTTGACCCGATGTGTGGTAGGGCAAGCTATATTTGGGGCGTGTATAAGCGACCTGGAAAGAACCTAAGCACTGAATAAAAAGTTTGATTTGATTTTGATTTAAAAGAAAAAAATATAGACCTGATTGAACAAAATAGGCAATAATTTTTAGACATTTAATTGTTTTATCTGAATATCAATAATTAAGTTTAATTAAAATAGTAAGACACGGGTCTTAACGCGACGTTTATGAATGAGTTACATTATGTACTCACGGCTTGACGTTTCGATTGCGATGCTGCAGCCGTGGTCACAAGCAGACTGGCGGCTCGCGGCGTCGTCCGCCAGTCTGCTTGTGATGAAAGTTTAAGAATTAAGTTTAAATTTTAAAAACTCGAATGAAGATAGAACTAACCTCTGAATTTGGGTCATGTATCCGTATACCAAAAAGGGCCTGTATTATTTTTGGTCTTGGAGGTGTAAAAATGGGATAAGCTTATACATATTAAATAGCATTGACACAGAAAAAATGTCATGTATTGTTTATACCTAATTATACATGGACGTCACACCTGCCCACAAAAACCATTACACGTGTAATTGGGTTTCCATTTCATTATAAATGTTTTTAAAATAATACCTTAATATTAATAATGCGAAATATAATTTCACATTGTTTCCATAAAATAATGACTCTACATAGCTACCTTCATCTTTATAATTCATGAGCACGCCCAAGGCTAAGACGTTAGGTGCACATCCTGCATTTTCTTCAAAATGATGTCTCCATAGCACGAGCTAAATCTCTGGGGCCTGTAAGGAATAGTTACCGCGGACAGCTACTTAGCTCCCGTGCGCTGCAAGGAATCGCTAGACCGAACATGTTCAGAGGATTTGTGACCGCTATGCATTCACCTGTTTTAACCGGATTGCTGAAAAGAACGTAAAATTTGCAGTAAGTTCTTATTCTGTTTTATCTTGCCTTGTAGGTAGATGTACCTAGGTTTTTATGTAGGTTGTAGATTTTATGCATCTAGATGCATTTGGATTGCACATGATTGAAGATCCCTTTTCTAAAATGAGGAATGAACAACACAATTTTCTTCATCAATAATAGTCTTTATTTATGTCTAAATTCGTTATCCACTCGAGCACTCTCTCGTATACAAAACAATGCTTATTTCAAACTACATAATAACAATAACTTATACACGTTATTTATTTACACTAATTACGCTAGTCTCCTTGCTTTTGAAACAGACTACGCAAAATTCACTAATATTTATTTTTGTCTATGGGTATTGAGTCTGAATTAATTAAACGTCTCTACCAAAATTACTTGTACTATTTTTTAATTCTCTTTTGTTTTTTTTAAAAGCATCGCAATTATTTTCGAAGTGCGTTTTATTCGATTTACGTCAACATTATCAGTGTCTTCTTTATTAACTTTTCTTTATTGCCAATATATTGCAAAATAAGGTTTTACTGATTTTTCTTGACTCTCTAAACTGATTTCCTGGGCCTGGATATGGTTGTATAACAATTAAACATAGTTATTTTAAGTAGTGTATTTCAAAAGCTATCATTCAGCAACTCGGAGACAGAAGACATCACCCGTGTCATCTCTTGCAGCGGCATATGCGCTTGAGCGCGCGCTTAATGGCCGCGAAGTAATGGATCACCTGCTCCTGAAAGCGTAGTGTGAGTGCGTTAAGACAATTTTATTAGCCGTTTTGGGGCTCATCTGATATTCATTGGATTTGTGGTTTTCAAATCGCGAGATGATTGCGTTTATGTGCCATCTAGTCAGATGATACGATTACGACAGTCATTTAAGTCGAATTTCTTACTTTTAACTCTACAAATTCTCACAGTCGTTATGGTGTATAACGATAAAAAGATTAGAGAGCAATAAATTACGACGTCGACGGTAAAACCTTCTAGGGATTCGCAAAATCCACTTCAAAAGTCATAATAAATCATCGCTCTTGAATTTTCTCGAGTCAATTCCATTTTCTCAACGACTAAACAAGTTTGACAAGACCTTGTGATACGACCGAGAATCTTTTTTTAAATAAATAAATGGTATACGATTTTTAAAACCCTGGAGTTTGCAATTAAATAGATTTTAATATGACTGGAACAGTGGAAATATTACATTCCCGATACTTTTAGTGCAGCCCTCGTAGAGCAAATTTAACCTCTGTGTTCGGGTCATGTAACACGTGACCTAAAAAAGCCTATATTATTTTTGGTCTTGGAGGTGTAAAAATGGGATAAGCTTATACATATTAAATAGCATTGACACAGAAAAAATGTCATGTATTTTTTATACCTAATTATACATGGACGTCACACCTGCCCACAAAAACCATTACACGTGTAACTGGGTTTGCATTTCATTATAAATGTTTTTAAATAAATACCTTAATATTAATAACTAGCGGCCGCCCGCGACTTCGTACGCGTGGACCTCATATAATTACTAATGATGTTGATAGATGGGGTTTAACGGCTTCCCCCGCATGAATATTTACGAACGTCAAAATTTTTTGGCTGTAGATTTTAACCAATGACGATAGATGGCGCTTTTTACCCACGTCTTATTTATTTATTGAAATTTAGTTTGTCACATATCGTCATAAATTATAGCCTATATGTGAATCTGGGTTATAAACAATAATACTGTAAAGATTCAACAAAATCCCTTCAGTAGTTTTTGCGTGAAAGAGTAACAAGCAACCAGACATCCACACAAACTTTCGCATTTATAATATTAGTAGGATACGAAATATAATTTCCCATTGTTTCCATAGAACAATGACTCCTACCTACCTTCTACATCTTCACAATTCATGAGCATGCCCAAGGCTAAGACGTTAGGTGCACATCCTGCATTTTCTTCAAAATGATGTCTCCATAGCACGAGCTAAATCTCTGGGGCCTGTAAGGAATAGTTACCGCGGACAGTTACTTAGCTCCCGTGCGCTGCAAGGAATCGCTAGACCGAACATGTTCAGAGAGGATTTGTGACCGCTATGCATTCACCTGTTTTAACCGGATTGCTGAAAAGAACGTAAAATTTGCAGTAAGTCCTTATTCTGTTTTATCTTGCCTTGTAGGTAGATATACCTAGGTTTTTATGTAGGTTGTAGATTTTATGCAGCTAGATGCATTTGGATTGCACATGATTGAAGATCCCTTTTCTAAAATGAGGAATGAACAACAATTTTCTTCATCAATAATAGTCTTTATTTATGTCTAAACTCATTATCCACTCGAGCACTCTCTCGTATACAAAACAATGCTTATTTCAAACTACATAATAACAATAACTTATACACGTTATTTATTTACACTATTTTATACTACGCTAGTCTCCTTGCTTTTGAAACACACTAAACAAAATTCACTAATATTTGTCTATGGTCTACTTTTTTTTCTTGGCTCTGGTCTACTGTAACTTACTGAAAATCAGATTGGGAATCCACCAGGTGTCTATAATTAAGTATTAAATCTGAATTAATTATTGTGTTTACCAAATAATACATGCACTATTTTTGATTTTCTTTTGTTTATTTAAAAGCATCGCGACTATTTTCGAAGTTCGAATTACGTCCAAATTATCAATTTCTTCTTTATTGATTCTTTTATTTATTGCCAGTATATTGCAAAATAAGGTTTTACTGGTTTTTCTTGATTCGCTAAACTGATTTCCTGGGCCTGGATATGGTTGTATAACAATTAAACAGATTTAAACATAGTTATTTCAAGTAGTGTATTCCAAAAACTATACATTCAGCAACTCGGAGACCGAAGACTTCACCCGTGTCATCTCTTGCAGCGGCATATGCGCTTGAGCGCGCGCTTAATGGCCGCGAAGTAATGGATCACCTGCTCCTGAAAGCGTAGTGTGAGTGCGTTAAGACAATTTTATTAGCCGTTCTTTGGCTCATCTGATATTCATTGGATTTGTGGTCTTCAAATCGCGAGATGATAGCGTTTATGTGCCATCTAGTCAGATGTTACGATTGCGACAGTCATTTAAGAGCGTTTACGCCGATTGGCGCAAAAACAGTACTTTTTCAACTCGTTACAATCATTAACCAGTAATATTACAAATATGTTATAGGCATAAATAGTTAGGCAATTTCGTCGTCTAAATAGTTAATTGAGAAAATATTGCGATTAGTTTAGTATTTAAGAATTCTATCAAGATAAGTCCACACAGGTTTTGTAAATTTCCACTTTAGCGTCACTTTACAAGCTGAAATTTTTATAAAAATACTGTTAAAACGATTTAACAAACATTTATATCCTATAGCATAGATCCTTGGGCAAATAGTTATCTGAGAAAATTTTTAGATTTAAGCATTTTACAATAAGAAACCACAAATTAAAAAAACGTGAAATACCCAAAAATCAAAGTGATTTTTACACCATTATTCTTCTTTAATTCAACATAAAAATAGCTTAATATAATAAAATAACATCTTCTTTAAAATATTTACTTTGAAAAGATATATAATTCATTGTTATTGTTTTGCTATAAACATTTGGAAACTATTAAAAAACGCCGCGCGCGAATCATTTCCAATGATGCCCCTTGAAACGCCGCGCTTCGCGTAAACGCTCTTAAGTCGAATTTCTTACTTTTAACTCTATAAATTCTCACAGTCGTTATTGTGTATGACGATAAAAAGATTATAGCTATAAATAACGACGTCGACGGCAAAACCTTCTAGGGATTCGAAAAATAAACCTCTACTCCGGGCCTTTTTTTTTCCAGCGATTTTGGACAAATTTTAAACCCCTCGCACTTGTAGCTGCTTACCTGCATGAGGTTGAAGGTCATGGCCACGAGCGCCATGCCGAGCATGAGGTACATGGAGCACACGATGAACGATGTCTCGATGCGCGCCGCGTATATGCGTTCGCCCGGCACGAAATCGCCGAAGCCGATGCTGGAAGCAAGGGTGATGATGAAAGGTCGCCTTTCTGTAGTGAAGACTGGATTATGCTGATTAAGTTAAACTGTCGCAATCTTCATTAGGTCCATAAGTTTCCATTGCAGAAGCACATTCTCTTGAGCAAATGGATGCTTCACCCTACACTGCTCACGCTAGACAGGCGGGTTGGTGAAGCAAGATGTTCACGTATTAATTTGTCCGTTAATTGCAATATTCACGGGAAAAGTAGGAGGTAACAAATTAATGACTAATGAATTATGGAAATTACCTGCTGAGCGAAATGAAGCAGAAGTAGGCTCCGTCCAATTGATCCCATTTCTCCCACATCCCGAAAATCATTGAGCCAAACATTACGTAACTGAAACAATACATAAATAAATATTTATTAAAAAGTTACTTACATAGGTATAAAAACTATTTTAAAAAACTCATTACTTACCCAACCAATATAAAAATACACACACTAATCGGCACGGTGATGGTTTGAGCATCGAATGTGACGTAACTAAACTCGCTGGTGACGGAGTCCTCACTCTGCCCGGCGACCGACCCATCTACGCCCGGGTCGTAACGAATGCCCGGGTCGTAACGCGCGCCCGGGTCGTAACGCGCGCCCGGGTCGTAACGCGCGCCCGGGTCGTAGCGAGCGGGTCGATCCCACGGCTGTGGCGCGGATGCGCTGCGGATGTAGTCTGGTCTTCTGAGAGGATAGAAAAGAGTTTCTTTGAGTAATATTCCTGGATGAAACTAACTCTATGGACTGTACGAGACTACGAGTACCATTGGAACAGTAATGATTTAGCAGTTAGCGTTTAAAATATGATTGGTTGAATCGTAGCTGAAAACAAATCTTTCATTGTCTATTTTAGATATAAGCTTAGTATTGCTTGAATTTAAATTACATTTATCCCAAACCAATCTGGAATATAGATTGACGCTACTCCATACTTGAGAATCAGTTAATTTATAACAACACTATGTGGGCTAATAAAAAAACTGGTACCTCTCAGGCGTGAGCTCGGCGTCGGAGTAGCGCGCCCTCCAGTGCGCCGGCCGCTCTATGCTCTCGGGGTCACTTATCTCCACCTTGAACCAATTCCCTCAATCAGAAAAGAAAGTCTACATTTTCATTTTTTGGAGCTTAACACAAGGAAATAAAGTTCAAAATAATGTGAGACAGTATTGCCATTGACGGGTTTTGAGGGTTTTACCTGTGCCCGCAGCCGTGCGACCCTCCTCCTAGTGAATCCAGGACATCCACGGCAGAGACACACCAACGCATACAAACATTTGAACCACCGCGCCAGGAGCTCTCCTGTCAAACAAAACATAAAATAGAAGGAGGTACCTACACAAATTTTTCTGTGTGTTTTTGCCTATGTAGCATATTATAAGGGAGGAACAAATACCGGATAGAAAGGGTGAATGTTTTACCAAGTAAAAGACCAAACATACCAACATTGCTGAGATACAGCAAGAACAGCGGCATCCCCAGAAGAGCGTAGAGGATGGTGGTGACCTTGCCCCAGCCGGTCCTTGGAGACAGGTGCCCGTAGCCTGCAAAAATATTTTATCATTTCAGCTAATAATATTTCACTACTCTTTTATGGAACACTTCATAGCACAATCTTCCGTTATTTCATCCAGCCGCTGCCAGCTTCTTCTTGATGTTTTTCTCTATCTTTTATTTATTTCATACTCTCAGTCATCATCATCAGCACCCATTTTTTGCACCCCTCAAGTTATCAAAACATAGTGCGAGTAATTTAATTGGCAAATACATGATTACGAATCATGATAATATTAATCAGTAGCTACTCTTTTCTATGGCTATCTACCTTTTCGTTTAAAAGCCTCATTTCAAACGCAAAGTCGAATATTTACTCGAAAGCAGACTCACTATCAATTAAGACCCGATATAAAGTCGTCATACTGCTCTACATTTCCTTTGAATCAGCTCTGAACTAAAATTACAATATAAATAAGAACAGTAGCTATTCTTATTTTCTTATTCAGTAATAAATAATGTAATACTTATTCAGGTACTGAATTTCCAATTCCAATTTGGTGCCAAAAAGAAACTTCTACTTTCTTTAAAAATACAGGCGATTTTAAGTACGTATTTAGTTTAACAACATGCCACAAAGTTAATACCTCAGAATATTTTATTGCTTATGTACCAAATTGAATCGGCATCGCGATTGTGTTATATTAGAGTAGGCGCACACCGTTGTTTTTTAGTTGGCCGATAGTTGTGCCCGATTTTAAATTGTATGAAGAATCAGCCAAATCGAATCGCACTCCCGTTCATGCCCATACTGATCAACTGCCCGACTAGGTAAACTATCGGCCGACGAAAAACATGTGTGCGCCTACTCTTAAAAATCTGAGTAAGCCTTCTGTACTATTTTAAGTTGTGTCAAAGTAGAAAGTCTAAAGTTCTCGTCGCAGACACACGGACTAATGACTCTTAGACCCGCTCTAAAGGAATTTTGAATACTTCCGAAGTCGGAGAAGTTGCATGACTGCATACTGTTTGCGAACAGTTTTCTGGAAACTTGTGTGTCAAAGGCTTAAAGTTGTTTCCTTCGAGTCTGTGTAACACAAATTGAAGCAAAAACTCTATTATACTTTCTAAAGCAACTAACAATACTATCAAAATTCTTGACATTGCCGATGCTGGCGATAGGATATTAACCTAAACATTAAGTATTTATAAGTACTTAGTGAACATGTAATGAAAGCCATTTTTTAACAAAAATATATATAATCTGTTGCATCATCATTATCTTTTTTTACATTTCTATAAAGTTGTAGAACAAGTGCCTTTCGGAAGGTCACCTTACGTAGAAATGTTGTCGTATACATGGGGAGATAGACAGGCCTAGGATGCACGCCGCGATAAATTAAATAAATAAATAAAACTTTATTTGTAGTCAATTACAATTTTGCATAGACAATTTGAAACGTTAATGACTGCAGTAGTCAAAGACTGTGTCGCAGTCATTAGCGCCTTCCTCTATAATCTTTAGTCGCACTTGATTTTAAGCGATAAGCCCATACATTTGTCGTCTAAAATCATCGATAAGATTTTATCATAGCGCGCATCCTAACCTGAAGGCTTAGTGTGAGTTTACATCAAACGTCGTCACTAGCGAGCGAGTTAAAAAATATATGAAGATTTTAATTCTTGAAAGTTTCCGCTAGGGGCGCTGTACAGTCCGTCATACAGTCGACTTTGAATACGTTTGACGTAAACTCACACTACGTCCCCTAGCCGGTAGTATTACCACAGAATAATAACAATAATATGGTATTACATATTACTAACCTATGGTGGTGATGACGGTGAGCGAGTAGAGGAAGGCGGATGAGAAGCTCCACTGGCGTGAAGAACGACCTCCGTCCCAGCCCCTCTTGACCGCCAGCACTACTTTGCGCTGGTACTGCTGCAGCTCCAGCCTGAACCTGCGGAAGACACAGTTCTTCTTCATCTTCTTCTTTACGAGGTGGCTAAAGAGCTGTAGCTTTAGGTAGGCTACGGCCGGATACTCGCGACACTCCCACTCGGGCGATGACGGAACGCCGCGGAGGTTTTAGTGGGTATACCCCGTCTTTTTTAGAGAGCCAGGAGTCCCACATACCACCCTTTCCCCAGGCAGTGGTGACGGTGCACAAAGCATTTCCTCCGTGACAAATAAAAAGGCAAATTCCGCGTGAGTCGCTCGCTCAGTTGTGTGAAATAATGCGCGTCCCAATTTGATATCTAATTATGATGACCTAACATTAAACTGAAAATACTTAAAAAGTATTATAATAATATTACCTAAAAAGTCAACCAAAAACCTCGCTCTTTTTAAATTTTAATCAAAAAACTTTGCAGACAAATTAATTAAAAAACGTTTGTAATGGAACATTGAATGATGTCAACTGAAAACAAAACTTTGGGTGAATTCACCAATTATCAGCTTTTAAATTGTTTTTTGCTTTAAGATCAACTGATGAAGAAGCAATCTCATTACTCACATTATTTAAAATTAGCCTAAGTTGCACCACCATATTAATCGTATATAATCCTAATCTTAACCGATGTTTTATATAGATATTGATTTTATAGTTAAATGTAAGACAGTGCAGTCCAGCTTTAAACTACAAACACAATCAAACTATCTGGGGGCACGGCAGTGCCCNGCCAGGAGCCACATACCACCCTTTCTCCCAGGCAGTGGTGACGGTGCGGAAAGCATTTCCTCCGTGACAAATAAAAAGGCAAATTCCGCGTGAGTCGCTCGCTCAGTTGTGTGAAATAATGCGCGTCCCAATTTGATATCTAATTATGATGACCTAACATTAAACTGAAAACACTTTTAAAAAGTATTATAAATAATAGGTACTTATTACCAAAAAAGTCAACCAAAAAGCTCGCTCTTTTTAAATTTTAATAAAAAAACTTTACAGACAAATTAATTAAATAACGTTTTTAATGGAAAATTAAATGAAGTCAACTATAAACATGGAGACAAAACTTTTGATGAATTCACGAATTATTTATGCTTTTAAATTGTTTTCTGCTTTAAGATCAACTGATGAAGAAGCAATCTCATAACTCACATTATTTAAAACTAGCGGCCGCCCGCGACTTCGTACGCGTGGATCCCGTTTTACCCCCTTCATCTACCTTACGCGGTTTAGATTTTTTCATACAATTTTTTTCCCGCTAACTCCCGTTCGCGTGGGAATTTTGCAATATCCTGTTGTAACTAAGCTTTAAGTTTACTAAGGTACCTGCATGCCAAATTTCAAGCGTCTAATTTAAGCGGTTTAGATTTTTCATACAAAATGATTTTCCCGCTAATTCCCGTTCCCGTGGGAATTCCTAAGTATACTATAACCTGCCTAGGAGTATGAAGAACAAATGTACCAAGTTTCGTTAAAATCCGTCGAGCAGTTTTTGTTTCTATAAGGAACATACAGACAGACAGACGGACAAAAATTTTACTGATTGAATTTTTGGCATCAGTATCGATCACTTATCACCCCCTGATAGTTATTTTGAAAATATATTTCATGTACAGAATTGACCTCTCTACAGATTTATTATAAGTATAGATTAGCCTAAGTTGCACCACCATACTTTAATCGTAGTCCTAATCTTAACCGGTGTTTTATATGGATATTGATTTTATAGTTAAATGTAAGATAGTGCAATCCAGCTTTAAAAGTTTAAACTACCAACACAATCATACTATTCACTATTTCCAGTCAATACTCAATACTCTATTGCAAATGCCAATGTAAACTCGTTCCACGTCGGAATAATTCGAAAACATTGCACGCCAATCCTATCAGAGCAATAGACTAAACAAGCATTCGCATACAAAATCAATTAAAGCTATTACATAAAGAATGGGAATGCTTTTAAAATGTTCTCGTAACTCGTTATTACTCTTGTTGTTCGGTTAACTTCGTAGCTAGAATGGAATTAAGAGTTAGTAGCCGGCTAGTACCGAGGTAGATAGGAATTCGATAACAACATCATCACACAGTAGTACCTACATCACATATTATTTTCTAACAAAACGCCTAAACTACTTTTACTTTTTTTTCCCGTGGAAAGAAACTTTATTTATTTACAGCTATTTACAATGAACTAAAAAAATTAAAACTACCTAAATACAAAAGTAATATTTACAGAAAATAAAAGTAAAATTAAATAAAAAATACACTTANTAATACCAAGTCCAGGCCAGGAAATCCTTAACGTTTTACATAAATATATTGACTTGGCCATCGCATGAAAACACGTGTAAATTAAATTATTTAGTGCGATGGCCAAGTCAATAATTTATGTAAAACGTTAAAGATTTCCTGGCCTGGACTATTACATGGATCTCACAACTTTTTACCGTAGAACAACTGAGTTGCGAGACTTGGTTTTTTTGACAAGTATTGTTTTTGATGGGATTCATTATTTCCAGTCAATACTCAATGCTTTATTGCAAATGCCAATGTAAACTCGTTCCACGTCGGAATGATTCGAAAACATTGCACGCCAATCCTATCGAAGCAATAGACTAAACAAGCATTCGCATACAAAATCAATTAAAGCTATTACATAAAGAATGGGAATGCTTTTAAACTGCTCTCGTAACTCGTTATTATTCTTGTTGTTCGGTTAACTTCGTAGTTAGAATGGAATTAAGAGTGAGTAGCCGGCTAGTACCGATGTAGATAGGAATTCGATAACAACATCCACACAGTACATCACATAATAATATTATTTTCTAACAAAATGCCTAAACTACTTTTACTTTTTTTTTCGTGGAAAGAAACTGTTTTATTTACAGTTATTTACAATTAACTAAAAAAATAAAAACTACATATACAAAAGTAATATTTACAGAAAATCAAAAGTAAAATAAAATAAAAAATACACTAATGCTATCCTAAGTATCCCCAGATCCGTCATTGAGGTTAGCGGTGCCCAGAAGGCTGGCAGCGTTTCCGCGTTGAATTGCGAGGCTTAAGCTCGTTATCACCATCAATCCCTAATTTTTAAGTGACAAAATTCCTGTTATATGTTACCATAGGGGTCACTTAAAAGTTGGGAATTGATAGGTATTCAAGGTAGAACCCAGCCTTCGGTTACCGGTAACCTCGATGATGCGGGAGGAAAGCTCAGTGAATAGCTTATTGGCCTCCGGGCCCCACTTTTACTAATAAATATTTTTGAGTAAGCCTCATCTTGGATCATTCATAATCTTCTTCTTGGATCATCATTTGCCATCATCATTAGAAAGAGATAGAGACGGCAGAGAGGTCTGCGTCCTCTTCTCTATTTTTTGCTGTGCCCGACAGTGTCCATGCTGTCCTATATTATTTTTAACGGTTTTACGTGTGAAATAGTGATAAAGAATTTAAATTTGAGATTGAGGACCAATGTACTCAGTTTCAGAAACAGTTTTAACTTTATAGAAGGATTTTCTTTTATTTATTTTTTTATAGTAAATGTTTTTCCACTATTTACTGGTCTAACAAGGGTCTAATATTTAGTTATTATTATGAATACATTTGATTTGCCTTTACGAGCATTTCATTCATGTCTGAAGTCGACGACGACGTTATGAATGTAACAGTGATGGAATAGGTACACCCATCAAGTTCGTTGGATTTCAATGCGCTGCTCTGATTGTTCCGATTCATAGCTCGAAAGTTTGTGGTAAGTTATGTTTGAACTATCGAGTATATTGAGTCCGTAATGCTGTAATAGATGGAGATTGTTTCGTATATACGTTCACAGTTTATGTTTCGGAGTAATAATTACTTCATATACTAAATTTCACAGTTCATAGTTGTGAAGTGAAGTACTAAGAGGCGTATTTTTAAAAGATTATACAATTTCTGATAATGTTACTCAAAAACTGGATATGTACGTTATCAGTCATTATTTTTATCACAAAATAGTCTCTATTGTTTAACAAATACTAACCACAAGAACAATCAATTTCTCAATTTTGCGCTACCTTATACTCAACCGAATGAAATTGACATCAATTATTATTTATTACCCAACACTAAATGATGGATTGGTCCCAGGACCCAGCCCAAATTCCTCCTTCAGACTTTTTTTAGAATTGATATTTTTTATATGCGCGATTTTCTATATTTTTGTAGCAAATGGCATAATAAAGCTACCTAGGTTACATCCTGTGACTGACGAGATTTCCCCCACAAGGTAGACCGACGATCTCACAAAGGACCAACTGGCCATTGTAGAATTCATTTGGGGAGGCCTATCAGCAGTGGACGTCCTATGGCTGAAATGATGATGATGAAATCTAAGAGATAATGAAGTTTCATTTTTACCTCTTCTTCAACTCAGTTTCATTGAACAGGTTCAACGTGAGCGTGACGTTCTGCCACAAGTACTGGGCAGTGTTGTCCCTTTCCAGCGTCATGTTGTGCACGCGCTCTATCTCGCTCCCACCTTCGATGGCTTGGAACATGAAGGCACCTGGAATGAGTGGAAAAGGTCAGAAGGCAAATAGAGACAAAAAGAAACAAAATAAAAGGCAAGAGCTTCCAGACTACTTGCAGAGGGTAGTTGGTTTAATGAAACCACATAGAAACTGAAGATAACTACAATTTAGGATGTAAGAGGCGACTTAGGGACTACACATCAAACAGAGAACGGGCAGCAGCGCTCTCTGAAAAACATCAATCTTTTAAACTGCTATCTCCAACCCACCTGCCAAGCGTGGGGATTATGGCAAAACCCTCCACTATAGTGGAGGAGGCTCATAGTCCAGCAGTGGACTGTAAAGGGCTATTGATGATGATGAGGATGTACCTAGTTTCATTTTGAATTTTACGAGTATGGTGACAAAAATCTTATAAGGCAATAATGATGTTTATCAAAATACTTAAACCTTTTTAAATTATTAATCTTATCTAACATTATGTGTAAAGTTCTGAAAGATAACAAATTCCTCAATTTTCTCCCTCTTAGGGGAATCGTAGATTTTGATTTTGATTTTTGATTTCGTAATTTATTTACTCCTGCATCTTCATATGTGCTGTTCATTACTATCTGATGAAGACTTTTAGATAATAATAATCACCACATAATCAAGAGGTCAATAGGCTATTTCTGATGCATCAATAATGCGTCCTTAATACATGAAGTTTATTATTATCTAGATAAATAATTAGCTAACGATCCACTCAGCAAATGAGAAAAAGGTCAGCCAACCTTGACCTTAAACTAATTTCACGAAAGTCGAACTTGTTAAGTTCGTGAAGTATCCCGACGTCAATTAGCTATGTATTGGACGTCTGACGACACTTACAAATTAACTTAGTGAGGAATTCTTTCCGAAAACGTGAACTAATAATGATTTTGTTCAAAAATAGCACTTATTAATACGATACAAGATGTCATTAGAGTTAATTTTAATCGCCTCTGTGGTCTAGTGGTAAGACCACCTGCTTCAGACGCAGAGGTCCCGGGTTCGATTCCCAGTGGGGGCAGATTTTTCTATTCGGTTGGGTTGGTGGTAGGGCTTTTTCTAATGTCCGACTGGCTAGCTACCACCACCTTACCTAAGTCTGTCGCCATAACAACAATGTTAACAGCATTGTTGTGTTCCGGTAGTTAGAAGTAAGATAGCCAGTTCCTCCGTGGTTGAGGATTCCGGGTGAAGCTCGCTTCCACCTTCGGCCTGATCGTCACTTACCATCAGGTGAGATACAGGCAGACAGCTTCCTCGTTGAGGATAAAAAAAACTTGTAGGCTTGTTTGCGTAGAAAAAATCAAAACTGTATCCACGAACTGGTTCGTGGCGTCCTACCTGTCGTCTTACGATCGTCATGAGATGTGCATGCATTCGTCAAATGACGGACAGTGGACAATAGGCCTTAGACGTAGAAGTTGCAGCATGTCCAGCAATGGACGTCCCGCTCAAACTGAAATTTTTCAGTTCACGAAAATGTTTGTTAAGGTACATTATTTTTCCAAATGCACAGACCTAAAAATAACATTAATATGTATTATATTACAAATAATATCTGCTTTTAACATGTGCCCTAACGAAAATAAATGTATTTTCAACTCAATTTACAGGGTAGGTATTTATTCCTTCACCTTTCTAGCCAGTTAAAACAAGTACTATTTTCAACGAAGCTCTATAATTTATTCGCGGTGGCTGTGAGAAATAGTTGAAAGAAACTTTTGAAATTCCGCCATTTTTCCACCTCTTCGTTTTGTGGCGCTCAATCACGACTGAAACAATTAATCAATGACAGAGCTAAGGCGTAATTACTGGAGCGCGTGGAGTCATTAATTTATTATGAAAATGAGAGATGGGATATTTTTTGCATAAGGGTAACTAAACACGAACGACAAAGAATGTAGCTACGATTTCATCGCTGTCCAAAATAATCATCATCATCATTTTAGCCACCTGATGTCTACTGCTGAACATAGGCCTTCCCCAATGATTTCCAACTTGACCGTTTGGTAGAGCGGCCTGCATCCAGCGCGTCTCCCAGCTACTTTAATAAGGTAGAGAAAAATATTGTATAATGATATAGCTTATTATACTTTTGCGCCATCTTACTTTAACTTTGACAAACGTCAAAAATCTGCCAAACTCCCTACAAAAAATACCAGTGCCGTACAATTTCTGCAATATCCCAATTACTTTTTCTGTGAATTTGTTCCTTGAAGATACGAAGTTAATAGTAACTTCGTATTCTTCCTCGAACTCCAACTTCGTACCGTAGGTGTTGACTTCTAGGAACTTGGTATAATATACATACATTATACTGAAGAATAGATCTTCACTGATGAGCTCCAAACCGCTCGTCTGCGCTCCGCCTTTATTACACAAACCCTACATAAATTACGGGGAATTATAATGTCCTCAGGAACATGACTATAAAGTCGACTTGCTCTTTGAAGTCCCCGCACTCAGCTAAGGCCCAGTCCACACTACAAAGGCATTTCCATGCCAAAATGTTTGATTTAGTAGCGCAGATTACAAGAAACCTGATTGTTCTTGCGCCAAGTTCGTAATCGTGGTATCAGTGAGGCAATTAAAAGGTTTACGTAATTATTAACATTCTAACTAGAAAATTCATGTGAACTGTGCTGTAGTTAAAGATTTGGATAGTAGTTAACAAAATTGGACGTATGTATACTATAGAACAAAATGTTGATTGGAAAATTGTAATTAATAGAGAAGTTTCAGTTAAGCAAATACTCATACTTGTAATATAGGAGTTCTTTCGTTCGTTTCAGCCGAATGACGTCCACTGCTGGACAAAGGTCTCTCCCAAGAATTTCCACAAAGACCGGTCCTGCGCCGCCCGCATCCACATTATAGGAGTGAGTGGGGAGGTTCCACAGTCCGCAATACAGGAGTACTCATTCCCTCTGCTGCTACTCCTGCGTAGCCAGGGTCTACAGCATAACCACCAATAAAAAGTCATATAACTCAGTGATGAGAGCTCGTTTTAGCGCTCACTGGTTAGCGCCCCTTGGCCCGACCCTGTCACTCGCCAGTAACGTTTTCATTTTTAACGATAGCCCTCACTGACAATGAGACATTGTATCAGCACTCACCCGCGATAGTGTAGGCCACGACCAGCACGATGACGCCGACGTTGCTGAACAGGAAGGCGAGCAGGCTCCGCGCGTAGGCCCGCACGCGCGAGGCGAGGCGGCGCCGGCGTCGCGGCATCGCGCGCTCATCCTGACGGGCCGCGCGCGCGCGCACTCATCGGGCACTACGCTACTTCATAGCTCGGCGCGCGCGTCTGCAACAAGCGAATATTCGTCAATTATGCTTGATCAAATAAAAAGGTTGATTCTACTACTCAAATGCTTTACCTACAGGAACAATATTAAATTCGTCAAAAACTTTACACCCCCGTACTATGACTGATTGCTGATAATAAATGTTTGGATGTTGTGTGTGACCACGCCTTAAATTGCACCTATTTAGAAAAATCAAATATCTATTAAAACTTCAGTTAAATTATTAAGAATATTAAGTATAGAAAAGAAAGAAAAAAAGTTAATTGATTTTTCATTTCACGTCGTCATTTTGGGTAATGAAAATGCTTTATTAAAAAAATATTCGTTTCTCTACATTTCGCTTCTCACCCGAGGCTTCCCTCGGTCTAGCAAACTACAGACATTAATGTCACTAAGGAATAATGTNAAAAAAATTAAAACTACCTAAATACAAAAGTAATATTTACAGAAAATAAAAGTAAAATTAAATAAAAAATACACTTATGCTATCCTAAGTATCCCCAGATCCGTCATTGAGGTTAGCGGTGCCCAGAAGGCTGGCAGCGTTTCCGCGTTGAATTGCGAGGCTTAAGCTCGTTATCACCATCAATCCCTAATTTTTAAGTGACAAAATTCCTGTTATATGTTACCATAGGGGTCACTTAAAAGTTGGGAATTGATAGGTATTCAAGGTAGAACCCAGCCTTCGGTTACCGGTAACCTCGATGATGCGGGAGGAAAGCTCAGTGAATAGCTTATTGGCCTCCGGGCCCCACTTTTACTAATAAATATTTTTGAGTAAGCCTCATCTTGGATCATTCATAATCTTCTTCTTGGATCATCACTTGCCATCATCATTAGAAAGAGATAGAGACGGCAGAGAGGTCTGCGTCCTCTTCTCTATTTTTTGCTGTGCCCGACAGTGTCCATTCTGTCCTATATTATTTTTAACATCCGGTTTTACGCGTGAAATATCAATAAAAATAATAATTTGAGATTGAGGACCAATGCACTCAGATCCAGAAACAATTTTAGCCTTAGAGAAGAATTTAATTATGTTTATTTTATTTTTTTGTAATTGTTTACTAGTCTAACAAGTAGCTAATATTCAATTTTTATTTATTAATACATTTGATTTTCATTTACGAGCATTTCATTCATGTCTGAAGTCGACGACGACGTTATGAATGTAACAGTGATGCAATACACCCATAAAGTTCGTTGGATTTCAATGCGCTGCTCTGATTGTTCCGATTCCCAGCTCCAAAGTTTGTGGTAAATTATGTTCAAAATATCGAGTATATTGAGTCCGTAATGCTGTAATAGATGGAGATTGTTTCGTATATACGTTCACAGTTTATAGTTTCGGAGTAATAATCACTTCATAAACACTTCACAGTTAGCTCTGGAGTGAATTATAAAGAAGCGCCTATTTTTAAAAGATTATACAATTTCTGATAATGTTACTCAAAAGCTGGATATTAATGTACGTTATCAGTAATTATTTTTATCACAAAATAGTCTCTATTGCTTAATAAATACTTTGTAAATCTGTACTAATCACAAGAACAATCAATTACTCAATTTTACGCTACCTTACACTCAACCGAATTAAATTGACATCAATTATTATTTATTACCCAACATTATATATGATGGATTGGTCCCAGGACCCAGCCCAAATTCAAATAACAATAGTTGCACACCTTCAGATCTTTTTTGGGACGAATATTTTCCCTGAGTTGGTTTTTATCAGTTTCAGAACGCGATTGGCATAATAATATGTTAAGCTGCCTAGGTGACATGCTGTGACTGACTATAAAATTATGGTGATGATGCTTTGACCGAGTTAGAATTTTTTTTTCGTTTTTGGGTTAAGCAATATTGTTAGTTCTAACTCAATGTAGTAATCATTACCGCCGATTTCCTATTCCTAAATCTAAGAGATTTCACCCACAAGGTAGACCGACGACCTCATAAAGGTAGCAGGAAGGTGCTGGATGCAGGCCGCCACCAACTGGCCATTGTCGAATTCATTTGGGGAGGCCTATGTTCAGCAGTGGACCGAGTGGACGTCCTATGGCTGTAATGATGGTGATGAAATCTAAGAGATAATGAAGTTTCATTTTTACCTCTTCTTCAGCTCGGTTTCATTGAATAGGTTCAACGTGAGCGTGACGTTCTGCCACAAGTACTGGGCAGTGTTGTCCCTTTCCAGCGTCATGTTGTGGACGCGCTCTATCTCGCTCCCACCTTCGATGGCTTGGAACATGAAGGCACCTGGAATGAGAGAAAAAGGTTAAAAGGCAAATTTAAATAAAACAACAACATTGGTATTTTAAATAAAAGGTAACAGCTTCCCAGACTACTTACTTCTGCAAGTAGTAGTAGTTGGTTTTACGAAACCAGATAGAAATTTGTGAAGATGACTATAATTACATAACATTTAAGATGAATTCATTCATTCTGAATTTTATGGTGACATACAAATCTTTTAAGGCAAATGCCTATCTATCAAAATAGTGGAACATTTTAAATTATTAACGTCATGTAACATTATGGGTAACCTGCTGAAAGAACAATTTCCTCGTTTTTCTCCCCAACTATGGGAATTGTAGTTAATTTATTATGTGCATCTTTATCTGTGGTGGTAGATCACTACCTGTTAAAAACTTTTAAATAACAATAAATCACCACATAATCTAGAGGTCAATAGGCTATTTCTGACGCATCAGTAAATGCGTCCTTAATACATAAATTATCTAGATAAATAATTAGCTAACGATCCACTCAGCAAATGAGAGAAAGGTCAGCCAACCTCGACCTTAAACTAATTTCACGAAAGTCGAACTTGTTAAGTTCGTGAAGTATCCCGACGTCAATTAGCAATGTATTGGACGTCTGACGACACTTACAAATTAACTTAGTGCGGAATTCTTTCCGAAAATGTGAACAAATAATGATTTTGTTCCAAAATAGCACACAAGATTGACGGGACTATTCCCACCTCTTGTTCCCACCACTGCAACTCCTGTGTAGCCAGGATCTACAGCTTGACCGCCATAAAAACCCAACCAATGAAGATCAAGTTTGTCCCGGGAGAAAGTTAAACTGTCATTGGACCCGCAACGAAACTTCCACACGACACTTCGACTTCCCTCCATTGCAAAGCGGATGACAGGTAACAAAAAAGGTTTAAATCCTTTAAGAAAAGATAATGCACCACGGACAATAAATATTATTACTACAAGATGTCATTAGAGTCCATTTTCTGGCTAAAAGCTACCACCACTCTTTAGTCCACGTAAACCGCACGTCATGCGCACGCTGTCGTCACTTGACGGTTGCTTGCATCTTGCGTAGAAAAAATTAAAACTGTATCCACGAACCGGCACGTGGCGCCCTACCTGTCATCTTACGATCGTCATGAGATGTGCATGCATTCGTCAAATAACGGACCGTGGACAATAGGCCTTAGACGTAGAAGTTGCAGCATGTCCAGCAATGGACGTCATTTGGCTGAAACGAACCAACAACTTCCCGCTTCCGCTTGGCGTTATAAAACAAAACCCACTCAAACTGAAATTTTTCAGTGAAGTAAATTATTTTTCCATATGCACAGACCTAAAAATAACATTGATATGTATAATATTACAATCAATCTGCTTCCAAAATGTGCACTAACAAAAATAAATGTATTTACAACTCTATTTACAGGGAAGTTATTTATTCCTTGACCTTCCTAGCCAGTTAAAACAAGTACTATTTTCAACGAAGCTCTATAATTTATTCGCTGTGGCTGTGAAAAATAGTTGAAAGAAACTTTTGAAATTCAGCCATTTTTCCACCTTTTCGTTTTGTGGCGCTCAATCACGACTAAAACAATTAATCAATGACAGAGCTAAGGCGTAATTACTGGAGCGCGTGGAGTCATTAATTTATTATGAAAATGAGAGATGGGATATTTTTTGCATAAGGCTAACTAACTACGAACGACAAAGAATAGCTACGATTTTATTATTTACTAGCTTTCCGCCCGCGGCTTCGCCCACGTGGAATTTTGTCTGTCACAGAAAAACAATATCGCGCGCGTATTTGCTCACCGTTTAGACCTACCCTGGACTACGACAAACATTTTAAAACCAAAATCAACTCAATCGGCCCAGCCGTTCTCGAGTTTTAATCAGACTAACGAACATCAATTCATTTTTATTTATATAGATATTATTTAGATTACATTATTTTTTGCTCTACGCAAAAATCATCATCATCATCATTTCAGCCACAAGATGTCTACTGCTGAACATAGGCCTTCTCCAATGATTTCCATATTAACAGTTTGGTAGAGCGGCCTGCATCCAGCGTGTCTCCCAGCTACTTTAATAAGGTAGAGACAAATATTGTATAATGATATAGCTTATTATACTTTTGCGCCATCTTACTTTAACTTTGACAAACGTCAAAAATCTGCCAAACTCCCTACAAAAAATACCGGTGCCGTACAATTTCTGCAATATCCCAATTACTTTTCTGTGAATTTGTTCCTTGAAGATACGAAGTTAATAGTAACTTCGTATTCTTCCTCGAACTCCAACTTCGTACCGTAGGTGTTGACTTCTAGGAACTTGGTATATACATATATACATTATAATGAAGAATAGATCTTCAGCTCCAAACCGCTCGTCTGCGCTCTGCCTTTATAACACAAACCCTACATAAATTACGGGGAATTATAATGTCCTCAGGAACATGACTATAAAGTCGACTTGCTCTTTGAAGTCCCCGCACTCAGCTAAGGCCCAGTCCACACTACAAAGGCATTTCCATGCCAAAATGTTTGATTTAGTAGCGCAGATTACAAGAAACCTGATTGTTCTTGCGCCAAGTCCGTAATCGTGGTATCAGTGAGGCAATTAAAAGGTTTACGTAATTATTAACATTCTAACTAGAAAATTCATGTGAACTATGCTGAAATTAAGGATTTGGATAGTGGTTAAACAAAATTGGACGTGTACGTATGTATACTAATAGAACAAAATGTTTATTGGAAAATGGTCTATTAATAGAGAAATTTCAGTTTGAGCAAAATACCTACACTTGTAATATAGGAGTACTATTTCTCATTCCCTCTGCTGCCGCAGCATAACTACCAATAAAAACTTTAGCTCAATAGTTGGCGCCCCTTTGCCCGACCCTGTCACTCGCCAGTATCACTGACAATGAGAGACAATGAGTCATTGTATCAGCACTCACCCGCGATAGTGTAGGCCACGACCAGCACGATGACGCCGACGTTGCTGAACAGGAAGGCGAGCAGGCTTCGCGCGTAGGCCCGCACGCGCGAGGCGAGGCGGCGCCGGCGTCGCGGCATCGCGCGCTCATCCTGACGGGCCGCGCGCGCGCGCACTCATCGGGCACTACGCTACTTCATAGCTCGGCGCGCGCGTCTGCAACATGCGAATATTCGTCAATAATGCTTGATCAAATAAAAAGGTTGATTCTACTACTCAAATGCTTTACCTACAGGAACAATATCAAATTCGTCAAAAACTTTACACCCCCATACTTTGACTGATTGCTGATAATAAATGTTTGCATGTTGTGTGTGACCACGCCTTAAATTGTACCTATTCAGAAAAATCAAATATCTATTAAAACTTCAGTAAAATTATCAAGAATATTTGATTTTTCATTTCACGTCGTCATTTTGGGTAATGAAAATGCTTTATTAAAAAAATATTCGTTTCTCTACATTTCGCTACTACAGACATTAATGTCACTAAGGAATAATGTAGCTTTCTACGAGAAAAGGAATTTTTAGTCTCGGTTCTGTAGGTTCAGGGTTTATTCTTACAACTAATTATTATTGTAGATTAAATTAGTATCGTCATCACCATTTCAGCCACAGAAAGTCTACTGCTGAACATAGGGCTCCCCTAATAAATTAACGCATCACCCGGTTGGTATAGGCGTCCTTACTGAGAAGTGAACCGAGGAATCA
The DNA here is from genome assembly GCF_004193835.3 of Ostrinia furnacalis. Classification (NCBI taxonomy): domain Eukaryota; kingdom Metazoa; phylum Arthropoda; class Insecta; order Lepidoptera; family Crambidae; genus Ostrinia; species Ostrinia furnacalis. The sequence continues at coordinate 574,974 of NW_021130405.1, read as the reverse complement.
CACGTGATCACACGTCGCAAGCTCGGCAAATAGTCGGGCACAGAGCTGTGCTAACAGACGGGAACGACCACCAAAGCAAACACCTATCAGCAGACTGAATCCTTCAAATTATTGTTAAAGTTTACGACTACGTAACTACGAGTATTCTGTACCTCTAGCATGAACAACTTTCGTCTTCGAGTCGTTTCGACAAAATTCGATAACGAAATACGTCACCGACACTACGAGAGATTATTGATTGAAAGGCTTTGTGGTGTAAAATANCCTGTACATTCCGCCCGCCAAAGGACATTATAGCAGAATGTCCTTTAGTTATTTTAGAAAACAAGAAACAACAAAAAATATCTTCCTTAGAGGTAACACATTAAACTATACATTATAAAGTTTAACAGAAATGTCCTTGCCTGCAGCGAGGCATTGTAGTAAGTATACTACAAATATTTTACATACATACTTTATAACACAGTTTAAACACAATAGGTTCACAGAATACAATTTAAAATTATTTACAAGTTTTACAAAAACAGTATTGTCGCTTACACATTGAGGCAAGTGTTTTATTCCTTGCATGTGAATGCATTACCACAATGTTGGAAAATGACTTGTGTTTGGATGGACAGTTTGTATCTACGACGCCTGAAAATATCCAACCTAACGTCGTATCCTGAGCTAATACACGCCTATCTGCACTGCGTTTGATACTCGCTCGCATGACCTGACTGTATACCTCAGCACCTAACAATACGTTAATTTTGTGAGGTTTGTGATACTCAGGGTCGGCAAGATCCTCTGGTAGCAAGTGAATTGTATCTACTGGACGTGCCTCTACCGAAGGAAGGACAGACGTGATGGATTTCAGGACGAATGCGTTAACCTGCATACTGAAACTTGCGTCCAACCTTGACTTTATGTTTAAAGTCACAGTGGATTTTGTGGATAAACTATTATCCCCGCCTACACCTGTCACGGCGTGTTCAATTGATTTTTCTTTCAGTCCTAAGCGCTGAACCATTCCTTTAGTTATAAAAGATCCTTGCGAACCCTGATCTAACAAGGCTCGCATACCGCGGTAAGTACCATTTTTCGACTGGACTTCAACCAAGGCAGTTGGTAATAAGACCGTTTCATTACTTGTCGATGAAAATGATACCACCTTTTGATTAGACTTCCCTACTTGTGTGCCTAGTCTAGATTTCGTACCTTCCGCCCGCATGGCAGAATCAACGCCCTTCGCTGATTTCTCCCTCGTAGATAACCCGCTGGGATGTAATAACGTGTGATGACGTTTCTTACAAATATGACATTTGAAGTTGGTTTTACAAGCCTTGGCAGAGTGATTATTGTACAAACAAATAAAGCACAACCCTTTTTCCCGAGCAAAACATCGACGAGTTTCTTTTGTTTCGTGAGCAAACTGTTTACAATTTACAATCTTATGACTATCTTTACAATAAGTACAAATTACATTTCGTGAATGAAAAGATTGTGAGCTTTTACCTGTAACCCTCTCAGAACTAGTCCTTTCATTCAAGTTTTCTAGGCCTCTAAATCGTCTAGTTAAAAAGTGAACAAACTGTTCGTAGGTCGGCAGTTCATCGGTCCCGTCCGATGAAATGTTTAATTCCCATGCCTTCCTAGTCTCCTTGTCAAGTTTCCCACTGATTAGGTGAATGATAAAAATATCCCAAGATGAGACATCCACACCCAAGTTCTTAATAGACTCTAAGCAGTCAGAAGTAGTACTTAACAAGTATTTGATTTCCTGAGCTGATTCTGTACTTAAGCATTTTTGATTGAACAAACGTTTTAAAATGTTATTGACCAAATACCTTTTATTGTTGTACATAAGCTCGAGTTTTTCCCAGCAACTTATGTAATTTTCAGCTGTAACTGAAATGTTATTTAAAAGTTGTGCAGCATCTCCTACTAGGTAAGCTTTTAAATAATATAACTTTTGTGCTGCATCTAGTGATTGGTTATTGTGAACTAGTCCTATAAAAAGCTCTCTAAAAGTTTGCCATTCTATGTACTTACCTGAAAATGTTGGAATTTTAATTTCAGGCAATTTAAATTGAGTTGAGTGTTGAGATGGCTCTGTGTGTGATTCTAAAATGGGCAGTGAATGAAACTTATTTAATTTGTCCTTGATGTGAGACTTGTACTCCATATAAAGTTCCTCAACATCATCAAACACACTTTCCCTATAATAGTGAGAAGAGAAAAAAGTGACAATCGATAAAAAACATAAAAAGTAAAAAGAAGTTTCTCGCCGGCCAGGCGCGCGGCCAAGGAGTTTGGTCACACATTTGCGACCTCTACCATTTTTTCCTAGGCCGTCATTAGACAGACCTGTACATTCCGCCCGCCAAAGGACATTATAGCAGAATGTCCTTTAGTTATTTTAGAAAACAAGAAACAACAAAAAATCTCTTCCTTAGAGGTAACACATTAAACTATACATTATAAAGTTTAACAGAAAAGAACCATCCTTGCCTACTGCGAGGCATTGTAGTAAGTATACTACAAATATTTACATACATACTTTATAACACATAGAAAAAGTTATCAATTTTAACAAACACAATAGGTTAACCGAATACATTTTTAAAATTATTTACAAGGTTTACAAAAACAGTATTGCCGCTTACACATTGAGGTAAGTGTTTTACTCCTTGCATGCAAATGCATTACCGCAATGTTTGAAAATGACGCTGTTTTAGGTGGACAGTTTGTATCTACGACGCCTGAAAATATCCAACCTAACGTCGTATCCTGAGCTAATACACGCCTATCTGCACTATGTTTTATACCTGCTCGTGTGACCTGGCTGTATACCTCAGCGCCTAACAAGACGTCAATCTTGTGAGGTTTGTGATACTCAGGATCGGCAAGGTCCTCCGGTAACAAGTAGATAGTATCTACTGGACGTGCCAATACTGATGGAAGGATAGATGTTATCGATTTCAAGACGAACGCGTTTACCTGCATACTGAAACTTGCGTCCAACCTTGACTTTATGTTTAAAGTCACAGTGGACTTTGTGGATAAACTATTATCCCCGCCTACACCTGTCACGGCGTGTTCGTTAGGGTTCTCTTTCAGCCCTAAGCGCTGAACCATCTCTTTCGTTATAAAAGATCCTTGCGAACCCTGATCTAGCAAGGCTCGCATGCCGCGGTAAGTACCATTTTTCGACTCTGCTTGAACTAAGGCAGTCGGTAATAAAACCGTTTCATTACATTGTCCTGTCGAAATACATGTTACTACCTTTTCATTATGCTTTCCTACTTGTGTGCCTGAACTAGCTTTCGTACCTTCCGCCCGCATGGCAGAATCAACGCCCTTCGCGCATTTATCTCCCGTAGATTTCGATAACCCGCTGGGATGTAATAACGTATGATGACGTTTCTTACAAATATGACATTTGAAGTTGGTTTTACAAGCCTTGGCAGAGTGATTATTATACAAACAAATAAAGCACAACCCATTCTTCTGAGTAAAACACCGACGAGTTTCATTAGTTTCGTGGGCAAACTTTTTACAATTTACAATCTTATGACTAGCTTTACAATATGTACAAATTACATTTCGTGAATGAAAAGATTGTGAGCTTTTACCTGTAACCCGCTCAGAATTAGTCCTTTCATTCAAGTTTTCTAGGCCTCTGAATCGTCCAGTTAAAAACTGTGAAAACTGAACGTAGGTCGGCAGTTCATCAGTCCCATCCGATGAAATGTTTAACTCCCATGCCTTCCTAGTCTCCTTGTCAAGTTTCTCACTGATTAGGTGAATGATAAAAATATCCCAAGATGAGACATCCACACCCAAGTTCTTAATAGACTCTAAGCAGTCAGAAGTAGTACTTAACAAGTATTTGATTTCCTGAGCTGATTCTGTACTTAAGCATTTTTGATTGAATAAACGTTTTAAAATGTTATTGACCAAATACCTTTTATTGTTGTACATAAGCTCGAGTTTTTCCCAGCAACTTATGTAATTTTCAGCTGTAACTGAAATGTTATTTAAAAGTTGTGCAGCATCTCCTACTAGGTAAGCTTTTAAATAATATAACTTTTGTGCTGCATCTAGTGATTGGTTATTGTGAACTAGTCCTGTAAAAAGCTCTCTAAAAGTTTGCCATTCTATGTACTTACCTGAAAATATTGGAATTTTAATTTCAGGCAATTTAAATTGAGTTGAGTGTTGAAATGGCTCTGTGTGTGATTCTAAAATGGGCAGTGAATGAAACTTATTTAATTTGTCCTTGATGTGAGACTTGTACTCCATATAAAGTTCCTCAACATCATCAAACACACTTTCCCTATAATAGTCAGATTCCTGCCATTCATCCTCATCAATCGTGCTTACAATTTCCTGTTGAGTTTTAAAAAAGACTCCCCAATGTTGCTCTAATACCTCTAGCCTGGTCTCAAGATAAGCTTGAGTCAGTCTGTCCTTTGGAGACTTTTTAAAATTTGTAAATGCCCTTACAATTGCGGCCTTAGTGGCCTCCTGGACCTTAACTAGCGGCTCCATAGTTTACAAATCTATTTACAAATACACACAGCAAATAAAAATATACAAAACTACGCAAACAAAGAAACACAAAATATACAATCAGTTTAAAAATTACAAGTAAATATGAAAAATTGCAAAGTACTAATGTAGATTTAATGTCCCAAAGTTACGTTTTAAATCTTCTTTTTGTTTCAATAAGTAAGGTTTAAAGTACTCACGATTTCACTTCACAACACACACTATGATGATGATACTATGCACACCAGCTCCGATTTCTCACACTCATGCTCGCCGTGCTCGGTCTATGTAGCGCTCTCTAGCGCTCCTCGGTTGCCGCCAACCGCTGCCAAAGACTCTGCTCCTCCCGTACTGCTTATCCAGTCTTTACCAAAGACCAGATCCTTCCGCTGCCGTGTAGTCACCGCTGACACCACTGCAGGGACTCCGAAATAGCACCTTTGCTATCCGGTAATTTCGTACGGGCGGTATTCCGAAGTACGGATACCGTAATTTTCCTACCATTACTTCAAAGCCATCCCGACTCGTAGGACCATGAACGAAATACGTCACCGACACTACGAGAGATTAATTGAAAGGCTTTTTGGTGTAAAATAAAATTATATTGTAAAATAAAATATCAAGTTACATGTTTTAGTTCAGAGTAGAAAAGTCAAGAGAAGAGAAAAAAGTGACAATCGATAAAAAACATAAATAGTAAAAAGAAGTTTCTCGCCGGCCAGGCGCGCGGCCAAGGAGTTTGGTCACACATTTGCGACCTCTACCATTTTTTCCTAGGCCGTCATTAGACAGACCTGTACACTATAAAAAATTAAAAAAAAATCTCAAAAAATTTTTGACCTCTTTTTTGTCGATAAAAATAGGTCTAGTTTCATCTATTTTCATATGTACACTTTAACGTGACTCACACTGTATAACAAGACCTTGACTTACTTGACTTAAGGTACTATGTCCCCTTGATGGGGCAGAGGCGTCCACAACAGTCCTCCCTCGCGTTCGGTCTTGAGCTTCGCGTTTAATCTCGCTCCAGGTCTTGCCGATTTTCTTCACCTCGTCTGTAACAAGACCTATGAATGTTAAATTGACTCGACTCATCATGAGGTTATATTTATTTTTTGCTGCAGGAGCATGAACCCTCTAAGTAATTTACCGGAGGTTCTTTTTAAGTGATTAAAAATTTTTGAATGAAATATTGATTATAAATACGCAGCCAAGCGTGTAATGTGTATTAAACAATTCCAAAGAAACAAACATTATTTACTTAAGTTAAGTACCTAGTTGTTTAAAGTGTTACCACAGTGTTACATAGTATCTCAAATATTCCAGTGAACTGCTACCTCCATATAAAATTTTCTTTAGGGCGTGTAGTTTATAAACGTTGTCTAGACAGACCTTAAATGTATTTAATAAAGTACAATTAAACTAAGTATAAGAGCTTTTGTAATTATAAGGGTTTTCGTAATATAGAAAATGAAAATAGGTGCTTATTAATTAATATCAAATATAGCAGATGCTTTACGACTCTCTATATTAGAATACAGAGAATAATATAATACGAATTTTTAGCGTTTGAATGACGTATAATCGCTGAAAATTCGTTTGATTCAGCTGCCAGAGTGCAGACTAGCACAGATGTTTTTTTAATTCATGACTAAAATTATAAATTACATAGGTACATACAAAACTATAAACTAACATAACACACACACAATGCACACTCCTAATATATTACACATAGCACGTCTTACAGTAAGTACACAGAATATTCACGTCATTATATTTATAAAAAAATATTAATTGTAGAATAATATTTATTTCTTTATTATTGATTTTGAGTAGAATTTACACAAAACACCTATAGTTATGCAGAGCGTTGTCTCCTGGCACAGGCAATCATACGCCTAAAAGGAGGCTTCGTCTATTAGTATTTAAGTAAGCCTTTATAAAGAAATAAAGAATTTTGAATTTTTTGAATTTTGAATAAAAACATGTAATTAATTGAGTTTCAATTAAGACATGTATGGTTAGAATTTGATAGTATTTTTTAAAGATTACAATTAATTAATTTAAAACCATCATGGTGGTTTTTATAGCTCTAGTTATGTACGAGTATCTCTCTTTACGCTCTGAGTTGTTTGCGATGGATATTATTCCTTATTGACTGGTTGTGTCTAGTCTCATATGAAGACAAACATGTTTATTAATCAACTAGCTTTCCGCCCGCGGCTTCGCGCGCGTGGACTACATTATCTACATATTTTACGGAACCCTATTTTTTTCCAAAATAAAATTTAGCCTATGTTACTCGTGGATAATGTAGCTTTCGAATGGTGAAAATTTTTTTAAAAACGGTCCAGTATTTTTTGAGCCTATTCATTACAACCAAACAAACAAAGTTTTCCTCTTTATAATATTAGTGTANACTCATATCCATAAACTTGAAACATGCCAAAACGCAATGGAACGAAGCATGATGGGGAAAAGACTTTCTGATAGAGTAAGAACCACCACCATAAAGAATTGTACAAGAACAAAAGATGTAACAGTAACTATCAGAAAGTTGAAATGGAGATGGACAGGACACACAATTAGAGGAAAAGAGAAATGGTCTAAATCTACAATGAACTGGTTCACAAGGCATTTTAAGCGAAAACGGGGAAGGCCACCAAGAAGATGGGTAGATGAAATAAAGGCCACAGCTGGAGGTGGATGGGCAACAGTTGCAGGAGATAGAGGAGAGTGGAAACAGTTGGAGGAGGCCTTTGCCAAAAAAGGCACACAGACAAGTGTCAATTAGAATAATATTAAACTCAATCAATTTTAAACTCTGTATGTCTGAATAAAGGCTTATATTATTATTATTATTATTAAGGAATAATGTAGCTTTCTACGAGGAAAGGATTTTTTAGTCTCGGTTCTGTAGGTTTAGGGTTTATATTCTTACAACTACTTATTATTAGATTAAATTAGTATCGTCATCATCATTTCAGCCACAGAAAGTCTACTGCTGAACATAGGGCTCCCCCAATACATTAACGCATCACCCGGTTGGTATAGGCGTCCTTACTGAGAAGTGAACCGAGGAATCACACGTCGCAAGCTCGGCAAATAGTCGGGCACAGAACTGTGCTAACAGACGGGAACGACCACCAAAGCAAACACCTATCAGCAGACTGAATCCTCCAAATTATTGTTAAAGTTTACGACTACGTAACTACGAGTATTCTGTACCTCTAGCATGAACAACTTTCGTCTTCGAGTCGTTTCGACAAAATTCGATACTAAACCTTCGAATTAAACGATAACGTGACAATTTTGAGTGTCAAAATAAGTTTCGTGCAACCATTTCATTAACTAAGTTCACTTTACGACACGTTCGCAAGGGCGCTGTTTTAGTTTTCTTACTAAATCTTTTGATGACGATTCGAATACGCAAACGATTCAAAGTCGAAAGTTTTTCGTGCTAGACGTACTGATGTAAGCTATAACACTGAAATAAAATAAAATCCGTCAAATAATTAGTTTTGACACGAAGGAATAATAAACCTCTATCCAACCAACTTCACAAGCTTTCGCGTCTATAAAATATTATAAATAAAATAAATATTATAAAAAGTGGCTCTACATAATTTATTTTAGTTTGGCGTCAACAAAATTTAAAATTAACAACTTATATTATTTACGATCCGCATTAATACTAAAGATTTATTTAAATAGCCACTGGAAGATTGAGGACTTCCTGCATCTGATTTAGATTCAAAATACTATTTAATAAACTTTATTAAGTGTAAGAGTGTACCGGAAATTTNACCGGAAACTTTCCCTGTATTTATATTTGTCACATTTTATTTCATGATTTAGGTGTGTGAGTAATAAACTGGACTATAAATCGACTATACAAGAGTGTTGAAGCCAAATGAATTCCGGTTTGTGTAGGCATTTACTGATAGATTTATACCTCACCTTCGTGTGCCTATCACATCTTGTCAGATAGTGAGTCATCAAAGGCGGACTGCTAATACAAAATGATTTCAGATTTTATGTGCCTCATCTGGGAATCAAACCTCACCAATAAATTACTTATTCTGTAACAATTACGTCAATTTTTCTTTATTATAAATTGGATTACACAACACGTAATCTATTATTTATTAATATGAAACATTATAATTTAAGTTTTTCAGTAACTGAATATAAGCTTGCATTAAAACTAGTTGATCTCTATCCATGTACTTATTATGAAATATTTATCTTATCACTCATGCATGCTGAGTGCTGCAAATAAATTAAGTCTCTCATCTATACTCCCAGGATAATATTAGGCATACCCTTTATAATGGGTTCAAAAAGTGCGTGTCCTCCAGATTTTCAGTACCAGAGAGAATTACAGACGTCTCGCACTGTATCAATAAGCTTTTCAACCTACACCCAGTCTGAAGAGCAATGGCCACAGCCCACGGACAAAAGACTACTCAGTTCGTTTACATCTGTATAATAAAAAAAATGCAAGCTAGATGTAAAACTCGCTTCCACCTTCGGCCTGATCATTACTTTCTATCAGGTGAGATGCAGGCCAGATCTTTCTCAATGTGGATAAAAAAAAGAAAGGATAAACTCATTAATTTGATAAGTTTGTAAGGTGTCGTATCCACAAACAGTTTGTCGACAATGCGCGATATTTTGTGCCATCGCAGAAAATATAATTGGCAAACACACTACGACCAAATTCCGCAAAAGAGACAAAAATAAACGATACCATAACCACCAAATTATAAGGCCTCGTCCATCCTCATTTTTACCACATATAAGGAAAGGCTGAAAAATCACACAAACCAACTCGCAAGAGAAATAGTAGAACAAACCCACAATACCACCACAAGACTGAAAAGATGGCAAATACTACAGATGGACAAAAGATGCTTGTGGCTTGGACTGAATATTGGAAGGCTGGACTAGATTGCTACGTAAATGAGTGAAGACCGAGGGAGAGAATTGACTGAAATACCCCTCCTTAAGAACACAAAAAAGCAAGACAAAACATCTGATTATGACCCAAGTCGATTGCAGATATAAAAAGGAGAAAAAAAAACGTTCGATTACCGTTTTTTACAAAGAAAGAAATATAATTCAATGTGTGCTGGCTGTCCTCCACAAACTGGCAGAGCAAGCCCCTTGCGTCAGTCAGCAGCGCGGCACACGCGACAGCCAAACAGAATTCAAGACCCTTCATTTGTCTTTGTCATTTTGCCTCTTTGTGTGGAGGCCGTGAGGGCTCTATGTCGGCGGATGTTATTGAGAGGTATCGTTGTCACTCCATGACGACCTCGTCTAGTGGAGAGTAGATACTTCTGCTAGAGCTAGGTTGTTGATTTTAGCAACGTAGTTGATGAGAAATGATCGCAGTCGACATCGATTTAGACGTTAATTCGTGGTTTATACTTTTATTTAACCAACTTCAAATATTGCTATCATGTCTTTTGTAAACTGGTATTTGCTGAGTAAGATTGTTACATCTCAGACTCTTCATCCTCACTAAACTACCCTATCAGTTGAAAAACACAGACAGACATGTCTCGAGAAAAACTGTTTCAAATCATCGGAGGGAAGCCCTTAAAAATTGAGCAATATAATCATGGTTTTGCAGAAATGGCAACTGACTGTATAAATTAATGGGAAAATGTGGTAATAATCGTAACGAGTAAGGCGAAGGAGTATTAAAATTCTACTACACTAGATAGTGCAGTACACTAAATGCATAGATTTTTATTTGGAATGCAGTTATCAGCAGTAATCCGCCTGCACTAGCCCCCCGCCTCTAGCGAAGCGTCTAAATATAGAAGTGTCAGTTTGTCCGTTCGCTCTTTGATTAGTAANTTATTCGTGAATTATTGTTACGTCCGGGTGTCCGGGTGACACCGTTAATTGCGTCCGGGACGGCTGTCCGGTTAATAATAGCCGGTTATTCGGCAGACGGACTTCGAATGTTTAAGTTAGTTGCTGAAGCAGTTTGTGAATGGAGCCTCAGTTTTACCTCAACGTTATCTTTCACTGTTCTTACGGACTGTTTGAAACTGCACGTAAAAATAATATTCGTTCCTGAAAGTATATCGTTACGACTTCTTTAAGTCTGAGATTTTACTTAAAACTGAAAGTCCAATAAAAACTTTAATCCTGAAAACATTTTCACTAATAACTTTAAAGGAAAATAGTTTCCTTTTTATTTAGGTACCTACCTACTTACTTTATTTTTGTAGAAATACTACAGCAAAAAGGATATTTAATTTATCCTGATATTTGGATGAATTGATATTCTTCGTTATATGCCACGTCATATCAGAAATTATATCACTAGTAAACCGAGTGCCAAAACCCAAAAGCCTTACTATGCCGAACGTTTCTCACTTGACTCGATTTCATCGTCTCTCTCACTCATACCAAAGCTTATGATGAATGACAGAGATGGGTGGTTGGTTGATACATCGATATTGATTTCTAGAGTAGACCCCAGTCCCAAATCTACGCCGGTTAGCTGGAGCTAAGCAAACATAACTGATTCTGAGAAACGTAGAGTGTTGATAGAGACTAGAGCAAATAGAGAGGAACGTAACATCATTTCAAGTATCTGAGGCAATATATCTTGAGACAGACGTGTTTTATCATCGCTCGCTAGGTTATGTCGTAATTTGTTTCAACAAGGTTTTGGTTAAAAGACTGATTTACACATTCACTCACGTTAATTATTATCGTTCGGGTAAATTGATTCAGCCAAATAATAATTTCAGAAAGAAATTGGTAGGCCTAAACAACTCTAAATAAGCAAATGCTATATCTATGAAGCTACGAAACGGCACGGTAACTCTAGTTAACATAAGAATTTACATTCTGCACGAAAAATAGGAATACGGAAACATTTGTTTCCACAATTACTTCGATGTATACGAGTAATTAGTAAATCTATCTTACAAATGTCTTGGTAAGGATAGTGATGACTACAAAAAGAAACAGAAAATTAAATTGCTCAATCGATCACAACATTACTGAGAGAGATCTTGAAAAATCCAAACAGTAGGTAAGCACAAAGTTATTTAAACCATTGTCAAAACAAACGCCGGTGACAAATGACCTCATTAATTCCAAAGTCGACAGCCAGTCACATAATTACGTCAGACGTTCATTTACGAAATTCCCTCTTATTCTGAGACGTTAGACGAATGATGCTCGATATAATATCAATTTATAAATTACTGACATTATAGAGATTTGCTTGAACATTTGTATCATTCCTGTAATTTCAGGATGAAAATACTTTCACAAATTGAAAGCTATTCATCCTTTCAATGTAACCTTAGACTGCTAACCAATAAACAGAGCAATTACTTAACCGCTATACTTTTATTATGAGGCCATATCTATGTATGTAAACCCCTGTGATATCTTATGTGGTTATAAAAAGTGCTATTTTCCAAAAACAAATTTAAATTCTGACACCATATTTACAACTAAACGACATGAATATACTGTGCGAAAATAAACCAAAACGTAAGTAGATCAGATCCCGGAATACAGAGTAGGTATACAGGATGGAATTTTGTAATGCCACCTGAAGGGAAAGTACTCTTAATACTGTAGATAGAAAAATTTACCTAAAGAAAACATCCCTTTATTTTTGAAAAGAAATAGAACTGTATTCGAAGATTTCCAAAAAAATTTTTGCCCCACCCGGGAATCGAACCAACTAAAATATGTTAAAAATGACAGCCTGTATTTTTATTACATCTATCGTTAGGGTTACTTAACCCTTATAAAGTTTGTTAGAGTTAGTAAGTGTGAGAGATTTTATTTTATATTCTATCACCTAAGTAGGTATAAGGATAAAATCTCTCTAACAAACTTTATAAATCAAATGAAAGGAAAACTTTGAAATCTTAAAGACAATTAAAAAATACAGAAAATTTTATGGCCTGACGGTGAATTTTTGAAAAAATTTCGGAATACTTTAATGCAGTTCCCTTTCGTTTCAAAAATAAAGAAAAGTTTTCTTTGAGTAAAATTTTCTATCTACAGTATTAAGAGTATTTTCCCTCCTGGTGACATTACAAAATTCCATCCTGTATAATAAACGACCCCAGTGAGATATGAACCTGCAAATATAGCTAGCTATGTACGCCTCCACGCGAACTGGCGACTATCAATTGAACGAAAACTAACTGAAAACTAAATATTTACAGCTCGCCATTAATTCTGCCGACACACTGAGTACCATTTTAGTCCAAACAAATTGGGCTATCAATTAAACTCGCGTATAGTTTAGCTGCATCCTAAATTATGTTAGTCGAATTAACTCCAGACATAAATCAAAGCTTATACTCTGCACTAGTTCTTTCCCGCGGCTTCTCCTGCGTGAATTTCGTTCAAATACAGAGGCTTTATTGCGCTCGTGCCTCCCTTCCAAAAACCAGAAAGAAAAGTATCCAATATTTTTTGCCGTGTCTCCATCTCAATGTCTACCAAATTGCATAGAAATCGGTTCAGTTTTCAGTATGAAAAGAAATCCACGTATCTTCACAAACTTTCTCATTTATAATACTCGCAAGTATAATAAATCCCATCAAAAACAATACTTGTCAAAAAAACCAAGTCTCGCAACTCAGTTGTTCTACGGTAAAAAGTTGTGAGATCCATGTAATACCAAGTCCAGGCCAGGAAATCTTTAACGTTTTACATAAATATATTGACTTGGCCATCGCATGAAAACACGTGTAAATTAAATTATTTTTTGATGGGATCTCATTTCTTTTTGTATTTTGTAGACAGCAGTTATATGTATCTAGAAAACTGGACCGAAATTGAAAAATTTTACTCGACTTGGCGGTTGCACTACCGTGCCCCCAAATATTTTAGTTTTTCCTTGATTCATACACCAAACACTACTTATATTCCAAATTTGAAGCTTCTAGGTCTGCTAGAAGTGCTTTAGAGTTTTGATGATCGGTGAGTCAGTGAGTCAGTCAGTGAGTCAGTCAGTGAGTCAGTCAGTGAGTGACCCGTTATAATTCTTAAAGTACTGGTTCAAATTGAATGAAATTTTAAATATACCGTGTCTTTACAATGCCTGCATAGCTAATGAAAATTCAGCCTTCTAGTTTTATCCACAACGAAGTTACAGGCGGTCGAAAATGGCCTGAATTGCTTCGAGAAAAGGATGGTACGGCCGTGCCGCTTTTTTGATCGACTTGGTGGGGGCACTGCCGTGCCCCCAGATAGGACTGTAGTAGGTGGTACATATTATTTACCTATAACGATAATGTGAAGTTACTAACACCGCTCATTTTTTGTTTGTTGTCCGTCTGTCCGTATTTATTTATTTATTCATTCATTCATCATTCATTCATTTATTCATTCATTCATTCAGTCGTTCATTGATCATTCACCGTTACATCTTAAATCCTGTTAAGGTTTGTCCAGACACTATTGCTCTCTATACAAATAGAATAAACGTCTTAGTATAAACTCTACCTTTACCAAATTGCATAGAAATCGGTTCAGTGTTTTATGGCTAGTATGTGAGCAGCGCTGTTTTATCGATAAAAGAACATTGAAGGAGCAACACTACTCCCAACAAAGCATGGAGTTTGGAAGTCAGACGCTCTCCAGACACGAAACACATTCCAGTGATAAGCAATGGTGCTGCCGACAGCCGCAGTAATTAGCATTGAAACGATTTTAAAGTGGGAACGGACAGTTTGTGCCAAATAAATAAGATAGATAGTATTTATCGTAGCTACTTTATGCGTAGTTGCATGTACAGTAAGCTATTTATGAAGTAAATAGATTAGATTCTAATCAATAGCTTAATCTAATCATTAGAGTATCAGGCGTGCTATTCACTAACGCGATTATTTTGTTTGATGATAAGACATTGCAAGAAGGAAATATGATTCTGGCATAAAAATAATACTAATAACAGCGATCCCAGATGTTTAACAATCCTTTTTATGAGTTTTTTCATCCTTAACGAGGAATCTCTTGGCCTGCATCTTACCTAATGATCAGGCCAAAGATGGAAACGAGCTTCACACGGAATCCTCATACACAGAAGAACTCGCTATCTTATCTCTAACTGCCTGAATACAACAATGCTGTAGTTACAATATCTTAGCAGAATTTCGAAATTACAGTTCAAGGAAATACGCCTGAACGAGCTTTTCTTGAAACGTAGCTTTCGCAGCAACTATCGATACAATAGTGACACGATGCAATATCGTATAACGCATACTGGCACTTGTAATTCGAAATTCCAATATGGTCGGTGGACGTCATATAGCACAATATGCGCCCACATTTTCTGCACACGAATTCTGCGTGTATTGCGACGTCGCTCGTTTATGATTTGATCGGACCAGTTTATCGATTTCGACAGCTAACGACACTCGTTTTACTCGTGTTACCGATTGTTACAGTTGCTAATTTAGGTAACACGAGGTCGCTTCGAAAACAGGGGTTAGGGTTGTGCAGTTAATTGACAAGATTGAATATACTGGGAGTAGTATTAATGCATCACCTCGATAGTTATAGAGCGAATTTTCTGTTTTAGCTCCGAGCTTTTGCTTGCCTATTCGCCCGCGAGAATATCGAACTGTCATCATCATCATCATCATTTCAGCCATAGGACGTCCACCTTTGAACATACGCCTCCCCCTAAGATTTCCACAATGGCCGGTTGGTGGCGTCCTGCATCCAGCGCCTTCCTGCTACCTCTATGGGGTCGTCGGTCCACCTTGTGGGTGGACGTCCTACGCTGCGCTTTCCGGTACGAGGCCTCCACTCCAAAACCTACTATGTGCCATGCCCGTTGCCACTTCAGCTTACTAATCCGTTAGGCTATGTCAGCAACTTTAGTTCGTTTACGGTTCTCCTCATTTCTGATTCGATCTCTTAAAGAAATACTGAGCATAGCCTTCTCCATTGCACGCTATGCAATCCCCCTTTCAAAAACTGGGAGAAAACTATTCTATATCTTTCTCTTTGACAAATAATACCTACACTTTAACCGTCCTCATAAAATCACTATCTAATGGTGAAATGAACACCATATCGTGTCTTGAAAAACGATACTTAGTCGGAACCGTTATCGGCGATATATTATATTTTTAATCCAGTACATCGTAATAAAATAATGTTGTGCTCTACTTCAATGACGATTAACGTAGTCTGTCACATTTTACGTCAAATAAACATTTTGCTTCACATCGAAGCAATATTCGTCGTCATAGACCGTCGTAGCTAGCCCATAGACAAGTTTATAGCCGCACTAATGTTATTTCGGGTTTATGTGACCGCGGCCCTAATGTGACGTCTTGGAATAGCTTTATCGACGCTACCTGCACTTACGCATTGCATCGTGTGGTCGCTACCAGATGCGTGTACATGTACAAACGATAGCACATAAAACTATGCACTGGCACAATTTAAAGTTGTTTGGTAAAGTAATTAAGTATTGCAAGAAAGAAAGAAAAAAAAGGAAAAATAAAAAAAAATGTCGTAACCATAATGGTTTGCGCTTAGTATGAGGTCTGTATTTGTTTTGACTATTTTATGATGGGTTACTAATCGTCGAATCTGTAGAGAAAAGATAATTAAAGGATTGGGAGGATGCCTTCGTCCAACAGTGGACGTCATTTGGCTGAAACGAACGAACAAGTGTTCCATACAATTTAACATAATCTTTTTAATCTAGCAGAACTTCGACACAAATATTTGGCCAGTCCTGAAAAGCACGCTTAACATAAAAGAAATAGAACCCTTCTATCTTCAACTGAACTCTGAATAAATATCGCTGAAACATAAGCCCTTCCCACAGCTCGCTGAGTGATAACCACATGTATTCGTTCGCATTACAAACAGAGAACACATGCTGACATGAGAGGTACAATCACACACAATCAATCTGTGTAAAAACAAGTGTTGTAGAAATGTAAGCATGTAATCAGTATTGTACTCGCGTGTACTAAATTAGGCTCGGTTTCCACCAAGGCAGAGCGGTGGGGAGCGGAGCAGAGAAAATTTTTGGATAATCAATGAGATTTTATTTTATTTGCACATCTCCACTCAGCTCCGCTTCAGTGGAAATGGATCGAGCGGAGAAGAGCGAAAAAGTGTCGGGCGCACTTGTTTTTCTATAGGCCTTGTCCAGGAGGGCGAATTCGCCGCGAATGTCTACGCGCGCAGAATCATACGCGCGTTGGCGAGATACTAGCAGCCAATACATTGCGTCCACAAGACACGCGCGAGTTGAAAATTCGCGCGTAAATGGCTTCATACATTACGCTCGTGTTAGTGCGAAGACATTCGCGGAGAATTCGCCTTTCTGGACAAGGCCATAGAATTTGACAGCGGCGGCGGCGCGGCGCCGTGAGGTGTTCCATAGATAGCAATAGACTGACAGCTACGCACAGCTCACACGTCTCCGCACCGCTCGGCGCTTCTACGCCCTTCTCTGCTATGCCTTGGTGGAAATAGCCTGCCTTCGCTGCACATCTCTCGTATCTGCACCGCTCCGCTTGGTGGGACCCAGGCCTTACTGACTAGACGTCCCGTCACACTCCCACGCATGTGATAAACCACAGCCGGCTAACAATGTCTCCATCTGCTGGTTATTTCGAACGGTGAAATCAGGCTGGGTACTAATATCTTAATTATTGCTAGTAAAACATTATTTAGGCTGAGGTGTACCAGTAAGAGAGTCTCTAACCGGAAGGTATACTGTTTACAGTATTCCGGTTAGTTTACAGTACAGTACAGTTACATTACAGTTAGCAGATTATTATGTTTTCAGGATCATAGTCATTATCATCAATAACATTAACATATTTTTTTTCTTTACTTCATTAATATTGTTTCAGTAAACTGGTCGAGAATGCTTTAGTGCATTAAGTTCGCCTTATGTAGATACAAATTTATTTTGGCATTGAAGTTTAAATAAATAAATAAAAATATTATTATCAAATAAATTTCAAAGAACTCAGCTTTCCACAGAGCCCGGTCCCGAACTGCCTTATGAACGAAAACAATAAGGAATCTTTTGACGAGTGAACTACCAAGAACATTCGCGAATTCACCTACTTAGTAATTACTTAATTTTTGAATGAAGATCGCTTCTATCCAGCATAATATTCTTCGCCGCATCAGTGCCGTCTGAAGGTGCTTGGTTCAATTCCCAGGTGGGACACGCAAATTCCCGATTCCCGGTTTGATATTACAGCTAAAACTATGTTTACCTACTACTTTCCAAGTAGAAGATAGATCGTGAATCTGATAGTCTTATGGAGTCTCATAAAATGTTACACCATAATTATATTGTAATCAGGCCTACAATTACGGAAACAGAACATATTTTATGAAATCTTAAAATTAATCTTCACTTTGTTTATTCAAATTACAATCACAAAAAGCTTGAACCCGTCTTATTTTAAGTCAGTTTCTTTATATTTCTCTTTTGATATTAACAAAGGCAGCTTCATGTTTTATATCAGATAAAAAGGTTGGCTCTAGTTTAGAGATTAGAGCTTTTGAAATGCTTTTTACTACAGCTTTAATGGCAGGGGTCAACAGTCTCGTAAATTGACTACAAATATTACAAAGGAAAAGTATATACAAACGCATTTTTTTTCTGTTAATAACTGAGAATTCCGAATAAGAGGCAATGTGAGGCAGTAATCTATCAATTGAATATTACAGTAGTCTAATGTCTAGATTGCCACACTTGTAATGGCTTTCATCAAAGAATAATTACAATGTTAAAATTGATTGCATTGTTGTGTTCCGGCAGTTAGAGGTAAGATAGCCGTTCCTCCGTGGTTGAGGATTCCGGGTGAAGCTCGCTTCCACCTTTGGCCTGATCATCACTTACCATCAGGTGAGATACAGGCCAAGAGCTTCCTCGTTGTGGATAAAAAAAATACTTACTGTGAGTGGTAATGTGACCAATTTTTACAGAATCGGTTTTTACTGAAACACCTACTACTGCTGAAGTTTTACTGAACAATTAAAATGAGCATTAAGCACTTGAAATTCTAAATGTAATTATTTAAAATGAATGCCATTATTGACCTCATTTCCATTAACAATGTTGTCTTTATAGTGAAGTCAAATCGGATCACCCTATTATAACTTTCATCACAGTCTAGCGAAGCAGTTTAGTGACTAGTAGTCCATTTTCTCAGTCGCTAGCTACTTCATTATAATTATTATGATTTATGACAACTAAACAGTGCTGTTTTCTATTCGAATTTCGGACACAGAAAATATTGCGACAGGTCACGCGTTTAGTCTAAAAATGATACATCATACGCTAAATTCTGTCATGAAATTGTCACACGCACTTTGCTGCTACTAAAAGTAACTTATATTTACGATTTTACGATGTTTGATTTTCAAATGAACTTACTAATTTATCTTTTTTGTAAAATTTTACATTAAAGTCATCATTTCTCATATTTTGGACTCGAAACTTACAGAAATTTTAATTTATTAGAGGAGAGGGTAGCGTCTTAATTAATCGTACCTACTATGATCAATGTTGGTAAGTATTATAAATAATATGAAAATTGACACATAATTTTGTTTATTTTATTTACGAAAAACTAGTTTTTATCGGTATTTACAATTTGAATCTGGATAGGAAACTACACACATAAGAATAGTTCCTAATTAAAAAATATCTACCCGCGTTTGCTGAACATACATTTTCTTTGAGACTGATCTCATAATTATTCCTTTGTCATAGTTTTATTGAAAGATTTTATTATGAAACTGAAAAATATTTGGATTAGACTCATTGTTAAAGTACAAATACGATATCATTATCACTATGAAACTATGCTATACTCACTTTGCTAAACGTAAACACTTAATTTGCAACTAAAACTTGTATAACCATAGATCATTTTGAAATCACATACAACACAATAATCTTTCACTTGATAAAAAGAACCAACTTTCACTTTATAAAAAAAAACCAAACACCACTTTGGAAAACTGTTTAAAAACAGTAGGACGCTTGTCAAAGTATATCAGATTGCAAAATAAACAGAAAAGCCAAAGAATTGGTGGAAGCTTCAGAAGTGTGAAGCAGGATAGTGGCGCGGGCGCACTGAGTCGCCGCATTTGAAATCAGTTGTTACTATGTCATAGATTAAATTGACAGAAGCGACAAATAATCATATTGAAATTATGTGCAAATGACTGGAATAAAAAAATAATGAATAAAAGGCTTTATTTAGCACCAATAATTAAAATTACGAGTAGGCACCTATTAAAAGAAAAAAACAAGAAATGTAATAAATGTACAGGACACCCGCTCGGTAGGATGTAAAGTCAACTATTAGTTTAGCCATTCTAGTTCATAGTTACGTAATTTTGGTGAGCTTTTTTAATGGCACTCGTTTAGGTATATTTGTACTTACAAATTATTTTCATTCTGCGTCTAATATTTTATTCCATCTTTATTGCCCCATTCTTTCCCACAACAATCTATTTTAAGAACTGAAATCTCATAAAGCAGATGTCTTTTTCATTTGAAAGTCATTTACCTACCTACTTTCTGCAATAATCGACTTTTTACAGCGCTTTCACATCTCAATATTACTTTAACTACCACTTCGGGACAATAAATTGACCAGTGCTGAGAAAAAGCAGCGCTAGAAAGTAAGTAACTTTTTCAGCCTCTTTCAAGGATGTAGAATTAGTACAATACCTAGTTATACTGTAAAGTTCTAAGTGGCATGTCTGTAGTTACTTAGCCTTTGCCCCGTCTCGTCTAATATTAGGTGCGCGCGCGCCGGCCGCGCGTATCAGTTCAGGTTTTTATTGTCCGACGCCGGGGTATTTCGGGACTCACGCTCGGGACGACCGGTCCAATCCACGAAACGGATTAATTCTGATTTCTGCATTATTGATGGGATTGGATTGGAAAACCAGTGTCTAAACATCAGGTAGATTTGTTTTCAAATTAAAATTCATTTTTCAATTTTTTTCGGGGTTACAGTCTACGCATGACTTTGATGTGTTACGTACCGCATTATTATTACTATACTTATGATAAACTGTTACATTTGAGCAAAGCATCCAAAAAAGGATTTTACTTGAATTTTCGAAATGTTTTCAATGTGTATGTGTGAAACTTTTTACCGAAAAATAGTCTTAACTCTTAAAACAATAAATTTAATCATCTTAAACATTTTTATTTCATGAGCACGTTCTTCGAATTTAGATTTCTGGAAACAGGCTAAACTTGAAAGCATACTCTACCCAATCATGAAAATTAATTTTCACATAACTGCCAAAATAAAAGAGGAGAAATATCAAATAACATTATTATTGACAAACCGTTGACCTAAGTTAATTACTTTAGAGATTATTAATTTACTGTTATTAAAATCCAATTTTATCGGCCATGATTTATTAAAAATGTCAATCTTAAAACTTAAAAGAGCAATAATTTTCCATTTCTAACTCCAAAGTTGCCCAACTCAACATCAACTGAAAGGGGTCTACTTTGTTATAATATTTAGTTAATTGACCCTTCCCTCCCTCTTTGGCATTTGCAATACCTAGGTACATTGAGCAAGAAAAGACAGTTTTACTCGTGTTAATAGGTAAGTAAGTAGAGATAGACTCATCATTATAAATTTACATAAGTACGTAACTAAGCTTACACGATATATGATATTCTTCTCTGGACACTAGTCGTTACTTTAATCGGCTTAAGTACATTACAGGTAAACAAAATACGCAGAGACAGCTTCAGCAGCAGAATTTCTATATCGTTTGTCTTTCTTACTCTCTCTGGAGATAAAAGTTGTCGAAAGAGACGAACAATGGACATCTTATCCCACCGTAAACCCCCAAATAAATAACGAGAAATTCCCCAAAGGTCTTTGTTAATAGGATTATATTTTAATTAAGGCGATTCGTTCCATAGGGAATCGCTAATTCGTGGGTACCCCTGGGGACACCTGGGGCGAGTATTCCAGACTTTTTCGCCCTCAATTTGTTTCGTAATTATTGAGCGCTTGACGAATTGTTTCGGGGAAATTGTGGCAGGACATTTTGGGGACATTCTCATTTAAAAGTTGACAACCTGATGTCTTTGATGATTGGTTTCTGTTACGTGATGCTAAAAGGCAAAATATAACCTCATTCATTCCTCTTCCTTGGTACTCGTAAATACGAGTAATTTATTACTAAAAACTTACTAGAAATGAAGCAAATATAAAGTGTAATTTTCTATCCTAAAGAGCTTTCATTTACTCTTCGTTCATTCGTTCGATTCAGCCAAATGACATCAAATGCTGGACAGGCCTACCCCAAGAATTTCCACATCGTCCAGTCCTGCGAGCCTGCATCAAGGTGCTTTCCGCGACCTTCACTAGTTCATGGTCTACAGGTTTTGGTCATTTTTTACATTTGTACTTTTTAACACGTAAATAGTCAATTATCCAAATAATACCAGTGATGCCAAGGCAGTGTTTGGCATGNTGGACAAAGGTTTTGGTCGTTTTTTACATTTGTACTTTTTAACACGTAAATAGTCAATTATCCAAATATTACCAGTGATGCCAAGGCAGTGTTTGGCATGCCTTCGACTGTAAATTGTATAAAACGTACTATGTATAGGTAATTAAGAAGGAACGTATTTTCATCGCAATCTTTAAAAAGCCATGTCAAGTATTTCAACGTTCTTTCCAAAACGAGTCGATAACAAATACTTCAGGCACGCTCAAACATGAGATCCAGCATTTCGCTGTACATTCTTACTTCAGACTGGAATCCCAATATATCCTGAGACATGTCTAGTGAAAAACTGGGGTGTATTCGATTGACAAATACTTTCCAAGATAACAACAGTTTGTTTTGTGTGTCGGGGGAAATGAGATTTTGTTTCGGAGGTAAGGGAAATCGGTAACCGGTATCCCGGTTACTGTGAATCGGATTTTATTGGTTAACTTTATTCTAAGGGTGGTTCGACTGATCAATAGTAAATTGTTTTGACTAAGCTTATTTGGTGGTGAACGTTTTCAAAGAGTTTAAGATTTGCTTAACAGTTGTTAAGACAAAGAGTTCAAAAATAAAGTTATTACGAGTATTAGTGTTTTTATAGTAGATCTAAATGACATTCGCATATTTTCATGGGTCGTTCTACTTTTAAGGTCTTAACCATGATAAAAAATAAATAAAGCTATTTAGTACATTTCATACGACTAAAATGTAGGAAAATTCCCATAGATTCGGTATCTGTAGACCAGCAGCTCAGTTTTTTATCAAAACTTATATTTTTTTGCGTTTTACTAGACTAAGATGGAAAAAAATGTATCCTTCGTCACGAAATTCAGTTGTTCAAAACTCGATAAATTAAAAGAAATTTCAATAGATATTTGCATTTATTATTACAAAATCTCAGCTTAAATCAGTCTAGGACAATTGGTAGTTAATCGTTATTTAATCAGGTAACAATTCCATAAAAATCAACAATTTGTCCCTTTNTTCGATTGACAAATACTTTCCAAGATAACAACAGTTTGTTTTGTGTGTCGGGGGAAATGAGATTTTGTGGCGGAGGTAAGGGAAATCGGTAACCGGTATCCCGGTTACTGTGAATCGGATTTTATTGGTTAACTTTATTCTAAGGGTGGTTCGACTGATCAATAGTAAATTGTTTTGACTAAGCTTATTTGGTGGTGAACGTTTTCAAAGAGTTTAAGATTTGCTTAACAGTTGTTAAGACAAAGAGTTCAAAAATAAAGTTATTACGAGTATTAGTGTTTTTATAGTAGATCTAAATGACATTCGCATATCTTCATATCGACGTAGTTGAACCCTTTACTGGACGCAGTCTGTTATAAATATGAAGTCTTATAACGACCAACCAGCTGAAAAATATATTTAATTACCACGAAGAAGCGTTTCATTGTTAAACATAACTCATGAAAACTTTTCTCCTGCAATTTTCACGAAACCAACAAAATGGCCGTTCTTTGTCATCCTACTAATATTATAAATGCGAAAGTTTGGATGTCTGGATGTCTGGATGGATGTATGTTTGTTACTCTTTCACGCAAAAACTACTGAACGGATTTTGATGAAACTTTACAGTATTATTTTTATAACCCAGAATAACATATAGGCTTTAATTTATGACGATCTGTGACAAACTAAATTTCACGCGAGTGAAGCCACGGACAAAAGCTAATTATAAATAATAAGCTATTTTGTTAGTTAATATGCTAAAGTTAAACACGAAAATGTATTTGTTACCGGTACAAATCACAAAATACCGATCAAATTATTGGTACCTATAGAAAATATTCCCATCTCTAGCTGTAAGTACGATCTTTTTACAGAATATTCGCTAGATTTATATCAAATAGACGCCCTCCAGACTACAACCTCGAATATGTTATCCACCAATCATCTTGAAGGTGAAAAAATATTTACTTATTTTGTTCGAAGCTACTTACTTTTTCTTTGAAAAATAATCTTTAACTACTACAGTTTTGTCGTACCCGAAATAAATTAATCTATATAAATAAAAATGAATTGATGTTCGTTAGTCTGATTAAAACTCGAGAACGGCTGGGCCGATTAAGCTGATTTTGGTTTTAAAATGTTTGTCGTAGTCCAGGGTAGGTCTAAACGGTGAGCAAATACGCGCGCAATATTGTTTTTCTGTGACAGAGAAAATTCCACGCGGGCGAAGCCGCGGGCGGAAAGCTAGTGAGAAATAAATATTTACCAACTCAAAATACATATTTTATTTTAATGCCAGTTAAATGGAATTGACTTATCAGTGACGATAACTAAACTCTTGTGTTTTTTACATGATCATTACTGATTTGAATAAAATATAAACTTTATTGGGATATTAGGTATTTTTATTATTACTGGTGCGGTGTGTAACAGCAGGTTTAAAGTTATGTATCAAAAATAACATTATAATAACTTGTGTAAGTTACATTAAAACAAACTTTTAACGAGCAGACTGAAGTACCAAATTCCGTTTTAAGTCTGTATGTCCGACCACACATCAGTAAAAAGTTTGTTTAGTGTAAAAACTGGACTATTCCCACCTCTCGTTCTCACCGCTGCAACTCCTGTGAAGCCAGGATCTACAGCTGGACCGCCAATAAAAACCCAACCAGTGAAGGTCAAGTTTGTCCTGGGTAAAAGTTAACCTGTCATTGGACAGAAGAACATAGGAGGAGTTCGAAGTTAAGGTTCGACTTCCCTCCATTGCAAAGCGGATGACAGGAGACAAAACAAAGGTTAAATGTGCTTAGGTAGTGTAGAAGGGGTCAGTCACATCTTTCAACCTTTACAATTCTATCTACGGGATGTGACACATTAAATCGTCTTCCCCAGGCATCTCCCAGCAGTGACTAAGCCAGCTGAATGAATATCGCTTCCTGCTAACACAAACAATGCTAGTTTTAGTCGAATCGATGGCGCTTCCGGTGCCGCAGGAAAACCGCGATCGCTAACGACGCCGTTACGACTAACGCCCGCTATTCGGGTTACGACAGATCTGTGCTCAGTGATTCAAAGATTATTTAATCACAGCAGAGACACGACTATCAAGATGTTAATGAATGTACAAATTGCTTGGTGCAATTGAAGGTACAAGGATGAGGATGTAGTACGCTTCCACTCTAAGGCCCGGTTTTTTGATTCGTAGTTAAAATAACCAATGGTCAAATTTGACAGATGTCAAATAACAAGTGGTTAAATATCAGAAAAAAATGTTTTTCGAACAATGGTTAGCTTGACTTTTAGTACATTTTTAACTATTAGCTAACATTTTGTTAATATTTAACCTCTATAGCAAAATTTAACAATTAGTTATTTTAACTGAATCAAAAAACTGGACCTAAGTGTTGATAAGTATAGCATGTTTGACAAGTTTATCGTTGAACCTGCAGTCTTTAGTTTTTTTTTATTAAATAACAAATTACTTACAAATCAATTTAAGTCAATCGGTAATCTTTGAATATCCCATATTCAGATCATTCGAGACATTGGTTTCTATTTAATATGAGAACCTAAAGTTTAATTAACTTAAATATTAACCACTAAAGCGGCTTTATATCCAAATCTTACGCAACCGCGAAAATTCGCACGCATCCGGGCGGCTCACCGGCTGTCACACCGGCTGGATCCGCCCGGAGCCGGTTAGAGCCGCCGCAAACCGGTTTCACAGGTCGTCGACGCGTTTCCGACTTCATTATCGCGCGACTTATGACGGAAGTTTTGATTGCGTGCGATTCCCGAGGGGGTTAGAGATGAGAGTAACCCCGTGTTCGTAGTCGACAAGTAAAATTTAGCGTACCTAGTATCACGATGTTGTTTTATCAAGAGCTCCATTATGAGTAATAATTCATTAAATTATGCACAATTTCCCATCACTCACGCGTCCCTACCTCGAACCGTTTTCGAGAAATCAAGCACTACTATTTTAAAATATTTGGCCCACCCTGTATTTTCCAATGTAGTTTCGTTTTTCATATGTAGTTAATATGTAATGCGCTATGTATAGATGTTTATGTGCTTGTATATTATTTGTTCCTATATAAATTAGGTGAACAGTGTTACATGATTTATTATGTAATGGTTAGGTAAAAAAAAGAAATACTGAAAATTGTAGAGTGCCATTATTTTATTCCCGCTTCTGAGGGATGCCTGAAATACGTTTTGTGACAAAACAACATCAAAATCAATAATCTACTTTATACACAATCGGATAAACGTTTCACAGCCCTACGAATGATGGGTAATTCTAAACGGGGGTAATGTCTTAATACGTTGTGTGGGAAATAACGTAATTTGTTTGATGGTTCTTTGCAGGAGCAACGGAGGGGAAACGCAGATATGAGATGGGAACAAAGAGAAATGTAACATTAATATTTAGATAGCTGATCCTAAACCGCTGTAGCTTAGGTAGGTATTTCGTATGGAATTTACGTTAACCTCGGAGCACGTAGGTATTGGTTTCATAAGCTGACATAGGTTTCTCACATAACTTAAGTCCCCATCATAAAAGCGTTTTCGTAAGAACCGCGTTTTACATTTCATCGATACAATTATATTCAATTCAGAGTCAGAAGTAAGAAAAATCTAATAGAATTTTTTGAAATATTTTTTTTTCACTAAACGAAGTACTTATTATTATTCCGTGACTGAACTAAGTAATTGAAGCACCATTTTAATCGATGTGGTTTCATTTAATGTAAAACAATCTAAAATTATGAATTTGGTAAGTCTCTCGCGATAGGCAACTGCAGGATGACCTCCTACACCTTCTTTAAAGCTCAAGTAATAGAAGAAAAGTCTTCAAAAGCGTTCAACGTAACAAATTGGAACGCTGAGAGAGTATCCACGTTTCTACAAATGGACAACACAATTCGTTTCGATTCTCACCTACAAAGGGCGCTAAACCAGAGTGCAGTTCAGTGAGACCCAATTAGTTGGTCGCAAAAACCAGCGAGAATCGCTTTGACATGTTTGACAACAGAACGAAAGGGTTCCCTGTGCTCTGAATTCTGACACTGGCACAAAAAACTTCAAAGTTCGAGGGCCTTTTTGCTATTTACAAGAAGAAGTAGAGTTTCGACGTATTGTCCCCGAGAAATCGTTGCACCAGTTTAGTTGATTTCTAAAAAGATTGTATTAGTTTTAAATTCTAGGAGAATGGTTAAAATAATAGGTTCAATAATACCTTCTTCCAAGAGATCCACAGTAAATTACCTAGCTTGAAACCTACTAACTTAATACATACAAGCATTATGAGATTACTGAAAAACAGTCAGAATACGCAAGACGGCAGCGCGACAAGCGTTCTCTTCTCTCTTTTCAGCCAATGACGCTAAAAAGCAAGAAATAAGTAAAAATTTATTAAAAAAAATAAAACCGACTCCAAAAAACCTACACTAAAAAGTAGAAAAATAATTACTAATTACCTACTTATTCATTAGGACGAATTAATATTTATGTAGGTATACCATGATTGATACTTCTGGAGTCGGTGCCAAGATCATGAAACATGTAAAGTTTGCCTGCACCGACTCCAAAAGTATTAATCATGGTATACCTACATAAATATTAATTCGTCCTAATGAATAAGTAGGTAATTAGTAATTATTTTTGGAGTCGGTTTTATTATGTAATGGTTACGTAAAAAAAAGAAATACTGAAAATTTTAGAGTGCCATTATTTTATTCCCGCTTCTGAGGGATGCCTGTAATACTTTTTGCGACAAAACAACATCAAAATCAATCATCTTATACACAATCGGATAAACGTTTCACAGCCCTACGAATGATGGGTAATTCTAAACGGGGGTAATGTCTTAATACGTTGTGTGGGAAATAACGTAATTTGTTTGATGGTTCTTTGCAGGAGCAACGGAGGGGAAACGCAGATATGAGATGGGAACAAAGAGAAATGTAACATTAATATTTAGATAGCTGATCCTAAACCGCCGTAGCTTAGGTAGGTATTTCGTAGATGGAATTTACGTTAACCTCGGAGCAAGTAGGTATTGGTTTCATAAGCTGAATAGGTTTCTCACATAACTTAAGTTAAGCCCCTATCATAAAAGCGTTTTCGTAAGAACCGCGTTTTACATTTCATCGATACAATAAAATTGTATTCAATTCAGAGTCAGAAGTAAGAAAAATGTAATTGAATTTTTAGAAATCATTTTTTTTCACTGAAAGTAGACACGTGACTGAACTAAGTAATTGAAGCACCATTTTAATCGATGTGGTTTCATTTAATGTAAAACAATCTAAAATTATGAATTTGGTAAGTCTCTCGCGATAGGCAACTGCAGGATGCTATACCTCCTACACCTTCTTTAAAGCTCAAGTAATAGAAGAAAAGTCTTCAAAAGCGTTCAACGTAACAAATTGGAACGCTGAGAGAGTATCCACGTTTCTACAAATGGACAACACAATTCGTTTCGATTCTCACCTACAAAGGGCGCTAAACCAGAGTGCAGTTCAGTGAGAACCAATTAGTTGGTCGCAAAAACTAGCGAGAATCGCTTTGACATGTTTGACAACAGAACGAAAGGGTTCCCTGTGCTCTTAATTCTGACACTGGCGCAAAAAACTTCAAAGTTCGAGGGCCTTTTTGCTATTTACAAGAAGGATAGTAGAGTTTCAACGTATTGTCCCCGAGAATTCTTTGCACCAGTTTAGTTGATTTCTAAAGAGATTGTACCTATTAGTTTTAAAGTTCTAGGAGAATGGTTAAAAAAATAATAGGTTCAATAATACCTTCTTCCAAGAGTTCCACAGTAAATTATATTACCTAACTTGATACAAGAACAACAGCGACATTATAATTTTTAGTGTCACTTTTCTATGGAAATGGG
The DNA here is from genome assembly GCF_004193835.3 of Ostrinia furnacalis. Taxonomy (NCBI): domain Eukaryota; kingdom Metazoa; phylum Arthropoda; class Insecta; order Lepidoptera; family Crambidae; genus Ostrinia; species Ostrinia furnacalis. The sequence goes on along the minus strand of NW_021130405.1, from coordinate 546,008 downwards.
TTCCTTCTAACTACTATTATGTGTTCCAACGCTAAAATAGATACTTATAACGCTACAAAAATTATTTCAGCAAAAGCAGCAATATTTTCCAATAGAGGCTGTCCTCGCTACTAAAGACGTCAAAGAGATGGTAAAGAAAGCCTACAATTGTTTTCTAGCCACGTTCACTTCAAGGCTACTTATATTCTTTTGTGACACAAAGTAAAAGCTCCAACTAGAAAATATTAACACGTACGTTTGTAACAATACACTCGTAATTGCCAGGTCTTCTTTGTCGCAAAGGGCTTAAAGACGTGTTTCGATAATTCATCCATTAGCAGAAAACATTATGATAATTATTTTCACTTGCTCACAAAGCTCATGAATTATAATGAACACTGTAGAGCAAAAAGAGGTTATGTTTTTTGAAGATCATAGTAAAGGTCGGTCGTACACCGAAAGTTGAGGCTAACACATACTCATGTAAGTAATATTTTATTTATTTATTTATTTATTTATTTAAATAATGAATTCAAAACACACAAAACAGTCAGAATACGCAAGACGTCCAGCGCGACAAGCGTATTAAGACATCTTTGCTTGTGTTGATCGCCTCAACTTTTGCTGCACGACCTATACGAGTTTTCGAGTTCTATGTAGTTTAGCTTAGTACTTTCTATATTTTTTTAGCCTTGACTTTATTCTTATGACGAAATTGTAACCAATAGGCTCTCATCGATGTCAACAACGCATCTTTAACACCGTTCGGCTGAGTAACGCCTGCTAATGCTGCACAGCAACGCGTGCATAAGTGTGTTGCAGTATCAGAGAGAGCAGGCGTTCTTGAGCGCTGGCGTCGCGCCAACATGTACGCTGACGTGGCTAGAACCACTCAGGAGTCGCTTGATAGCCGTAATTAAGTTTAAAATGGAGACATGAACACGCCTCTGATTTGTACAAAAGTTGGGACGTTGTTTGAGACTGTTAAAACAACTTTACGCAGCTGTCAGAGGCATTAAGTAATGTAGATATAAACTTTTGACTTTGCTCTTGAGATGCTTGCTTTTAATGACAAAGACTTTAACTTTTCTAATACAGCTCAAAAAATATACAATTTTAATTAAAAGCTAATCAAAATTCATTTTCCCATTAAAGATTATTATATTAATTACACCTAGTCAAAAGTAAGATTCGACGAAACCTGTATCCAAAATATTTATTAATCAAAATAATTAACGCTAGAACAACAGGACAATATTCAATACTCACTCTTTGTACAGTTTTGACAGCCTTTTCATTGCTTTTCGTTTCGAGGCACTTCAATAATTACAAACAATGGAATATTTGCCTGATTGTTGAGCTAAATAATGAGAAAACCCGATTGTATTAGATTAGTCCAGGGATGCCAGAGTTTGACGAGATCAAAATATTTGCGAGATGATTTAGGCCTCAGCCTCGAGTTTAGCGGGCAGCGGGGCGGGAGCGGCGGCGGCGCGGGAGCGGCAGGATCTTATGCGTAAAATCAAATAGACCGGTTCTCGAAAACAGCGGCGCGGGAGCGGGCAACGAGCGGGCAGCGCACTCCTTCTTTTGCCCACAATAAATCGAGCGTTAAGAATAAAATTGAATCGAAATAAAATTGTCGCCGCTGTTCAGACATTTCGTTTGCGAATAAAAACAAATATCTCACACAACACTTCGCCGCTAAAGCGCCGCGCGAGCTGCCCGCTTGTTTCGAGAACGGGTNATAAGACCGAAAGACTTTAACTTTTCTAATACAGCTCAAAAAATATACAATTTTAATTAAAAGCTAATGAAAACTCATTTTCCCATTAAAGATTATTATATTAATTACACCTAGTCAAAAGTAAGATTCGACGAAACCTGTATCCAAAATATTTATTAATCAAAATAATTAACGCTAGAAAAACAGAACAATATTCAATACCCACTCTTTGTACAGCTTTGACAGCCTTTTCATTGCTTTTCGTTTCGAGGCACTTCAATAATTAGAAACAATGGAATATTTGCCTGATTGTTGAGCTAAATAATGAGAAAACCCGATTGTATTAGATTAGTCCAGGGATGCCAGAGTTTGACGAGATCAAAATATTTGCGAGATGATTAAAAGTGGAATGTACCTACTTTCGGCTTGTTTTGATGTTGGTGGCAATTCTGTTTCTCATTATTAAAATAAAACTTGTTTCTGTGTAATAAATGTATCTTTCTTTCTTTCTTTCTTTCTTTCTTTCTTTCTTTCTGAGAAGAAACTTAGATATGAAAGATTAATAATTTTACAACAGACTCTAGAAAGTATGCTTTTGTATAATATCGCTCAGAGACTAAAGAGTATCTGTAACAAACGGATGAACTGTACCTCTAGCACTAAAAACTTTCGACTTCGAATCGTTTGCGTATTCGAATCGCCATCAAAAGATTTAGTACTAAAACGAATTTTGTCGAATACGCAAACGATTAGAAGACGAAAGTTGTTCATGCTAGATGTACCGATAACCTAGATTTTAGGTTTGAAAAATTAATCCATATTGGGTTAATTTTGGTTCTCAGTTAGTTCTCAGCTATGTTTCATAAATCCCCCTATGATTCAGCTTGACAATCCTACTAATATTATAAATGCGAAAGTTTGGATGTCTGGATGTCTGGATGTTTGTTACTCTCTCACGCAAAAACTACAGAACGGATTTTGATAAAACTTTACAGAAATTGTTTATAACCCACATTAACATAATTTATATCGATCTGTGACATAATAAATTACACGCGGGTGAAGCCGCTGGCAAAAGCTAGTCATAGATACAGGAACTACAAAGTAGTAGTGAAAATAAATTCTACGAGATGTAAATTAATTTTACATTTATTGAACAGATGTAAATAAACACAAAGCCTTTCATTTAGCATTTGTAACACCATTGTAAAGCCGGCGCGAGCCTCGAGATACTAAATGAATCACTGGCAGTTAGTGGTTTTTAGAGGCAAGCTAATTCAGACGCATTTAGTTTGCCTAATTTGTTGACCCAGTTCAGGCGATTAGTCCACTAAACGTGGAGGTTTGGTTATAGCATAGCGAATTACGGATTTCAGAACTGCTCAAAAGGTTAGTAATGAAATCATTAGTTGCAGTCAGACTGTTGGAGCGATAATAGGTCAATCACTCAATGGTGTCGGTGTTAGACTGGCTGATACGAATCGAAACGCTGGTTGCTGGTTCGAATCCAGCCACTGCTTATTCATCCATTATAATATTCTTAAAAAAAAACTAATGAACTGAACCATGACGTCAAGTGTCACGTCATCATAGACTCCGAAGGCGGAAACCATCATCTAACCTTCGCATCAAATCTATCTACAGACTGTAGAGTTTAACAGTCGAATTGTGTACTTGGACAATATAATTACTACGCAAACGCTTATTACCGAAAAAATCATACAATCAAAATCCAAAATCAAAATATTTTATTCAATTTAGACCAGTAGTGGCACTTATGAACGTCAAAATATATTTTAAAAAATGTAGCCCTTACGAGGCACTTTACATGTCTCCTTATCTTTTGGGCCCTACCAGCGCTTCGAGACAAACATAATATTATAGCAAGTGCTGAAAGAAAAGTAATCCCTAAAGAAAATGTCTTGAAACTATAAAGCCGTCTAGTTTTTGCCATTGTCTTGTGTAAGTAGCCGAGTTTGAGTGTTTTAAGGTTGTAAATCTCTCACAATACTCACGTCTTAGCACGTAGACACAGGGCCGAAGGCAGGGGCATCACAATTAAAACATGTTAAAAAAAGTACATCACAGCTAATTTCAGATAGTGATACGTATCGATAAAAAGAGTTAAAAAAGTTAGTTAGAGAGAATAAAATTTAAAAAAAAACTCGAATCTTACGGCGACAAGTTTAGTTATGATTTTTCATGTAAAACATTCAGGCCTGTCAAATAAAGAAATTATAATACTAGGTTTTATTGAAATCATTTCGTTCGAGTCGTAGTTGTAGTCTACGATCTTTCTACGAAAATTTCGTAGCTACGACAGCCAGCCATACGATTGTTTTTATAAATCTCAAATTCCTTTTAAGTAGACACCTTCAAATCCGCATCCTATAAATTCCCGAATTCGCATCTGTTCCTCGAATGTCATAGCTATTGTTCGCAGCACATTGTCAGCGGAACAACTCTTGAAGGAGCCAACTTCTGTGAGCCTAACGGGAAGGGATGAGACCTAAGACAAAAGGACACGATGCCGTAGGCTTATCCATAAGTCAGTTGACAAATTATAGTTGGTCAAATTTTAGTTCCTGGCTTAATTTAGTGAAAAGCTGTATCAAATCCTATTCTACTTTCGGATATAGTGGGGATTGTTTGTTCACAAACTTTTGCGTTTTTATATTACAAACTACCCATAACATAGCCTGCTTCTTAAAACTTTCCACAGCAACTTATAAAAGCCACTCTCCTTCTTTTATGAGATAACTTTTGGCGTCTTAATTTTATTCAGGAAATATAATTCAGGAGCAGGAATTGAAACTAGGGCCATTAGTAAACTACTCTATCTTTTCTACCATTAAGCCAATCCACTGCTACCTATAGTAAACGACTACTAAACTACCTGTCAGGGTTGTCCTAAAATACATTTTAATTAAAACGGAAGCGTTTCTAAACTCCAGGGCTGTCACCGTCCAGTTGATTTGTGTGGCGCATATTAGGGCGGTTTATCTTCAAAACGGGCGAGCGTGGCGGCCATGATTGATTTGTGACGTCACTGCATCTGTGCCGTAGTACGTCACATTTTCAAATCCGCTTTTGACGAGATAAATCCGGTTACAAAGCTTTTATTGTGTGCTATCTTCAGCTACAATTCGCTTGTAGAAATGACGCCAGGATGACTGTGATCTAGAAAAAGCATCACGCATTATGATTTCTTTCAGTATACCAATATTAGGGATAGCGAATTTATTTGTCTGTCTGTCTGCCTGTCCTTTAGTCCGTGTCCTGCAGGACAGTGTCCAATACCTGTAGATATAATGTAAACCACCTTGATTATGTAGATGTGACACCTTGGTATGTTACAATATCGAGTTTCTCATAATCATAACTATTTGCCCATGGCAGTAAGGTAACTAGAATCAACCTTTGTCATTCGCTGTCAGCTGATAATCTCATTATACCCGCAATATTATTAACAAGCATTTCCTTTGTAAGGTGCAAAATGGATATTCTTGACGCTACATATTACAGGGTTTACTTANCTTAGGTACTCTAATCAATCCAATTTCCCCGCTCCCTCATAAGTGTGCACTAACGAAGCTAACAAGGCTTGCAGCGAGGTGGGCCCATTACCGGCCAGTAAACACCGTTGTTGGTAAAACAACCCTATACCTGTGATAGTAAAACTTAATTTGCCGGCCCATTGCCGAGTGCACATAAATTACACTTGCGCTCGTTCGAACACGCTTAGTGCCCTCGGACACGATCCGGTGTGGTGCGAATTTTTGAGTGCGAATGAGTTGTTGCTAACAATATACGGTTTTGATGGTAAGTCAGCTTTATACAAGCTACCGTTTAAATATGAAACAAGGGAAGGGATTCGTCTGCCACCTATCACATAAAAAAGGGAAAAATACTTTAACATGAAACTTTCACTTTATTTGAAATACCTACTCATCATTCCAGAGATCTTAATGCTTAGTGAATAAGACATTTATACTACTTTAGGCGCGATATCAAAATAGATTTGATACGACAGCGTCATTGGTAGATTTTCTATACCTAACAGCTACTAAGCTAAGTGCTTTTTATGCAGAATAAGACAGATATTGAGGTATCACACCTGATGTTAAGTGAGATGCAGATTTGGATACTAACTTAATCGATTCACACCGTGACTAATATCCGCCCCACACCCCTTTGTGGCACGTGTCTACCGCCCTTTAGTCCGATCCGATACATGCCGATCGGTCTCATTGCCGCATGTTTGGGATTTATTAGCACCGTGATTCTTTTAGGCTTTGGTGTACTATGTGCTTATCAGGTGGCAGTCATCATAACTAGCACTGCCCTTTACCAATTATGTTAATTACAGCCGTCTTGGTCTTTATGAGCTGCTCTGGCATTTCCCAAGCAACACATGCGCTCAATACTTCAGACTACATACTTCCAAAAATCATAACCCTCCTTCTGGCGCAGTTGGGTAAAAATAACCAATAAGTTACCTCGGTCTAGCATTTTTAAGGAAAGGCTACCTACGAGATAATCGCCCGTATTCAAAAACATTGCTATGAGATCTCACAGTGCGCGCGCACGCAGTGTAACACACGAACCAATCGCAGAGCTCTATTCAACGCTGTGCGTTCGATTTGCTGCTTCACTTAAGCAAGCTTCGTTTGTGAATACGGGCGAATGTCGCACAACCCTGATTCAAAACAACTTTGTTAAAACATTTTCGTAGACATAGGTAGCTTTCTCTCGATTCTCTAATTGATGAATGTGCTCAGGAATCAGGAACAGGGTCTGTTATCCATTCCTATTGATATCGTCTTAAAGTAGATAATACGACTAGGCCTCTTCCCAGAAACTTAGAAATTCAACACCCGTTAAGATATGTCTTTAGCTAGGCTACACTATACATAATACTCTTAATACGTGACAGTCATAATGTAGCAGAAGCTCTTAAGAAGACGCTGCTTTTCATAGTCACTCTTATCTTAGACTAGCTGTGCCCGCGACTTCGTACGCGTGAAAACCCGTTTTCGCAACATTTTTAATTTTTGCTCTGCACCTATTACTCGTAGCGTGATGGTATATAGCCTATAGCCTTCCTCGATAAATGGGCTATCTAACACTGAAAGAATTTTTTAAATCAGACGGGTACCTAGTTCCTGAGATTAGCGCGTTGAAGTAAACAAACAAACTCTTCAGCTTTATAATATTAGTATAGATATAGATATTCGACACGTAAGTAGGTACCAAAATAATGTAATTATTTACTGTCGTATATTGAAGTTGGCAACAATATATTGTTTTGATATATTAACTTCGAAAAGGCTGATTTAGCCATTTTATTGTCAACAGCAAGTCGTAAATAACTAAAGTTAAAATATATCCACAAGTTTCGTGCAAACGGATGTTTACGCTCTATTTATTGGAGTTTTCAGCTGATTCAGTGATGCAGTGGTTTAGTTTAGACTTACTTTAAATGAATGTAGTGGAATCACTCAGCCAAGTAAAATAAAAAAGAATTGGGAACCTCCTTCTTTTGTTGAAGTCGTTTAAAAATATAAAACTGTAACTTTGCTATGCCTCCATCTAAATATAATAACTCTGACTGACTGACTGACATAGTGACCTATCAACGCACAGCCCAAACCACTGGACGGATCGGGCTGTTTGGCATGCAGGTAGATGTTATAACGTAGGCATTCGCTAAGAAAGGATTTTACGAAACTCCACCCCTAAGGGGGTAAAACGGAATCCACGCGTACGAAGTCGCGGGCGGCCCCTAGTTGAGTATATAAATGTTTTCCCCTTTCATTATTCAGGTATTAATTGCATCATGTAGCACATCAGATATTATGTTAAATGTAACTTAGAGCTAAATATGTGCCCTGTTTGCTTTAGCTTTTTGCACGTGGCTGAAAGTCGCGGTCAAAAGCTAATAAAGTACCAAATGATGTCCAAAACAATTTTTTACCAAAGCCTTTTTTATTTTAAATTCAATCACGAAATAACGTAATCCCTAACATGGGCTGGCCATGTAAATCATGTTTATATTAAAAAACCTAATCCACCGCCAATGCGGTAACGAGCTTAAGTCTGAGTTAGGTATAATTTAAATCCTAGCTGAGACAAAAAGGGTTTTAACCTTTTTGCTGCCGAGGTGAGGGAGAAGGGTGGTCCATTAGAAAAAGGTTTAGAAGATCCAGATTGATTGGATCGGATTTATATAAACACCACCCACAGTAATGTAAACGCGAAATTAATTCAGCCTTTCTATCACGTTTCGACTGCTAAGTCGCTAAACTAATCTTTATGAATTTGAGCATTTGCAAATGTCTATCTCTGTACATGGATCTTAGCAGAAGGGCTCTGTCTACTGTTGCAAAAATAAATCTAAAAGGGTGTCCTTCCTACTTTTGAGATATGAAGATTTAAATTCAATTTCCAATTCTTTATTGCTTTATTAACCGTCCTTCTTTGGCCATATAATAATAATAGTTTGGCGCAGGGGCGGGTAAAATAAGTTGCGACATCAATGCATAGAAGCTTAATCCTTCAAGGCCCGCGAATCTAGACACAATAGATAATCAATTGTTATGACATTAATTAATGCCGTCTGGGACTCAAGCGGTTAATTTGCATCAAGTGGGTCCAAAACCTTAAAGTCTTAGGAGAGATTTCAACTTTTTAACCGTTAGACCACTAGTCACTGAATTTAGGTTGTACACATTGTAAGTTAGACATAGAAGAAGAGACTGGAAGATCCGTTCAATGGCACATAATGGAAGGGGTCTACTGAGCCTATCTAGGGTGTGGTCGACAGTCATCAGAAAATCCGTTAGAGCACAGACCCGGCTCAATCCTGTCTGACAGTGAACAGGCGCCCTTCTGAATGGGCGGATGTTAATGAGAATTATAGAGAACGCCACAAAATGTGTCACCACTAATCCTACGCGCTTTGTCGGACTAAATAAAACATATTTTTCCTAATCCTTTATGTTCCACCTTTTATTTTACTAGGCACTGTTACACCTTGAAAATATTGGATAAACTGCTGAATGCTGAATTGGCATCTTAACCTGCAGAGTGAGCATTTTCACGATGCAGCCACCTTCAGTTCAGAGCGTCAGTTCGATCCGGGCCTAACCTAAGTAGAAACCAGTTTAAAATAAAATAAATTTCGTTATACGCATCAGTTGTCAAATCATTTGAATTGATTCGGAATCAAAACAAATCCTTTTTTTCCCGTGCCGCTCCCATACCCCAGGCAGTGACTGAGTTATTAGGTAGACCTATTCTTAGACTTACTTCTTCCAGTAAATACCTATAACATTCAACAAACAAACATACAAAACACTCGTTGCCCAAAATAGGACTCCTTACTTGAATGAATGCATATTTACGAATGTATAAACGACGAGAAATTATCAGTAGGTAGGTACCACATTTCACCATGTGCAACCAAAAATAACAAGTCCCGAATCCAAACCTTCGACTGGAAACTTTGAGCATCACTATCTCGCCAGTCCGGTTAGGCAACTTGTTACTCGAGCAATGATACTTTTAACTGCAGTCTTTTATCCGACTGTTTTTAAAACTCTTGTCCGATAGTTGCAGTTTTCATCGTTAGAGCCCTTTCTCGCTTTACTTTTGTTTCACGGTTTTATGACATGATATCGTTTTATTGTGTATTAATTTCTAATTGTCATAGTGTTGTATCTTTCGAGTCCACTTCATAAGGACATCCCAAAAATATTGTTGGATAGGGTATTGACATGTATGATCACAACACTTTAATCCTATATCCCTTTTTTAATCTTATGTACCAGATCTACTAATTATTTGTTTGTATCGTTCTTTACTGTGAGTGTCTCGCATTGTTTTAGGTGGTGATACTAACCAAAAAAAAACTCAATGAAGAATGGAATGAAATAAATTACCACCGGGCAATCTTCAAATTTCACTGTCCACCGTGTCTCGTTAAACACTCGACATTGGCGAAACCAGTGTGCTTCAAATACGCACCATTGAAGCCATTAAACAGAATAATAATAATGATACTGATTAAGTGTTATAGTAGAATCAACATCATTTCATAGCGACCTATAGTGTAACTGTTAATGTTTAATGTGACTTATTTTGTTGTTAATTGAAAAAGCTCTATGACCAATCGTTGTAGAAATCCTTGATGGAAGCTTTTGTCCAGCAGTTTTTCTTTCTGCATTAAAAATAATTCAGTCATCATGAAGTAAATTAGTTTGTAGTGTGTGCATATGCCCTATATCAGCAAGTGTGAGAACCAAACTGTGTCAGCATTCGAACGGTATTTGTTCTATTGTTTGGTCGCTTGTTACGCGGTTGAAAATAAAACTTTTATTTATGACCCACTTTGTGGGGCTTCTATTGAGTTATTTATTGTTAGTGGATACTCGTAAATTTGTATTCTATTCCACTCTTTACAAATTGGATTTCATAAAATTCGTTTTCTACTCCAAAAGTTTACGCACGTCCAGACAATACGCTTGATAGAATACAATGACATCACAAGTGCTCTATTTACAATATTTTATAGTGAAGTGCAGTATTTTTGGTAGCATAAGCATTTCATAAGATGAAAAAATGCCATAGATCAATCAATTTTCGATCAAAACGACTCAAAATCGGAAAGCCATCAGTGCAATTACACTGAAAAAAATATTTGGTTACTGCTTAAATACACAACAAAAAGTGACCACCCAACACTTTGGTTATGAGGAACAAAATTCTGTAGTGAGCTAGACTTAGTTTGGTTATAGTTAACACTTAGTTCGGTGGTCACTTTTGTTGTGTAAGCAGTAACCAAACATTTTTTTCAGTGTAGTACTGGCATATCAGACGCGTGTGAATGCTACGATACACAAGGGCTTTGACATCAGCCCACAGGATTTAGGAAAAGATTATACAACTTATCTAAAATTTCATACAATTTGAAATGAAAAAACACGAGTAACGTAAACTGTGTGATGCAGGTATTTACACAGCCGTTTAATTAATTCTTTTTGCTAAGACTGACATTACTTTTGTTCTAATAGTATTAATAAAGTTTAAGGATCTTCTAATTAACAGGCCTAGACGCCAATTTATGTTAAGTCGCTAAGTCCTGAAATACTGGGGAGTTAGCATACTTACCTGCCTAATCTTTATAAGTCCTGTCAAATGTTTTCTTATCCTGATTTAGTGTAAAAGTCCATCTCACTGAGAATATTTTTGATAATTAATTTAAGATTTTAACTATTTCATTTCATTGTAATAAAAATAAAAGAAATTACAATACTTTTATGCTTATACCAGCTGCTTAGTTCTACTCACTGTTTTAATGTAAATATGAACTGATATGTACATTACAGGTAAATAAATGTTCATGGTGAAGAAGTGCTTTAACAGTCCTTTATCACGAATATAGTAAGTAATTTTGTCACAAATTATCACTTAAGCCATTTTATTTGAGTAGCAGGATATTAACTTTTAATCTTATTTACAAAAACTTCAATGCATTAAATTTTTTAACTGAAAGATAAAATAATATCAGTTGTATTTCATCGGAGACAGACTGACAGATAATAACATGATCATAATCTAGGCCTGCAAGATAAAATCGCTCAACATCAAAAACGCTTCATCATGAACGTGATAAGAGAAAATAACTGAATTTCGATTCACTGATTAATTTGTTCCGAATATTTCCATTACAATGCCATTTTTGGGGAAGAAAAAATGAGAGACGAGAAGAAAAATATACTGAGGCGAGAGGAGAGTAGGTACCTAGGCAGACCATAAAGCACTATTGCAACCTAACCTGCCCCTGGGTCTGCGGATGTCTTTGGCCGACGGTAATCACTTTACCACCTAACTTTGACCGTAACTATAACGATAACCAGTGCTTTTTGTATGGAGTTTGACAGATTTTTACGTTTGTTAAAGTTAGAATAAGATGGTGCAACCCCGCCTTAAATATTATGTGAATTTGAAACCAAGAGGTACCATGAACAAGAGATGGTGCACGCTCAATCCACAAAATTAAAGCCTACTTCTTACCAATAGCAGTAAATATTTTTGTCATACAAGTCATTGCAATTTGACTGAAAATGCAGACTGGATGCAGGTCTCTACCGGTCAATTTGGAAATAATTTGGGGAGGCCTTTGTTTAGCAGTGGACGTCCTATGGCTGAAATGATGTGATGATGATGAAGTCATTGTAAAAGCCAATACACATAAGTAAAATTTGCTATTACAATATTCTGTGACGGTACCCTACAACTAGTAAATAATAAGTATCTTATCATCAATACAAAATATATTTATCATGATACCTTCGTACGTGTTTATGGTTATTAAATTAATGGCAATAAAATTAAGTCTAATGATAAAGACGATTGATAACTGACCAGTAGAGGCGCATTCCTCGCTTGGAAGGAAGTTTGGCACCATGTACGCAATAGGTCTAGTTTTGGTGTTAGTAGCTACAATCAACGCTGGGAAACATGACCAGTATTCAGGGTGAGTAGGTAGTTACTTTATAGACGTCCATATAACTTGATGCTTGGTACCTACATACATAGCGATTTAGAAACCTTAAGGACGTGTGTGAGGGTTTCTCCGGCTACGCCAGACCGGATAGAGAGAGAAATTAGCTATGACAGTGACAAATAATCAAAGACTGGTGAAATAGAAAAGGTTAAACCACACCCATAACGTTAGATTTTATAATCTGCCACATCACCACATGGCTGAAAAACCAGACAGATCGCCGAAATGTACCCTCTGAAATATTCAAGAAATTGCTTTTCGCCAATCGGCAAGTTTTTATGATAATTTGCAGACTATTTTCCCAATATAACGTAAATTCTAATTGTAAATATATCAAACAAGACTAGAAACATTGATTTAGGTCTTATGCGTATTGGTCGTTTTATGTCTTGCGTGTAAAGGTCAGAATCCAACCATCTCACTACATCTTGTCTTCACGTTTAGCTACTCAGTGCACGGGGTCAAGCTGCGAGACGACTCAGACAAGGTCTTCATCACGGAGTTGACCGACAGTCTGGACTTGGACGTGTGGCAAGATGGCGTTGCTGGAGCGCGGGATGCTTTGGTTATGCTGGACCCGAACAGCAGGCTTGCTGTTCTGGACGAACTGGACGCGCGAGGGATCCAGCATTATTTGCATTTACGGGACGTTGCTCAGTAAGTGGATGTTTCAACAACCAAAAACGGCAAACTTTTAAAACGCCACTTCACCCTAATCAACGCATACGGATAAGGTAACTCGTCATTCGAGGAACGCGGGTTCGAACCCCGTTGCCGCTCGACTATTGTGGTGAGCCCACTCGTTCGTGACACAATCATTATTTTAGTTTAGTATAGTGGTTCTTAACCGGTGGTACGCGGACCACTGGTGGTCCCTGGAGACATTCCAAGTGGTCCACGAAGTGCACTTGCACACCTTGGTTAAAACCACTTTTAACTGATTTTTGCAGGCAAACTGGTTTTGACCGATTATGAGGTGGTCCCTGACAAGACAGAAAATTTGGTAAAATGGTTAAGAACCACTGGTTTAGTAAGAGGGGCTAATAACGGGACTTTTAATAATTTGTGCTATACAAATTACTAATTTTGTTTAAAAACATATTTAGCGTAAGTTTTGTCAAAATAAACTTTGTTAAAGTAGTAACAATTAAGACCACAACTTTGGTGGATGTGGGCTAATGTGCAAGTACTACCGGTTTCCATATCTTTTATCATATTTGACGCTACCAATTGTGACATGAGTAACTATCGTAAGCTACAGTCAGTCAACTCAAGGATTAGATATTATTGCTGACTTTAAGTTCTATTTTGTGCTTCAAGAGACGAATAGCACTGAGTGCTTCAAGGGTCTATTATTTTTTACGGGGAAAAAACATAGCCTAACCTAATCAAACGGACACGTTTTAACGTACCTACTTTTTAATCACATAGGTCCTACATAATGCCTTATTTTTCTGTTAATCATCATAAGATACCTACTCGAAATTCATTTCTAGAACCCCTTATCACTGAAGTTTATGTACGCAGTTTTTGATCAAATAAGTAGGTACCTATTGTGCTTAAAATTATTTACAAAAGTTTTTTAAATACTTAAATACTTCTAGGGCTTTCGAGACTCACGATGAACAGATCAATCAGTGGAAACAGAGCAGGAGTGGCAGGCTGGTGCCTTTCAACGACTACCCCCGCTATGCAGAGGTATGCCAAGGAACAAAATTATTTTAAAACTCACTTAGAACTAAACTAACTTAAAAAGGGGGATGGAAAAGCAAAACCATTTACCTATATTGTAAGAAATAAATGCATTTAACTATACACCGGAAATTGATCATAAACACCTACTTTAACGGCTATCGCAAGTATTTATCCCCAGAAAAAATTGCTATGAGAATTTAACTAGGTGCTCAGGAGTAGGTACTCTTAGATAATTTGTGTACCTACAAAATATTATTCTCATGGCAGAAAATGTGTTACAAATACTAACAAACGTATTGTGTATACATTGCCTAATATTTTAGGTAGATGCATACCTGGAGACGATAGCTGCCCAATACCCAGAGCTGGTCACTCTCGTGAACGCCGGACAAAGTTATGAAGGGCGGGACATCAAATACTTAAAGGTAAGGATGATGATGATAGGAACTTGAATTGCCTATTATAAGCCAACGCGTGGATCCCGTTTTACCCCCTTAGGGGTGGAGTTTCGTAAAATCCTTTCTCAGCGGATGCCTACGTCAAAACATCTACCTGAATGCCCAATTTCAGCCCGACCCGTCCATTGGTTTGGGCTGTGCGTTGACAGATCACTATGTCAGTCAGTTAGTCACCTTTGAGTCATATACCTACCTATATTTAGATAGATGGGTCGCGGGAGGTGCCTCCCAAGTAACATTTTACTCCATTTAAGAGTTCACATTTAGTTCCAATGTGTACTTAAAGCATTAGTACAGTTCACTCGTGATGTATAAGCTGTATTATTGCAATTAATTACACCTATACCTGTCTAAGGGACTTATAGGAGTGTAGACTAGTGTAGAGTTATACTTTTATACGATTGTTGGTGTTATAATACTCTAACAACTATCCTTTAGTCAGCCGTCTGACTAAGAGCATTATAGGAGGGTAGAGATACGGCAACTGCTGTTTAACGGCCTACTTGTACGATGTTATAGAGCTAGCATTTTAATAGAACACACGTGGTCATTTATAAAGCCAAAGGCTGTTATGTTTACTTGTTTTAGACTGTTATACAGCTAGTAGCTGTAGTAGGACTTGTTTGTGTTAATAAAATAACCTTTTTTTACTATCTGTACAAAAGTGTTTCAATGGTTCGCATGTGCACTGTAGGCTGTTAAAAGGACTATATGTGTTGTCCATTAACATCAATAGCAGTTTATTTGTCCACAAGTACTACTCTTATTTGCTTTAAGCTGAAAATGAATGTGAATGTGATATTCTATTACACTTTTCCCCAAGCCTGTTTTTAGTTGTATTTATGGTGGTTCTGTACATGATGCAGAGGAAAATATTATGCCTGAACCTGAAAGTTCCCTTCAAAATATACAGATATCAGAGTGTGATGATTGCAGTTCTAGTGATAGTGAATACAATTTTGATTTAGACAATTATTTAACCTTTAGCAAAAAAATAAGAACATGGGCTATTGAAAATCGTATTCCTCATTCCGCTTTGAATAAATTGTCAGGCATAATAAACGAATTTAAACCGGGAACACTACCGTCTGATGCTTTAGGTATTCATACTTGACTATTAGTACCTGGGCTAGGCGATTTAACGGACATTAATAATTTTTATTGCGGATCTCTAAAATTTCAGTATTTGAAAGAATTAAAGATACACAATTGACCTGAACTAGGTACATCTTAAAGCTGTACATAAGTTCACATTAGAATAAATTTATAGACATTAGCGCTGTAGTGGTACAAATGTGGAACTTAATATAGATAACAGCATTCTAACAGAACACATGTGAACCTAATATACGCTCACCGCATTAAATTGGAGTTATAACAGTTCACATAGCCGTACAATTTTCTAAAAATGCACAAAAACTTAAAAATCTTGAAAACGGTGATATTTTTACTGGGGTCAAAATTGGACGTTAGGGAAACCATGGCGAGGCCTATTGATGGTTGAAGGGTTATCCATTGTTTTTGGGACACCCTGTATAAGCAAGTACCTAATGTTATATAAGTACGCTACTTTGAAAATCATGAGTCTTCAATTCTCTAAGGTAAACTGCAGGGTCTGATGATGGTTTAGAGTTATTTTTGGTAAGTTCACCGACGGACTAATTCAAACTCTTGCTACTTTCTTGCTTTATCCACGAAACATCCCTATTTTTCGAAATTAATACGATCTACAAACGGAAAATCTCTGCTACTACGCCGCAGTAAATTCCCCATCATAAATAAAAAGATTTTTTTAAAACAAGCTCTTGTATGCTAATAATTTTGGTTTCATGACATGCTCCTAAAATTCATCTAAATATATAAAAGGAGAAACTGACTGACTGACTGACAGATCAACGCACAGCCTAAACGGCTAAACGTAGGCACTTGAAATTTAGAACGGACGTAGCTTAGGTACCGTAGAGGTGCACTAAGAAAGGAATTCCCGAAATTCCCACGGGAACGGGAATTAGCGGGAAAAACGGGATTCACGCGTACGAAGTCGCGGGCGGCCGCTAGTCACCTTANTACTTCTAGGGCTTTCGAGACTCACGATGAACAGATCAATCAGTGGAAACAGAGCAGGAGTGGCAGGCTGGTGCCTTTCAACGACTACCCCCGCTATGCAGAGGTATGCCAAGGAACAAAATTATTTTAAAACTCACTTAGAACTAAACTAACTTAAAAAGGGGGATGGAAAAGCAAAACCATTTACCTATATTGTAAGAAATAAATGCATTTAACTATACCAATTACGTAATGATAGACTTTAATCAGTACACCGGAAATTGATCATAAACACCTACTTAACGGCAAATATTTAGCCTCGGAAAAAATTGCTATGAGAATTTAAATAGGTGCTCATGAGTACTCGTAGATAATTTTGTGTATATGTTACGGTTAATGTGATAAATTGAAAATTATTAATAATAACCGGTTATTATGAATAATTACCGACAGTCGCGGTAAAAGTGATAAATTAATCACATTTAACAGTGATTATTTAATAATTCAACCTTAGTACTAACAAATTTCATAAAATAGAACAACATCTTGTGTACGTGCTGGTGTACAGCCAAACTTTTGAACGTTTTGATATCATATATTAATATAATTTGGCATAATGAGTTTGGAATGTTTCTTGCATAATATTACTTTTCCATGATGCCTATAACATAATGTTTTGATTTAAAGTGAAAAATAGCCGCCTATTTAGTTTTATACACACATAAATGACCTCATATTAATCACATTTACCAAATCATGCGCTAATTATTCATAATAACCGGCGATTATTCATAATTTACACATTAATTTATTTATTCTTATGGCGAAAAATACTAACAAACGTATTGTGTATAATAATACATTTCTTAATATTTTAGGTAGATGCATACCTGGAGACGATAGCTGCCCAATACCCAGAGCTGGTCACTCTCGTGAACGCCGGACAAAGTTATGAAGGGCGGGACATCAAATACTTAAAGGTAAGGATGATGATGATAGGAACTTCAATTGCCTATTATAAGCCAACGCGTGGATCCCGTTTTACCCCCTTAGGGGTGGAGTTTCGTAAAATCCTTTCTCAGCGGATGCCTACATTGCCTACGTCATAACATCTACCTGAATGCCAAATTTCAACCCGACCCGTCCAGTGGTTTGGGTTGTGCGTTGTGCTGTGGTCACTATGTCAGTCACTCAGTCACCTTTGAGTCATCTACCTATATTTAGATAGATGGGTCGCGGGAGGTGCCTGGATGCGGGCGGCGCAATACCGGTCGTTGTGGAAATACTTGGGGGAGGTAAGTACATAGGCCTCCCCCAATGATTTCCATATCACGCAGCGGGTAGCGGCCTGCATCCAGCGCCTTTCTGCTACCTTTATGACGTCGTCGGTCCACCTTGTGGGTGGGTGGACTACCCGCACTTTGAAAACCAAATCGAAAATAGCTCGTAAATAATCTTTTTAAATCGTTCTCTCCAGATTTCGACCACTAACTTCACCGACACGTCCAAGCCTATCTACTTCATGGACGCCATGATCCACGCTCGGGAGTGGGTGACCACCCCGACAGCTCTCTTCTCCATTCACCGCCTGGTGGAGGACCTGAGAGATCAGGACAGAGACTTGCTGGAGGACATCGACTGGATCATCTTGCCCATCACCAACCCCGATGGATACGAGTTTTCGCATGATGATGTAATTATTTTTATAATTAATTTATTAATTGTTCTAGCAATAGTAAGGAAGTAGGTACCCCGATGCAGGCAGCGCAGGCTTCATCCAGCAGTGGACGGCATTGGGTTGAAATGACCGAACGAAGTGTGAATTACAAAATTAAGGTTGAGATGTACCTACATAACCATATTATTAGAAACGTTTAATGCTGGTGATAGGATATACAACGTGTCCCAAAATTCAAGGATAAGCCGGCGCCGCAGGATGGACATAGTCATGACTACTTTAGGAAAAATAAGACAAAAAATCTATCTCAATTATTTTTTAAGTTACACAATAAATAATGAAATTCGTCGAAAATTGACACCCCTTATGACAATTTACATTACCACGGCCACAATTTTTTAAATACTTCTGTTTTTTTGTTTGTATCGGCAACTTAAGTAGTGCTGCTGTCCACACCAATTCTTAAAACCCCCAGAATCCTTGCAGTTTTTACACAAAAGTTAATCAAAATATGATATTTCCTTAAAATTTTGAATGATTTTTACTTTCACTCTACTTTGACTCGTCGTTTTGTAAAAAAAAAGTATGAACACTACTGCGGCAAGTTTTTTATAAAGTTGACGCAACTATCCAAGATTCCAAAATGGTATAATACTCTAAGAAAACTAGTCGCCAAAAAGATATGCGTATCATTTTTACAAGCACTTCGCTTATTAGTTAGTCTGGGACAAATCTTGCAACTGAATTTAAGACCATTTCTCCTCAACCGATTGAGCTGAAATTTGGTTACATTATGTAAGTACGATGACAATGCATTATTATGGTACCATTGAGCTGGATGGAGTCTGGAGGTGACCATAAGAACTTCTAAACGAAACGGCGGAATCGCATCTAGTTTGGGTTCGTTGGATTTTTCTTTTCGATCACTTTAGTGCTAGATGATGTCCAGGGTCCTGATGATGAAGTCAAGAGGTGACCAGGAGCTGGCCAAAGGAACTCCTGAACGAAATGGCGGAAGCTTATCGAGTTTGGGTTCGTTTGATTTGATTTCCCGAGCACTTGGACCATGAGATTGAGAACCTACTAAAAAGTGTAAAATAAAGTTATAATAAAAAAATACTTTTTGAAAAACAAGCATTAATGCGAAATTTTACGAAAGAATTTAACGATAAAAATAATTGTATGCAAGGTTCAAATAATTTCGAAAGCTTGTAGCGCAAACAGAAAAAAAGAGGAATAAATTCCATGCGCGATTATAACTTTATTTTAAACTTTTTAGTTGTTTCTCAACGTGCCCGCCCACGTGCCCGGGAAGACAAATCCAACGAACCCAAACTCGATAAGCTTTCGCTGTTTCGTTTAGGAGTTCCTAGGCCAGCTCCTGGCCACCTCTTGACTTCATCATCAGGACCCTGGACATCATCTAGCACTAAATTGCTCGAAAAGACAAATCCATCGAACCTAAACTAGATGCAATTCCGCCATTTCGTTTAGAAGTTCCTATGGCCACCTCCAGACTCCATCCAGCTCAATGATACCATAATATTGCAATGTCATTGTACTTACACAAGCATATCAAATTTCAGCTCAATTGGTTGAGGATAACTGGTTTTAAATTCAGTTGTAAGATTTATCTCATACTAACTAACAAGCGGAATGCTTGTAAAAATGGTACGCATATCTTTTTTGCGACTAGTTTTCTTAGAGTATTATACCATTTTGGAATCTTGGATAGTTGCGTCAACTTTATAAAAAACTTGCCGCAGTAGTGTTCATACTTTTTTTTTACAAAACGACGAGTCAAAGTGGAGTGAATGTAAAAATCGTTCAAAATTTTAAGGAAATTTCATATTTTGATTAACTTTTGTGTAAAAACTGCAAGGATTCTGGGGATTTTAAGAATTGGAATGGACAGCAGCACTACTTAAGTTGCCGATACAAACAAAAAAACAGAAGTATTTGAAAAATTGTGGCCGTGGTAATGTAAAATGTCATAAGGGGTGTCAATTTTCGACGAATTTCATTATTTATTGTGTAACTTAAAAAATAATTGAGATATATTTTTTTTCTTATTTTTCCTAAAGTAGTCATGACTATGTCTACCCTGCGGCGCCGGCTTATCTTTGAATTTTGGGACACGTTGTATATATGTGAACAAAAACTTAAATCAGTTAAACCAAAATACTAAAAATATACCTAGTTAGTTACATAATGGGACCTATCAATCTGCTGATCTACGAATAGGTAGTACTCCTTCCTCCTAAGGGTGGATTCGACCAAACAAGAGTAAATGTTAATCTCAGAATTCTCGGTAAAAGTTTGGTCGAATCGGGCCTAAGTCACGTATCTTTCGGTAACATGAAATTATTATTTCAAACTGAAGTGGACTAAATAATAAATTGGAGCAAAATCTAAAAATAAATAATTATTTTGAATGATTGCTTCCTTCTAGACTAGACTTTGGCGGCGCACACGCTCCATCAATTTGGAAGTTAGCGACACTTGCTTTGGCGTGGACGGGAACCGCAACTTCGACGTCAATTGGAATACGACTGGGGTCAGCCAAGACCCCTGTTCTCAAACGTACCCAGGTTTGGCTTACCTAACTATACATACATGCATGCATTCGATATTTTCTATAGCTCACTTCAAAACCGTTCATTGTGGAAAACATTGGGGGAGGCCGTTGTCCAGCAGTGGACGTCATTTGGCTGAAACGAACGAACGAACGCAACAATAAACAAAAGAGGAATTAATCATTTCTCTTATTGAATATATGAAAACAGGCATATCCCTTTGAAAATATGAACAACGAAGTCACGTATTTTCAATAGAATATAAATAAATAAGTGGATAATAATATAATCAGGGGCATAGACAATTAATTACCTAATTGAGTAATGTGAATATACACAAAATACATTTTCCACCACAGGCACCTCGGCCTTCTCCGAGCCCGAGACGAGGATCCTCCGAGACATCTTCGACGAGTACATCGACCGCATGGAGATCTTCATGAACATCCACAGCCATGGCAACTGGGTGCTGTACGGCTTTGGCAACGAGACGCTGCCTCCTAACGCCATCCACCTGCACCTGGTGGGCGCAGCGATGGGAGCCGCCATGGATGCCATGAAGCTGCCAGAAGCAGACTGGTACAAAGTCGGGAACAGTGCCATGATTTTGTATGGGACGTCTGGGAGTGCGCAGGATTATGGACAGGTATTATTCTACTTATCTAAATATATAAAAGGAGAAACTGACTGACTTAGTGACATATCAACGCACAGCCTAAACGGCTTAACGTAGGCACTTGAAATTTGGAAGGGACGTAGCTTAGGTACCGTAGAGGTGCACTAAGAAAGGAATTCCCGAAATTCCCACGGGAACGGGAATTAGCAGGAAAATCCTTTTGTATGAAAAATCTAAACCGCTTAAGTTAGACGCTTGAAATTTGGCATGCAGGTACCTTAGTAAACTTAAAGCTTAGTTACAACAGGATATTGCAAAATTCCCACGGGAACGGGAGTTAGCGGGAGAAAACATTTGTATGAAAAAATCTAAACCGCGTAAGATAGATGAAGGGGGTAAAACGGGATCCACGCGTACGAAGTCGCGGGCAGCCGCTAGTAACATATAAAGCAAGCTAGGTAGCAGCGTGTTGGAATCCTGATAGGGGTATAATAATATGTAGAGGCAGTTAAAAGAGAACCCACGAAAACTATTTGTTCGGCAACGAGACGCTCCCTCCTAACGCCATCCACCTGCACAGCAGTGTCGATAACAAACCTACACAGTTCCCAAAACTCCGCCACAAGAGTGGCGTTATCAGCAGCATTCGTTTTTCCTCCAGCGTGCAGTTGCTCGGGCACTCAGGGCACGACATCATGTGGTTCATCGTGGTGTAGTGCTAATCATCATCATCATCACCCGATCATTATCTCCATTGCAGGAGCATGACCCTCACTAATTTACCAGAAGCAAATAAAGGATTTGGTGAATGACAAGACTCTTTGGAGAAAATATCCAGAAAGAACCTGATAGTAAACACCACAGTTTGGTACCTAATAATTCTAGGTCTAACAACACAATATGACATGTTTCAGCTGGTGGGCGTCCCTCTCTCATACACCCTCGAGCTGCCGAGCTACGGGTTCGACTTCCGCGTGCCCCCAGAGTACATCGAGCACATAAACCGCGAGACGTGGGAAGGCATCGCGGTCACCGCGCGGCTGGCCAGGACCACCTTCAGAGCTCGCCAGTAGAGGAATAAAACGACCGTAGTCATAAGTCTTCAGTCTTAGGCTATTTTTCCACCAAAGTGCGGGAAAACTATGAGGTTCTAGAATGCGTAAAATGTGGATATTTAGCTCGCTAAGCCGCCTACACATTACTTCTTTGCTACACATTATTTGATTGATTTGATTGACGCGACATCAGGTACGATTGCGGTCTACCTGCCTTGCTCTGCATAAAAAAAACTATTTATATCTCATTTCATAACAGCGAAATGTTTGATGGAAACCTAATAAATAAATACGGCATTTTTTACTAACAAAGCATTTTATCTTTATAGTCTTTCATGAAATCACCCACATTTAAAGATAAGGCCTTAGAAATTTGATCAATTCATCGATATGAAGAAGTTACAAGGGCCTGTAAAGTTACCATTTCAAATAAGATTGTTACAAGTTGTATCAAATTATACTACACATTGTACTATCAAGTTGCGCAATGTAATGCTTGGTTTTCTTCCCTCACCTCTCTGTAACGTTACATTACAGGCAAATGCTTCAGTGTGGGAGTACCCTAAAAAGCAATTTAGCAAGCCATTAAATCCAACTTGTTTTATTTGGTTTACGTATCAGTAATATAACGCGATAAATACTTTATCAAATTTGTATAATAGGTCGAATATTATCACACTTTATCGGTAAGTGAACGATCGAGGAAGATTGGGGGAACATTTCATTGTTGGATGGAATATTAGCACAATGTTGGCTATTAGCCTAGTTTTTCTTTTGTTGGCCACGGTCAGTGCCGGGAAACATGATCAGTATTCAGGGTAAGTGTTCCTTAATGTTGCTTATAAAACAAACTTGCTCAGTATAAAATCTAAGCACCCATTTATGCGTCCGACTCAGACATGATAGCAAAATTTCATAGCGTACCTACCTATATTCAATCTATTATGCTTGCAATCCTTAAACATTTTTACTCTCACAACTCTATCAATCCAAGTATTCAGTATTTCAAATCATTACTTTTCGCCCGTTATCCAACAGTTAGAAAAACATCTGTGATTGTGATATCCTCTTCAATACTGAACACTGAACAGATGCTAACCCTATGGATTTTGTTTCCTTTTTCTTTAGCTATTCAGTCCACGGCATCAAGCTGCGAACACAATCCGACAAGGCCTTCATCGAGGAGCTCACGCAAAGCCTGGATTTGGACGTATGGCAAGTTGGAAACCCTGAATCCCGTGATGCTCAGCTCATGCTGTCGCCAGAAGACCGAGTTGCTGTACTGGACGACCTAGACAAGCACGGCCTTGAACATTATCTGCATGTGGCTGATGTTGCTAAGTAAGTCGATGTGTGATTGTTCTTCATTGGAGTAAGAGAGAGAGAGATGCAAGTAGTATGAGTAATAAAAAGACAAGTGGATAAATGTACCCACCTTTTTAATGGTTACTTAAGTTCAATCAAGACACACCTGCCTGCTATGTCAAAGTGTGCAGAACATAGTGGACAAAATAAAAATGTTAATGACGATAAAAATTACTATTTCAGGGTTCTGGAGGCTCACGAAAAAGAAGTCAACCAATGGAAGCAGAGCAGGAGTGGAAGGCTTATGCCCTTCAACGACTACCCTCGCTATGAAGAGGTAAGCTGATCATCAATTAGGTAGGTAGTTTAATCAGAGTAAAGAGAGTAACGTAACCATCAATAAATCGATTATTCATAATTCCAACTGAAAGACATTGAAACTGGCAAACCCTACAAGTTTGGCCTAAAAACACAGTAGAAACTGAGATACTAAAATTATGTACCTACTATCCTTATTATTCCTATCCTTTTAATTTTAGGTTGATGCTTACTTGGAACAAATAGCTGCTCAATACCCAGAGCTGGTCACTCTTGTAAATGCTGGACAAAGCTTCGAAGGGCGGGACATCAAGTATTTAAAGGTATGATCAAACCCTCAAATAATTATTTTTCACATGTTCTACACGTTGCAATTCCCACATTGATGGTGGCATGTTTACTCCAATTCCAATAATTAACCTTCATTATTCCTTCTAGATCTCAACTACAAACTTCACTGACACCTCCAAACCCGTGTACTTTATGGATGCCATGATGCACGCTCGTGAATGGGTGACCACCCCGGTCACTCTCTTCTCCATCCACCGCCTGGTGGAGGACCTGAGAGATCTGGACAGAGACTTGCTGGAGGACATCGACTGGATCATCTTGCCCATGACCAATCCCGATGGATATGAGTACTCGCACACAGACGTAAGCTAAATGGGAATATGTCTTCCAAATTTTAGCTCTACCCAAGATTTAGGGATCATGTTTTTTACTTCTTGCTTATTATCTGTTGGGAAGCCAACAACGCGCGGGAGGAAACGTGCGGGTGCGGCATACGATGACTAACGTCACCTCGCCGACAGCGTCATCATCGGCGGCGCTCGGTTCACACACTCGCCTTGGGACACCACCGTCGTCGCACGAATACCGCGTACTCTTATAATTTCTTGTAATTAGGCTGGCGAGAATTACAGCACCTATTTGAATACAGTGCCTCTTTTTTTTTTCGTCGGGAAATGCTTTGCGCATACCCACTGGTCTATGGGGACGGCCAGTGGGTTATGTGGGACTCTCCCCGCCTACCCACTAAAACCCGACGGTTTCCACCAGAGCCCAAAGAAACGGAGCCGCGAGTTATTGTCCTGGTTGAACATTCGTCCGCAGCTCCGCCTCAGGCTAGAGGCTCGCTCACGAGCAAGCCTCTCTGGCTTCGGGGGAACCCCCAATCCCCTCCTCCAGTTGTTTTTTATAGAGGTTTTCTCCTCGCGGCCCTGGTAAAACAGGACCCCCGGCCCGCCGTAGCGGGTTACGGTCTGCTCTATGCCGCTGCTCGGTCAGCTCTGCTGATCAGAGAAGTACCGAGAGCGGCCCTCCAAAGAATGGGCCCGGGCAAACGCCCCGCCAGCCCCTGTGGGGGTTTTTAAAGATGTCCCCTGTATCGTGGCCCGGGCAAATGCCTCGACGGCCCCCGGCCCACTCAATTGTGGGTTACGGGTTGCCTGACAGGCCCGCCGATTTGCCTGCCGCGCAGGCGAGAAGTTAGCCGCCCGCGTGAACAGACCACGCGGACGTTGCCCAGGGTGAACACTACCATGAGTTCATCTCAAATCGTTAGGTAAAAAACATATCTAAATGAATACGATAGCGACTCAGTCCGCTATTTCATTTACACTAATATTCGTTAGGACCCTAACATTATCTTAACCTGCAGTTTTTCTTCTAGGTGAGACTGTGGCGTCGCACGCGCTCTATCAACTTGGAGGTGAGCACGGAATGCGTGGGCGTCGATGCGAACCGCAACTTCGACGTCAATTGGAATACGACTGGGGTGTCCCAAAACCCCTGCTCTGATGTCTATCCAGGTTTGTTTCTGAGAGTTTTAGCTTTAGTTGCAATCCCCTTAGCTTGTCCAGTTTTAAAATTAGCCAAGTTTTTTTAGGTAATTACAAAATGGCATTCTCAAAAAGATGGCAATGATTTGTTTATTGTGTACTAGCTTTTGACCGCGGTTTCACCCGCGTGAAATTTAGTTTGTCACAGATTATCATAAATTATAGCCTATATGTTAATCTGAGTTATAAACAGTAATACTGTAAAGTTTCAACAATACCCGTTCAGTAGTTTTTGCGTAAAAGAGTAACAAACATCCAGACATCCAGACATCCAAACATCCAGACATCATGACATCCAAACTTTCGCATTTATAATAGGATGATCTAAACTACTTACTATCTAAATTAATAAAACTAGAGAAGGTGCTCTTAGGCACCCATAGTCTTTATAGCAGTGAAGCAAAGTTAATATTGGTGGTGATGAGTCATGACAAATGGTTTGTTATGTTTTATTTTTTATATCAGGTACTGCGCCCTTCTCCGAATCCGAGACGAGGATCGTTCGGGACATCATCGCCGAGAACCTGAACCGGATGGAAATATTCATGAACATCCACAGCCATGGCAACTGGGTGTTGTATGGGTTCGGAGACTACACGCTCCCGGACAACGTCATCCAGCTCCATGTGCTTAGCGCTGCCATGGGAGCAGCCATGGACGCCTTGAAGCTGCCAGCAGCGGAGTGGTACAAAATTGGGAACAGCGCAATGATTTTGTACACAGACTCTGGCAGCGCGGCCGATTATGGACAAGTAAGATTCAAGTTGCTCTATTATGAATCAAAGTTACCTGACCACCATAGGTCCCAAAATTGCTAGTACGCTAGGAGTTCTGATTAGCGATAGCAAAATAACATAAAGCTTAAGTAATNTTAATATTATTACAGTCGTGAAGCAAAGTTAATATTGGTGGTGATAAGTCTTATGTTTGTTATGTTTAATTTTTTATATCAGGCACTGCGCCCTTCTCCGAGTCCGAGACGAGGATCGTTCGGGACATCATCGCCGAGAACCTGGACCGGATGGAAATATTCATGAACATCCACAGCCATGGCAACTGGGTGTTGTATGGGTTCGGAGACTACACGCTCCCGGACAACGTCATCCATCTCCATGTGCTTAGCGCTGCCATGGGAGCAGCCATGGACGCCTTGAAGCTGCCAGCAGCGGAGTGGTACAAAATTGGGAACAGCGCAATGATTTTGTACACAGACTCTGGCAGCGCAGCCGATTATGGACAAGTAAGATTCAAGTTGCTCTATAATGAATCAAAGCTATTTGACGATAGGTGTCCTGATTAGCACAAACCATGTGTTTCACTCACTCATCACGAAAAACTACAAGTGCTAGGAGTCTCAAATTTTAGAACGTAGGTGCTCACTAGATCGAATTTTACGAAACTCCACCCCTAAGGCGGGTTTTAGAATCGCGCTGACCGCTCGCTGATCGTCTTCAATAAGGGAACGTTCCTGAGTGACGCTGATTGCTCGGCTCCGACGCTTCATACATTTCGGCTGTCAGCGCTGACGGTCAGCGAGCGTCAGCGTGACTCTAAAACCAGCCTAAGAGGGTAAAACGGGATCCACGCGTACGAAGTCGCGGGCGGCCGCTAGTATCGTAATATAGTGAAATGTGCAGTCATAATTTTCCCTTCTCACTCTCACCGAAAGTGAGCGAATTCAGGTAATAACAGATGAAAGGTAGAGAGAGAGACCGAATATCAACAGTGATTCAGGAGGAATCCATGTAGTGTAAGGACATTGGACAAGTAGACATGTATGATGGAAAAGAAGAAAATGCAAGAAAATGATAAGTTATTAATTTCCTGTGGTAACGTGTTGTTATTTGCTTTTAGTACGTGGGCGTCCCCTTCTCCTTGACCCTGGAGCTGCCAGGGTACGGTAATGGATTCCTGGTGCCGCCGCAGTACATCGAGCACATCAATTTCGAGACCTGGGAAGGCATCGCGGTCTCCGCGCGGCTGGCCAGATCCTTCTATAGAGCTCGCCAATAGAGTGTAATAAAAAGTATTTAAGAATTGTTGTTGTTTTGTTTTGTTTTTGAAGTGACCTTCATAAAATAAAATTCATTTATTTTTGCAAATAGGCTTAAGCACTTTTACACGTCCCAATATTAACCCTACCACTGCTTCGGGACAATAAATGGGCCAGTGCTGAGCAGAAGCAGCGCAAGAAACTCGGTCACTATTGTCAGCCTCCTTTTCAAGGGTTTACAGTCTTTAAAATATACAAAATATTATAGTCATAAGTATTGATGCGAGCTAGGTAGTTAAACAAAACTTCGAAAATAAATTAATGAGGAGGTAGGAATTAGTCTCTACTAGACGCTAAGTGCAATTAAAATTGTAGGTAGTATGCGGGTAATCAATCCTTGTTTCAGAAAATGTACCTACTTAATTTAAAAAAAAACGTCATTTACTCTTGATTTTTTTTAATTTCAGTTAATTTGGTATCAAATATTTTGGTTATGGAAATCAATTTTATAATTACTTAAGCTATTCACATTTCCGCCCGTGGCAATATTTTTTTTACAACGACAACTTACACTCGAAACAGTAATTAAAATCATTTCCTATTATTTAATTTCGATCAATAAGTAGGTACTATCAATTAGTTATAAACCGACAGGTGTGCGCGTGAGTTGCGAAACCTGCCCGAAAATGACACTAGATGGCGACGTTGCCGCTCCGAGCACAAATGTAACCGTTTTCCAGCTGTCAAATGCTGGGTACACACACACATAGCCCACCTACCTGTTATCACAATGAAGACTATAGATTCATACAGTAGGTCCAGTCCCTTTAAAAGGAATAATACTGCTTAAAAGGCAGGGTGATGATTGTGTCATTACTTTAGAAAGAAATTGTAATCATGACTGTTTAAACAATACCGAAAATAACATTAATTCTATAAGCTTTTACATAATGGTGATTATTTTAAAAATTTGCCATCGATATTCAACAGTGACACAACTCACATAAAACAAAATTTCAGTAATTTATATTCTTACACCATGAGTGGTGTGAATGAATAGACAGCAAGTGAAAGGTGGTATCACAACTCATAAGACGTGGTATTTTATAAATCCAAAGCACTCCAAAGGTAGAAATGGGGTTTCTCTGTATAGCCCTATTATGATAAAGGTAAAACGAGACAACCGTTGCCTCACGCGGTGTGTCATACCAGTCATACTAAGGTTCTATAGCTCGCTCTCTTGCGCGCGCAGTTACTGACTGTAGGCCGTGGCATCGACGCGTGCGCACAATCGTGTTTACATTTTTTACGGTGCTTCTGAGTGTTGTAATTGACCATGTTTTTATCCTATGAAGTTGTCAGTGTATTCGGCATCTCGGCGGTAAGTCAAAACATATTTTATTGCGAATCAAATTTCGCATAGTAGATATTTCAGTTATCGCTCCATTGTTTTAATTTCCTGTCTCTGTTTATCCTATTGTGCGAGGCCGCCTCAAGCCATCCTTCTCTGGCATCGTTCTCGAGATAAATCTTGTTTAATTAATGTAGTTAATTTATGATAACCTTAGGGTTTTCCTCGACAATAAACAAACGGTGTTGGAAATTGTAATTACTGGGAAATGTTACTCTAATTGACTTTGTTTCATAATTTAGAAAGTCAAATATTTCACTTGTGACACTATTCAAAGTGTCACAGTAATATACGTGATTGAGCCTGAGAGTGATCAAGGAAGTGAAAGGAAAACAAACACTAATGGCTTTTAAAACACTCATTTCTATACCTACTCATGGCAATGATAAACATTATCTTTGTCACCGTTAACAAAACAAAGTTACTTCCATTCATACGTGATTGTGTAAGCATCGCCTGCGACTGCGCTCGCCGGGATGTCGGGTACACAAAGACGCGCATTTTTCGAATATTCCCGAAATAACAATAAACTATAGGTGTAGAGGCGGTCACGTTAAGGTAGCATAGAAAAGTAGAGAGAGACGTTAGAAAAAAACTCAAACGGGTCGGAAATTACCATCAGGTGATCCGTCTACTCGTTTGCCTCCTGTCACATAAAAAAATCTAATTTTAAAATTGTTTGCGACCTCTCTAAGTAAAGTACAATCGGTAGTAGGTATTTTTATGACGCGAAACATTTTGAAATTGTTCATCACCTTTTTTACTAACATTATTCAGTTACGAGTTAGGACGTGACCCCAAACCCCAAATAAGCTGAGTGACTATTGTATGCATACTATGACAACTACAAAACGGTTTAACAAAGTACTAGTTTCTACTTCAGTGGGTTAACAGACATTAATGAATATTTATGTGTTAACTTATTTAAAATAAATAGGTACCTATGTACATGCATACATGCATGATATGACTGGGTATGAAAAAGGACGTGTCCCTGCCATCAAAGTTTGCCTCTAACAAAATTCGAACCCGTAACCACAGTTCACAGGGGTCTACTTATTCAAGAACTATTTTTTTTTTATACTTTTTTGTATAACATCTACGAGTACATCCTATGAATGTTTACTATGTACGAATTATGTTGACTGTTTATGTTATGTATGATACTTATGTAAGTATCCACTCGTATTTAAATGAAATAAATCTAGAATATTCTTTAATCATCTGAGGCACATTCACGTTACATAACGTTGTCCACGCAGCTGCAGCCTTACTTTGAAAACATGGTGTTACCAATTATAAGTTTACGATTGACTATTTTCCATTATCAATACGTTTGCCTAAACATTATATTATTTCCTTAATCAAATTGTTATTCGATCCTGAACACGGGTGAAACAACAGTGATAAACCGACAATAGTATGCCTTGTGCCTGTGCGATATCAAATGCCAATTTATAATCTAAATTAATATTAATAATACAAGTAACTAAGCAGAGAAATTCGGATACATTGAACAATAATGTCACAACTCGCAAAATTTCAATATCAAATCATACAGTGCAATACAAAAAAAATATTTATAGGTTACTTATCTTACAGAAAATTAATCTCAAAATTATCATTTAAATTATACCTTGATTTTAATATTGAAACGACTCAGTCCGACTTTAAAACCAAAAGCTACAACGACTTTAAAATGGTTAAAATCAAATCCATCGTATAGTTTTACAGAACTAAATACACAGAACAAATAAACAAACGAAAAAAAACTTTTTTTATATATATATTTAGTTATGAAAAATTATTAGAGTATTTTATTAAAACTGTTTTAGATAGGTATTTGAATGTTCCGCTTAAGTTGCCATAACCAATTAAAATTGTAACTTATTGTATCGAAGCAGTATAGCTCATTATCTTTCCTGTAACTGTCTGGAAATATAGTTTTTGTTAATAACAAAATTAACAAGCGTGAACGAAGCGCATGTATATCTAAACATAATGATCTCAGATGACCAAAGTAACATTTTATAATTATTTTTAGTCGACTGACTTACACAGCTGATACAGTTTTTTTAGAGTCAGAATCTGAATCATCATTTAACCGTTGTTTTTTTTATTTTTAAGAATCTCCTCCATCCTACTCCTAGTTAGTTAGCGACTAAAGTCTATCAAAGAGTCATCCCTCGTAACACTGGCTGATCACAATTTTTTTGCCATCCATATCCATCATCAAGCTCACATTTTTATGAACCTTTTTAACACAACAATTTATTTCAAATCTTTTTATTTCCAGATGGTGTCATTCTTCGTGTCAGCGGCGCTGCTGCTGATGTTTGCAGCCAAAAAAGGACTCCTGCGCATCGGGAGCCGTCGCAAGGAGTCACCTACCCTACTGCCCCAGCATTTGGCACCGCAACTCATGCCAGTGGAGCTGATGCCTTTGAAAACTGACAAGATTCCGCTGTAGAGGTGTTCACACCACGTGGGATAATCTGAGGCTAGTCTTTTTGGCGTCAAAATGGCACAATTTGAAAATGCTAATTTCTGGTTCTGACGTCTTTCAAAATGACAATAATCATTACAAATCTTCAAAAAATGAGTTCTGTTTTCAACCAAATTAAAAAGAGCACTGCAGGCTATTGAAGTGGCATATGGCTGTGTTTTTTTGTCTCTGTTGAGCGACAGACATTTAAAAGATCTACAGTAACTGCATTCGTTTTTGTATAAACTTTTCAAGTGTAAACTGTAGTACTTGAAGATGGATAAGGGGCACTTTTTATCCGATTTATCTTCAAACAGACGTCTTTTTATTATTTTGCTGTTATTACCACGTGGTTATATTATTTATCTTTCCAAAGGTTTCTAGTTTATGGTAGATTTAATGGATTACTATTATGTGGGTATGTACTTAATAATTATGCACAAAATCATTTAAAAGTCCGACCAATAGTATAAGCAAATTAAATATAACTGGACCATATTATATTAGTAAGTACCTACTTATCATGGAATTTATTTGTCAACATTAATAGTAGGATAGTGTCCATCATAATTTTTCACAAATTATTCATAAGTAGTTATTATCTACGTATTCAAAAAGTCAAATAGATAGTTATCATAATAGATGTAGTAATTTAACATTCCTTATAAATTATTAAGATCATTTACTTATAAATTGGTTTACTAAGGATTGTTTGACTTTAAAAGTTTTTTTTTGTGTTATTTACATTGTAAATGATAAAAAAAACTTATTTTAATGTCTGGAAAATGAATCCTCAATTTATTATTAATTAGGTACTTATAGTAATTGTGCCATACAAATTAATGTTATGTCAACTCTTGTTATGAAGTATTATGAAACTGAGTACTTATTTGTAAATGTTGTAATTACTCTCATTTTCAATTAGCGTTATTATATGACATTATAAACATTTATTACTAAATTCCAGTTTTATTTGCACTTATAAACCCTAAAACAATTTGTAACTTTGTTATGTGGCTAATTTTGGTATGAAGAAGGCTAATTCAATTTCTTAAACCGTAGCTGCGTAGGTAGTATAATTTTCTTCTGTTAAACAATAAATCGATGAATAAGCTTTCAACACTTCAACTACATTTTCTTGGAAAGTGTAAAAATCTTTTACGGAAAAAATATTCAGAACCTTACCTTCCATTAATTCCTCCGAAACAGGATATCGGAATTACAAGGAAGAAATATCCAGTAAGCCAATCTGTATATTTCTCTATTCGAGAAAATTTTGCCTCAGAAAAATCTATACTAATATTATAAATGCAAGAGTAACTCTGTCTGTCTATCTTGCCTTCACGCCTAAACCACTGAACCGATTTTGATGTAATTTGGCATAGAGATAGGTTGAGTCTCGGGAAAGGACATAGAATAGTTTTTATCCCGGTTTTTGAAACTGGGATGCGCGCGATAAAGTTTTTCTGTGACAGACAAAATTCCACGCAGGCGAAGCCGCGGGCGGAAAGCTAGTNTCCTCGTCTTTTCATATGCAAAGATTAAAAATGTTTTTAATGAAAAACAAGTGGTGACAGGCTTGTTGCTTCTTCTTAGTTCATGCCAAATGCTTTATATTCATTTCTATTCAAGAATTATAGGTATTTCATTTGAGACATTTATTAGACAAAATTTTCCATTTTCGTTCTAAACTACTTAACCTTTGCCTGGTAGTGACTGAATTTTGTACTCCATTGAGATAACATAAGGCTCAAAGCTAATAATAAATAAATAAAGAAATATTCCTGGAAATTTTACACTACGCTTCTAGTCCCAAACTAAGCAAAGCTTGTATGTACTATGGGTACTAGACAACGGATATAAACATATTTATATTTATATACATTTTTTTGTAAATACATACATATTATACATAGTAACACCCAGCCCCCCATCACAGAAATTAAAATTCATCATATTTCAATTTCTGCCCGACCGGGAATCGAACCAGGAATTGTGCCAGGGACCTCTCGGAACAGTAGGCCGTTCCAAACCACTACACCAAACGGCCGACAAATGAAAAATATTGTATTTGTCTATACCGGGTAAAGTTTGAAGTTCATGGGATAATAATATTGTTTATGACGACACGTAGCCTTACTGAATTCAGTTTGTAATGTCAAACCTTTTAACCTTACGCCTCTAATATGGACTCCGAGCTAAGAGAGTTAGAATAAACCGATGAATGATAGAATGAACTGAGAACGAATGGCAGTAATAAAATCAAACAGCCTGCCGCGGGCGGAAATGGCACAGAATCGAATTTTGAACCGTTGCTTTTGCGGAAAATTAGGTCGGAAAACATCGCGATTAGATCTGGCGGAAAAGTACAGTCAATTACAAGTCAGCATTTTACTGTAACCACGAACAAAATAACTTTAATAATGTGATTTTCTTGTGCCTCACTGCTTTTATCACTAATCCATTTTAACCAATGGGTACAAAAATAATAAGCGAAGTAACTAGATAGATTTTTGTACATTTTGGAGTTGGCCCTCTCTAGTCTGTAAGTGACAATAACTCATGTTATTATTACGTTTCCTGACTATTGAATACAATTTCATGTGAAGTATTTCATATAGTAAATTATACCAAATATTTGAATATAACCAAGACTAACTCTCAGTTGACTGTACATTGCAAACCCAAGTGGTAGGATGGCCTGGAATCGAAGAAAAAAGTGCAAGAGTGTTACAGACTAGGAATTTTCCAATAAGGAAATAGACTCGTTCAGAAAGCTAATAGACAAGAAAACAAGTTACTTGGTAAGTGACGATCAGGCCGATGGTAGAAGCAAGCTTCACCCGGAATCCTCAACCACGGAGGAACTGGCTATCTTACCTCTAACTGCCGGAACACAACAATGCTGTTAACATTGTTGTTATGGCGACAGACTTAGGTAAGATGGTGGTAGCTAGCCAGGCGGGAGTTTTATCATTCTCCTATTTTACAAGTTAGAGGGGGAGGGGCACCCACATTTTACCACTTTGGAAGTGCCTCTAGCGCAAACTATTCAGTTTAGAAAAAAAAAATGTATTAGAATCCGGGCAATCGCCGGGAGGGACTGTGGTAGTGAAGGCTTTGTCCGGAATACCACAGTTCCTTCCCACATAAGGCGAATGACGGAGCACCGGGGTCTTTTTATTGGGTATGCCTTGGTCCTTCCTTCTGACTTGGTGAGTCCCACATAACCTGCCCTGTCCCCGCAAGGTAGGTTTTTCCCCGTTAAAAAAGTGGGCCAAGTGGAAATTGACGTGGAAGAAACCGCGGGTAAAAACATAACAACATTTTTAATAAATAGGATATTTACTTAGAAAATTTTTGAGGTAACTTAGGCCCAGTTTTTTGATTCATAGTTAAAATAACAAATTGTTAAATTTTGCTACTTGTAAANTTCTGTGATGGGTCTGGGTGTTAATATTTATTTATTTATTTATTTATTGACAAAGATCTACCAACAACACAACTTTACATAAACAAGTAATGCATGCAATGATGACAAGACCAAAAGATGTATGATTAATATGTATAATAAGTTTGTATTTACAAAAAAAAATGTATTTAAGTATGTCTATATCCGTTTTCTAGTGAGCGGACACTGTGAATGTAGGGTAATTGCGCCGGTTTTCCGTCCAGCTCCTGTTTTCGTCCATTTGACCGACTTGCCACAAACAAATACGGAAAATTAGAATACAAACCTAACTTTCCGTGCAAGTTTGGAGTTGTTACAATCTATAATATCTAAGTAACAGTTCTGCCTGCATGAAAATGTAATTTGACAAGTAATAACTCCAAAAAAATCTACGGAAGTTGCTGCTGCACACAGGTGAATGGAAAACGTCGTCAAGTTAGAAAAAAAACGTGCCGGTAGGGAACTTTCATGGTATGTTTAATTACTGTTTTAGCTACTTTACGTAATGTTTTTGGCACGTATGTCTAATTATTAGCATAATAAACACTATTTTAAGGGTTTATTAAAGTTTTTGTATAGAAATCTTAGATAATTAAGTGGACTAATACTAGCATAACAATTTTGCAAGATTTTGGTTTTCGTCCACGTGGACGGAAACCCTGACACCTAGTTAATATTTTTAATAATCATTTTACTTCAATGGACCTACAAAATACAATGTTTTTTCTTCCAATATGATCTTTATTGCTATTACATTAAACATTTTAGTTTACGTCCACTTTTTAACAGTGATAAACCCATAAAAACCGTTAAAAAGATGTGGACGAAAACAAAAAACAGCTTTAAACGTTGTTGTGTTTTCGTCCATGACGTCATGAGCAAGCACTGGGGTGGACGAAAACCAAAATTAGCTATTCCTGTAGATTAGTTTTCGTCCATTTATCCTTCGACCTATTGCAATATTTTCCTAAATTTAGGTAAGAAACTTATTGAAATCTTTTTGATATCATTTGAAAGCTAATAAAATTACCTTTCAAATGATATACCACAATCCATAGTTACTGTATTGTAGAATTGGTTTTAAGTTAATAATTCAACTGCACCCTTTTTTCTACACAGTGGTCGAAAACTAGCGTACACTAGGACGAAAACTGATTTTTTTGGACGAAACCTAGTGAAATAGCCTCTTTTGCATAAAATATTTTTTATAAAAAAACCCGTGGTATTTACTTATTATCATATAATATTAACGTAAAGTAGACTATATAAGGACTAAAATGACATATGATACATATGAGTAAGGGTATTTTAAGATATTCATTTCGCATCACAAAGTTGGCAACTCCGATAATTGGACGAAAACTAACGCACTTACCCTACGTCACGCGGGGTCACGTGACCGTCGGCGGCACTCAATATTTAAGCGAACTTTGAATGCCTATAAAATCATAACTACTGGGTATTTTTGAATGAAATAAAAACTAATGTATTTGTAAATGTAAAAGCCTAACTGTAACATAGGTTTCAAGTGATTTTGCATACCTAGTAACATTCTCAATTATGTAGTATTGAATATTACTCTATACTTTAGGTTTCATTGAGATCTATAAAAAAGTGCAAATCTTTTCTTAACCCTTTAATGCATTATGTTGCCAAGAAAGAATTAAAAATCTTAGTTAGAACCTAATAAGATAAGAGTTAAAAGCAGTGAAAAAATTGTTTCATTCAGGCAGATGTCAATGGGAGACGGTAATCGCTTACCGTAAAACAGCTCGTGGTATAATAACTATTTATTTCCTCATTATAAATTATTTCATTAATTATGAGAGAAAAAAACAAAAATATGCTAGTTAATTCTCATCCAAAAAATTTTACTTATTGTGTTTTAATTAATTTATTCTAACACTAATTAATTCACTAATTAATTATATTTCTTTCATTTTTTATCAACACAATATTTTCCGTCGTATTTAAATGGTTTTCAAATAACTTTGAGAACTCTCCTTGTAATAGGTACTACCTAATATTTGCTAATGAGTATTTGAACAAAATGTTTTACAACAGTTTATTTTTAGGGTTCCGTACCTCAAAAGGAAAAAACGGAACCCTTATAGGATCACTTTGTTGTCCGTCTGTCTGTCTGTCAAGACCCTTTATCACAAGAACGCGTTGACGTATCAAGCTGAAATACTCAAGTCTATTGTCCCTTTAAGCTGTGAAAATATCAAACTTCTAAGCTAAGCCAATCAAAAGATACAGCCGATTATGTCGATATTTTCAACAAATTTTCGACACTCGCAAAGGAATCAAAACCTACAGGATACTTCCCGTAAACTCAGAATCTTGAAATTTGGCATGAAGCATTGTCATATAATTCAAATATAGGAAAAATTGCGAAAATCTCATTTTTTTACTTACATAATATAATAAAAATATTTTAATAAAATGAAACATACTACCTTATATCTCACGAACGAATAAAGGTATCAGATTGAAATTTATACCAAATATCTAGGTCTATTGTCCCTTTAAGCAGTGAAAAAATCAAACTTCTAAGTTAACGCGATCAAAAGATACAGCAGTTTATACCGACACCTTAGACGAATTTCCGTCACACGCTAGGGAATCAAAACCTACAAGGTACTTCGCGTGAACTCAGAATCTTGAAATTCGGCACGAAGCAACGTTATATAGTACAGATAAAGGAAAAATTGCGAAAATGATAAATTTGAAGTTACATAAAATATTAAAATATTATTTTTGCTTAAATGACATAATTTTTTTTTTTTAATAATTATAAACTTACTACCTACCCTTTTTCACATGAACGCGTAGAGATATTAAAGTTGAAATTCATATCAAACACTTCTTAATTCTAATTGCCTCTAAACTGTGAAAAATTCTAAATCAACGCAAAAATTCAAAACGCTCTAAAACGATGACTATAAAATGTTGTAAATAAATAACTTTAATAAAAGAACTTTTACAAGGTACTGGCCTACTATTTTAGTTATATTATAAAATAAAAAATATTAACTATGTTGACTCTCACGAAATTACCACAACTATGATTGTTCTAAACTGAACGGTTTGCGCGAGAGTCACTTCCAAAGTATTATAATGTGTCCCCTCTCTGTAAGTTCCAAAATAAGATAATATTAAAACTAAAAAAAATATATGATGTGCATTACGCATTACCATGCAATTGGTTTGAACGATATCTAGTAAGTAATTTGATTTAATACGTCATAAATTGTAAACCGCTACGTTTGTACGGCGGAACCCTCGGTGTGCGAGTCCGACTCGCACTTGGCCGGTTTTTTTTGTTTTACTGAACTTTTTTTTTTAATCGAATGTGTATTTTTTTGCTTTTCTAAAAAAATATCATGCATGCGTGCCAATGGTGAGAAATCAATTTGATGCAATATGAGCAGTGTAATAGCACAGTAATAGTATTCCGAATGCGATTAATATAGTGATTAATGGTAAATTATACGAAAAAACTTTTGACGTATACATATCCACCTTCCTTTGAAGCAATACTGACCAATAGCCTAATCGAATAGCAAATAGGTACCTACTATTCGGAACAAATTGCTTTATTCGGTAAATTGTAAATGCTTGTCTTTATATCCTGCGATTTACCTCATTGTTCAATGAACATATTTTTGTTAATTGTATTCGATGAATGCCGTTGCCTCCCCAACACGTCTGGCCAGTCCAATCCCCCCTTATAATTCCTTGTTGTAACTAAGCTTTCAGTAATGGGGTGACTTTTTTATCTAGACTACTAATACATACATCACATACATGTCATCACATACATGTCATCACATTAAATCAATTCTTCTTCTTTTCGTGTCGACAACAAACCTACACAGTGTCAGCCCAAAACTCCGCCACAAGAGTGGCGTTGTCAGCAGCACTCATCAGATCCTCCTGAGTGCATCAATCCATTTATCTTACGGTAACTATTTATACCTAATTGCACATTGTACTATAAACTAAGGCAACTGTCCTAATTAAATTTTATTTATTTATTCATAAAACTATACAGTCATCATTTATAATTATGTTACATCCAAACCTCTAACGCCTCTTAGTAATTCAAAGATGTTTTCACTTTAAGATGAAACCTTAACTATTTGAAATAGGCGCAAGAATTTTCATTCAGTTCAAGCGTTTATGTTTTACAATAAAAAGAAATACATACGTGTACTCAACTAGGTACCATTTTAGGCAATAGTCACTTTTGGTAGTAAACTTCTCTCAAGAAGCATCGTGGACAATCTCTCACATTTTATATGGCACTGACTATCATAAACATGAAGATTTTAACCCGTATTGAAGTGTCAAATATTGACCTTTCCATATCTCTCTGAGGTACAGTCAGAGGGCTTAGAGTAAGTTTACATCAAAAGTCGTCACTAGTGAGCGCGTAAAAAAATTACATTTTGTGTATGACGGATTGTACAGCGCCCCTAGAGGAAACTTTCAAGAACTAAAATTTTCATATACGTATTTTTAACGCGCTCACCAGTAAGAACTTTTGATGTAAATTCACACTCAGCCCTCGGTAAACCAGCTTTTTTGACAAGTCCTCCTTAGGTTCTTAGATCCGGCTCCTTTTAGGTCTTCACTGTTATAGAGCCGGACTAAGTAATTGCCTTGAATTTTCTAAAAGGCGCATTCTTTTATCTACAAACGTCGGTGCAAGTCGGCAAAGCAAAATATTAGGTATTTTGTTACATAGAGCCAATATAAGATATTATTCCAGATATGTAAGGGTACCTACATAAACCAGTTTAGTATCAAACAGAAAGTCGAGAGCTAGATAAAAAACTCCTTTCATTTTCCTTTGTAGTAAAGTCGAATATCTAATACATCAGGATTACTTATCCGGAATAAAATATCCATTCAGAAACTACGGAGGTGAAGGTCGGAACTATATCCTTTCTTGTCTAGTATCGCTTGGACCATCTTCGCAAAGTTATCCGCTCCAAAACCACCAAAATTTTGCTTCGAGCTCACTCGGAGAATAATAAAATGCTTAAGATTACATAAAGGTAAATCCCTTTTATTTAATTTTCTCATAATACACATATTACATATTCATACTTTTAGGAAGAGATATGGTACCTATTGAACGTTTCATCCACGAAGACGCGCCCTACCAATTTTTGTTGAGGGAAGCGCGGGATTAGGGGAGTTTGATCTGAGGAATCCGAGCGTCATTATTGTAGTGCGTGTGCACTCATGGACTTAGCGTGTACCGATAACACTCAAACATTAGCGGAACAATGGTGGGGCGCGTCTTCGTGGATGAAACGTTCTAGTAGGTAAGTACGAGTATACTCCTAGATGAAAACTCGGCCAAAGAAAAGTTATGTACGACAACGCCAGCATTTTAGCCTGGAGATTACGAATTCCAATCTCGCTTGGGTACATAAATGTAACCGTGATAAGCATAAGCACTTAGATATACACGACGCCACTGACGTGTATTGTATATTAAGTGATATTATTTAAGTATTTTTGCTTTTCAAATCCCATACTTATGCTCTATTTACTTTAGGGCTAAGATAAGATTCGTATGATAAATTAGTCATCATCATCATTTCAGCCACAAGACGTCCACTTCTGAACTGAGTTCTCCTCCAATAATGTAGAGACTGGCCGGTTGGTAGCGGCCTGCATCCAGCGCCTTTCTGCTACCATTATGAGGTCGTTTGTCTTGGATGGATATACTACGCTACCAGTTAGGTATGTAGTCTCCACTACAGAACCTTGCTGCCTTTTTGGTTGTCAGTTTTGGGTGCTATATGTCCTTTGCCACTTTAGCTCGCTTATATCAGACTATATCAGCGAATTTAGTTCATTTGGTATAATACATAGCCAAAAGTGCTATGACGAACCTGGATAAGATCTGGGAAGAACAGTGGTATTCGTCGTACAACTAAGATACGATTGGTCCGAGCCCTGGTATTCTCCTTATTTATCTCGTATACGGTGCCGAAACTTGGAGCCTGAGAAGCCGCGATAGCAGTAAAATCGATGCTTTCAAGATGTGGTGTTGGCGGAAATAACTCCGCATACCCTGGAGTTCCATGCGAACCAACGAGTCCATATTAAAAGAGCTCAACATCACCACGCGGCTCTCCACTATATGCCTAAAGCCTAGGTACCCTCTGTTTCTTTGGACATATTATGCGGTCTCCAAGGCCTGTTCTGGAGAAACAAATTATCTTGGGACAAATGGAAGGCAGACGTGCTCGGGGCAGGGCACCGACGAGATGGTGAGGAAGGCGGTGGGCGGGAGTTTGCATCGTGCGGTCCACACAGCTTATGACCGCAGTCTGTGGAGGAACACTATCTGTGGTCGCGATCCTCATCAGTGAGGGACCGAGGAAAAAGAAGAAGGTATAGCATGAAAAATCTAACAAGTTTAATTAATGTTACATAACAGTTATATTATCTGTTTATACAGAAACTGAATAAACAGTCAGAAACAGACAAAACACACAGTTGTTTGAAATCCATTGTTATATAGTCTGCGCACAACAAAATGTCAGGTAGTATCAACAGCAGGGCCTCGCCTTACAATTACTGGCAGTGAGTACCTTCAAATTGATAGTCAAAGCAGCTACTTAGCTGAGTCACTATCTGGAATTAGTGTGAACTTTACGAGAAATATAGAGTTGTGGGATGTCAATTAATCGTCTCGTGTTTGATTGCCTAAGCGTGGGAGTAATTTCCTTATTTTGCAATAGAAAAGCGAGCACTTTGAGCCCGTCAAGTGTCAGTTAATAGTGCTATAGGAAGCGTCAATACTAATTGAATTGAATTGAAAAAATTTATTGTCAGACCGGGGTCCATAATAGTGTTAGTAACAATTTTCACTTAGCCTATGTTAGTAAGATACAAATAATGAAATATGAAGCCGCTTACATAGCACTGGAGACGTGCAAGCTAAGCCAGCGCCCCAGCAGCGGCGAGTCCCACCTGTCAGCCAATGCCCTCAGGATGCCATTTGTACTGCCGCGGAGACGCTCTAGGAGCGATGCGCTCCGCTTCCGAATTATCGCGTGGAAGCCGTCGGTGTGCGCTTCCGCAAACATGGTTGACGCGTGACTAATGACGCATGACTAATAAAATCTGACAAATGTAATTATTTTGATGAGTCATCTGGCCTGGTAGATCGTCTGTCAGTCAGTGACTATATTTCCACCTCGCAATCCCACCACTACAACTCCTGTGTAGCCAAGTTCACAGGACAGGACAGCTTGACCGCCGATAAAAACCAACCAGTGAAGGTCAAATTTGTCCCAGGAGAAAGTTAAACTGTCATTGGACCCGCAACGAAATTAATCAGAAGAACATAGGAGGAGTTCGAAGTTAAGGTTCGACGTCTGTCTTCTGTCAGGTAGGGTGTTGAAGTACTTATTTTTATTTTTCGGGGCTCTATTGAACATGATCATATTGATCATCCAAGGTATTCGTGAACCGTCCATTCTTTAATACTTTTAAGTACAGTACTGATATAGTGATATAGTTGGTTTAAATAAATGTTTCGGGATTTGCTTGTCATAATTTTTTAATATAACATGTTGAGGTTGACATACATATCAATTGGTCAAATCTAACTCTGACTGTGACCTTGACATTATTCTCACGAATACCAAGTCTAAAGTTATAATGTTAAGAAATGATTAAACCAAATTAGATCACGATTCCCCTTTTTATATTGTGGTAATACGCATTACTTCCTGGTTCTATAAAATGAAACTTCACTACCAATAATTACTTTTTTATCTTTTTAAAAAACTCACACAATAAGTACCAACATGGCTTGAAACATTGTAATATTCAATTATAAAATTACACGGAAGAAATAATAAGCAAAGATAATTCACCGTCATTATTTAACTATAAATTGTTATTACTATTCGAAAAACATTAGGAAGATTTTAATGCAAAATATTACAAACATTTTAGGATGAAATTCATATTATTTCATTTAACTCTACAAATCACGTAGAGAACTCACTATAAACCATTTCCGCTTTTCTATACCAATTTGTAGTGATATT
Organism: Ostrinia furnacalis; assembly: GCF_004193835.3. NCBI lineage: Eukaryota > Metazoa > Arthropoda > Insecta > Lepidoptera > Crambidae > Ostrinia > Ostrinia furnacalis. Next base: position 502,715 of record NW_021130405.1, on the reverse strand, counting down.
CTGTTCTACTTCTACCATAGTCCTTAGTTCTTCTGACATTTTATTTATTTTATTATTTCGTACACTACAACGCGTAATATGTCCAACCTGCTTCTGATTGAATTGTGTGTGGATTTCAGAGTCCAATACAAATGGGCTGGATGGAGGATCTGCTGTAAGTATATAAATCTTTCCATTAGGTTCACTCACCGTAAATCTTTGTTCCAGGTAAAATATTTCCTGTTGATATATTATTATTTTGTCTCGTTATAGTTTACTACTTTTGTTATGCAGTTGATTTAGTGATAAATCAAGCAATGTCGACTGGAATGTCCAATCTAATATTGGATGTAACTTACACATGATTTATTATTCACAAAAATAATAAAAAGAGTCTGTGGATACATTGTATTCTGTCTTATCCAGAAGCTTTTTACTTGTATAAGTAGGTAAGTAAGTGCATTTATAAAACCTTTTGTTTTTCTAAAAATACCTACGCCTATCATAATATTTTATGCTGAAAATCATTCAGGAAAATTATGTTTGTCTGTCCGATTTCGTAAAACCTTTTTTTTTATGCAAGACAAGGCAGGTATTTGACCGCTGTCATTTGCCAAACTCAAACCTGTGGTGATTTGAAACCTCAGCATTCAGTGACGTTGCAAAGGATTTTTGATTCCCATTCGGATTAGCTGGAACCATCGATAAGACTCGAGTGCGATGAGACCCAGAGGGTGGACGCCGCCATATCGATTCCCTTTGACTCCCGATCAAGAGAGGCCCCGCTTGAGTATCTTTGTAAAACATCCATGGACTTTTACATGTGAAAAAGAGTCTTTATGTAAACCAGGCTTGTCCTTTCTATATTTTTTAATTATATTTATGTACTAAAAAAAAAATAGTACTAACCCAAGTAAGGATTGTCAGGGAGGGGCCTGACAATCCTTACTTAGGTAAGTACTAATTTTTTTTTGTTGTCCTATATTTTACTTGCTTCATCTAAAAACTCCCCAGGAAACATAAAATCATCACCTTAGCCGCTTGTTTGTATCCTTACAATCTTTTCCATCAGGTCGACCTCTGTCATGCTAAGATTTATTACACCAAAACTGTTTTGGTTTATATGTTTTTCCCACCATTATATTTAATTTAATTGAGTCACTTTTAATTATATTATGTTTACTTTATCTTAATGTGTTTTAGTACATTTTGTAGGCTACAATATGTTACATACAATATGCTAATGTACAAAAAATTCAAAGTCACCCGTTTACCGCAACCATGCATACATTTCGATTGGATTAACCGATAAGGAGCAACGTAATCTCCTTTTATCTTAAAGTTAATTTCCGAGTGGTATCTACTTTAGTCGAGGATCTCCTTATTTGAAAAAAAAATCACAGCCTTATTTGCTTTGGCCAAAATTATGTAGAGTTTAGGAATAGAAGGGCTAGCTGTAGAATTTCAATGCTTTGAAACCCGAATAAGTATCTATGTCAAATATAATAGTTTTATATTATGTAGGAAAAGATACCTAAATGTTATATTCAATGAATCATAGTCTTATTGAACAATTGTTTTTATACGTAACTATAGTAAAATTGAATCGGCCTTATAACAAAAGTGAATAAATTGTCAGAAGTTATTCGACTAAAATGAGTGCGATATGAATGCCAATTATAATTACAAAACCGTTAGCTTCAGTGAAGTAAGTTAAGTGAGGAAAACTTAAGCCTAGGTAATTAAATAAGTCTTAACAATTCATAAAACATATTTGCATGAAGTTTGCAAGTGGCTCTACCTCGATTGCTTTTATGCATTTATTGAAATTAGTTCAGAAAATCATCAAGAAAGTTTTGGGGACATGTTCAACTTTTTACATAAGCTTCGAGCTGCGTCATTCTTTTTCGGACAAAAAGTCGCACGTGATACAGTCGAACAAGCTGTAACAGTGAATCAGAGCAGCGTACGCGCCGACGCGTCACCTCATTGAGCGACTGTCAAGTTCACTGGCAACCGTTTTTGCGGTGTTGTGCAACCTTGCCTTATGATCTGGTACAGTAGACAGCAAATCAGGTGTCCATTTTTGTCGCAAAGTCACCCTTATTACAACTACAGAAGATGCCAGTGTTGTATTGTTATGCTGTCCGTACAAATTCAATTGTAATGTGCCAGGAATAGGGAAATAGGCAATTGATTATGTTATTGAAATTTTAAAATTATTATAATATAGAACCCACTGAAATTATTACAGTTTGATACCAAATTTAAATAATATACGTGAAAATAAGTAAGACGCATTCAGCATGTAACCGCAATCTTGAACTTATAAAAAAACTTACTTACTCAAAATTGGATTTAGACTTATCAAAGTTTCAAGCTTTTTATTATTGGGTTTAAAAAAAACGATCAATACGTAATACAATAGTTATCGTTTTAGTTACCTATCGTTTTATTTCAATCACTTTCCTTATCTATAACACCAATCGCTCACAATGATTGAAATAACCATTCATCAAAAACAAAAACACCCAACAAAAGTCAACATTGAAGTAACTCTACATTGTTCCCATTTACTATTATTAGCAAAGTAAACCAAGACTAAGTCTTAACTAGAACTTTAAATCAAAATTACCCCCATTAATAGTCAAACAACAAGTCATATTCTCAATGGCACACAAGTTTTGTAACCAAGTCGCGTGACACGAGACACATTGCATTAAACTAAACATAGTGTGTGAAACTTTTGTAAACACCACTGTAACTTCGAAGTTGGTGTATTGTGGAGTGTATCCGAACTTCATGCGACTCATAAAATCTTGAATGGTATTAGTCAGCTAACCGAATTTATGTTCTGAATTGGAGTAATTTAGGTGGCTACTTGGACGCTGTATCGGATATTGCCTGCTCTTGTAGATTTTATTGACTTAAGTTGTTATTAGTTTAATTAACTTTGCTTAAATGTTGACTATAGGAAAATGAAGTCCAATCACAAAGTAGGTATATTAATATTTAAAAAAATACAGAATTAATAAAGTTGGCTCTCGATCGAAAACTACCATCCTCCTTGTGAAATATCGTAATATTTTTAAATATTGATACGCCGATTGTTCGGAAAGTGACAAAATGTAACCGTTGTGACATAAATCTTACAATAACTGAAAATATATTTTAGTGATCCTATAAAATATTAACTGTCTAACTAATACAACCTTCGTAGCTTCTATAAACGGCGGCAAATTCCCACGTACCTACACTCAATACATATTCCATTATCATAGTCCTTACACTAAAATTAGTAATGATCCATTGATAGTATCAAAAGTGTGTTTTGATCCTCATAACACCAGTGTCCCTAGAACCTCCAATTTGTAGCTCTTTAAGCCCCAACTACTTAAGTTGGTGCGAGGTGTTACAGATATAATTATACGTATTTGATTTTCATGTGTGATAGGCGTCTGATTCCCTTACACGTGTTTGGATTTTACCACCTAAATGCCGAGCGGAGGCCAAATTAACACTACTTTAATAATATTAAGGGAAAAGTGGATGTGTCGGAATTCAGTGTGTTTGTTAAATTTTTATGCCTAAAGCTAATGAATTTTTTAAGTATTTTTTTTTTACTTTGAGGGACATAGGCAGAAAAAACATGAAGGGAAGGGTAGAAAAACAGCGAAAGATATTATCCAGATTTCAAAAAGCAGAACGCGCTCGTTGGTCCTTCTGTGATAGCATGGAACCCTAAGCGGTCGCAAGTGACCGCGGTACCAAAATTGATTTCGAATGTGTGTCAATTTGCTGGTACGTTAGATCGAAATAAATTCTGAGAAGTCGCGGGAAAAAGTTAGTTCTTATTTTTTTTTTTTACTTAAATTATTAAAGAACATTGTTTTCGTGATATAACCCCAAAAAGTGACTAATAGGCGTGAAAATTGTTCTTTTATAGCAAACACACTCGAAATAAATGCAAGGATGTATGCCGTATTTGTAATAGCAGTATTGTACACTTCACTGTTCGTGAGAACTGTTGCATAATGGAATAAATTACCAGCTGTTGAATATTTCATTTGTTAATTTATCAAAACGTATTAATTAAAATACGTTAATTAAATTGATATAAAATGACAAGCTTCTGTAGTTTTAAGTACATTTATTTTTAAGTGGAAATAGATAACATTAAATATGTTAATTGAAACAACATAAATTCATTTCAGCTGTAGGACATTTACTGGAACCATTTATTTTTCGATTGGACGGTTAGAAGTGGCCTGCACCCAACCTTTAAAAAGACATCTGTCAATCAAAATTTGGGTAGACTGCCCCGTAGGCCGTCAGTTCTGCCTGCTATGTGCACTGCCCACTGCCACTTTAGCTTGTTTAACTTTTGACATATTATGAATGTTTAATTGGGATAATAACTGTATCAACACATAGGTGAACTTCGAACTCCTCCTATGTTTTACATTGCGGGTCTAATGACAGTTTAACTTTCCCCCGAGACAAACTAGACCTTCACTGGTAGGGTTTTTATTAGCGGTCGAGCTGTAGTTCCTGAATACACAGGAGTTGCAGCGGTGGGAACAAGAGTTGGGAATAGACCCTTTGTATACACCTGTCTTTTAAAAGAAGTAACGCGGCGCGTGTGAAGCTACCCTTAATAGGTTGTTAGCATTTTCCATTTCATTGAAAAGTAATCGTTAACGACATCGTTGGTCCGCTAATGGGTCATTTTACAAAATACCTAGGTAAGTTTACTGGTGTAAAAGTAGACTTGACAAAGCCTACAGGGTAAATGGCGTTTTATTGATGAAAACGTTTGAAGAATAGTAGGTACTATTCTTCAAAACAAAACTAATGCTCTCCACTGAAATCGTGCTACAAATTCCTTTACATAATTTGTACCTACTTTATATTATTAGCTCAATATCTCGGAAACATAATCATAGAGAATGATACATTTAATATAACCTTTGAGCTTTATCTCTAATAAAATGCCAATGTTTTGAACAAAGAGTTGTATGAATCACTGAGGTCAGTAGGGCGTTGGTAAGTAAAGCAATGCATAGTATAGCACTTACACAATATGTACGGAGTTAGCAATAGCATAGCAATTTTTTTATCTTTGTTTACTAAAAATCTATACTTATAATAAATCTGTAGAGAGGTCAATTCTGTACATGAAATATATTTTCAAAATAACTACCTATCAGGGGGTGATTAGTGATCGATACTGATGCCAAAAATGCAATCAGTAAAATTTTTGTCTGTCTGTCTGTCTGTCTGTCTGTCTGTCCGTCTGTATGTTCTCTAGAGAAACAAAAACTACTCGACGGATTTTAACGAAACTTGGTAAAATTATTCTTCATACTCCTGGGCAGGTTATAGTATACTTAGGAATTCCCACGCGAACAGGAATTCGCGGGAAAATCCTTTTCAATGAAAAACCTAAACCGCTTAAGTTAGACGCTTGAAATTTGGCATGCAGGTACCTTAGTAAACTTAAAGCTTAGTTATAACAGGATATTGCAAAATTCCCACGGGAACGGGAGTTAGCGGGAAAAAACATTTGTATGAAAAAATCTAAACCGCGTAAGAAAGGTAGATGAAGGGGGTAAAACGGGATCCACGCGTACGAATTCGCGGGCGGCCGCTAGTATATCATAATCGTAGAAACGCGTAGGGGTAGAAAAGTCCACGAGCTGGATAAACTGTAGGTAGTCCATCTGCTCGGTGGACTATCAATCTGGTGGAGGTCTCGGGAAGGACCTGGATGCGGGCAGCGCAAGACCGGTCATTGTAGAAATCCATGGGACAAGCCTTTGTCCAGCCTAAGCCTAGGCGCAGACCACCGACTTTTAGTCGGCCGATAGTTGGGCCCGATTCTAATTTGTATGAAGAATCGGCCGATGCCAAATCGGTGTAATGTACGCACTTTCATACTTCTCCATACTGATTAACAGCCCAAGCCCAACCCAACTATCGGCCAACTAAAAGTCGGTGGTCTGCTAAGCTTAAACGACATTATGTCAAATTGAGTATGAAACTTTATCTATTAATTTATTCTAATATCGCTTTCAAACTAATATAATCTGCTAGTTAAAAGTTTGAACGTGCACCGATATAATTTGAATGAAACTTTTAGGTACTTCGGTAGTTCAAAGTGTGTTAGGTTTCCTTGTAACATTATTGTTTAGCTTACAATCGATTAATTGCTCGTAGCAATCCAAGGTGCAAACTCTAGTAAAACTTTCTTAAGTTTCACTTAAAAACATTTTTTCAGTGTAACTTAATTAAACTTTAATCTTATTCAGTGTCTTGGAAACACATCAGACACAAAGAGTTGTTTGTTTATATTAAAAAAATCAGTTCAGCAGTGGCTCTAGACAAAATAACATTCGTCATAGATTTCATTGATGATGTCAACATGAGGTGAACACCGTCAGTTTATAATAAAACGCGTGACATAGTGCCTAACTAACAGCTTGTTGGGTTAGGTTAAATTGTAGCCTAACTACGTCAGTTTATAATCTAACGGGATTCACAATTTTACGGTTAATAACATTTCGTACATCTTCTGTTATGTACAACACTTGAGGACATAGAGAAAATGTTACGTGTCTTACGCTACCTACAATCTATCTTTGTTCTATGTAATTACACTGACAAGTAAGCAAATAGGTATGTAAATTACACTTGTTACACAAACTAGCATGAGTCCTAGTAAACTTAAATGTCCCAAAGCTATGGTCAGATGTAATCTAAGTTATAAACTTGCTAAGTGCCTCGTACAAGCCTCTACTACTTGGAATTACTATTACGATTCTGAGACTAACTTCAACATTAAGAAGACATTATTCCCACTTGTTTTAGGGATTATAGACAGCTCTTGAGATATAAATGATCAATTAATCATCATAAGAGCCAAAGCACACGATGCTTTGCGGCGCCGCACTGCAAAAATTTCGCCATATCACGCGGCGCTGCACCGCTCGTGTGTCCGCCACAGATTTATATGTAAGACGTCGCAGCGACACCGCTCCGGAGTCGCATCGCCGCCGCAAAGTATCATGTGCTTTCACTCTAAGTCCAAGTAACTCTAATAGGAATATTTGGATTTAATGCCTACAGTTATTTGAATAGTCACTTGTTACGACATTACGGGAAGAATCCTTTTCTGTTCTGGCAGAACCACACACCCAAGACCTGAAAAATTCTTGGGAAACAAGAAACAAAGCAGAGCTTTGAGCGAAGGTTGCTCTTTATCATATAACTTTAACGGATATACGCGGTAATAGACACGTAATACTGATCAATATTGTAGTATCCAAGATCACCAGTAATTGTTCATAATAACCCAGCTATGATTGATTTAACAATAAATTACTCAATGATGTAAGTAATATGTTCCCATAAGGGTATTCGGCTATTAATGATTCACCGTTCTTAAGTGCTATTACGGTATTACTTAAGTAATAACCGAATTAGGTGTTTGATTTTCCAGTCACTTCATATTCCTCTGAGCCAGACATTGATTTGGGTTACTAATTACTATTAAGACCGCTGAACTACACAAAGAAAGGCTCTATAGTTTGACGTAAACATGAATAAACCTTTACATGAGTAATAACAATTAATCGGTAATAATTTTCCATAATAAACTTGTGTCGGTACTTCAGTTACGCGTGATCAGCTCATCGTCCATCTACCTGTATTATGTCGTCCGTTCTTTGATCGTGTTATCTCATGATATACAGGGTGATTTTGCAAACAATATATTTAATAAGCTCTATAAAACTATTTAACAATACTACTTTATCTTAATTATTTCTAATCGTGGTATTTTTCGCAAAAAAAAATATTTAAAATCGAACTCTCGGTTGAAGGTTAAGACCTATTTTCTCGCACCATTATATCTATTAAGCTTTGCAGAAAAAAACGTACACACAAGTGTGTGTACGTTTTTTTCTATGAACGAAGTAAATTATTTATTCACCTGTGCCAATTCTGACACCGCGGCATGACAGCGAATAAAAAAAAATTAAAAAAGAAAAAAAAATTTACGTAAATAAATCTATTCTGAGTCGCTCCTAAAAATTTGGACACTGATTGCAAATTCACCCTGTATCTTATAAGAGGTCCTTATAAAACCTCTCTCACCTCAGATCCTCAGCTCATTGCCACGTCCACTTTCTAAGCTTTGGCGATTAAACCTAATCAGCTATAAGGCTAAACATAGACAATGGACACATGGCGTATCTAAGCGATTCGCCGGAGAGCCCCGTGCTATGGAGTTAACCAAGGTGATTGCCGCCGAATATTCACACACATGGTAATGATTGTTGTGTGTCAAGGTCAAGTGCGTATGCCACTAAATGTTTAGTTCCGTTACACCTGCTCCTTGAATAAAACTGCTACTTCTTTTAATTAGTGTACATTTACTTTTCAAGTGTTTATGCGGACTTAGTGACTCTGGATTTGATTAACAGATGGGATAACATAATATTGTATCACCTCGTGTATTTGTTCTCTGTTTGGTTAGGATATTAAACACTTTTCGTGACAGTAACCCAGACACAATAGAACTTTTTATTGTTATGACTACTATAAATACATTGACGCGTAAACTTGATTGTCCGAAAAAATATGTTTTTACGGAATCTTATAATGATACAATACTTTGGAATATAATATGTCAGATGATTTATGGACTATGCCCATTGCTGTGCCCTCAGGAATTACAATGTACAAGAGAGAAGAAGAACAGCTTGAAAGGATTCCTGCATCCGTAACGTCAATAAGTAATAATATAATAATAATAATAATAAAAAATCTTTATTTTTCTCTACAATCTAACTGACATAAAAGTATTACAATAAAAATAGTACATCATGTATATAATAGATTGTGAGAGACTGGTGTCTGAGCTAGGCGAGGAGCCTGTGTTACAGAGACCAGTACTCTCATCTCTCGGAGGATCCGTTTGTACATACAATGTTAGAAACACGCAAAAAAGTCTACAAAATTGGAGATAAAAACTTACGAATTACAAAATATAGCACTCTAAGAAATGTTTGAGATCGCGCTTGTGTGAGTGTGTGTGTCTGTGTATGTGTGTGTGGTGTGTAAATACCACGGACAATCAAAACATGACCTCAAAAATGAATCATAACAGCGTACTCTCATAATATCCTATCCTAGATAATAAGAGGTTTAATCATTTAATTGTAGGTATCGCTAATAGCGGTTGATCCTACGGGTGTTATTAGGTACTTAGATAACTAACAACATCTAAAGATACCATATTTCAGTAATCTTACTAGGTACTTTAGTAGATATATTAGAGAATAGAGAATCTTACTACTTACTAGAGTACATAGATCTGTCCTATTCATTTAGTATAAGGCTTCTAGTACCTACACACAGGCACGTTAGAACACTAAATATTGTTTTTAAAATTACATTGTTTAGAGCTACTCGTAAATGCCGGCGCAGCGTCTTTCCGTTCTATACATGGCCAGAACGCACCCATAGGAAACTGCTCGTGTATATTTCGGAGTGCCTGTTTGTAAATCTGTAACTCCAAACTATACACGAATTTTGCGTACTGATCGTGTATAGTTTGGAGGAGCTTAGTAAAAAAAGTCATCTCCAAACTATACTCGATTAGTTTCTACTACACCACTTACACTTGACTAGAGTGTGTTTAGTTGATATTGATTTAGTAAAATTCAGTAAAATATGGAACTATATTTAAAATTACATTTATTTGATATTATTACATAAAATATTATTATTTTACTGAATCTATAATAAATCTAGATTTTTAAAACTATTGTAAGTGGTTTTTGAAATTAAATTGATTAGGTAGATTTCAAATTAAATAACAATTTAATTAATATGAGAGAGAGTGAGAGAAGAAAGTTCAACGCGCATTAAATACAATATTATGCGAGACTTTAAATGCTAGGTTTGTATTGTCGGCCGTTTGGTGTAGTGGTTCGAAGTGGTAGCGGGTTCGATTCCCGCACAGTACAAACATTTGTGTGCATGAACATATTTGTTTGTATTGGACTGGGTGTTTTCTATGTATAATAAGTATGTATTTACAAAAAAAAGTATTTAATTATGTTTATATCCGTTGTCTAGTACCCATAGTACAAGCTTTGCTTAGTTTGGGACTAGAAGCGCAGTGTAAAATGTCTAAGGATATTTATTTATTATTTATTTTATTTATTAACTTTTATCTCAAGAACAAAATCATTTTGACATATTTCCATACCTACAATTGGTGAAATATCAGCCCCAAAACAAATATCTTTTCTATGGCAGAATAAGAAACACCAAAAAATCCTTTATCAAAACAATGACACGTGTCGTAAGATGATTCAATGTTTAAAGTAGACACGCAGATATGAATTAATCTATCTATATAAATAAAAATGAATTGATGTTCGTTAGTCTGATTAAAACTCGAGAACGGCTGGGCCGATTGAGCTGATTTTGGTTTTAAAATGTTTGTCGTAGTCCAGGGTAGGTCTAAACGGTGAGCAAATACGCGCGCGATATTGTTTTTCTGTAACAGACAAAATTCCACGCGAGCGAAGCCGCGGGCGGAAAGCTAGTATATAATAGAAAGAGAGGTCAATAAGTCAAAATGACTAGCATGCAACTACTCGCGTATAAATTGTAATCACGCACTTATTACATTACATACATGATTAGTCCGTATGCGTACTGGCGATGTATATTTTGGAGGAAGATAATTGACCTAAGTCACTACAAAGTATACGAGAGCAGTACGCAGCGTATGCGTACTGGTCGTGTATAGTTTGGAGGAGCTTAGTAAAAAAAGTCTCATATCCAAACTATACTCGATTAGTTTCACACCCTTGCGTTCTGGCTATGTATAGAATGGAAAGACGCGCCGGCGCATGATTGGGAAAGCCGAACGTAAAAGTAAAAAAGTACTTAATCCACTAACTTCGGCACAGCTTTTTTGACATAATTACTATATCTATTAGGTATTTTAAAAATCCGGAAATGAAAACACAGCACATACCAACATTACCAACAATGTACTTCTAAGGTACTACTTAAGCATGTTTTACACTAATGACATTCTCTATCGGCCATTGGTCAAACCCTAAGTACAAAATGCAAAGGCAAAGGTGACCAAAATACCACAACCGAAGAATTTTTTAACAACTCCATTGACCTTTCCATTATCTCACAAAACAATAGGATCGCGACTGACTATTTTAGGGGCTGGCCGATCACTTCTTTCACCATTTTTGCAAACTTACTCCAAGGCCTGTAACAGTACATAAACTCACCAATTCTTCAACTGTAATTAGGTACTTCTAATTAAGTAAACAACTATTTTCGACGCAAATTAGTGAGAGGATTTTTTTCAGTAATTAGCCCAATTTCAATAACGTTTTTGTTTGTGCGTTATTGTTTTTAAATTACGCGGAAAATAATTAAGATTTCTAGATTAAAATCATGTGTTCTGATTTTTGCAAGTTAATTGAGTTATTTTGCAAATTATTCACATTTTATCTGTAGAAATATTTGCGTAGTATTTTTAGTGTACAAAATAACTCGCGAATAAAATTATACACACTAAGGGATATTAAGTTACCTTTGGTCATGAAAATGAGTTTTTTCAGGAAATTATTCATAACTATTTTAATTATTCCGTGCTAAGTATCTTGCTTTAAAAAGTTGAGCTAGTTCTAGATCACAGCTAAAATAAATCTAACGTTCTTAGGAGTCGCGGATCGAACGATTTATCATGCGATCGCTGCGAAACGGTGGTAAGCTTTGATACTGTTTCCAATGAAAATTACGACCGACTATTGTTATGGAACCGTAAAAAAGACGTTAATTAGAAATTTTGGTGTAAGTAAAAGCAAGACCACCTATCGAAATTAACACCAGCATAACTCAGACCAGAATTCGGGAAACTATTGTTTCGTTTCTGATTTCGGTTCAGAAAGGGTTACCTACTTAATATTAAAGAAGGCTTCGAATGGATCTATCACAAGATGTAGGTTTTGTTGTTGTTTGAGGTACCTATCAAAATCATATAATTAGGAATAACCTAGATAAAAATGACGAGATACAAAAACCGGGAACAAATGAAAACACGCTCTTACCGCGTGATATCATCGCGGATCCCGTGCCCGATAGCAGAAGCGTTACTACGACGATTCTCACTCACAAGTGCTGTAAACAACCTTTAAATCGTCCTTCTGGCTAAAGGCCTCCATAATTGATAATAACTTAGAGTTATCGTACCTAATGATAGAGCCTAACATAATTATCATTATCGATTTACACCACCAATTCCAGGTTATTGGAAATCGTGTTTACGTAAGATTTGTTAATTGTAATGTCTAACCTCTTACAATTATCACAAGGATCTAGACAAGAAAATCTCTGACATAAACTAAATAAGAACATTAATTCCGATTCCTTACAACACAAAATGTGTTTTGAAAACGTTCTCAATAATCAGGAATCGTTGGAGATTTGCTCTTTAACACCGAGGCCTCCAACTCTATTATGCTGTTATCAATCTGTTACTGATCGTAAATGGAAATAATAGTGCTATAAAAATAGTTTGAAGCTTAACTCCTGTCATTAAGAAGTGGACAAAAAGTCGACATATCCGAGGATGACCACTCTAAGATCACACAGTTCATTAGTTTTATCTGTATTAAATCATCAATATTGAGTGGCGACCACTAGTGGGCAGGCCTCCCACTAGGTGGACCGACGATCTGGTGTAGGTCGCGGGAGGTGCCTGGATGCAACCGGTTTTTATGGAAATCCTTGGGGGAGGCCTTTGTCCAGCAGTGGACGTGTTTCTGCTGAAACGAACGAACAAACGATATTAAATCATCACTTTCCATCAGGTTAGATGACGTAGGCTAAGAGCTTCCTCTTTGTGGTTATAAAAAACGTGTAGGTACTACCAATAAATAGACCATGAGTTCTGACGAAGTATGATAGAACTACCCCCACTCGTGTAAAGGTTGAATAAAGGACAATAATACGAACATCAGACCTCCCCAAACCATCTAGCCAGTCGGGGAACTGTAGTGAAAAAAATTGGCCTCTGGTAAATTACAGAGTAAGTACTCAGTCAGTTATCATTTGTGTTCTGAACCAAACAGGATTTCCTACTGAAGACAAAATAGATTAAACTGTAATTATTTAACTTTTAATCCATTTTATAAGATTAATCAATCTACCGGCTTCGACTAAAGACCGGATAAAGCCATCACTTCAGGCAGATGGTCGTTTGGTCGTCCCACGCTTCGCTTTTCGATGCGCAGTCTCCATTCAAGAATTCCATTGAATGGGTGATCCGACTAAAGCAACCAGCATAGAGCAAGGAGCCATTTGACTGCATGCTTGTATATGTATATCGTCTTCAGTTACTGTTCTAGTTAGTGCAAGAAGCATAATATTCAACAGAGTATAACTTAATAGAGAGTACCAATGTCCGGCACTGGCCAGAAAACATAGCGTGGGCAGCCTCCTGCTAGGTGGACCGACGATCTGGTGAAGGTCGCGGGAGGTGCCTGGAAGCGAGCGGCTCAGGACCGGTCTTTGTGGAAATCCTTGGGGGAGGTCTTTGTACTGTAGTGGGCGTCTTTCGGTTGGAACGAAGGAACGAACGAAGTTTTATGTTGACAATAGCCGAAAAGTGAAGGTAACAGACTGGCCGTCTCGAGATCCGAGGAACGCTTGTTCTAATCCTGCCACTGGACTAATGCGGTTGAGTTACAAAAAATCTTTCTCGATTCAAGACTCATAATGCTTTCGTCATTGTCTCAGCTTAATAGTAGGGGTAATCGGTACGTAACAGGAACATTTTCCCATTTACCCGCGATCCTTTGTATTCGATCTTGGTGGGCTCGATAAACACACGACCGCGCCTTTGTGATACACCCAATTTCTTTGCCATCGTATTTCAGCTCTTATCTGTTTTGGACTCTCCAACGCAATACATTATGAGAGACAGTACACTAATCCTGAACTCTTAGAGTTCAAGGTCGCAGTAAATAATGTTATTTTTTACTTTTTGCATTGTTAAGCTCTATGATTTTAGGGTAACGCCTCCATTTTTCATTCGTTAAATTAAAATTTACTGCTGGATGCTCATTAGCATAAAAAATTCTTACTTGCGTGTAAGCTAAAGTTCTACAACCTCACAAATGCTTTGCATAGAAGATAGATGATAAAATATTCTAAATTCTGTTCTAAATTGATAAAAACTGCACTGTGAAACTATTCATCAGTTCAAAACAAAGATGTCGCTTTATGTTGGCTACTTGAAGAAAACCTTCCATTTGTTTACTCACACACAAAATCAGGTCATCTTCTCAACTTCATCCAAGTTTGGAGTTAAGGTTCTAAGTTGCAACAAAACAAACATTACGTGAAGGTGTGAACAGAATACAGCTCATAACTAGAGCGACCTTACCAAGGACGCGTGCGCACCGATACGGCTTTTTGTTCAAAAACCTTATGTCGGTGTGAGGTGAGGTTTATTCACAAAAAATGACAATTTACTTTGACAATGGACGGTGTAGAAATCTTGGACAAATCAATGCCAGCATTTTCCCATAAAGTTTTGTCCACCATATCGTTGTTATAATGATCAATCAACAGGGTTTTCGTTCCTTCCGAGGTTACATCATTATAAATAACTTTGTTAGATTTACCTAAACATAAAAAACATTGCCGTACAGTACCTAATTAAGTTATATTTAGTCAAGTTTTCGTCATATGACAAAAACTAGCTTAATAATTAATATTTTGTAAGTTTTTGTGTTCAGCGTTAGATTTTTGTTTTTGAAGGATGATTTATGGGCGAAAACTATAGGCTTAGTTTTTTTATTGTCTTCCATAAAATTTTATGAATGTAAATCTGTATAATATAAATGAAATAAATTATGGAGGTCGAAAACGCCTTCAAATTTTTTGAAGCAAAATTGTTTAAGAATATTTTTTAAGCAAATAAAGAAACGGTTTCTGTTGATCGATTGATGGATAGGTCCTCACAGGCTGGAGCCCTCAGGATAGAGATGAAATATGGAATATGGATATAGATGGATTACAAATCCTAGATTTCACAAAACACGAATAACGCGTCGAAGAAGAATCCAATACCTAGTTGTTGCGTGTTGCGTAAACCCACGGAAGGCCTAACAATCCTACAGCTCTATCTCCTAATGGGATCTAGGAACATATTGCAATTAATACAAACAATGTCTGCGAACGCAACAGTTCCTAGTATGGGAGGGATAATCGTTGTGTCGAAACATAATTTTGGCTTGCCCCAGATTGAAATTCTTCAAACAAATCGGACTTGTTTGATGATTATTCTTCGAAGGGCTGCGTGGATTTGACCGTTTACTCTGCTATTGCAAAAGGTTAGCATTGTTCGAATGAACTTCAACGATTTAATTAGCACAAAGAACCTTTATGAAACCGCGATATAAACATAATAATATATTATTAAGTCTCCAAAGAGTCTGTAAGATAAATCTTCATCAGGTTTATTTTCACCGAAAAAATGTTCCCCCATTAACAATTAGTGTGGTATGAAGTTAAAATAAGAAAATAAATGGAAAATTAGTTTTTAGGGTCAAAATACCTTTTCTTTAACATTGTTTTATTTTATTTTAAAAAGATTTCAAAAATGAGGTTCTTAATTATTCATCTACAAAATAGTGTTTTAGATGACAGGCTGAAGAGGTAAGCATTCCTAATATTTGGAGGTTGACTACTTCTATATCTAAAACCCAGCTATACCGGTGTCCCTTGTTACAGTTTTTTCTTCACCGAATTCCCTATGCATACATACATACTCCGACACCACCTGGTACCTAAGATTACGAACAATTTGTTCCAGTACTATTAATCTACAACTAACTAGTACTTATCTTGCTAGTTAGTAATTTAATTAACTTTATCTAACACCTCCAAGCCATGATAGTCATCCATTGTAGTAATAAAAACGACCCAGGTCATCATAATGGGCTACATTATTTAATTTATAATGGAATAATCATTTTGTGAGTATGAATGTATGACAGATATGGATGAACCAGGTGTCAAGTTGACACCAAGTGGGATTATTTATTACTTCGATGCATTTAAAGTGCAGCATTATGCTGTTGAAATTAGATAAAAAGTTAATTTAGTTATTCGGATTTCTAATTTAACTAGAGCTCTATCATTAAGGATGTGTTTGTTTAAGTTCATAAAAGTTTAACGTTATCCATTATTTAAAAGTTTCATTTTTTACTAAACTTCGATTTAAATGTTTCTTCTTCTATTCCCTTCCTACGTAAAAAGTCAAATATCTGTGAAAAGTACGAAAGTTTGCAAAATCTATTATTAGCTCCCTTAGATTCAAATTTTCAAAACTTCAAAATTTTACATAAAAAGTATAATATCCAATTTTAATTATTACAACCGACATATTCGTCACGACCCTTTTTTAATAAGCGGGGAATAAGTAATCAAGCACTGGGATTGTAATTAAGGCAACTTCCGCTTTATTGTTTTAGGTTAACGACTTAATTAAGCTGAAACTTTAATATTAAAAAATTACTTCCAAGCGGTAGCGCGTAAGTGGAATTGAAGGAAAGCAAAGACTTACTTAACTTAGGACTTCTATTTTTAACTTTTTCAGTTTTGAAAAGCTTGCTTACCTAAATCATCATCATCATCATTTCAGCCACAGGATGTCCACTCCTGAACATAAGCCTCCTCCAATGACTTCCACATCGCACGGTTGGTAGCGGCCTGCATCCCGCAGCGTGGGACATCCACCCACAAGGTGGACCGACGACCTGATAAAGGTAGCAGGAAGGCGCTGGATTAATTACATACTGCTCATTAATTAGAATCATCGTGACGGAAATATAAAACCTAAATAGTTAAAAATTAATAAAGGGGTCCTACATAATATACTAAAAAGCTGTTCTGGTCAGGGATAAGACTTGTTGATTTTCGTGAAAGAATATCCAGTAAATCCTGAAAAATAAACATAAACAACTGGGTCTACCACCCACACGTTTTCCCACAATTTCTTCCGAAGATATCCCTCGAAATCTGTTTATTTTAGAGACCAATAATGTTAAAGATTTTTATTACCTGCCAATGTGTCTGTTATAAAAAACTTCTTTGCTCTTTACGCGGCCTTTAATGCCCGTTTTCACCATCAATCGCTTATTTTTAAGTGACCCCTAGGGTAACACATATCAGGAATTTTGTTTACATAGGGGTCACTTAAAAAATAGGGATTGGTGGTGAAAACAGGCCCCACAATATTAATTCAGATCACCTATATGCTATCAAAAGAATCACATCATCCCTCATGTAACTCCAATGCATCAGGTATCCTTGGCAGCAGAAAAATGTACAATCTTCAGCACATCAAGCTGAAAAGACCATCTTATGCGGTTGCAATAGTTTCTATTTTGCAACAAAACTGTACAGTGTGATGTGCCTTCGACTGTACAATAATTGGCGCTGTACACTGGCCGCTTCCAGCACATAGTATAAAAGCAAACTGCGCTGGAGCCTGTCATCAGTCAGTCAGTGTTCAGTGCTGTGCAACTACATAAATATACAACATGAAATTTTTGGTAAGGATTTGTATTAAAATAGCGGCAAATGTTAAAGTCAAATCAGAAAAATACTAACATTTAAAAAGTTTAAATTAAAACAATATCTCACTTTAAAAGATATAATTATTGCATATATTTTCAGTTATTTTTATTTATTTCTAAAAATTAACTTTGAATTTTTGTGGCGATACGGTCACAAAAATTGTATTACATAGCCATACATATTTATACCATACTATGTTTTAAATACAATTTTAATAACATAACTACTTAATTATATTTATTATATTAAAGTTATGTTTGTAATAGGTCAATCAAAATACGCCTTTAGGACATAGGGCGCCGCACCCTATGCGTGATTGATTGCAGAAAATAATATTGCGATATAACCCAAAATTAATGTATGTACTAACGTACAAATAAATTGAACCACTTCCTTTCACAAATCATGCCTTAGCTTTGACATTTGAACTTTTCCAAATGTAAATCAAACTGAAAGTTTACGGTAAACTGAATTTATAAATATTATCCTTCCTCAAAAGTTAACTAAAGATTAGTTTAGGTGAATCTTAACAAAACAACTTGTTGTACGTAACTAATAATCATATTGTTGCATGTAACTAATAATTGTCTTCTTCCACCGAGTTAATTTCTTACATCGCATCAATTTGTAATGTATGCTATAAAACATTAAAAAGTTTCATCAAAATCCGTCCAGTTGTCTTTGCTTGAACGTATAATAAAAAAAGCTCTAAAGCATTCGCCTTTACAATGTGAGTATAGTTTAATAGATATTATACATACATAGTAACATAAAAATAATTAGAGTGCAAAGTTCGCGATGGTATCTGTCAATTTATTAGATTCAAGTAACTTTTATCGCACTAAAATACTTATCGTAGCATATCATAACCAAAAAAAAACATTGCGGTTTAACAAAACAGATTTGTTAAAAAATCTTATTAGTGTATTCTTCTTTATAATTTGAACTCAACAGAGCATAAAATAACATAATTTTGCTAAGATCTAGCTACTGTGTCATAATCTAGATAAACTAAAATAGTTATTAACTGCTTGTTTAAGATCTAAGATAATAAGCTGTCAAAAGCAGAATGTTGTTATTTTGGCATCTTAACTATTGTTCAAAAATAAACTTAACTGGCAGTTTCAAAGGTTAATTGAAAACCAAAATTCATTATTTTCGTTCACTAACTTATCTGCTAAATGAGATAAGATTTACCTAAGTTTTCCATTGATCTTTAAAAATAGCTTATAAAATTATTTTATTAAATAGTCGTGCCCACGACTTCGTACGCGTGAAAATAGTTTGAATAGTTAGTCCCGTATTTGCAACATTTTTCATTAATGGTTCATATTTTATAAACTATACGTTCCTATTGGTGGTAGGGTGATACTATTCGTAAGTATAGCTATCAATCTATATAGCCTTACTCAATAAATGGACTAAAATATAACAGAAAAATATTTTTTCAAAAACGAACCAGCAGTTCCTGAGATTACCACGTTCAACCAAATAAACTTAAATAAGATATAAGTATAGCTCAACATTTACCTATTTATACTAAATATAACCTACCAGAGCCTGCCTGCATATCTTGAATAGGGTGAAAAAAATGCATACCAATATGCATCGAAACGACAATCACACGTCTATTGCGATAGCAATCATGATTAGCCGTAGACAATCACAACAAAGAGTTAATTGTCTGCACCAACGGTAAGGCTTTTGTAGCCTCATATTGTCCTTTGTCTAAGTATGCATCGGAAGTGTGGCGCAAGCGACAAAAGTGTCTGGTAAGGTGACACACTACAAGCTGTTGGCACATAGGCTTCAATGGTAATACCATACCATATCCAAATAGCTGTGGAAATGTAGCAGGCATGAATGAATTTGCAAATGATTCATGATTGTAGGACTGTATGTACGTACGTATTGGCAGTGATTTCTGAAACTAGCATTTTACATAGCTCATATATGCTCATCATTTCAGCCATAGGACGTCCACTGCTGAACATAGGCCTCCCCCAATGACTTCCACATCGCACGGTTGGCAGCGGCCTGCATCTAGCCCTAAAATAGTACACGTTGATTGGTAAAAACAAAACTACTCTGAAAATATTTTTTTCAAAGTAGAGTTTCGTACACTTAAAAAATAATTTCACTCTTTTAGGTTTTCAAAATTGAAACTAATTTTTCTAGATCCAATCTACTACGAGTATGAGTATATTTCAAGATTAAGATTATTCAAAATGATGTCTGTGTTTTGTCTGATCGTGAAACATATCATACAGTGGCTAGTAAAAGTTACAGTTTGTATGTCATAAATGTTAAAAACCATGTCATAGGTATATTAAAACCCTGTGATTAACACCGCAGAACTAATTAATAGTAATATTTCACTTACAATAAAGTCACGGACATTTTTAAACGCATACAATGCTTGCTAAACTCATAAACATCATCAAATTGAGATTTTAAATTTACATGCAAATCAAACCCCATTGTAATTAATGTTGTCTTTAATTTCAATGGATTCAATTATAATTAAGTGTCCTCTCGTGGCACGGAATACAATGATTGCATACCTCCAGCAATTAATTAATTAGGAATTTTTAATTACTGTTGTGCGTATTTCTGGTTATATTAAATTAATTTGTCATCATTGTCATTGATAAGACAATTTGTTGTTTCTGAAATAGGTTATTTTTGTTTTAATAAATTAAATGTAAATCATAACTTGTTTTGTTAATAATTACTAAGAAATTCTGTAGTAATTTATGTCTTTTTAAATTAAATTTTTTAATGCCCGTTTCCACCATCAATCCCTAATTTTTAAGTGACCCCTATCTACCACAAGTCCACAACTAATCTTGAAATGGACTAATAAAGACTTCAAGGCAAAGCGATCTTTGCATCCAAGGAACATTTTCTAGATCTAACATAACTCATATGTAGTTGTAGGTATATCATTAGTTACTTTCATTTATTTCAGTTTTTTTACAAATTGCTAGATAGACAGATACATGCTAAATGCTTAGAAACGTTACCCTTAAATACTAAAACGACTGCTTCTTCCAACAGATCGTAGCCGCTCTTGCCATCGCCGCCGTGTGCGCGGAAGAAGCCAAGAAGACAGAGAAGCGAGGACTAGCCGGGCTCGGCTACGGAGGCCTCGGCTACGGCGGCCACGGCGTCGGCTATGACGGCTACGGCTACGGAGGCGGCTTGGGATACGCCGGCGGGCTCGGCTATGGCGGTCTTGGATATGGTGGATACGGTGAGCCAAACATCACTAAATCATCGTCATCATCATTCCACCGCCTCTGTGGTCTAGTGGTAAGACCACCTGCTTCAGACGCAGAGGTCCCGGGTTCGATTCCCAGTGGGGCAGATTTTTCTGTTCGGTTTGGTTGGTGGTAGGGCTTGTTCTAAGTCCATGACAACAACGTTAACAGCATTATTGTCTAATTTATTTGGAGGCAAATGGATGATTTAACCAACACTTCCCGCCCCTGGCAGGTTTGGGAGGCTTGATGTTCGCATATTTGTCCCTTCATCGTCTTTCAGGATTTCCACGGGTAGAGAAGCTTTATTATTCCAAGGTCTGAAAACATTGAAAAGGTTAAGAAAATAACACACAAATTCCACTAGTACCTGAGAATAAATCGTATTTGTTGAATAACTTCTACAAGATGATTTTCTTACAAATTTTATAAAATACAAAGGAGTAGCATGTTTCGTATAACAACGTTACCGCGGTAAAGCATAAAGTGCTACCTTAACCCGATTTATAGCTGACATCTAACTTTCTTCCTAGCCTTTTTATAGGAAAAATCTTATATTATTAAGACGGAAACTTACTAGCATAGTTCGTGATTCAATTTTGAATGAAATGAATCTGCAATTTGTAACAATTCAATTAGGGATCAACTCATAAATTCCTTGGATATTTGGAAAAACTTGAGTTCGATTCAGTTAAAATTTATATTGACCTTTAAGTTCTGAAAATTTGATTTGGAATGATTAATCTTTAATTTACGCATTTTAAATTACTCCAAATACCTTTGCCTATTGGCAACCTACATTTCTATTTACACCAACAATTTCAATTCCGCACTAATCGTTACTCGGGAACAGTACGATTGCAACAGTTCGGATCTTCGGCAATTAAAGTTCGAAGTAACGTATAAATTTTAAAACTCAGATCCCAAAGCGAACAAGGGATACGATAAACCAACATTAGTAGTGCAATAAAACAGCAGTTAAGTGCACCGAGAGCAGGGCAAATCGTTCCAAGAGATTAATACCGGAGCAAAATGAAATGGCCGTTTCCAGTGCTCATTATCTCTTGCGAACTATCCCGATCGCGGACAACGTTTCATTCCACTTTAATCGCTATTACGAAACAATAAGGGTGTGTTGAACGCGATTCAGAAACAGGGGCAGCGGTAATGGTCGGACATTAGAATGATTGCTTGTCATCCATACTTACTATTAGACATTAGACGACTTCATGAACGTGCTCATTATATACGGCTTTGCTTTGACTTGCACTTATCAAAAGGTGAAAAATTTAACTTTATCAAAAGTTTAGGTACCTACCTGCATTCGTTTTTATAACTCTGTCATACGTTATTTTTCTTTTATGAAAAAGATAGTAAACTATCTTTCTTCCAGGTTCAAATTATCAACATATTATCAAATGTATAGGAACAGCAACTTTGATAGTAGAAAAACTATA
The DNA here is from genome assembly GCF_004193835.3 of Ostrinia furnacalis. Lineage (NCBI taxonomy): Eukaryota > Metazoa > Arthropoda > Insecta > Lepidoptera > Crambidae > Ostrinia > Ostrinia furnacalis. The sequence goes on along the minus strand of NW_021130405.1, from coordinate 480,316 downwards.
GATCCTTGGTTGGAACCAGGTTTTGTACGTTTCTTCAGTAGTAAATTTCGAGACACGACTGGTGAAATATCAATTGAAAGGTGTTCAAGTAAAGCCAACTAGGTATTAAATCACTGTGAGAGCATTTAATTACTGGAACAAAACAACTTAATTAATTCATACATTTGTAATAAGCTTAACCACATCTAGAGCAGTTCACGAGCAGATTACATTGTAATGATATAATTTCATACGCAATTTAACAACTCCTTCATTAGAATTCATTGCATTCATGTAATCCTGATTTAGCGCCTTCATGTAATTATAATTTTATATAATGATCATGGGAATCTAATATGACAAAATGACTTGTCATGGAATGATTGAAGAGCTTAAACTTCAATGAGACTAAGCTTAATTATAATCATTATTTTACAACATCTATAAGGTTAGGATGACTTTGATGACATATTTTTAATATTTTTCAGAAACCCATTGGATTAAAATGTTTGTTTTTGGGATAAATTCTTAACCAACAGGAGACGTAATTTAAAAAAGTTTAGGCTGAGGTGCACCGCCTTAATTTAACCTTAATAATATCAATAACCGGTGCTTTTTGTATTGAGTTTGACAGATTTTTGACGTTTGTCAAAGTTAAAGTAAGACGGTGCAACTCAGCCTTAATTATGCACGGAACATCCTGTATAATGGTTACAAGAGTTACAAGTCCCCGCTGACCGCCACCGATACAATGTCACAAGGTGTAATGACATGTCGTGGGAATATTACAATCCTTGGCATACAACTGGCATAATTACAGAGTGACATAGTACCGGCTAGATAATTTGATTTTGATGAATTGTCTGTTTATTAGTCTCTTATAGCTGACGTATAGACAATAAGCATTGCCTTTGCCTATAAGGAATACCTAACTGGAAAATGGTGCTCTATTGATGAAAACCAGTGCCCTGAAATGGTAGTACCTTGGCTAGGTACTTATTGCAACTAAAAATATGGCTATATACCTTCAATGTCAGCCACGATAGCCGAACGGTAAATGGGGTCGGACTGGCCGACTCGTGATCCGGGGATCGCGGGTTCGGTCCCTGCCGCCGCTCGACTATTGTGATGAGCTCACTCGTGACACAAGCAAGCATATTTAGCTTAGTACGAGGGGCTAACGAGAGTATTAGTAATTTGTGTAATAACAAATACCAATAATCTTTTTTTTATAAAAAAAAAATGTAATAAAGCCATTTCCGGGAAAATAATTTTATCAGTATCCCGGAAATGGGATTATCATTTGGGTAACAAATTACCTATTGACATTTTCATTTTCTACGTGTAACTTCTGAGAAATTGATTGGATTGTTTATCGAATCATAAAAAACAGAATAATGCTTTCAATTACCTAAGTAATTCATCAATGAACAGCTTGTATAGTAACGTGAAAAAATATTATACTCTAATAGAATTTAACCTTATATTGTATCGGTATAAAATACGTAACATTTACTGCTCGTGACTGTACCAGAGTATCTTTTGTTTAAATTACATAACCTTACAAAGTACAGCAGCGGTCACGCGAATAAAATACAATCTATTATAACGTTTTTCCGGTTAAAATTTTGTCGACCTTCACATTGGCTATTCGATTATACAAATTCGACACGCTTTGTTCTCCTTCACGGACACTTTAGCTTAACCTTTCCAAGAATTTCTACCTGAATGAGATTCATGAAGTAATAAAAACACTTTTAGACGGTTCCTAGGATAGTTTTAGGTCGTAACACGCTTCGGTTACTTTGATTAGGTCGAAAGAAGACTAACTTCGAAGAGCTAAGAAGCTTTTGAATATTGTCTTGCTAATGGTCTCTACTTAGGCTGAGTTGCACCATCTTACTTTAACTTTAACAAACGTCAAAAATCTGTCAAACTTCATACAAAAAGCACTGGTTTTTGTAATTGTTACGGTTAAAATAAGGTGGTGCAATTCAGCCTTATTCAGACAGACTTTACAGTCAATCCGTGCCGTCATCTCCTCTTTGTAGGCTATAATTTATTCTCACAATCGCACTTTTGCGATGAATTCAGTAACTATGTGTTACTGAAAGAAAAAACATAACATTCACTTTTAAAACCATGAAAATTCTTTCAGCAGCTGCGCCAGTGGTCAGCAAGGTAGCGTACACCACCAACCACGGTCTCGGCTACGGCGGCTATGGCTACAACGGCCTCGGCTACTCCGGCCTCGGCGGCTATTCCGGCCTTGGTAAGTATCCAACATAGCGTGTGCAGGCATCCTACTAGGTGGACCGACGATCTGGTAAAGGTCGCGGGAAGTACCTGGAAGCGGGCAGCGCAGGACCGTTCATTGTGGAAAACCTTGGGGAGGCCTTTGTCCAGCAGTGGACGTCATATGGCTGAAACGAACGAACGAACGAAGTATCCAACCAACATGGGAACCACGTGAGACCCTTCAGCACAATGCTACATAATAATATACCATTCAACCACATGAGAACTCTATCAACGCTTACAAAGCCATATTGTTTTAAACAACTGACATTGTTTGCCTGGAATCCAATTTTAACAGTCGAACTTATTTACGTGCACGGCCTATCGGTAGCCGAATTGGACAGGTACCAAGGACCGAATTCGATTACGTTGCGTATCCGTAATTAGAATTTGATCCGATAACTCCGATTGTTTTGGGGCGGGCGATATCATCTGGCCGCTGAACGCGTGATTGGTATCTATGAACTGGGGTTGGACTGTCACTTTCCATTGTCTTCAGACAGTAAATGAGCAGTCTAATTGTTCTTATTTACACATAAAAACAAATTATATTATATTTTGTATTTGAAAATAATACTTTTTTTACAATTAATAGGTGTAAAAACCTACTCAGATATACCAAAATACAGAAATTTTCTTTAACCTAACTATGGCGTTATGTAAAGCAGTGTTAGTACGATTTCATTCATTAATCACTCGTAATGCCTCAATTATCCGGTGATTAATAAGTGGTTGTACTTCTTGATTCCACAGAGTAGTGGAAAATCACACTCTATGATTGAAGTGACTTTATATCAGCATACAACGAGGCTATTTTATTTATAGAAGATAGTTTGCTTAGGAGCACATGTTAAGCTACGAGTATACAAACCACATCGGCCTCAATAAGTACGAGCCTAGGGCCAATAAAAAGGATAATAGTTGTTGCAATTCACGAAGGAGTCTAAGCATTACATGGCTGGTGGCTCGCTACTGTTCGTTTTTCAAAAGTTTTGATAAACATTACACTATCGTTATGTGCATGTACACGTACACACGCAAGTAAAGCTCACTCGCCTTCGTGACTTGCAAGAACTTATACCTTGAAAATAGTGCGTTTGTCCATCATTAATCTACTCCGATCATTAATTGGTATGTCATTCAACAGGCTACGGCGGTAACGGCTACTACGGCGGCCACGGTTACTATGGCGGCCCCGCTGTCAGCTACGCCAACCAGGTCGCCTACCCCGGCTACGGCGGCTACGGAGGCTACAGCCACGGCCTCGGCGGACTCGGCTACTACGGACATCACTAAACTATCGACAAAAAAGTGTTCTTCAAATTAATTCTAATACTCAACTATAAATCAAATTACACTGCCACGTAACTTATTTACTAAATGCACGATCTTTGGCCGGCTGCGTTTTAATGGGCTTAAATCAATAATTCAACTCAAGATCTTCACAGCTGGCCAAGGGTAGTCTCGAAACGAACACTATTTTATACAACGAATTGTACGAGCTTTGTAAATATTATATTATGAATATACGATAATGTAAAGTACTACGAAGTTGTATTCCTCCATGTGACCCACAATATTGGTATATTTTTTCCATAATCACATATCGATACTTCATGAAAACCCAATTATCTTGAGAAATTATTCACATACCTATTGCATATTGCCAAGAGATCAAGAAGATTGATTTTCATCAATCTTTTCAGATTCAAATTCTCTTAATGCTCCAAATAAGTATTTATTCTGCATACCTATTTACACGTGAAGTAGGTACATTTCAAACAACAGAACTTGGCACGCTAAGAGACCATAAAAACAAAAGTATAAATGCCGGGAAAAATACTCCAAACAGAACTCAGAAAGTAATAAATAATGTATTATTAGCATAACAATATTATCTTTCACCACGTTTCGAGCCAATGCCCTGGAGTAACCCTTCGAAAAAATGTGGGAAAAAGTTTTATACGAGTACTATTTATCAGATTTAATACAAAATAGGCTGTCCATCAAGCTGTCAGTATGAAATTACATCAGGCCATATTCAGATCGACTGTATCTAACTCGGCCCGGGTGTGTGGCAAACGGTGGATTAGCATAAATGAATTATTGACACCATGCAAAATAAGCGGGTCTCTAAGAAAAAATGTATTATTCAGAAAGGTAAGCCGCGAGTTGCGGATAAAAAGCGAGGTAAATGGTGTGTGGAGTACACTAAAGAGAGTTTGAAGCCTTCGAAAGTTCCGAGTCTACTGATATTCCAACACTTTTGCGATGTGAACTGTATTCTTCGAGTGGCCCATACCGCATTGCTGAGTACACTCGTATGAGTGTTTTTAAGTATATCTTTGATGTGAAATTGCGGGTAAAATTGCAGACTGCACGCTTTTATCTTGCAAAGAGCAGCCTGTGGCAATTTAATAAAGTTGGCAGAGTTTTTAAATGGAGCTGTGTAGCTCAGCAACAAATGCACATTCTGCATCTGATGCACGTAGCAAGAAAGAACCAAGTCTTAATGAGGACTAAAAAAACTGTTCTTAGTTTTATTTTTTCATAACCATCGTTTATTTTTTCATAACGTTTCTTCGCAAAAGTTGAAACAAATCGCACTAAAGTAACATTGCCATTGACTTATGATTAGGGGCTGTAAAATATCGCAATGAACTAAGAAAATAATACGGACAATTAAAATGTAAACGGTCAATGGAAACAATGGTGATAATGTGATATTATTGTTAGGTAATAAGTCTGTATAATTTCAAGCAAAAAGATGACAAAATACAATACTTGCTGGCTTCTAAAGCAATTCTGACAGTCAATAACCTATCTCAACACTATAATTTGAATTTGATCTATAGAGACGTTAGCGTAAGCAGTTCAGGCTTGGGTTTGCGTTCCACTTGGTTTATTAGCGCAGCATACAAATCCCAGCGCAAACTGAGACCACTTGATGCAGAGGGTTGATATAATTGAACAAACAATATTAATAATAGCATAACTCAGCGATAATGTAGATGAAATGTAGCACTTTCAAAAGCTGATTTAGCTTTTAACTTAATCAATTAGTACGATATACCTATAAAATATAGTTAAGAGTGTTTTTCATAAATGCTACTTTTGCCATTTTAGTAGCATAGATTACTCCCCGGTTCAATTTCAGATTTTTCGAAGAAAACTGCTCTATTGCACTATTTAAAAGCTAGTCAGTACGAAACTATGTAAAAATGTTGTTCAAAGTACCTAGCTACGCAAAGGTTCGTTGAGCCTCTAAAAAGGTGACTGTGAAACTAACAACGAAAAAATACTCAAACACTTATGTAAAAGAAACAAAAGCTTTAGAGATTAGCATCGCTGGAATAACACAGGGGAGATTGTACAAAATACGGAGCTTCCACATTGGCAAGTTGGCATGCACGCTGGCGATATGATAACGCCTGAATAAAAATAACAGGCAAAAACACGTTGGGAAAGAGCGAGAGCGTTCTCACCATTCTCACAGGCGCTTATAAAACCCGTATGAGATTTTTTTAATTAAACATGTGTATGCACTTCTAACGTGCACTGAATTGAATTTCAGTGGCAAATTGCTTTTCCGACCGGTAAAAAGCCATGTTCCCGTACGGGTGTTGCTGAAGGATCTTTTCAGTGGATTTTTCTAGTCGTTTAGAGCTCTTTCGAAAAAAGTTCTTTGATCGTGTTGATCGTCGCACAGTGCAACCACAAACCCGGTAGTGACGTTTAAGAAGCAACAGGTGTAGTTTACATTTTACAACGATATTACCCAACATTTAAGTCCGAAAAACCTCTCTCATAAATACGGAAGCGATTAATTCAGCTTTCTGTTCGTCTCCACCTCATTTACGAGAATAAATTCAATATGCTTGAGTCTAGATCATTATAATAATATTTGGATCGCAAAAACACGTCATTAGAGACAATCCATTCATGTTAGCATAACGACCATCGTCATGTTTGTCGCCGAGATAACTCGCAAAAAGTATCCTGTTCACTTAGAGAGGCGACAGCGAAAATGACTCCGACACATCAATGTTACACGCCATTAACATTTGGAATGTCTCTTTTAATATTTTACTCGAAGGTTAAAGAGATAGTATTTCAAAGGAATGTTTTTATATTACTATAATGAACCTGAAATCCCAATTGTACTTATGTTTTACTTTGTAGTAAAATATTTTCAGTTAAATAGTTTTCCCGATAAAGCAACAAATACTCTACTTATTTTTACAGGGTGTTAGGTAAATGGGTATATGAGCCGACACTAACCCATGTTAACATGGGCATATAAATGGTATGATGAAGTCAGAAAATTGATATCTTCATTTTAATTATTTTAATTTTCATACAAATCGGATTTTATAAAATTTATTTTGAATGAAAATTAAAAAAAATAAAATGATAATATCAGATTTCTGACTTCACCATACCATTTATATGACCATGTTAACATGGGCTAGTATCGGCTCATATAGGTACCCATTTACCTAACACCCTGTATATTACAAGATAATTATGTGATCGTATTCAGGTAGGACAGTTTTAATTAAAAACTTAACGTTAAAAATGTAATAAGAATAGAACTCCTATCTTATTATTTATATATATATATTTATCTTCCAATATTTAACAGCTTTAAGCCCAAAAACTCCACTTCAGCTGCTCTCATTTTGCAGATAAAAATAACGAATAGCAACGAACTGCTTATAAATTAAACTCAGGTGTTGCCATAGCCTAAAAAATGCACTGTTACCGTAACATTTTTAATTAAATTTTCACATGTCATTCCGTTCCGTGCTCGGCTAAAAGGGTTCATAAAGGCAAGGGTTGATAAATTACTACCCGACCGCTTTATTTAGTTACTAGTAAAATATAAGGGCAGTAGGGTCGACATCTTACCGCCCCCGTATATTAAAAGCATCCTGGTACGTTTATTGCTCCATGACAGGTAAACACAAAAAGTTGCTTGACTCGACAGATTTTATTCGTGCCTTTGATGAAATCTAAACTCATTCTTTTTGTTTTGGACGCCTTTACCTTTGAGCTTTAATAAAATATATTCGGGTTTTGAGGGCGTAGTAGGTATTTAGGTGAGGATCAGGGACAGATATTAGGTTTATTTCGAGGTAGGCAGTTTCAGGCAGTTTGTAATCAATAATTGCAATTATAACGCTGCCTAATTAATTGTATTCTCTACTCATACGCATGCCCTTAGTAGGGGCTTATGCTTTTGTAAAATGGAAAATTCGTAGGTAATAACGAGTACCTACATAAGTTAGATTTGAAACTGCGCAAACTGTGTCAGTGTTAAAAATGAACTAAAACTGTTTAAAGCCTTATTAAAATTAAATTCCTTTAACAACCTTACTTAAAAAAAAATTGCTAATGTGACGCTATTAACCCTAATTTATGAGTAGTTAATTCACACAATTTTCAAATTGGAAGCAATTTGCAAAATCCTGCATCAATCAGCTTAATTTATGCATAATTTAATTTTAACTAGCCATTGCAAAAGTAGAGTTAGCTATATAAGATCTAGACTTTTACAGTCTTACGTAATACTTATGGAGAGTTTAACGAACAGAAACCTACAATTTACTTTCCGTACATCATTGAAGCTTCCTAATTAAAAAATCTCGTAACAACTATTCCCAAACCGTCAAACTTTGAAAGAGTTCCGAATTACAACGCGAAAGCGCCCTGGAGGCCCATTTGCAGAAACAAACAATACGAATGTAAATTAGGCATCTATATTTAATAATACATCACTAGTCTCGGTGGGAATTTGTAAAGGACAGACGCAGGCCCTCCAATTTACGGGGTATAAAATATTGCAGTGTTTTATTATCGAAACAGTTTCCTGGGTAATGCGAGTACGCGAGCGTGAGGCGCGGAAAAGCACTTGAGAATAGATTTGAGGCCACTAAACACGTATTTAAAGACGAGTGAACTAAAAATTACTTATACGTCAAAGAAAATCACAAAAATTAGAAGAAAGAAAGAAAGATACATTTATTACATTGGACATCACACAAATACAGGCAATTACATAGACATGACAGTGGCACATAATAATGGAAGAAAAAAAATAAAAATAAAAACAAGAGTAAACTGAGCAGTGCCACCCATTGACCAACATATTATGCCCACTCAGCATATTATTATGCCGTGGCCCACAGTGAGGAAGGCCACGGCGCTGGTTTTCAGTATGCCCCATGCCGAGGGAGGGTCACGGACCATTGGTAAAATTAATAAAATATTATTTAAATGACTCAAATGCTACTGCTGAACACAGGCCTCCTCCAAGGACTTAATTAATAACCGGTTAGTATGTTCAGCAGTAGACGTCCTATGGCTGAAATGATGATGATGATGACTCAAAATTTGTGAGGACATTACAAACTTATCGTTGCAACTTTGCAAAGTAACACTTTGTCGTTTAACTTTTGCAAAATTTAATATCGCATAATTTTACTACAATATAATGATTAGGATAATTGTATTAAATTACTGGTATACAAATAACTTATAAGTCCTTTCTTTACTGTAAGAACTAATTGTACTCGTTTAACATAAAAGTACTATAGCGATATAGCAAAACGGTCCTGTTATATTTTAACTTAGGTGTAGAGTTTATTAAGTTATTTAACAAGCTTGACTCTACATGAGATGATAATATATCATTGCCACCACTTTTAAAGTTGTAACATTTTTAAATCGCTGGTTTTGAGGCCACTAAACTAGCTCCATATTGTGCTTTACATGCGGCGGTAAGATGCGGTCTCTGCCACGACGCTATATTTTAAATCAATTTCAAATCGAGTGCAATGTCGCTTGATAGCGTTTTTGCATTTCTTTACTTCGATAGGATGTCTTAATCAGTTGATAAGTTAGTTGTAGTAAGGTGCTGTTAAGTTCGAAGCCAGTTGAGGTCAAATGTTAGTGTGAGAAGTTCGAACATTCATTCCCGAAGCTTTGGAAGACTTTAATTTTTAAGTGTGTCTTATCAGTTATCCAGTTATCATAGAGCTCTACTTAGTAATTGGTGTGATATTTCATGTACATAATTTATCCTAATTTTTTAGCTTTATTTGAGTTGAGTATTTTTTAGTTCAATTTAGTGTTAATTCATTCCACTATCTTTAATCGTCGTGCTAATTTATTCAACTATAGCAGACATTAATGGATTGAATAACATACGAACACTTTCACATCTAAGATTAGTATTAAAATCTACCTAACATAATATATCACAAATTATCACCCTATTCACAAACGATGCTTGCTTAAGTGCAGCAGCAACGCTGTGTGAAGTAAAACGCACAGTGTTGAATAGAGCTCTGTGATTGGTTCGTGTGTCACTCAACCACTCAAGTATTGTCTATGAATAGGTCTTGGGACCCTGTGCGTCCACGCGCACTGTGAGGCCTCATAGTAATGTTTGTGAATACGGGTGTACCTATGTGTTTCCTCCATTACATGTTGATAGCCGGCTCGCAACTCCAGCTGTCAGGATCATCTTCAATACTAAAATATTAAAAATAGTAGTTCCAATTTTATACTTCTTCCAGACAAATAGTCAAGGCTCTTAAAATACATAGTTACTATTTATAGTGTCGCAATTGAAACTTTCATATGAGCAGGGTAATCTGGCACAAACCTAATTTACCGGCCTGCATCCTTCGTTATTTATTACGTCCACTATTGCATTTTGCGGGAGTGTGCAAGGCGTAAGCGACAGCGGGTATAAAGCAAATGTGTGCCAGGCAAGGAGATTTGACTTGGTCCTATGTCCCCTAGATGGGGCAGAGGGCGTCCACAACAGTCCTCCATCTCGTTCGGTCTTGAGCTTCGCGCTTGATCTCGCTCCAAGTCTTGCCGATCTTCTTCGTCTCGTCCGCTACAGTGCGCCGCCAAGTTTGCCTGGGGCGACCAAGTTTGCCTGGGGGGCAAGTAGGGTAGGACCCGCAAAAGGTTCCGAGTGTCAATTTTGTTGTTGCATAGGTTTAATATTAATTATAATTTAATTATTTCTTTTGTTTTAAACTTTCATGGTCACTAACATAATCTCATCTGCAAGTCTGCTCAGTTACTCCGTGACCATGGCGCTTGCAACAGTGCCGAAATGTCGGAAAGTCGGAAAGTCGAAATTAAGGTGCATGGTAGCAATCCCGTCAATAATACCTAATTATTATAATTATTTCTTTTTAAAGTGAACATACAATTCAATATTTTGTTATTATTTTAAGCGCATGTAACAGCTTTTAGTCTGAAAAGCTTCTCTCTTTAGGAACTTAGAACGGCTTAAAATTACTTATAACCGCTTAAGTCAATGCTTTGGACCACATGTAAACTTTTACCTGGCGAGCCACTTTCCTTGTGAGGGCGTAATATAGGCCTTGTCATAAAGCCAAGAGGTCATATTATTATTTTGTTGATCACGTGTTAATTTACTACCCTAGAACAATAATATGGCACGAATATTCTAATAATTGCACCTAAGCATGTAATTCAAAATTACTTAGCAAAGGGGGCCTTTTCATATTGTTAAAATTGTACGTGTGACACTTAACTCTAATGTGCTTTATTATTTCCTACTTTTGTATAACATTTATGAAATCGTCCATAAATAAAATGGTGTAGCAATGCAACACTTACTAACTTAGAATAAGAAAATAATGCTAGTGGAATATACGCTTTAAGACTCTGCTGTAAGGGTATTAAGTAACGTATTAATCTTTCTAACGTAAAATCTCCATACATAAATTTCGCGCCAAAGTTAAACACTTGGAAATAATTAGTTTCCAGGGCAGAGAAAAAGGCAAAGCGAACGTGAATTGTAAAATTAGTTTCGCCTGGAACGGGTCGGAAAAAGGCGGGATAGCCTTAACACCGTTGTGTAACAATTAATTAGAATGTGACTTATACAATTTACACTTTAGACGCCTCTCTTGGTTTTTATTAGACGACATTTGCTTATTATGAGATAGATAGGTATTCTTCTACGATTGCGCAAAATTTTAACGGCAACATTGGAAAAGCTCTATAGCAAGGACGCAATCTCTTTCAACCAACAGTTAATTTGAGTACTGTGGATGACCTAGTAATACTAGAAGATATGATTTCGTAACAAAAATGTAAGTATAATCTGATGATTGGTCATACTTATAAGAAGCCTATGTCCAAGGATTAAAATTTCAGTATGATCGTTTTATGGCTTAGGCGTGAACACGGATCTATACAAGCAAACAAAATGACTATTTTACAATACCCTAACTAGTTACTTAATGAATTACTCTCTCTGTATAATATTGCGGCGTCTCTGACACTGCTTAGTCTAAGAGCAATTAAAGCTAAGTTGAGTCGCTATATTTTTAAGTTCCACATTTTTTCTCAGCGACTGCGAGTTCACATTGCTTAATTTATGTAAATACAAACTGAGGGAGCTTGTAAAAGTTAGTTCTTTCCGAAACAACGTGACGCAAAAAACGCAAGCTCAAATAAGATTAAACTGCAGTTTATCAAGGAAAGTTTAGCAGAAAATAAATAGAGATTAGCAACGAAATACTTTGAATGCAGTCAAATTGGTAAATATTGGTAATTTCCCGTTGGCTCTATCTGCACATCTTTCATACTACAGTCAGCGTCAAGTATTTCGTGACACTCAAAGTAATCAAAGAGTTCGCAACACGTCATCTTTGTTTCAAATTGGAATAAGATACTATCAACTATTTGGTCACTTTTGATGTCGCGAACTATTTGACGCTGACTGTACAAGCGTTTCAAATCCCAACGTTCTTCTTCAATCCAATAAATATAAACTATCTTTTATCAAGTGTTCTTATATCGCAATTTTAATGCATACTCAAGATTTCGTAATCACTTTACTGAAAGTTAAAACACATTGAAATCATCAAGTCAGTCACATTGAAGTATTGACTTTTTATTTCCATAATCCGATTCAACTCTCATAGTCAATACATTCCCACCTCACACGTAACACTGGACTAGTTGCACCACAAATCTAATTGGCAGCGGGATCAGAAAGGTCTCCGGACCAGTAAGATCTCAATTTAGGTCCGTGGCATTTCGCATTACGACACTGTTAACATACAAAAGCACGCATGTGGGCACATGGCTGCCACGCCTTGCAGGAAATGTGTATGGTACGTGCGGTGGGGTGGCCAAACGATCTAGATTTTATAGGACAAAACAAAAGTTCGTACGTTCGTTCGTTTCAACGGCCATCGTCTCTACGAGCTATGTGAGCAGGTAGAGACTGTACATTTCTGTGTATTAAATTATTAAATGCCGATCAATTTTAAATAATTCATTCAAACCAGAGGGTCTGCAGCATGTATTGCGAGCAATACATGCTGTTATCACAAAGACAAGAGAGTTGCTAAGAAAAAATTTAAAAAATACATAGTTAATTGCCGCCATGTTAAAAACAATAAATTAATTATTGAACTTGGCTTGACACGCTACCGCGAGTCTAGATGTGTGTACGTAATTTCTTGCATAGATAATTAAAAACATTTTCTAAATTACAATATTGTGGTTACCAGAATATGCTATATTTAAACACATTTGCAAAACTAAACTGGATTTTATATAACTGACTAGACAGGACTAATGGACATTATAGCGTCGATTTATACATCTTTTAGTGCATAATCATTGTTACTTTACATTATTAACAACTTTTCGTTAATGAACACATACAGAAAAATGCAAAAAGATGCATGAGATCGGTGGGTCTTTTTTCATATTTTTAACTTTGTAAGAAAGGCTATTAAAATTTAAAATTCAGCTCCATCAAAACTATAAACTTACTAAGGCGGTTAATATCAGTGGTTTTCATCTAATTTTGACAGGATTAATAATCCCGTGTTAACTAATGTAGTTTAAATACCTAGTACCTACCCCTAGTACTAAAACTAGTTCAGTAAGTACGAATACTAGCCATTATCTGGAGCATGTGAGCTCCCCGTGTGCTAACCACAACATTTTCAAGCTCTAAGACCGCGCAATGTTCTACTCAATTTCAGGGTCTACGTAGGTTAAACGTTCGTGAAGGTACATTTACTTTTTAAGTGTATAATTTCGCAAAATACAAATTATACCAAACTTTAGTAACTTATAAGTCACAAATTAATTTACTATTTTATTGAGAGTCAATAGGTACGAGTACCTACATGTTTTACTTAAAATCTTTATTTACAATGAGTAAGTATCTATAAAAGCGAAAGGTCACTGACTCACTCACTCACTCATCACGAAATCTCAGAAACTACAAGTGCTAGGAGTTTCAAATTTTGCATGGATACTTTTAGAACGTAGGTGCTCACTAAGACGGGATTTTGCAAAATTCAAACCCTGAAGTGGTAAAACGGGATCCACGCGTACGAACGGGATACACGCCGCTAGTTTTCTATAAATTTATGGTATCGATATCGATTTATTGCTTTAAGATAATATATAGATGCAACTAAGTCCGTGACTGACCTCAATCTCCCCGTAATTGTAGGTTTTAAGATGAATCACGCCTGCCCAGTAAGAACCTAAGAATTTACTCGAGATGCATAGATGATAGTTATTAAAGGAATGCGAAAAGCATGAAACTGTTAATAAACTACTGTATTTTCAATGCTTTTCTGTTTCCTTTCCTTGACACCATTCTTAACTTCTCATATTACTTCTCATACAGATATAAAAATTCATCAAACTTACAAAACATGCCAGAAATGGGTACGGGAACGAGTAGTGCAGAACTTTCCATTATTTTAATTTATTTAGAATCTTAGTATAATCTGCAGACCCTTTTTTTAGTTTAAGAATTTTTGAAGCTTAGATTGTTACATAACACTTCGCTCCTTAGGTGGTTACAGAGATGGTGGTTTGTAAATCTATCACAAGGGTATAAATCGCCTTTTTGTTTTTTTTAACAATGTCAGCTTAAGAACTTTCCATTTCAGCAGCAAAAACACCAGCTTTAAATCCAGTTCCCATAATCAACCCTAAGTTACCCTGTGAAGTGTCTATAAACAATTCCAAACACTAACATACGACTCTCGTTCGCTAGAGCCCGTTATAATTTTACGGACGATAAGCCCAGGGCCACTTTATGAGACAACTCCAAGTGCGAGCTTACTCCCGAATTATGCCCCCAATTATACCAACAACTACACTTTATTGTTGTTACGATACCTCTTAAGATGTGTATATTATATGCATATGGCGAACGACGTCTTAGTGCCTGTAGAGTCAGTAGTGTGGTATACACACTGGATTAGCGTGACACACCTGAAAGTATGGTCCTGCTTTCATAAGTTTATAGAGATAAATATTGTTTTAAACTTTCATGGTCACTATCATAATTATTATTACTGATGGGATTGCTACCATGTACCTTAATTTTTTCGTGACCATGGCACTTGCAACAGTGCCGAAATATCGGAAACTCAAAATTAAGGTAATACCTAATCCCGTCAGTAATAATAATTAAGTTTATAGAGAGTTTCACAGTAGTCTGGAATATAGACTAGTGATTTTCTCTCTGCACTCTGTACCTAGTCCTATATTAAATAAGGTCAAAAGAGTAACTAAATACCTATAACCTTCTAACAATAGGATTAGCTGAAATTACATTTTTGATTAATAAGAAACACAGTACTAAGCTGTAAATTGAAACAATAACTTAATTGGAAAAACTAGTTATTTTTTCAATTATTAATGTTCTAATAGGTAGCTACTACCATATACCACTTGAAAAACGGTCATAATTATACCACTTGTGATTAGTGTAGAAAATTCTGTAGCACATTTTCAATATCTATATCTATACTTATAATAAATCTGTAGAGAGGTCAATAATTCTGTACATGAAATATATTTTCAAAATAACTATCAGGGGGTGATTAGTGATCGATATTGATGCCAAAAATGCAATCGGTAAAATTTTTGTCTGTCTGTATGTTCCTTATAGAAACAAAAACTACTCGACGGATTTTAACGAAACTTGGTACATTTGTATGAAAAACTAGCTGACCCGGCGAACTTTGTTCCGCCTTAATGGCAATAAATAAGCAGACTTTTTTTTTTAATTTCGAACGGGATAAAAAGTATCCTATGTCCTTCTCCTGGCTCTAAACTACCTCCCTGAAAATTTTCAGCTAAATTGGTTCAGCCGTTCTTGAGTTATAAGTGGAGTAACTAACACGACTTTATTTTATATATATAGATCTAAACCGCTTAAGTTAGACGCTTGAAATTTGGCATGCAGGTATCTTAGTAAACTTAAAGCTTAGTTAAAACAGGATATTGCAAAATTCCCACGGGAACGGGAGTTAGCGGGGCAAAACATTTGTATGGAAAAATCTAAACCGCGTAAGACAGATGAAGTGGTTAAAACGGGATCCACGCGTACGAAGTCGCGGGCGGCCGCTAGTAAAACATAATTGTTGTAGGTAAGTATATTGTGTTTGCGACACTACACCGAAGATATCCCGGACGTCAGCCTGTACGAGATTAGAATGGCTCTCAAACAGCTGAAAAACAACAAGGCACCGGGTGATGATGGAATCACGGCTGAGCTTCTGAAAGCAGGCGGAACGCCGGTACTAAAGGCTCTTCAGAGGCTGTTCGATTTCGTCATACTTGAGGGAAAAACGCCTACGGCATGGCACAGAAGTGTGGTGATACTTTTTTTCAAAAAAGGCGACAAAACCCTGTTGAAAAATTATAGACCCATCTCACTTCTGAGCCATGTCTACAAGCTCTTTTTTCGAGAGTCATTACGAATCGTCTCGCTCGCAGGCTCGACGACTTCCAGCCTCCCGAACAAGCCGGTTTCCGAAAAGGCTTTAGTACCATAGACCACATACATACGCTACGGCAGATTATACAGAAGACCGAGGAGTATAATCAGCCACTTTGTCTGGCGTTTGTGGACTATGAAAAAGCCTTCGACTCGATCGAGACCTGGGCAGTGCTACAGTCTCTCCAACGGTGCCAAATTGACTATAGATACATCGAAGCGCTGAAGGGCTTGTACGAAAACGCCACAATGTCGGTCCGCCTCCAGGATCAGAACTCGAAACCTATCCAGTTGCAGCGAGGGGTGAGACAGGGAGATGTCATATCTCCGAAACTGTTCACCACCGCCCTGGAAGATGTTTTCAAGCTTCTGGACTGGAGCGGATTCGGCATAAATATCAACGGCGAGTATATCACCCACCTTCGTTTCGCGGACGATATCGTAGTCATGGCTGAGACCGTGGAGG
Organism: Ostrinia furnacalis; assembly: GCF_004193835.3. Lineage (NCBI taxonomy): Eukaryota > Metazoa > Arthropoda > Insecta > Lepidoptera > Crambidae > Ostrinia > Ostrinia furnacalis. The sequence goes on along the minus strand of NW_021130405.1, from coordinate 463,742 downwards.
ACCTAAACACAATGCTCGATGGCCTCAGTAGAGCCTCTCAACAAGTGGGTCTTAAAATGAACATGGACAAGACAAAAATTATGTCAAATGCCCGTGTTGTACCCACTCCTCTGAAGGTTGGAGACACTACACTCGAAGTTGTTGACAATTATGTATACCTGGGACAAACAGTCCAGTTAGGTAGGTCCAACTTCGAGAAAGAGGTTAATCGTCGAATCCAACTCGGCTGGGCAGCGTTCGGGAAGCTTCGCGAAATTCTCACGTCCGAAATACCGCAGTGTCTCAAGTCAAAAGTATTTGACCAGTGTGTGTTGCCAGTGATGGTGTATGGCTCTGAGACGTGGTCGCTTACTATGGGCCTCATAAGAAGGCTCAAGGTCACCCAAAGAGCGATGGAGCGTGCTATGCTCGGAGTTTCCCTGCGTGATCGAATCAGAAATGAGGAGATCCGTAGGAGAACCAGAGTGACTGACATAGCCCGCAGAATCGCTAAAATCAAGTGGCAGTGGGCGGGGCACATAGCTCGAAGAGCTGATGGCCGCTGGGGCAGAAAACTTCTTGAGTGGCGACCACGAGCTGGAAGACGTAGCGTGGGCAGGCCTCCCACTAGGTGGACCGACAATCTGGTGAAGGTCGCGGGAAGTACCTGGATGCAAGCGGCGCAGGACCGGTCTTTGTGGAAATCCTTGAGGGAGGCCTTTGTCCAGCAGTGGGCGTCTTTCGGCTGAAACGAACGATATTGTGTTAGGCTTACACGCTATCTCATAACAAAAATGTATTAAACAATATACAAATTGAAGAATCCTTGAAAAAATATATTATGTTATGTTACCTGTGGTGTCCTTGTGGACAAACAAAATTAGAAACGTAATGATCATAAAGTTTTTAACACCACCCTCAATCACTTAGAACTCCAAAAAACTAATTCCATTTTTCGTTAGAATTTTTAATTTTCAATTGAAAAAGTGTCCCTTTGGTGTAATAATTTTCTACAAATTTATAAAAGAGAGAAATCTATAACACTCTTTAGATTAGATTTTGAAGTTCAATGGAGACTTTCTTTCGTCCTGAAAATAATAAGAAGGCTAAAGTAACGACCGAAATTATTGAGATTGACAAGAGTGACAGGGTCAAAGAATGTAATAACTTATTGCTACATTGAGAGTTAATAAAAAATGACATTTAATTTTAAGATTTTAATAATACTATGATTGTAAGGAACAGTTAATGTAAAAAAAGAAACAAAGCTAGTAAAATACTTGTGCAAACAGACAGCACGTTTGAGCTAATCACTATGATAACTAAATAAGCAGTAAAAATATTCAAATATTTACTAGGTAAGTACTTCATTCTGAACCGCAATCACAGTCAATTTATTGTCCTGCCAAATGCGTAGAGATTGTGATTAATAGATACCCAATACCATGACCACAATACCAATTAACAAATTAGGGTTTTGACAGACAGCTATCTTTCCCACTGGTATCTGAGCAGGCAGTTTCATAATTTTAATAAGTTATCAACTAGATCCTAAATAAGCAATATCATAAATTTTTGTTATCTTTGTATCATGGTAGTCTAAACGAACAGCATTACTAGATCCATTACCAAAGTATCAATTTCCGCGAAAAACTAAAACAAAAGGCCCACTTGAAAACAATTACACGGGTCATAAGAAACTGATTATCGACATGCGCAATGCTCTTTCCAGAAAACAAAGCGACTTACACAAGAACGAGAAAAATGAAGTGTAGATTTCTGATTTTACCTCTGAAAAGGCTGTTTTATATGGACATTTTAAAGGAGCTTTATTTTCAGTAGGTACAAATATTTAGGTATACTTATGAATATTTGCTTACTTTTTGCTATCCAAAGCTTAAAAAACTGAGTGTATAAGGTGTATAAGATGTATAAGATGAGGTAGGATTGACTATAACTTTAACCTGTGCTTCCTTTATGTATGTAACCTAACGTAAACGCATGGTAAGCACACTGTATTTTATTTTTCCCAATACCTAGTGTATTTCGAACGTGCGTGGCTGAGCCGACCGCAGAGATACCGAATCAAATTCCACAGTTAAAGAGAGTTATACAATCCTTTGCCTGAAGTTCAGGCCTACAACAAAAAGGTTCAATATTGGGTCGAGAAGCTTCAATCATGGTAGCGTTTCATCCTATGAATATTTTTGCATAGGGCAGACTTTGGCTGAAAGAAATAGCTTTCAATATGATATCCAAGTACCTTAAGGGGGAAGAAAGCGGGAAGATTGGGAAAATATGTGCGATAATATTTAGATCATCTGTCTATAAATTCATGCCAAAGGCTTCACACGAGTGTTGCTTTCCAACACTAGTATGATCCTACTTCCTACTAATATCCTTCCTACTAATATTATAAATGCAAAAGTATATGAATGTCTGGATGTTTATAACTCTTTCACGCAAAAACTACTGAACGGGTTTTGATGAAACTTTACAGTATTATTGATTATAACCCAGACCGATTTGAAAAAATATTTGCTATTTAAATCCTACATTTTCTACTAAGCATAGGCGGTACGAAGTTCGCCGAGTCAGCTAATAAACTTTATAAGTAACAATGTTCGCATGCGGTCAGATCAGAATCAAATGGCTGAGAATTGTCTCCCGATACTAGGTACGATTCCCAAGTAAAGCACACTTTAAAATAACTCTTAATAACTACATTTCTAATTACTTAATAATAACAACTAGGCCACTCTTTCAAACAACATAAAGAAGAATATGCTCGACACATTTTGATATAGTAACAAAAGCAACAAGTTTGTTTATTTCAAAATGTATCACTTATTGAGTAACACTGCCACTCCAGATAGACTAACTGACGGACTTTTTATTCTAGTTTCAGTCAAGTTTGAGTAATTTTGTGATAAAATCTAAATTTTAAGTGGTTCACGTTGAACCACTATGACCTTCAGATTAAAAACAAACTACATTTAAATGCTAAACTGGATTGGTAATAATTATGTTACAAATACCTATTGAAATAATACAATTATTGATAATAGAATCATATAGTAGAATCATATAATTTATGTAGTTATAACAATGTAAACATGCAGTTCTTATTATTAACCGACTTCAGAAAAGAAAGACGTTTTATGTTCGACTATATGGTTTTATTTACAGTTAGTTTTGCCATAATAAGAAAATCAAATTGGTTCACTATAGATACAACTATTTATGCCTAAAATAGCTTCAACTAGATACGACTTTATTGCTCTTGACCCAAATAAATCCATTATCTAATACTACTAATTTATAGTGGAAAAATATCAAGAACCTGTCGCTAACGAGTCTTCTAGAGATGTAAAAGTAAACTTGCGGTTAAAATGTCTTACATAACACTTACAATTACTTACCGGTTTCGAGTTTCATACATTACACTTGTGATGAATACCAAATGTAAAGCGTATCGTGAGAAATTACGGTTTTATGAGCCCATTAACAAATTGCCAGATTAAACGTAAGCAAACCAATTAAGGCTTAATGGCAGATGTTGCAGCATAAGGGCATCCTAAGTTAAAATTACGATGTTTTTCATTTAGTCACTGCGGTGCTGGCAATATTATGTTATCTACTTAAATTTAGTACATATGTGCCACTGCCACAATTTTAACTTTATAGATTGTTAGATAGACAGACTTTAAAGAGTTAATTAGTAAAATTGACGTAGGTAATTAATAAAACTCTAATTATTTACAAGATAATGTAGCTCTAGACCAAAGTGATTGAGTACATCTAATCTCTTATCTGAAAAGGGTAAATTGAAAACTACTCATCCATTTTGTTTTTATTTCTGTCTAAATATAAATAAAAAGGTAGCTCGTGTAGAAAAATAGCTCATCCAATTATTTAAAAGCATTTTATATTTTTTGGCGATCCTTAAGTTTCTCAATAAGGAGTCAATAAACCGAAATTCATTGATCATTTACATTTAAGGCCCTTGTCACACTGACGACAATAAATTATAAAAAAGTAGAGTTACAACTAAATACGAGTTGGCAAGAAAAAAGTGTTTTATACCGATAGTTTTGTCGCTGGGCAGTAGTTCAGTAGAAAATGTGGGACGGGAAATCTTCGCTATAGAGGTTGATCTCTTTTAGATTATTCTGACCACCAAGCGAGTAGGTACTATCTTTGATAGCTCTTGTCACTGCGACAGACTATTAGCGGCGAGATTCTTAGTTGGCCGTCTGAATAGTCAGTGATCAACTATTTATGTCTCATAAATAGATACGGCATATCAAGCTAATGAATTTTTTATAATAATTTGATGTGCTGTCTTTACGTTGAGCCTTGAGCGACAAAATAATCGATAGCAAGTCGTTTTCTTATCGGTTGAACAAGTGCCATAAAGATAATAAATCTCCCTGATTCCAGAGAGCTACGGCCTTCTAAAATTCGACAGACCACCAATCTGGAAAATTCGAGCCAGTGATCTGTTAAACTATATAACTCTTTTTTCACGCAACGCCAGTCCGTGAACAATTTCAAATATCACCATTTTATTTGTAACAGTATTAATCCTTTATTTTATCATACGAATTGGCATTGCATTGGATGTACACGCGAAATGGTTCACGCTCACTTTATACGTTTGTTTGGTAATAGAACTGGATAATGTTATCTAACATAGAAGCATAAAGAAGTTTGTTGAACTGCCAAAAAGATGCAATAGCAGTTTTTGGATATTATATTGGCAAATAAGTGGTATTATGCGCACGATCAGGTCCTAATTACAGGTCATACTAAATGCTCCTAAAAATTAGGGCTTAATGCCAAATGCATTAAGCTATAGTCTAGTCTAAACTGTTGTCAAGTTACGATTAAAATAAATAATTTCAGATATAAAAAAAATCTAGTTAAGTCATTCCCAGGCCACACTAGATACTGCTTATAAGTTTGTTAAAACACTTTCTCCATATTTTTTACTTCAAAATATAACAAAATATTTTTGTTAACTTTGTAGGTTTTCTTCTATGTTCATTTCTATCGCATAGAGGTATGCAAATCCGCCAATAAATAGTTTCCTACCGAAAATCCTCTAAATTGCGTAACCGAATTTAGTCCGCCTTGTTATTAGTCCAGTAGAATTAGCTTTTAAATCGGAAATAATTCCTACAAAAGATTTTATTGTTTTAGTGGCTTCATTGGTTGCCCATTAAGACTCTCCTAAGTTTTCGACTTCGACGGAGTTGTGCTTAAGTGGTGGGGGCCCCCGAAAGAGGCATTTTTTCGGTTTTCCGGTTATACCGCGTAAAGGACTTACCCTATCAAAAAGTGGTCTTCATGACGGTTGAAGGGCACTTAATCCTGCATTGAATAAGACCAAATTCATATGTTTTGGACAAACCGTTCTCGCGCTAAAGTTCGGCAAAGTAGAAAATATACGTATAATTAATGACCCTCTCCACGTCCAATGGTTTGTTACCCACAGGCTTCCAAGTCTTGAAAAGGGCCACCTCAACCAGTGTAACCCTATCAAGGCTTACGAGCTTGATGCGCCTATCCTTGTTCGTCCCAGCCGTTCCTTAACTGCGGTTGCTGCACCTCTTCCTGGCACTCACCTGAACGACTCTGTGTTACCTACTGTGGCTGCCCCTCTTCCTTGTATCCTCCTGCATGACTACGTTGCCTAGCCGTATGCCTGGTCTAAGGTTCGACGCCAAAAATCAACAACAACAAGTTCATATTAAAACGCTGAAGAGTTTTTTGTTTGTTTGTTTGAACGCGCTAATCTTAAGAATTACTAGTTTGATTGAAATCATTATTTTTGTGTTGAATAGCTCATACATTGAGGAAGGCTATAGGATATATACAATCACTCTACGACTAATAGAGGCGAAGCAGTAAAGAAAAATGTTGCAAGCACGGGAAATAGTATTTAAACTATTTTCACTCGTACGAAGTTGATTTTGTGGCGTCGAACCTTGGACCAGGCATATGGCTAAGCAATGAAATCGTACAGGAGGGTACAAGGAAGAGGGGCAGCCACATTAGGTAACACAGAGTCGTTCAGGAGAGTGCCAGGAAGAGGTGCAGCAACCGCAGTTAAGGAACGGCTGGGACGAACAAGGATAAGCGAATCAAACTCGTGAGCCTTGTTAGGGTTACACTGGTTAAGGCGACCCTTTACAAGGCTTGGAAGCATGTGGGTAACAAGCCATTGGACGTGGAGAGGGTCATTAATTATACGTATATTTTCTACTTTGCCGAACTTTAGCGCGAGAACGGTTTGTCCAAAACATATGAATTTGGTCTTATTCAATGCAGGATTAAGTGCCCTTTAACCGTCATGAAGACCACTTTTCGATAGGGTAAGTCCTTTACGAGGTATAACCGGAAAACCGAAAAAATGCCCCTTTCGGGGGCCCCCACCACTTAAGCACAACTCCGTCGAAGTCGAAAACTTAGGAGAGTCTTAATGGGCAACCAATGAAGCCATTAAAGCAAAAAAATCTTTTGTAGGAATTATTTCCGATTTAATCAATTTTTGTGTTTAATTCTACTGGCCTATATGGGGACAATAAATAGTGCAAACGTACTATGTAATTAATTACATTACGTTAACGTTAAACCAAATAAAACTTTAGGTACATTTAATTCTGATACGTAACTAAATAGGTATGTAACTATTACTAAAAACTTAGAGGAGTTTTTTTATTATAAAGTGGTTTAGAATAGGATGTCATTGGCATGCATGGGCAAACTTATCTGTGATCCAGATGTTTGATTAGGTATACTAGGTTCCTAGAAGGACCCTGTATACGAACTACACCCGAAACTACGAGTAGTCCAAGAATAAATAAAATGGTTTAAGATATCGTTTTGGCTTTCCCGTTTTCAAAAGACAAGTTTTTGCAGTAAAAAAAATTTCCATGAAGATAGTTGGCAACTATAAATGGAAGTGTATTTGTAGCTCCAAATATTTACTCCTGACATTACGACCCACTTATTTCAAATACGTTATTTTGTGTGCTTATTGTAGTAATGGAGGAGACAGTACGTAAGACTAGTGTAGACATTACTTTGATTTAGTAGGTATAAATTAAATTAAAGTACATTTAAAGTGTACCCTCTGATGTACCTACTTGTGTCACAAGTGGCTAAGGAATATAACAGATTTATTCATTTGCAAATTAATTTAAGCATATTTTTTTAAAATCCAAGTATCGACTCTACCAAGTTTCCCACTCATTTTTGTTAGGGACCACGACATCAAAAAGTTGTCGCATGAAAAATAATTTCTATTAAAATCTCTGCGTGTACCCATGAGTTTATGCCAAAATATGTGGTAGTAAAACGGCACCAATCGTTGTCCAAAAATAGATTTATCAATACCACCTCAATTTCTTTGTGGCACACTATCGAAAATACAGAAAAAGCCTTTCACCTATCCACAACATTCCTTTCGCTCCTGCTTCCAAATAGACGGCAGAATTGAGTTATAGCCGATTCGTCGATAGTCGATACGTATGCTGTTCTCCGATTGTTACGTCATCGCCAGCTTCGCGCCAACTAAATTGAAACATGTACGGACTTTTACACAAACTCAAAACTAGTTTGTGGACAGAAAAATACAATACGAGATGTAACAAATCGAGTTCATTGTAACTTTTCTTACAATCCAATTATCAATGGTAGAGTAGGTACAGTATTAGACACGACGACGACGCAATATCCTAAGAATCACATTTCTATTCTTTAGGTTGATTTAAACTATGCCCTAATAAAAACACAGAGTGATTTTCATGTGGCCTGTTTGGGTATCGATTCCTGGACCTCCAAATTCAAGAGAACCAAATTCTGAAACCTGTACCCTATTTTCTCCATAATGGGATCAGGAAGCCCATTATAGTACCCTCTATGTCTCTACAGAGGCTAATTAAAAAAATATTGTACAAACTCACGCGTATAAAAAACAAAAGGCATTAAAAACAGCACTTTTCATTAGCAGTGCCATGTCTTTGCTATTAACTCTGCCAACCTTTTAAGTACTAAAAGTAACAAGTACCTAACGGAGTAGAACTGTGCTTCCAAATGGTATAGTGCACTACTCATGCCATTTACCGAATGCTCACACTGAAAGACTTTTAAGTGAAATGCAAGTGAATCACAGGTGCAAAAACCAGGTTGCCAATGATAAATCATTAAAACAACTGTCGCAGATTCTATCAGACTCTATTCAGATTCTATCAGATCAGAAGGCATTTCGACAATAGTAGCTAATTTACTAATCTCTATCTTAATCAATCGCTGTGACAACATAACTATGAGACACACGCCCGGCTTTGCACAATCGCAAAATGAACCAAATATGATGATTTTAATGATTTCGTTTATTGAAATACTTTTGAAATGTTGATGTAAAGATTATTTGGTTTGGTTGTTGACTAACATTATTGAAATCGTCTGTTATCGAGCCAAAATTAACTAGGTTACTACTATAATGACCTGATTGAAAGATTCTAGTTGACCAAATAATGACCTAAGAACAGAAAATTGTGGGAAAGACTGAAGGTAGTGAAGTAATGATCTTTGAAGTATAATAAGAAATTGGATAATCAATCATGTTCATACGAAGTGACTGGCAGCAGATGAAAAAACTGGTAGGGTACTGGTATATACGTATCTTGTCGTATTATGTCTTCACTAATTTGTGTTAAAACTTTAAATCTATACTAGAGACTAACTCCCGTATTCACAAACATTACTATGAGGTCTCACAGTGCGCGTGGACGCACAGGGTGACACACGAACCAATCACAGAGCTCTATTCAACGCTGTGCGTTAGATTTGTTGCTTCACTTAAGCAAGCTTCGTTAGTGAATACGGGCGTTAAGCAAGTTTCAACTTTTCATAGTCCGGTTTTCGTGGTCCGGGTCACATATTATTCTCACAGTAAATAGTAACTTTACCTTAAATAACCGCCTTTAATTTGCCCTAAACCACAAACTGTATTCCTCCATTTTCAATAAATAGGAAAATAATTACTCCAACCACACATTACTCCTCAAAGTTCAGCCTCACAAAACCATTAATTTGTGTTAGAGCATGAATGGCAATCATTTAAGTGTATGAGAACGTGTGAATGTCCACATTAATCACGCCAACGTGACATAAGCAGGAAGAATTAATCTTATTATAAGTAACTTGTAAGTAACGTTACTTAATATGTTTGTCACACAGTTATATTAACTATCGAGATTAACCTATAGGTTAATTATTTTTTATGTTATGGGACTACTTTCACTGCTAGGTATTTTGTTTTAAGGTTATATGAATGGGGGTCATTTTCAGAATAAGTAGAGTAAACAATTGAACCTTTAAGCTTGTGAACTTTTAAGCGTTGAGGATTTCCCATTTATTTCATTTTTTATGTTTAAATAGCTTATGGTAATTTAATTTTGCAAAGTTATGATAATTTCCACCCACAAGGTGGACCGACTAAATCATAAAGGTAGCAGGAAGGCGCTGGACGCTGGCCGCTACCAACCGGACAACATGGAAAGCATTGGGGGAGGCCTATGTTCAGCAGCGGACGTCCTATGGCTGAGATGATGATGATGATAATTTACTGACAGAATAAAATATTATCAAATACAAGCTTTTATTTCTCTTCTCATTCGGTATACTCGTGCCAGAGTGGTCGTGGTCATCATTGTGTATCACGATGAGTGATGTTCCTCGCAATACGGCGCCATTTATTTATTTATTTTATTTATTTATTTATTTATTTATTTATTGCACATAATGGATACACTTTATATTGCTAGGTACTAACATACAAATGCACACCCGGTTGGGCACAGCAATACAAAATAACAGTTATTAAATATTATTAACAATAATTAAATTTATAAATCTTATACGTCTACCTACTTATAACCTATAATACAATTGCAAGTAACTTAAAATATTATAATGTTAGACATTACAGTTAAAACAATATTTACTTATTTATCAACTTAACATAAAATACTATGTTTTTCTTCCATGAATTCCTTAACATTATAAAAACTTTTACTTATTAAAAATGTCTTTAATTTATCTTTGAATATGTGATCTTTAGGTATATTTTTTACATTATCAGCGGACTGCAGCTTTCTGGGCACTTTCGTTAACCGAGCACTTAGTTGCGGCCTTGATCTGGTCTGTCCATCTCATTGGTGATCTACTACGTGGTGTAGTGGCTTTTACGATTTTTAAGGTTATTAAAAAAATTAACCACACTTAGAAAAATACTGGCACACAGTAGTAGTTTACTATGTAGACTGAATACCAAATGTGTCTTGAAAGTCGCGGTTATTAAGTCACCTAAATGCACTTGATAGTTAAAATGCCAGGTCATTACAACGTTACAGAAATCCCTAAACACGTTGCAGATACACACGGGTACGTAGAGTTTCGCAAAGAGGTCACATATCAAAAATAATACAAGTAGACTAACTAGAGCGCTGGTAGAGACGCATACCGGTCGCTGGTATCGAGTGACTGTGACTTAGTCACTACTTAGTGGACTTTGACTACTAGCCGTGTCAACTAAGACCTCATGTGAAACACCTAATATGAAACAGCTTCCAGTAAAAGCATAAAATAAATCTGAAACTTCATTTTTTACGTTACTAATAAATCATATTATTGTCATGTGACTTCTCTATTTCTTTTTGACTGAAAGTAATGACAGAGGGCATTATGAATTCTTCCCTTTACCCAAGATTCTTCTGAAGAAGATCTGTGATTTTAACATTTTATCCCGTTAACACGATACGCACCAGTCATAAATAAATTCGCAATTAAACAGTAATAAAAGTCACAGCTGAGGATATTTGAGTGACCTCCCTAGGCTTGGGACCGGTCCGGTTGCAGCGATGTGCAGTTATTAAACGAGAATCTTTTGAAACTAATATGACACATCATCCGCATCGAAATTTTAACTGTCACATAATATTCGGTACATACTATCATAAAATTAAGTAAGGTACGAGTGTAGCCCGTATTATAAAATGATTTTTAAAATTTTTAATATTACGTTTATCGTTTTAAATACAAAAATAGCAATTCTAAAGATATTTAACTAAAAGCTTTGAAAGGCTCAGATTGGTCTAGTTATTGAAATTAAACTTATCACTGGCTGCATCTGAGGTTGACTTTGAATCGGGTTTTAAAGACGTTTTCGATATAGAGCTTTAATTTTACCAGTTAATCTCGAAAATTTACAATAAAGGATCTTATAAACAAGACTTTGTGATGAGTGCCTAAGTAATTCATTGCATCACTCTAGTTAATACCCAAACCATCTAGAAACTTTAACTAACAAAACTCAAAGCCCGATCCAGTTTTCGATATAATTTAATTTTAAACCAATCAGCCAAACATCATTGCTTCTTGTATTATTCGGTCAGCAAACATAAGCACAATTACCATTAATTTTGCACAGTTATAAACCTACCACACCTATGTGTATAAATATTTTACATAACCGATGAGCTTTCGTTGAGATCATCGACCCGTTACGATAGCGAATGTCATATTATGTAGAGCACTTTTTACCAATATACATCACTCCTGCGCAACAACTTATGTGACGATACTGCGGTCCGACATTGCGGTTTTTTAAAAAACATAAATATTGTGATAGAAGTAATCTTAATGACTTTTTAATTATACTGTACACTTTTATTAGACTATATTTACATGAAAATGAGAATCATTCCTTGATATAAAAACTAAAATCTAGGTGTGCTGTTACTGAATACGATAAAGTTTGTGAGGCTGGATAGATGTTGTTTACTTCTTCACGCAAAAACAAATGAAGGGATTTCAATAAAACTTTATAATGTTAAATATCGCATAAACATCACATAGAGCTTACAACCAGTAACTTTTAGACGAAATCTACGTCACGAGCAAAAGCTGTAAAGAAACGCGCTTTAAGCTTTCGCGCCTACTATCACTCTATGAATTGTGACGTCATACATTTGGTATACACTATTTAGTATTTATTACTTAAATACCTACTTAGGTTTTTAATAGAACACAATTTCAAAGCCTCATCATTTCTGATACAAAGACGGCTAAGGTCTATAAAGTGACCTACTTTGCTGTTTACTTAGTAGAAACGAGCTTTTAAGTAAGTTTCCACCTGGCCAAGTCAATTAGCGATGAAGAACGACAGACGAGAGCTTGGCGGATGTTTGGCAACGCGGCCACGTGCTTGGCAGTCCGACTGGCGTGGATTGGCACGAGTTGGCGTTAAGTAAATTAGGGATTGAAACAAGTGAATTGAAGTTTGAAGGGCCAATAGTAAAGTTACTTATTAGAACCTGCAGAGTTCTACAAACGGACTTTTATCGGCATTTAGTTTAGTCGGGCTGTTATCTATAAATAAGTTTAAGTATGCACATTACACCGATTCGGTATCGGCCGATTCCTCATACAAATTAGAATACTACCAAACTATTGGCCGACAAAAGTCTCTAGATAGAAACAAATGAAAGATTTTACAGTCAAGCAAGAATCTTCGTAAAACGGCGTAGTAAAGACTTTATTTTAAAAATGGAAAATCGAATGATGGAGTATTCATAAATGAAATTGTCAAACGATAGGCCGATTGAACTAAGTGGAAAAAACCGGCCAAGTGCGAGTCGGGCTCGCGCACAAAGGGTTCCGTAGCAGCAAATATAATAAACTTATTATGTCAATTTATACACCTGGTGAATGGAGCCTAAACTCTCCCGATATTTTGCCTTGTACTTTTATGTATGAATATTAATTTTATATATGTATTTATAAATATTCCGAGCTAAAGAGGTGGCAAAAGCAATGGCAAACAAACCACAATCAATAGTATTCGGTTGTCGCTGAACACTTGGAAACTGAATACATGACTCCGATAGATACGGAAACAAGGCTTTTACATATATTTTTTGCGATTTTCCTAGAACACCAACAAGACTATCGTACACACGCAGTATTCCATTAATGTAATAAATACAACTCCAGTGCCCCACTAATCCCACGTCACCGTCATAAATTACTTGAAGGTGCGTCTCATTTTTAGGTACAGGTTCAATCAGTTCAGGGTGTTGAAATAATTCTAGCTCACGCGGTCTAAATGATGTGCACCGAAGTAACTTTTCATGAAATGCGCGAACCACATCATCTTCGATATAGTTATTATAATTCAGAATGTAGGAAAACGTATTATCTAAAGTATCCATTGTTAGATGATATACAATAAGCTTTAGAAATTTTAAAAACCTGCTACGAAACACTAAAATTTGCACCAAAAACAAAGGAATTTATATTATTGGGGGATTTATTAGTACGTGACCGGTTTAATAGCACCTATTAAACCAGTATACCTACTTACTTATTTTTTATAATAGGTACAATTCAATATTAAAAAGTCTCAACGCCAAATTCGACTTGCGAAAGAAGTAAATGGGAACGATGAAATTCTCTTAGCGCGCACAAGTGACAACGACGTCTGCCCTCACGTGTCTGCCCGTTCGGGTCGACGCGGTTAGCTATCTTATCCCCGCTCCCGCGCGAGACCACGCCCCGCAACTCACGCGCTGCAGCGCAGCGAGCGACCGATCTTCTTGAATCGATGTAATAATAATCTATAGGATTAACGCGTTTTAAAAATATTGGTTCGATGGATATGTTTAACCTATTATTACTCAACAATCACATTTGTAATATTAAACTTTATCAAATGCACAATGTATTTAAGGTACATTACTGGATAAGGATTAATGGCGTATTGCTTGAATAAGCTAATATTTCTCGTAAAAAGTACCTACATTATAAAGATTTTATATCATCGCGGATTTTAAAAGGTGTACAATACTGTAGTATATTTTTTGATCTATCTTATAAGGTTCAGCCATCGTTTTCAGTGTAAGCACAATAACTTAACCAAAATTACAGTTAAATCAACCTATCTCAAAAACTATAAGAGATACTTTGATCAAACCAAAAATCGTTGAAAGAGTTAATTAGCATGCATCACCTCTATTTTTTTTAGAATTTTATACCCCGTAGTTATAAAAATAGAGGGGGGGGGACATACTTTTTACGACTTTGAGAGCTGATATCTCAAAAACCGTTCACTTTAAGAAAAATGTTTTTTAGAAAACTTTATATCATTTTAAAAGACCTTTCCATTGATACCCCACACGGGTATGTACATCGAAAAAAAAATTTTCATCCCTCAGTTACATGTATGGGGGGCCCCACCCCCAATTCTTTTTTTTACTATTTAGTGTCATAATTTTGTAGCGGTTCATACAACACATATTCCCATCAAATTTCATCACTGTAGTACTTATAGTTTCCGAGTAAATCGGCTGTGACAGACGGACAGACGGACAGACGGACAGACGGACAGACGGACAGACGGACAGACGGACAGACGGACATGACGAAACTATAAGGGTTCCGTTTTTGCCATTTTGGCTACGGAACCCTAAAAAGGTAAAGTGGTTCGGCCCTTCAGTGTGAGTGGTTTGAGACGCATTAAGTGTACTTGTGCCTTCGAAGATATTAAATGAAAACACACTAAAACCCTTATTCGCAAAGTTTTAAATAATACGAAATATTTTATTTAAAATCGATTAACACGTTGAGTGCGAAACCAGGTCTATAGACCTTGTGTACGTCTCGCTTACCGTGCGGCTAAGAAAATTATAGTCTTCCTTGTCGTGCGAAAGGCATAACTTCAATTGGGTCCGGAGTAGGAAAGTGATGAATATATATCTATGATGTATTCTTAAAATAGAATCCAATGATGTACTTACCTCAATACCAGGTTTTTAGACCTGGTACCGCACGGAAGTAATAAAATGTCTTCACAATGCGAAACCAGGTCGAAGAACCTTGTATCCTGCGCACCTGGTACCGCACCCCACGCTAGCTTCGTGCAGCCAGTGTTGCCTCGCATTCGTAAGAAACGCACATGTCGACATGGCGTCAAGAGAAACAAACATAATCAAAACTGCAAATTGATTATAATTTAATTTGCTACACGATTTATTGCTAATTTAAATAGTTTTTCGTGACAAACATTTGAAATTGTAACTAAATGTTATTAAATAATATGTTTTCTTTAAATATAGCTTATTTAAGTATTTATGCACGTTTGTCTTATTTGTAAAATATTTAGACTAAATTATTAAAACATCTTTGTTTGTTACTTTTTTATTTTTTTATTAAAACTTAATTAAACTATCGATATTTGTATTTCACATCCCTTAGAATACCCACCAGACTTCCCTACTTCAGTGCGGCACAGGGTGCTTAAGCCTTGTATTTTGAATATAGCTATAATTTTTATACTAAACAAGTTATTCACGAACGCCTTCAGGTGTATGTCAATAAATGCATTATTATTAATATTCAAAGGAAAAAAACACAATATCTATTCACATGAAGCCAAAAATAAAATTAATATATCTTAAATGTTACAAGGTCTTTAAACCTTGTGCCGCCACAATGTAAGTTTTAATACCAGGTTTACTGACCTTGTACCGAAGGAATGGAAAGTATTAGAAAGTTACTGCCGCAGCAAAGGTGTTAACAAAACATGTTCATAATTGGCAAGAAATAGAGAAAAACCATTTCTTTACTTTCTCTCCGCTTATATTCAGTATCAAATTAAAATTAACATAATTTGGTATTAAATCGTATTCCCATTAAAACTAATTAATTCCAAATCCAATTATTTTCTAGGGATAAACAAATGTTTATTATTTAAAGGAACTACTCGTAATAGTTTTCTTTCTAGTGCCAATTTATCACGGAGGTTTATGTTAAGAGGCAGAGTGCCAAGTCTCACGAACACAACTTTTTCGTGTTGTCTGCATTCATCAATTACACTCAGCGGCATCTTTCTCCAGTATTAGCAGACATTCTGTAAAGCCTTTGCCACACAGCTGTGTGACATTTTTATACAAATTAACTACCCTAGAACCCTGTAGGCGAAGTTAATTTTGATAGAGCCCCAATACCACATTCTGGTCGCATTGCAGTCACACCTGTATGACAGTACTTAAGAATATTTTTTTACAAAACTAAATATAGATACAGAACACACAATACAAGAAAATAAATAAACAAAAGAGACGGCAAAATTTAAGCGTTATTATCGCTATAAAGCGATCCCTCCCAGACAACCTAGGGACCGCTGTATGTAATACATAAGTTACTTAATAAAGCCCTACAATTGAATCCTATGTAGACAAGCCTTCTGCTGGGAATAAGAAACCCTTCAAGGGTTATCTAAACGGGACTATTCCCACCTCTCGTTCCCACCACTGCAACTCCTGTGTAGCCAGGATCTACAGCTTGACCGCCACAAAAACCCAACCAATGAAGGTCAAGTTTGTCCCGGGGGAAAGTTAAACTGTCATTGGACCCGCAACGAAATTAATCAGAAGAACATAGGAGGAGTTCGAAATTAAGGTTCGACTTCCCTCCATTGCAAAGCGGATGACAGGTGACAAACAAAGGTTTAAAACCTTTAAGAAAAGATTATGCACCACGGTTAAGGGTTATCTACATAACACCTACGTTACAAAATTTATTGCCCTTAGTAGAGGTTGTTCTAAATCAGAGTAATCGTAGGTATACAGAAGATCCTAAAAATTAATCTAACTGTATAAAAATATGTTTAAACGGCCATTCCATCCAATCCTCAGTGCACCACCCTATCAACCACTCCCAAGAGCATATAAGCACGTCATCCTACCCGGCGTGCGCAAACACAAACCACACGCGAAGCTGCGCACGCGTCGCATCGAGTGCGCGTAATCAAGTGATAGTGAAATGAAGTTGACGGTTAGTCGATTCCTTTTTTAGCTCAGTGCAACGAAAGTATCTAAGTTTGGGTTGCGTAATTCAGATATAAGACTTATAAAGATGTTGCGAATTAAGAGCGATTTAGGTGCAGTGATGTGTTAATAATTAAGCATAACAATCGTGATAACAATAACAATGATAGATGATGGTTGTTAAGAAAGTTGACTTCTGCTAATTATTACTTTTTAAAGCAAAAGCTTTTAAAAAATATCAAAGCTTTCATTCAAAATACATTTATCTGATGCGATGTTAAGAGTGGTACAATATTACAGGTACAGTGAGTGCGTTTTCACATTTCCCCGCTGAAAACCATTTCAGGTCAACAAGTTTCATGATATTATAATGTATCATGATGACCTGATTAAAACTGAGAGGGCGCTCTTTCCACGGATAATTATTTTCTTTTGACTTTTTAGCTTTCATTATTAATGTTTAGTTTTTAGTTTGAATGTGTGTGTCAATAAATTAAGTTATTTATTTGTACACTGTTTCTTAGAAGAGACCTACGTGATAGTGTTGGTATAAATATGATTAGTTAACTTGACTTTAATATTTTATTAGGCAAAGTTTGCTAAAATGTCTTTAATCATCAGGTGAGTTTACTGCTGCTAGCAGCAGTGGTGCATGCAGCAGAAAAGGCACCTTCTAAAAGCAAACAGAAGACAGAGGATGCTAAGACAGACAAACGGGAACTAGCTGAAGGAAATGCGGCAGTTGAGAAGAGAGCTCCAGTTTTGCCTACAGGTAACTAATTTACACTTTATAAGGCTGGGTTGCACCATTTTACTTTAACTTTGACAAACGTCAAATATCTGTATTAAATAAAAAACACCGGTTATCGTCATAGTTACGGTCAAAGTTCGGTAGTGCAACTCAGCCTAACATTTGGTAATGACGCTTTATTGAATTATCGAGTATAATGCACGTAAGCTATAACTGATAACAGTGCTAAAAAGTTACAATAACAGTAAATAATTTCAATTTGCATTGTTATTAAGACATTATTTTGTGTATTTTCAGTTCCTAATGCTAAGTTTAATCATGTAAAGTTACATAACTAACAATAATGGTATAATTATTCAGAGCGAATGTTTACGATGTTTATATTGTAGAATCTGATAGATTTAGTGCATATTAAAACAATCGAAACTTTTTTTTTCTTATTTTATAAAACATACAATCCATTGGTTTTAGCTCTACCGCCAGTGACGCCGGGCATCGAATACGCTGACACCAAAGATTCGCAATCCGAAAAGTCTCCATCACAGGTAAGCAATTACTTATTGTTCAGTCAGATAAAAAGCACATGTAGCAAATATATTTGATCACTTTGGAGCTTAGTTATCAATAATTTGTTTTTATTAGAGTGTTGTCTTGTCAAGTATTTTATTTCATCTTTAATTCTTAACACCAAGTAAAGAGTCAATAAATTAATAATTCCCATGGTAAAAAAAATTATTATAAGTAGTATAAAGTGATTATGGATCAACCAAGTTCATTTGTTTTTCTATATTTACTGAACTAAACGAATTAATACGCCAAACGTCGATTAACACATAAACCTTAATTTGTTCTAATTATAAAGAACTTCTAATAAGAAAAATCAAATCGGACTCAGCCAAGTCAATATATTAGTTTATTCATCCATTATTGCTCTCGAGTTCGTCACACTCCTTTGTATAGGTTCAAAGGCATTCTCAAAGCGTAATATGAAATAATTGAATCTATGATGGCATTCAGTCCATGTTTATAATGCTAAGTTGTTCTTGACACATGTTGATAAAAAATTTAATAGATTTTTCCATTCTTCACCCACGTAACTGTCACAGAAAGTCTGTAATTCGCTTCATATGATCAAAGTCACAATAAAAGCATAAATATTAATTTTGTGACAGAAATAGTTACTTTTGCATTTATAAAATCAGTAAACTAAGGATGTAATAAACAATTTGAATTTGAATTGAATTTGACGCCAACATCAACTTTACATAAAAAATTGTTTCATCATAGTTTCATTTAACTCATCAGGTGTGATTGAAGTCAAATACCTTGTTCAAGTGCTTTGTTCTGCATAAAAAAGTGAAAAGTATTGAAGATCATGAAAGTACTTTAATATAAGTTTTTGCGTTTTAAGAATTTGAATTG
The DNA here is from genome assembly GCF_004193835.3 of Ostrinia furnacalis. Lineage (NCBI taxonomy): Eukaryota > Metazoa > Arthropoda > Insecta > Lepidoptera > Crambidae > Ostrinia > Ostrinia furnacalis. The sequence continues at coordinate 444,689 of NW_021130405.1, read as the reverse complement.
CTAAAAATCGTGTTTTTAAAAGTCATTATAGTTTTAAACTTACTCATATAAAAAGCTTTTACTGACGTGATTTCTGCAGTCTCTCTTACTGAGAGTTGGTTTAATAAAACTCTTAAAGTTATAAAAATATGCTAATCTGGAGCCATAAATTTGTGCGTTAAAAGATTTAAGCGTTTTTATATGGGTGATAAAGATAGTAGAAAAAAGATAAGTACCTTTAGATATTTTGGTACAGCCTATATTACCTACTTGAAATTGTCAGCCAAATAATTTACTGAAAAAAGGGCTCGGTTCGATCTAGATTACTGTAAATTGGACCTTATTGGAAAATATCTAGTATCGCTCTAATAAAATATCTAGATCCCATATGTTTTCAAACTCTACACAATATTTTAGGGCCAACCCCAAAATTTGTCACCCCAATAACTAATGTAAAAATATTATTAAAATTGGGTTTGACATTTTATTAGACAAAAGTACAGGTTAATAAGTTTAACCAAAGAACAAGAGCTGGCACTGGTCGCAAATCAGTGATACTGATCAGACATAATGAAGCAATACAAAGGCGAATACCCAATAAAACAAGCTGTTTATCGATCGTTAAATGCTAGCACAGTAACCAATACTCTCGCGTACGATAATAATCCATCAGAGTAGAGTTTCACCTTTATCGTGCCACTTGCCCTCACGACTCTACGTCAATCCAAATCTGATCACTCGAAATCACTGGTGGGATAGTAGACCTGTCACGTTCTCGCTGACACGATGATAACAGCAAAGTAGGACCTGTGTTAGTAGTCGTGAATTTCTAGATGTACTGAAATAACGTGTCTGTGTAGTAATAGTGGTAGGGTTGAAATTTTGAAATAGCATTTACTTGGTAAGCTAAAGTGTCTTAAATATTATTATAACAAAAAAGATGCTTACGCAAATAATCTTATTACCTTGAAATTCGCGTAAACTCACACACAATGCTTTTATAATATTTCGGAAAGAAGATGAGAACGTTAATGTGCTTTGTTCTACTATCAACGACGATCTAATGAAGGTCGCGGGAAGCACCTGGACCCATATAGCACAGGACCGGTCGCTATGGAAACCCTTGGTATAGATCTTCAGACTTTGTAGTTATATAAATACTGTTCTCAGTTTGAAGAAATTCTTAGTAAGGCTTTTTAGACAAAACAATAGTAATTAAGGAGCAAAAACAGCGTTTTAATTGCCTGAATTTTATAACTATAAAGTTGTTTTAAAATCGGGTTAATTTCGCGGAGGAAGCTCCAAGTTTTGATGCGCAGTGAATCTGCACGGCGCTGGCTCATTCGGAGTTTCATTACTTCGGAACTTGCTTCTACTAGGAGGTTATTAAATTATTCTTACAAAGTCATCACTTTCAATGAAACAAAACTTACCATCCATTTATATGCTTGGAATTAAAGTTGCCGGGCGATTTACCTTTGAATGAAAAGCATATTTTATGCTTGTAATTATGTGTATTTTGTGACTGATTTTATTAAGTCAATGAATTGCGCTTTCAAAAACTATTAAGTGTTAATGTAAAGATTCAACACAGTATTACGCCTCTACAATAAAGCTATTATATTACTAGTCATTCCCAAAATATTCCTTTATTTGCGTGTCAATCCAGACCCGTAATTTTTCTTCGTTTTCCCTAAACGCACGTTCCAAAGACGGTCGATCTACATTTCCATGACCTCGAAGAATGACATCGGAACAATGCATCAACTGGCATGACGCGGGCACCTCAAAAGGAGACTTATGAGGGAAGTTTCGACCAAAAGAAATTTAATATAAAAGTTGTTGCCGCGCCTCAACTGGGCCGATAAATTTTTGTTGCGCAAAATTTTTACGGCTGCCAGTTTTATGAGCGTCGTCGTTTTTAATTTTCGCCACGGTTTGAATAGTTTCGTTTGGTCTGCAAGACGGAGTTTGATTCGACTTCAAATTAACTTTTTTTCAGTTCCTAAAGTTATCATGTCATGAATATCTTTGGATGACATTTACATGGACATAGGAACTGATTAAAGAAAATGCAGTTTGCAAAAAACAAGATTTACAAAAAAAAACGTTTTTTTTATCAAAACAAAGCTTGTTTTTCACGTCATGTAACAATTTCCAAAACAAAAACCTAATATGCTTTTCCTACTTTATTGCCTACTAGCTGACCCGGCGAACTTTGTTCCGCCTTAATGGCAATAAATAAGCAGACTTTTTTTTAATTTCGAACGGGATAAAAAGTATCCTATGTCCTTCTCCTGGCTCTAAACTACCTCCCGGACAATTTTCAGCTAAATCGGTTCAGCCGTTCTTGAGTTATAAGCGAAGTAACTTAAGGTTAGACCAGACCAACGCGTGCAGCCGGCGTGCACGATGACGATGGCGATGGCGACCAGACAGCGCGTATGAATTTGTAGCGATGTGTTCACATCAACGCGTCCTGTCATTGGTCGCGGCGATCTATGCAGCGTCTGCACGCAGCGATCAGCGATAATCGCGACATTTGACACTGTGACGTTTCTGTTTTTTAAAATTGATTTAATAAATAGTAAGTAGGATCTGTTAAAAAGTTTTTACACAATTAAAAATGAATTATTCATAACATACCACTAGTCTGACCTACTTGAATAATAAAAAAGGTTTTAGAATAAAGTATCAATATCAGAATTTATTTTTATGTAATAAACAAATTATTCTAGTTTTCTCGAGAACCTGCTTCTTCAACTTCATAAGTAAAATTGGGATATTATCTGCAGAACAAAATAATTGAGAATGTACATGTCTGCAGCTTTCTCAAAAGCCCTAGAGCAATTCTAAGTATGCCATAAATAAAAACCTAATTAGAATCATCAAACGTCTCAGTCATTAATTTAGTGCCACTAGAAACACCTAGTTGATCAAAACTGATGTCTTTTTGTATTTTTGGGTTATTATTAAAGACAAAAAAGATATTTGGACTATTATGTACTCTGTGGTTTGGGTGCATAATGTAATTTCCTTTGCCTTAAAAAAAGTAAATGTCAAGATGACTGTTGCACCAAAAATGAAAATGAAAATTGATTTTGATAGATGTTGTGTTGAGTTCTGTGTAGTTTTGTGCGATTTAACGATAAGAACGACAGTGGTAAAAGGTAATGGGGGCAAATTTTTACCCTCAAGGAAAAAGATGAATTGGTTATAATCTTACTTGCCCACAAGGATACTGTACGAGCACGTCAGCATCGACCGCGACCTACAACATGCTAGCCGACTGGCCCATGAACCCTGGACGAACGTGCACCGTAGGCACTCTACACCGACGGCACATTGGACTGGACACATTGAATTGTGTACATTATGTAAATCTTGTATATAGCAATAGCATGACAGTAATAAACCAGATATCAACCGTCCGCGTTGTGTTTCATTTCCCCCACTGAGGCCAAGAAAGCCTTAGTGCAGTCCTCCTTCCTATCAAACCTTTCTTTAAATCTAATTAAAAGGTATTGTTAGGGCTCTAGGGACTACAAACGAAGCCAGAAATATAGCTTGGTTATGAGTAACCAATACCTACTACCTATACCGCATGTAATCCTGTCTCATTCTATAATATATGGCCGCCTGAATAAACTTGAGTGAAAAAGTGTTTCCATTGTCTCAATTGCATCAAAAGCTCCAAACAAATCATTTAATTCAGTTTCCATTTTGCCGAATAGGCGTGATTGACAATATGCGTGACAGTTGTGGTGACAGTGACAACCTGCACGCGCAGTGATCGCCATCGCGGTCGCGGCAGTGTGAAACAACTTTTGCACGCGCAGTGGTCGCCATCGCCATCGCCATCGTTGCACGCGTTGGTTTGTCCGAACCTTAACACGACTTTCTTTTATATATATAGATATCTTTTCAGCTGCAATGAAAGCTTGACTGATTTTGGCAGCATAATAACAATAAAAAGCTAACAAATTCCCGTATTCCCAGCCTGAATATTGTGAAAATAAATACAAATATACACACAACATCAAGTTGCACAGTTTATTCAAACAACATGCATGTTCCGATATTTGGAGGATCCAATATACCGATACATCGTTAATCCACAAGCAAACAGAATACGATACTAGTGCGCCGAACGAATTGTATAAAACATTTGCACCCCAAAAATTTGATCAAAATAAAAACTAAAATATTTAACACGAAACAAGTTCCCAAACCCAAACCTTTGAAATGAAAATTCCTTCGTAATAAAAATGAATCGTGGTCAACAGAGAACATAGAGGATGCAACTATTCCCAAACTGCATTGCTGACTTTTGTGAGGCTAAAGAAGAATTTATAAGCCCAACGAATGGTCGCTACAAAAAGTCAAAGTCAAACTTCATTCGGCGCTCTTTTTTGCAATGTGAACGGATCACGCGGGACTTTTTTGCCAGAAACTATCAATCGAAACCTACGTTATGAATTTCTTTGTTATTCCAATTTTTGATGCGTGTGTACAAAGTTGGCTAGGAATAACGTGTACACAAGCCGCTATGGAATATACAAAAAAGATAGAGCTGGTTTAGCAAAAATATTTTGAGATTGTTTTCGATGTTCTTCAATCTAAAGTAACAAAACAATGCCTGAATTATTGTTTCTTTTTTTTTTAATATATTTCGTAATACCTCTGGTCTGCCCGATCACTCTATACAATGTATAGGGGTATGTACAACCATAAAAACATAGCGTTGCCAACTAATGACACATTCTCCAAGAACTGTTCACAATTGTCGAGGTTAAAAAGTAACAGCAATGGGAACTGGCACATAGCTACAACGTTGATAATTACTGCCAACACAATAATAAATGTTACATTACCATTTATTGTAGAAATGTGACATTATAAGTTCATGGCTTGTACACTAACCCCCTTACTAATAAAAAGTTGCACAGTTGTTGAACACTGTTTTAAAATGACATTTCCATACTAAACGTCACTTTAAAACACTGTTCAACGAGCGTGTAAGTTTTATTAGTAAGTGGGTAAGTAACAGTGCTAAATATTTTTTTATTGACAAGTCGCATCTACTTTTACCACAATAAGACTTTTAAAATATAGATTTCAATTTTAAAATTCCTTATTTGATACTTTTGTATGAGTTACACCATTCGGCATCGAGTTCTCGACCCAACTTTTACAAAGCACAAAACGCTATTCAAATAATATTATAAAATGCGAAGAGTTTATTGGGATAGGATATGTATAAATAAATCCCATTGTCAGTGGCAAACCCCTTCAATTAATTGAAATAGCTTATATTAATTTAACTTTTCCGGAAACGGATGTGTACTCCCGAATTTCAAGATGGCGATTAATTATGAGAGAATTCGCTCTGTTCTCTATTAGAATGACGTAATAGGCTAGTTGCCTAAAAAAATTTTTTTAGTCCGTAATGTTTAATATCAAAAAATATTGGACACATATATTTTTATTTGTCAATCTAACAAATAATTACATAGTTATGGTGCGTTGAAGTTGCGCACGACGTCACAACGTGCGGCATTTTTAAGCAAGCGTTGACGTCACGGGCCTCTTCTTATGAACTTTGGGGCGCTTTATCTCTTTAAATTTTCATTAGTTTGAAAAAGTGAAAAATACGTGTAGAGTATTTTTTTATAAGTTAACTGACGGACTAATTAAAACTCTTGCTTTTTGACCCAGGCAACATCCCCATTGAATTGCGTAGACATTTTTAGCCCTTTGAGTTTTACCTACTTGGCCCTTGATTACGTTTAATAAAAGTTCAGAAATGAACCGCTAGTTAAATAGACATTGGTTTTAAATTCCTCAGAAAATAGTTTTCTATTTTTTGGAGGTAATATTAGATTCTTTGTGGGATATTTACAAATTCTAGTCTCAATGATGAGACTTTTATCTCAATTTTGACCACCAAAAACGGTATTCACGTCTCTACAATAATTTCACTACAAAACTCTCCCTTATTACGTCTGAAATAAAGGTGACCTGAAGGTTCAAATAATAATTCTGATGTGCGTTCTACGTACAGGCGACAGCATATCAAGATAAATACTGTGGCATCTGTGTAGTTGCAATAAGGGCGTTTTTGCAACCAAAATGTTGCTGTCAACTGTACAAGGACGGCCATGATGGATCATGCGATCATATTATTGTTCACTCTTTCCTCAACTGTCAGACGGAGATTACAATATGACGGTTTATTAGAAAAAATAATTAGCGCAGGCTGGGTAAGGATTCTCTGAAAGGGAGGTTCAGATGCTTGATGGTTGTTACTATGATTGTGGTTATGTTGTTGATGATATTCCTATCCCCAGAACTATTAACTTGGGTTGGGTTGCGCCAATTTACTTTAACTTTGAGAAACGTCAAAAGTCTGTCAAAAAACATCCGTTATTGACACTAGAGTGCTCGCGCGGGTGACATATGTCACCCAGGGTGTAAAATTTGTAAATATTTTTTCAATGTATCGAGCTACAGTGCTGCCTTCTCATGTATTCTTCAAGCATGTATTGTCGCACATTTTAGTAGTAACGCCATCTTGCTAGACGCATCAACGTGAGTGCAAAAAACATTTAAAGTGTTTGGGTGACGCATGTCCCCCGCGCGAGCACTTGAGGAATTGTTTGATCCCCTATCGTCGCGGTTTAAAATCAAGTTTACTTTTATGTAAGCTCAAAGTTATAATATTTAACCATTTTTTAAACATTTACAATAATTATATTGTTTTATAAGCATAAACTGATGCAAGAAAGTAGTTGTTTTAGATTGTATGCAATGTAGTAATAATTACCTAGGACTATAAAATTAAAAACCAGGATTCTTCTGGGCTTGCGAGAACACCAACTAGCACAAAACTTGCCAGTATTGTGGCAAAGGACGATGTGTTTATCGCACAAAAGCAAGAAATCGAAGCACTCGTAAGCAAATCTAACAAGTGGAATAGGCGTTTTTGTCCAGATCATCAAATCATATCGTGCCCGAGTTGTGATCAAAATGTCACAGAATAAGATCAATCTATTGATTAACTTTCTAATTAGGTGATATTTTTGCCAAAATAACGGGTCAAACGACTATTTAAACTACTTTGGTCTCTTCGACTCTAAAATATTTGAAAAATATTGAAGTATTTCTTTTGGTTTATAATAAGAGTTAATGAAAGAATTTCTCACATTTTTTAAATTATTTAGTAAGAAATATAGTTGATGTTTAATATTATAAATTGTTTTACTTGTATTAAATAAGATTAGCAAAAATAAACCCATATCATAATGGGGGACATATGTCACCCGCGCGAGCACTCTAGGAGTATTTAGGGGCGCGAGCACTCTAGTGTTAAGTATGTATACATAGTTTGTGTTAAAGTTAGGTGATGTAACTCAGCCTTAGAATATGTTTAGATCCTGTCCATTAATATGTGATAAATAGTAGGTTACCTTTTAGGCCTTTTACATGTAATGTAGTATCTTCAGTTTTAATATTATCAGACATCTTCTGCACTCATTGACTTTTCAACCGACTTCAGAAAGGATTCAGTTTTTAATTCGACTGTATGTTTTTTGTCATCAAAACCTCCAATGTCAGGAGACTCAAAGCGGTAAATTTCTCAGTCAATATCCCATCCACGATTGTTGCCAATCACTCAACTAGTATATTAAAAATAAAATGATGAATGGGACAGAGAGGACTGCATTTTTGAATCACTGTCAAACAGAAAGCTTAATTACCGGAGCTCTTACCGTTATTAAAGGGCCTATAGAATAATCGACAACAATGCTCATTCCACGATTTTAATATTCTATTTTAAGAACGAAATACTTATGCTGTATTAATTTACTACCTATACTTTAAAATTCTCAACAATTAATTTGTGTAAGTTGCTCTTTCACACATAAACGTATGAACTTTTACAATAATGGTGGCGTATGGATATAATTTTTAATTGACTACTGTGTGCCTACCATGAGTTTACGTTAGGTGAGCTCGCTAGCGAATACGTCAAAAAATTCTATGAAGATTTTATTTCTTGATAGTAGCCACTAGGGGCGCTGCACAATATGTCATACATTTAAATGTCAATTTTTTACGCAGTCGCTAGCGAGCACACCTAACGTAAACTCATGGTAGGCACACTGAATTCTGACTCGATAAGTTGGTTGAACGTTTCAAATAATACTGAACACAAAAATATCTTAAAATGTACTTAAGTAGAGCTGAAATATCGCTTAAATTCTTATTAAAGTTAAATGGTTCAATCCTTTAAATCTTTCCATTGTTACAAAATAATTAGGTACACACATTACACAAAATATCAAAGCAAATAGCAAATTACAAAGATCGTTTGATCTGAACAGCCAAAATACCAGTCTAGACCCAGATCGATAGTTAGCCTTAAAGGTTCTAACCTTTATCCATTCACGAATGCCATCACATTATACAATCTAGACTCAAAGGTAGCCCTTCTTTGGAAGATGATACAAATATCGTTTTACATAGTTGTTCAGAGCATAAAGACCGCCACTGTTAGGTACTTTAAATAGAAAATGAGAAAAATTTGACATTATTACATTGTATTTACATGGCCATAATGTTCTTACATACTTGTTATTATTTAAATTCATAGTCCAAATGTTCTTAGTTGATGACTAAACTCTAAAGTTAGTTTTCCGTAAATTGTCGTCTTGCCTTTTGAATTGAATGGTCCTACGCTGCGACCTTATAGGGTTTATGTTTCTTCAGTATTCAGCAGCCTAGTCTAGCCAAATGCTATTTAATAATTTGTAGAATTCGATTGTCGATAACGATAACAAATCGAGTTGAGGTAAAAGACATTCGCCAATTGTAATTTCGACTACGAGTATATCATTTTGATCATCATCATCATCATCATTTCAGCCACAGGACGTCCACTGCTGAACATAGGCCTCCCCCAATGATCATTAAGATCATTCAGATATAAATGTTATGTGACACTCTAAATTAGTCGACTAGCTAATTCTACATTTTTGATTTGGCAAAAGCCGCTAATTATTAATCTCAAAATCCCTTCATAATCACTACACAACTACACTAAATACTATAAATAAATCTGTAAAGCAACTGGTAGTGAAATTATTCGCCTGGAAAGTGAATCGTAACATTACTTTTTACTGCTGACCTGGAATTAGCCGCGAGAGTGCCCGTTGAAATAAATGTCAAAAACAACCCTCAACTTGTTCCGTTTGATCATTTAATTTGTGATAACGAAATAAACTGCTAACACAACTACTTGACCCTCTGTCAGAAACAATGTGTGTCAAGCTAGAACCGTTCCTTGGCTAACCCCTTATTTGTGTTTTCACTTAATTTAATAAGGCATCTTTAAAGTAGACTGTTTCAAGAAAAGCAATTATATTGTTATGGTTACAAAGGATTCCACATCTAACGCACAAACGCGTGTAGGCCTTTGATGCAAATCGCGAAATTCTAACGATACAACTACTTACGCACACTTAGCAACTATTGGTAGCCACAAATTGCTACCACTTTTAATTAAATCTTTGATAAGATAGATAAACTCTACAATAAAAATAATGATGACAAGTCAATGGTCTTCAAACTCGTCTTATCTTGAATCTCATAGAGAACTGAAAAAATACTTGTCATGCATTAGCAATGGAAGTGCTGAATGATCACAAAATTACAAATTGTAAAAGCTGACTTGGCTCTAGTATATGATGTACAAAGAGTTAGAGTAGAGCACCAAACTTGGAGGTATTATTTTGATTGGACGGAGGTTTATTGCATTCTGTATAATTTATGGAAACTGACATATACTTATTTATACTTATACCATAGTGTGCGTCAGTAACCCAGTAACCCCGCGTTCCCCTGATTGCCCGCGGATCCCTACGCGTATACACCTGTCAGTTATACGTAATTGGAATGAGTTAGAAACTTTGTGCCTACATTTAACATGTTTGCTTTCACGGCTCGACTTGAAAGACCGACTTTATCAACTCTAATGGGTTAAGGGACCTGTAAACGAGAATTTAAAATGTTTCTTCATTTGGCTCGTTTAGAAGCTGTGTGGCCCTTCTGTCTGGGGGATTTAAAATTCAGTATCATTATGAAGTCGTATGGTAATTATGTAGATCTATCTTAAAAGTCTCTGTCATTAATGTTCAAAAAATACATATGTTTTTGATCCACTGAGATTCACACAATTCATCTAATCACAAAAAACATACGCTCATATAATTCCACCCCATAAAGTTGACTGAATCCACTCACCATCAATCAATCTGAGTTAACATACAGCTGGTATATTGCATTTTTTACATCGCAATATACGATTCGACTGAGAACCGCCTATTGTATGTAGTGATATATTCTCTGATATTTATGTAAGCGCTGGAACTTGAGTATTTATTAAACTGCTGAAATAAAGTGAGTGTTTACCCGATTGCATTGAGAAGGGTCATGTTTGACTTCAGTTTGGTGGTAGGTGATAAGACCTATAAGATAAAACACGATTATGTATTTTTACCAAAACTGAGCTGTGTAACTAGGTGGTGTTGTGAGGAAAAATACCGCCATTGTACTCTCTGGTAGAAGGTATATTTCCATCGCATTGCAGAATTTGTAAATGTAATATGTTTTCGTAGTCTCTAACTAAGCCAATGCTGAAAAAATCCCACTTCTGAATAGGTATGTGTATACTTCGTCTAATTACCTTACAAACAGTAGTTTTCCTACAAAGATTAGGTTACGGCTTAGATCCCCATTTTTTTCCAAAGAGTGAGTACATTCAGAGTCTTCCGCTAATAAACATTTCACGCGGCTCTTTTGATACGTAACATGTTTTCCCGAAAATTGTATTAGGTGCTAAGTAAACATCCATCTACATCTTTGGCAGTATACTATGTACAATCGACGGCACATAAAAATAAACACCGTGGCATTTTATGTTGTTGTAATAAGTTCGATTTTGCAAAAACACTGCAGTCTTATGTGCTGTCGACTGTACGAGAATAATAATAAATGAATTATTATGCTTCCGGGAATACATTTATCCTTCTTAAGTGAGAATAAGGGTGATTACAATATACTGCTACTTTGCGTGACTCGGCGCTGCATCTGCTATCCACGTTGTGCCATATTTCAAATAGTTTATCTCACATATTTTCATCAAATCCTAAATCTGACGTTTTCAGCTTAACGAGCAGAAACTAAATTCTAGGGTATGCAAAAAGCGCCCTCGTGTTTATCTAGCTATTTTCAGAAGCGATTCAACTGCGAAAAACGATCATTATAATTAATTAATATTTATGTAAGTAATTGTAGGTTAATTGATTTTTTGTGAAAGGTTAATCACAATTAACCCGAGTTGGCCAAACCCGTACGTTTTAAACTTAACTGCAACGCAGCTATTTGTCAAACCCAAAATTTTAAATTACCTTATAACTAACAGAGATGCACGTATCAAATGCCTCCCGTAGGACTTACACTGCTTTTACAACCCTGATGTACTCGTACTTTTGCTATTTGGCTACGGTTCAAATGTAACTTTAACCTTTATCTTTTAGGGCTTTTTGAGCTTGGTTCTAGTATTTTCACAATTTCCGTTTCAAGCCAATACTTTATTTTACACATAAAATTAACTTCGTAAAACTTCAATCAAAGAATGGGAGAAACTTAGTCACGATAACCATGCAAAATGAGAGCAGAATTTGTTGCACAGAGTGGTCGTGTACCGGTTACCTTGAATCACGAAAGAAATAATTGATTCTGATATTTTACTAGTCTTAAATATACGAATATGAGTGTTAATTTGATAACTAAATCCATCGCCAACCTCATCCCCCATCGCTCGCAGTTTGACTCAAAATACGAGAAATACTCATGATAGCTATCACATCCTTCATTGAGCAATATTTTTGTTCAGCACAACTTAAAATACTTACTGCTTATGTCATTTTCTTATTACCATCGATCATAATTAAACGCCATAACACACGGCTGCGCGTACGCCGCTAGTGCGCAACACATGACCGGTACCACTTTCACAGACACGCCCCGATCTGTATTTGAATTGCTCATATGTTGATACAGGGTATGCGGTAAATTGAGCCCTCAAACGTTAAAGTTTCTTAATTAGGTATCCCAGCATCTGTCGCAATCATTTTCAGTTTAGGATATCCTGTCCATAAGCAGCTAATACAAATCACTACGAATGTGCATAAACCAGTATAATTTAACTTCGCCCGCGGAATTTCAGTCTGTCAAAAAATGTCATGAAACTTAATATGAAAAGGCCACTTTAATTGAAAATAAGCTGAAGCTCAAACTAATTCTCATTTTAGGGACAGAGTCGAAAAACTTCAAAATCTTTAACAGCCTACAACCACTGGCATTGTAACAATCGGAAACTGATCAATCAATAAAAACATTTGGCATTAAATACACACTCGTGAGCATTTTGTATGGATTCTTTCATTTCTCACGACTTTAATGTTGCTTCCATACAATCGGCTTTATCCGTCTGTAAAAACCTGTATTTTTGTATTGTTTTATTGTACTTATTGCAAATGGCTAATTCTGAAGACTTAAGTATCACTTTCCTACTATGATTAGTAATCTTATAGATGTTGATTTTTTGCAAAATTACCATATTATGTGACATTTTTATATTCGAAGTTGCATGTGAAGGAAACATTATTTATAAGCACTTACTTAGTTACGAACGAAATGTTAAATTAGTGATAGTACTTGACTCAATATTATGCAACTATAGTCTACCTTTCTATTTATAAAACGACATTCTTTTTCGAAAGGTCGTCTGAAAAAGATCGATTGGTCCCTCCAAAAATTCCTAAATTATGTGACTTTATATTATGATATAAAATCACATAATGATGATATATTATGATATCTTATTAACATTACACTAAAGATCATTCTCAATTGCGAATTAAGGTCACCCTCACCCTGTACTATATTTGTCAGTCATAAATGGTAGCTCAAAAACATAATTAGATGCTAACTCCATTTATGTTAAAAGAAACTACTTACAGCTAATCAAATTAAATTCGCCCACTTATACTCGTAATAACATCAACATAGTATACGATTGTGTAACATGTAGGATGTGATTCAACCGAACCAGTTCTGGTGGACATGTCGATGAAAGTTTTTATTAACATTACACCGTTTAATTACCACACATGTATGATTCATACAACCGTGTGATCAAAGTTGAATGTAGACATCATTTACTAGCCCTACGCAATTTTATATCTGTGTCATACGACATAAACGCCCGTATTCACAAACGATACTTGCTTAAGTGAAGCAGCAAATCGAGCGCACAGCGTTGAATAGAGTTCTGTGATTGGTGCGTGTGTCAACCTATGCGCACTGTGAGACCTCATAGTAATGTTTGTGAATACGGGCGAAAGTTCACATCCTATCAATTTAATTAACATATAGGCTATAAATTTATGCCGATCTGTGACACTGAATTCCACGCGGGTGAAGCCGCGGGCGGAAAGCTAGTAAGAAATAATTACTTAATATACAGACAGATTCAATAGAACTTTAGATAAAACGGGCAAAATACCTCCACTTTTTTTCTCAGAAACAAAGAAATTCGGTGCTACGTTTCCAGCTCTGGCTCAGCTCTGTAAACATTTAACGCTTTAATAAAACCGTCTGGTTGATTTACAAAACCAGCCATTCCTCAGACTAATTGTCTTTTTGGGAGATAGAAAAGAAGTCTGCAAATAAAGCATAGTTTGTGTTAAAAAGAAAATGCATGTGCAACAAAGGGGACGTCAGTTGAAACTAATTAAAATTCAGCCCGAATCGCTCAGGAACCTCAAGAATTCTAAAGGATAAGCACGCCAGAAACAACAATTTTAATGGGAAAAAAAAATGACTGCTCTGGTATCTGGGAATTAATTGTGCAGCTTTTTGGGCAGGCTTAATTAGTGAAGTTAGAGTCCAAAGAAGTACAAGCACTACATTTTACACACTATGCCCAGGTTCCTGAATTGGGAATTACAGCTAGAGCGTAAAGTTCATACTTGATTCGAAGATGTGTTTATCTTCGCTTAAGCTCAAAATTTCAATTCAGAAACCAGAAAAAGAAAGCTCCCCTGGCTTACCTGGAAGTCTTTGAATAGACTTTGGACGCAGGTTGGCCGTAGTAAGGACGAAGGATAGTCTCTCTCTAACTTTATGTCTATCAAAATACCTAATAGTATTCTGTCTCACGAATAAAATAATAGTTAGTGGTCTGACAGACAACTATGTTAGCTTTAAAACCTTAAACTTAAGGACTTATCCCACCACACTCCCACCACTGCAACTCCTGTGTATCCAGAATCTACAGCTTGGCCTCCAATGAATCTGGAGACATTAATCCCTAAAAGCCTTAAAGTAATTATTAAAATCTTCTAAAGTGAATATAATAATAAATCACTGCAATAGGCATGTCTATTAAAATTTGTTGTATAGTCACGTGATCACGTCTAAGTCACTGAACCAATTTTAATGAATTTAGATATCAACAAGGATTGATTTTTCAAAGATTTATTGAGGGAAGGGCTAACTAAGTATTGATGGCAATGGGGAAGACTTTTTAAGAGAAATCTTGCAGTTATCCTATTACCCAGTTATGAATTTAACAAATTTTACGTTTCTAATGCTGATAAGTAAAGTGTCTATCAAGCATATGGGACGCTAGACAATCACTTTCTTCAAGGGATTTTTTAAAATATATTTTTAAAATTTAATTAGTAGCTAAGTATTGAATAAATAAACTGTTCTCTCTTAACTTTGGCGGTGCTCCAAAATACCTAGCAGCGTTTCTGTGAATTTGTCACTGGCCACCGCCAGGCGGCGCTGCGATATTAACGCGCCCTTTTATCAGCGCCTCGTCGGAATTCTAGACTGATGAATTTTGATGAATCCACTGAGAGCGCCCTCACTCAAATATATTTGACAAATTGAAAAACATATTACTGCGTCGCCCCTTTGAACTTCCCACGGCACGCTCTGTGTTATACTCAATGATTTTTTCCGTAAATTATACGTCTAATCATTCTGTTTCGTGTTCCGGTTCAGCATTTATTCGCAAATACGAATTAGCAAGTCATTTAATTTTGTCTTTTGCATTCTTAAGTTGTTTAACAGAATTTAAATTGTCTGTTTTAAAACTTGCTAAGGTAGCTTTGGCTTAGTCGATTTCCTAGTCGTCTTTCAGTATTCTAACATAAAAACCAAAATTACGGAACAAATGTTCACGGTTTTGCGGCAAGAGTCGTTTCATTGAGTTAACTACTCTCTATTACACAAAAGGGGAAATCATTGATAAACCTTTTTAAGTAACTACGCCTCTGAGATTAATATAATCATGATGGTACTAAATATCTATTGACTTTCCGTACCGCCCTAATGATATAATTAATTATCCTCTCTAATGGTTAAAAATTACACCCGAACACGAAAGAATGCTGTGCTGCGGTAATTATCCCGACTAGGGAGTAATCTCCCGGATCTTTTTCCGGATAAATCTGTCAATTTGTCCGGTTTTCTGCACAACACTCTCAAACCCGATGCAAAATACTTAATCCCTTTATTTATTAGTCAGAAGCACATATAAAATGAATCAATTAATAGAAGTCAGAAATTGTGAAACATTTCGGCTTAAATGTCACATAAATGTGTTTGAAATGTCACATTAAGTAGATGTAACAACACTTACGCAGATCATAAAACTTAACAAGTACCTACTCATATAAAACAGAAACGAATGTGAAGTACGTAGCTTGGTGAAGGGTAACGTAATTTGCCGCCGTTATGGCTCCGGGTACCCCAATAAAAACACGCCCGTTAACCAAAATTCACACGATCACTTCATGAATTACTAATGTCACTTACAAATTAGCAATGCTATGAGAATTTTCCTAACACTCTTTTTATTATCTCAAATCGAAAGTGCATTCGAAATTAGATTTCTATTCCAGATCCGGATCGCTTCGCTATGTCCCTAAATTACTTAAACGAACGACGGCATATCAAGCTTAACGATGACATATTTTTATTTAGTGGTTATGTGCAATTTTACAACAAAATAATAATAATAGCCTGCCATCTGCTGACTGAACAAAACAAAAGAAGTGCGATTCTACCTAACTGAAATCTCAATTTTTATTGAGTAGAGTCACACAACACAGCCTATAGAAGAAAATGTGCAACGATTCGCAAAAGCATTTGAATATAGACCGATATCCCTCGCAGCTATATTTAAATCAGAGGAAAATTAAGAGATCTGCCGGGCATAAAGTCAACTGTGCATTTTCGCAAACAATGATGTATTATACACCCAGCGCTATTATTCCGACGCGCAAAGAGAAAAAACGCCATATGCAAAAGCACTTGGAAAATATTTTCCATTTTCCTCCTCCTACTCGAACGACAAAGGCAAATTAAAATGGTTATAGAATGTTAAAGCATCCAAGGTGATTAATTAATTAATACCAGGAAGGATTCCCATTTGTATTGATTAAGAGCGAGCTTTCGCTTTTACAAAAGCCTTAATACTAAATAAAACAAATCCACTTCCAAGGAAACTCGTATTAATTCGTACAAAGGCACACTAAACAATATAACCCAAAGAAATTCTTCAGCGCCAAATACTCCGTTGACAAGACAGACAATACTCCAATAAACCTACATGTGTACACATACCAACATTTTCGACTTGACAAAATTACAATAAGACGATGTCGGCATTCATTAAACAGACGTAGGTTTCACCCTATCCCTTGTCATTTGCTATAGCACAAAGCAGTCTTAATTAATTTCAAACTGTACATTTGTAGTCTCCATTTAAACGATTGTTCGAGGAAAATCGTAAATTAAGCTGGATCGTTCTGTCGCATCAAAGACAGATTTGTAAGACTATTTTTATTATCAGCCGAGCCCGTATTTCCTTTTTTATCTTAGGGTGAGTACATTCTCCGCATCTGCCATCGCTATTATTTTTTAGGGTAGTCGATACGTCGATACTTTAATGTATTTTAGGCCCGTTATCGGCTGTACCGTTGGGAATTAATTGTGCCTACTAGGCAGTTATTTACAGCAAAAAAAATAACGATCCTTTAAATTCTCAAGAATTGTTTACGCAATCTTACAATCCTTCAATTAAGGAGTCCCAATGTGGGCTCATTAGAGCTTTTTTCACCCTTCCCGTTATTTCAGGTAGGTAAGTACATGAATAAAATATAATCAGATGGTCTGAGGAAATGTGGTCCGTGTAATTTGCGGTACGGAAGGCGAAAATCGCTCGAGCACTCCCTCTCAAAGATTGCGTCATAATCCCTCAGAGCGTCACGGCCTCTGCCGTGCCCGTAAACCCTGCTAGTTATTGCACTCCACCAAAAGAAATCCCCGTTCCAACGCAATTTCGGCCCGAATAGCCCCAACTTTACAACTGGGTAGGGACAATTTGGCCCTCATTGTCGACTTATAAGAGCTTTAAACGGTTATCTAGTGCGTTATAGGCTTAGTGCCAAATTTTGCATAATAAGAGCTCGTTTACTTTAATCCCTACGGTCCGCATTCGGGATTACGTGGTCACTCGATGATGTTTTAATGATACGGCTGAATGTGCATTCCTATGTCAATCATGATCATCGCTTCATTTTGGAAATAATGATTTATGCAATCAGCTCGGATGTTCCAACAATGCAGGTTACCAGTTCAAATCCCTCAAGAGGCGTTTGTGTGACGACGTAGATCAATAACGTATAGGTATTTGTACACTATTCGCTTTACGTATTATGCTCTGTATAGTTTGGATAAAAAGATTATAAGGAAATAATGGCTTGCTCTACATAACTATTCATAATTATCGTTGTTAAATTAATTGTGCACACCTTCCAACAGGTTTAAACTTAATTTACACCAGTTCCGAAACGCATAACTAAATTAGAGTTGAACTGCATCTTTAGTAATTAATTATCTTACCTGCTCTATTCAATCGTCTGCAGTCTCTGCAGTTTTATGCTTGAGCTCTTATCACAAACACCTGAGGGGTCAATATTGAATGAAAGGACCAGTCGAACGTTACTGCTAGCTTGGCTGTGAACCTAGATTTCCCTGGAGCTGGAATTATAATGCTATTAGGAACCGCAACGTGGCAATTTGTGGCGGTCTAATGTTTGCCCGATTGTTCCCGCCAGTTTTGGTCAATGTAATTTTAAAGGACTGATCTGAAATGTAATTCAAAATTGGCGTGTACGTAGATATTGAGTTTGGTCGTGATTGCTGAATTTTCGTGGTTTTTATGCCCATGTTTCGTTACTCTGCCCCTACCGGGCTATAAGATTTGCAATATTGCGGTATGGTTTCTCAGAAAATAGATAATGCCACATGTAATTATCCTATACCTAATGGCACAATCACACAGAAAAGGGGATCCTCTGATACATAAGATTACCATTGAGTACGCATAACGCCGTTATACATACACACGTATCTAAAAAAATAAAAGAAAAACGCTTTTCCTTACTTTTCTTAAATGGAAAGTCACTTTTACGCAATTGGCACACAAATCACGGAGAGGCGGTCGAAGAGCCGTATGCATAATCTAATCTCAACTTTGGACAATTTCACATTTACGAAAAAGATTCACTGCTCCCAAATTTGATACATAATTTATGTTAATACTCAGTATAAAAAATAAATGACACAAGAACCTTAATTCCTATGTTCCTTTAATAAGATAATCAAAAAGAACAATACTCGGTTTCACCTTGTACAGGAATAAGGCGTTTCGTAATAATGTAACATTTGTTTTTTTTTTCATAAATAAAATTATCATTTAATACCAAAAAGAGACAGAACAATACACGTATCTGCCTATGAATACGGATCCAAACAACGAAGTCTAAAAAGATTTCACGTCGCAAAATAAAAAGGAGACTGTACTTAATATAAGTCCCTAAAAAGCTCTGTCCATTTACATCCAGATTGATAAGGGACAATCAGCCTATACAACAATAGTTTACTACTAATAAGGGCCTATAAATAAGTGCTTAGTACTAATAAGACCCAATCAGAAAAATTACTGTAAGTTCTATAAGAAATAAAAATATTCCTTATTTATTCGACAAAAAGGTTCGATAAATATTGTTCTAAATAAAATGTATTCCACGGAATTTTTGATAATACAGCCAGATTTCCGAGTACGTAACACCCTTTAACTCACTATGTATTTTAAACACATCAAATATTTTTTAAACCTACCAGTTATGAATCACAATAGAATTCAATGAGGGCTATCGTTTTTATACTTGACAGTTGGCACCCCTGGCGATTGACAGGACCTTACTCTACAGTGGCGCCATCTTGATGAGTGCAAATGCGATAGTCCTCCTACCACTTTCGCGCTCACCAGTTGGTGCCACTGTCTTCGCTACTAGCAAGTGACAGGACCTTACTCTACAGTGGCGCTAACTGGTGAGCGCTAAAACGATAGCAAACAGTAACAAACTGTATCATTGAAATGGTACAGTGAAAAAAATATTTGAAAAAAAAAGAAAAAGAAAAAACATTGTTATTAGGGCAGGTTCATAAACAAGAATACCAATAAAGGTACCCAAATACAAAAAAAGAAATTGTCTTATATGCGATAGATTCTGTATACTTAATGATGCTATAGACCTTGTACCAGTGTACCATATAACCAGCAAGGCTACGGCCCGTTTGGCCTCACACGTCCAGCCCAAAGTTCGAGTAACGTTCCAGGTTTAGTATCCTTTGTGCGTGAAACTTATTAAAGTGATGACTCACAGTTTTCGCTATTAGGAATTCCGCAGGCGAAATTCTTGAAACCTAATTTATTGCCTATTACGGGCTAGTACTTAAATAAGCTTTGAGAAAATGTTTACTTAATGATTGTAGCTCTACAACGGCAAAATTTTGACAGTGGGCCACTTAATGGATAAGCTATTTATCAAAAGGGCCAATCTAGTTCCTACAATATAAATCTTATAATTTATGGCCCGTATTTTGGATTTCTTGAGTGGATACTTCATTATATTTGAGTGAGAAATATGAATGTGATTAAGAAATAGGAATTAAATTGAACAAAGGCTTGAGTATTGAGTGATATTTCAAAATACAAACTTTCTTGTAAAGTTTGGTACACCAAAAATTTACAAATCGCGTGACCTGTCATTGGTCGCGCGACCTGTTAAATTATTGGCCTATGATCGCGCCGGTGATGGCGATCTGCACGCATGGTCTGGTCGAAGCTTTAGTAATTTAAATGAATACATAAGAAACATCAGCTGTTGCAAGATATCTTTTTTATCTCGGCCAGATACTAAAGAAATTAGTTCACGCCGACAATCCTGGACGAGTTCCGTGACACACTCCAGCCCCGGGTGTAATATTATGACACTAATCGCCTTATCTTGCCGGTGGTGGAAGGCCCTTCGTCCGCGCCCGGCTCGCCAATGATTTTCCCGCTTCGAAATAAATTTAACAGCTACGACATTGTAAAGGTTCTATAAGAATTTTATTTAGAAATTGGAGCTATTAATAATAATAAATCAGAGTCAATATTATGCAATAACAAAGAGCACAAAGCAACTCTGCATTTACTATATTATGACTAAAATGGTTCGCTTTACATCATGCGACCATATATTTTCCCCGTTTGCCCCCTATTTCTATAAAGAGAGAATTGAATTCTATCAAGTATTATTGGAGTATTCCCACTAAAAGTTATGTCGTGATGTTTCATGGGGGTGAAATTGAAATCAAGCTATAAACATAGGCTCAGACTGAACCGCACTGCTCATAGATATGAAATGGATGAAATATAAAACTCATACAAAATATTTTATCGATAACTCGTTATTCCTTACGTTACGTTACGTGTACGTCTTTCCACATAACCAACTTCACCATTATTTCCATATTTTACAAAATTGATTTATAATCATCTTTCTTTTCTTTAGCTTTCCCTAGCCATCTATTTTTACCACTTGAATTAAAGCAATCTTTATACGAGTCTTACCAGAATACGTCTTTTTATACATTCGTAAGCCATATCCACTGATTCGGTGCTGTTTTGGTACATCATAACCCTGAAGGCAGTTTATTTCGAATGTGCCTCATCGCTTTTGGAGCGGTTGCTTTTTATTTTACACTTTGAGGTAATGTAATGTGACAGGTCAGGTCACACTTGGAATAACTTTTTTTTATGTAACTAGTCCTCTCAAGGAGTCACGACTTTTTTATATTTATTGAGCGACCCTTTTGCACCCATTCAAGGCTGAATTTACCACAGGATCTTTTAGTAGGGGCTATATAAGCTAACGTGTGTTTTATTGTAGTTGCTTTTCGGAAGCACGTACTTTTCTTCACATACAATTTGCTTCCCGCGTTACGTGGCAACAGACTATTAGTGCTATGTGTATCTACAGCTGTTTTATTACGACAACCGACTCTAAGCGCGCGTTATGTTAAAACAAAAGGTGAATTCCGCTCTCTTTTGTTTTGTTTAGTTTTCCTTAAGTACACCCGATACGATTCATTTCTGTGTCAGCGGAAAATTTCAAAGGTACAGATGAGATTTTCGTGAGACCAAGTCAGTTTGGGAACGTTCTGGTTGTGACATAAATGTACGTGGCCGAAACAAAAATGAACATTGGACCGTGAAATGGAACAAACGGGGCATAAGGCAGCGCCGGTGCCGACTTGCCCACTCTTCGGTAATTGCCTTAAAGGATCCTTTGTTTGACGACTAGGAAATGATAAGTTAAAACATTGCGATGCGTTTTAATGGAAAAACTAAAAGGCAGATTTTTTCATGTAACTAGGTAGTTGAACTTAAGCTGTTTTAGAGATCGTCAAGAACTAAAAGATTGGGCCCTAGGAATAGGCGGATAAATCGTAATGACTTGAACTGTATTTGCGCTATAAACGAAATTTAGGTCGTTGGTGATCACGTTAACAAGGGACAATGGATTAGTAAATTTATTGACTCTTGAAACCTCGGAGTTACCGAAGCGTACCCACAAAAATTTGCATAGAATTTTATCACCCTAATCCCATTACGAACGCAGCACCTCTGCGCCGTACTCTAACTTGTCTCTTGTGTTCACTAAAATAGAGTTCTTGTTACAGCAAATCTACGCGACTCCATTGCCTCAGATCGCTAAGATTTCTGACTTGCTGAGTGGACAGGGGCCTCCATTCCAGGCCGCTATAGCGAGCCATCTCTACGCGCCCGTGTCAGTCTACCAACCGAGGGTAAGTTATTACCCCATGGCATAAACATTTTTACTGCCAATAAATGCTGATAATGGTGCTTTGAACCCCGTATCCTGTAATGCAGTCGTAGTCGTAGTTCCTCCATTGATTTTCCTTATCTTGTACATTTTTATGAGCTTGCAATCTAAATCAATATTAGTTTATCTACGTCCTTCTTCCAATTCATCCTAACTTTATGACTATCATAAAACATTATTGAGATACTTACTTGTTCGTCGAATAGAGGAAAAGTCTTACGTTTTATCAATAGCCTACTCTAAAATGTGTGACAAATTCCAAGTTATTCCCAACAATAGATTCGCAAAGTTTCAAAACAGTTCAGAGGGACATTCAAAGAGCAACGAACTTTAAGCAGCATTAACTAGCGAAGCTTTCTTGTTTATCTTCTAATCTAAACAACTTTATTACAGCTCAGCGCGCCGACAACTTACCAAGTATCTAATCCGATACCATCGCAATTAGCGTACAGCGAACACAAGATATCGTACCAGCCACCACAAAACGCTATACAGTACAGCCAGCCGGTTCAATACAACCAGAAACAACAGGCCCCTAAGCAACAGAACTTTGCCAGGCCAATTAATTACCAACCTTACCAACAACAGATTTTCGTTCAACCTCAGCCAGTAGCTTATACTCAGCAGCCGCAACAAATAACATACTCTCAACAACCCCAACAAATTGCTTACTCTCAGCAACCTCAGATTCTGCAGATCCCTCAGCAAGCCTATCAGCAAATACCCCAATACCAATACCAAGTCCAGAGGCCGATACAGTACAGTCAAGATCCTGCCCCACAACAGTTTGTTCAGCAACATGCGTACAGTTTACAGCAAAACTTGGTCCAAGTCGCTCCTCAGCCAGGGATCACATATGCTCGCGAAGAAGAAATTGAAGTCCAGATTCCTCAAAAACGGCTGCAATCGCAGGAACAACGTCAAGAATCCAAGTCTGCTGAACAACAAGCACCTGCTCCTCGGAAGGTACACAAATTAAAAGTTTTTAACAGACTGTATATTATAATAACACAGTGGACTACTATTCCACTTTGTTATTCTGATATAACATTCTGTTCCAAATCTTCCTTACAGAGTCACGTCTGGATATATTCTTAAGATTCTACAGTAAATTATAACATAAGAAATTACTCAAAAATATAATTCCTCCTTCCTTCCTTGAATATTATTATACCTGTTGATTTATTGTGATTTTTAGGGGAGCATATTACTTTATAACTATCAATATCAAAACAACAAAAACATCTAACAACATATTTTTTATCTATCTATTCCAGAACTACAACTCTCAACCCCAAGGCGCGGTGAGCTACGCCAGCTTCTCGCTCAGCCAGCAACCACAGTCGTTCTCTCAGCCTGAGAGAACGCAGCCTGCACGTGCTCAGTACCAGTCGCAGCCTCAACCTCAATACCAAGCCCAGCAGCTGTACCACCAGCCTCAGCAACAGCCTCAATTACCCGCCCAATACCACATCGAAGTCCAGCCCCAATACCAAACCCAAAATACTAAACAACAAGAATCAATTGCCACTGCAGCAACTAAGTCCCTCCCTGTTAACCCTGCGAGGCAGATCGCCTACTTCAGACCAGGTCCATCTCTTCAACAAATTCAGCCTCATTACCAACACCAACCTCAGGCGTATCCCCAAGAACAGGTCCTTATTCAGAGTCCCAATCATGCTCCTCAACCTTACGCAGTAGCTCCTTCGTTCCCGCCAGTTCAGTACTTCGGAAAGTTCGCCCATTCCATATTTGGTGGTCAACAACATTAATATCAGCTAATACAGTCTTTTGCTATTGCATAAGTAATTGTAGTAAAATAAACATAGAATACGTCATATCCTTAATTTATAGACTGTATTTATAGGTAGTTAGTTAAGTAAGTTAAAATGCGCATCATTTTGAAGTAATGTAAAATTAAATGCAAAAATATTTACGAAAGTGTCGAACAAGAAGGGTGCTAAAGTAAATACTAAAATTGTGATGCCATATTTTCTTTAGTTATAAGTGTTTTTAAGTAAACATTGAAATCCAAATTATTGTTTCATTATAGAACTGAATTTACGCAACGCTTTAAGAGGGGATTATAACTCCATCCCTTGCTTTGACAGTGAATCAACATGCCACTGCACTATCAGGCCATCCTAAAACAACAGACTATCCGGAACACAACAAAGATTGTTCCTAAGTTCAAAAAATCCTTGTAAAAACTTTGGGAGCTCCGTATTTATCGGTTACTTCGAAACTCGGTCGATTTATCCCAAACCTATCGGGAAACTTCGAGTTCCGGGTCTCCTGTAACCCGGAGGGTAGTTACGGGTTGAATTTACCCCAAACTGGATGGAACTTTAGTAAATCTCCACGTGGCGCCTAAGAAAATCTTTATTGCTCCAATGAGTGGGTACATTGTACCCATCTCATGTTTGATGAGGGTAATAATACACTCCTTTTGTTACAAAAATAATCACACGGAATGATCTCCTCATTTGCTTCAAATTTTATCATTTTAGTGGCATATAAAATCTTTTGTAAATGTAAACTGTAATTGGTGGTTAGGCCTCGACTACACTGGATGCGGGCGGCGCAGGAGCGGCGATCGTTGTGGAAATCCTTAGGGGAGGTTTTTGTCCAGCAGTGACGTCATTTGACTGAAACGACCGAACGAACATTATCAAAAGAAACAATCACAATAAATAATACGTCTAGAAGAGTCACGTAATAAGTAACTAAAATGTACGAAAAAAAAACTGAAATAAAACTAAGAAGAGCTTAACCGTAATTATCAAATGAAGACCACACGGGAAAAACAAAGAAAGTCAAAAAACTACAATTAAGAGAAAAACAGTTTTAAAGGTAGTTTGAAAATCTATATTTCTTTCATTTTAGACTCTTTTATGTGAGATATTGAAACAACTTATTACTGTGTTAACATTATGCTTTGACTGTACTTCTAAAACTCGATTTGTTTAAATAAGTTTTAAGTTATGGTCCATAATATAACCGTTTCTTGCCATGGACAAACAAACACAAATTGAACTATTACAGTTGACCACGACGATTTTACCCAATTTTCTGATTTTTGATATAGAATGTTTCTCTAAAAAGCTAACAGATGGCATTAAAAAGTAAGTTTCACAAAAAAGGTGACATTCATTATTTTTCCCGTGTGGTCTTCAAATATAAATTAAGTTCTTAGACAGGAGTACCTGTACATACTCTATAATAAACACGTATAAATAGCGTAGTGGGAAATCGTACTATACTTGCTGTCCATATTTATAGGCTGTCTCAAAAAAGTATCTTAGTGGATGTGTAACGCGTATCTGAAAGAAGTTTGAAATGCAAAACCTACATAGGTAAATTGGAGCTTACAGAATTTTACAGCACATACATGTAATACATAATATCGGTTTTGTTTGGGATTAAACCCGTGATTTATTGGTCAGAATTGGTCCTCGGGCTTATTACCCATTCATGGAATTGTAGCGGTTGTAATAACAAAAACCTGACCAGGACCATAGGCAAAATCTTCAGGGCACTGAATGCGAAGTACAGATAATAGAAATCCCTTTCCCTTTGTAACATTGAGCCAACAGGCAATTTAGACGAGCCAGTGAACTTGAACATTTACTATTTTAGCTAAAAATTAAATTAATTTCACGATAGAAATGTTTTGATTTTACAGTCTTCACTTATCTTTTTGATAGGTATTTCACCTGATGCCTCATGAATGCTACTCACATGTTTGTTCTGGTGCATATTGCGGGTGCAGGTTTGAATCCTACTGGGATCAAATGTTAGAGTTATTAAGCACAAGCACATTTACCCGGAGTAGGTATGTAAGAAGCTTATGAAGCTTTTATAATAATATTAAGTATGTTTGTCTAATTGTTACCTAGTTTAGTTACCTATTCCTACGTTAGATCAGCCAGCTCTGATTATGTAAGTAAATAAGTGATGTTTGTGAAGATACCTAGTTGTTGGGAACCGATTGGTGGACCAACCTCTTTTTTATATTGTCTTTGTTTTTTATACTTTTTTTATTACTTTTGATACCTTTTGTTTTAGTATTGAAGTTTAGTGTTTTTTTTTTTTTTTTTGTTAGCCGTTGTGGGCATATTTTTGCAGAAATATATCTTCATTTTAACCGAAGGATTTTCTTATTTCCGCACGCCCGAGCGGCTGTCCGCAACACTAGTTAGAACATTTTTTTATTCCTAGCAGTCGATAATAAAGATCCTATTGAAATGAATTCCAGAATAAAGTTTCCTGTTAAATGAGGTACTTACAACAACCTTAATGCTTACGTAGGCGAAGCTAAATAGGCCCATCTTAGAACTATCGCACTAAGACCCACACCTAGATTTAATTAAGCTGATTGAGTTTCAAGCGAATCACAACGTCCCTAACGCGGGAGCGAAAAGGTTTGGGCACGATCAAAATATCATTCTGATGCTAATTGTACAAGCAGCACATCATCCTATACATATTTGATGCAAAATAGCACTTATTGCAAGTAGATAAGATGCCACAGTGTTGAGCTTAACGTGCCGTGGTTCCTACGCAACCCGTCCCTCCCAACAATAGACCCAAGACAATATGCAGACCGCTTATATCGCAAATGTCTCATAGTATAGTAGACTAGCTTTTGCCAATGGATTCGCCCGCGTGAAATTTTGTCTGTCACAGAAAAACTTTATCACGCGCATCCCTGATCCAAAAACCGCGATAAAAACTATCGTATCTCATTTCTCTATACCAAATTTCAACAAAATCGGTTCTGTGGGCGTGATAGCGTAACAGACAGACAGTGTTACTTTGGCATTCATAATATTAGTATGGATAATTAAGGGAATCGGCCAAGTCGCACTCCGTTAAGCTCGCGTGGAGTGTTGACGCTTAGGTAAGTGTATTTCTAGTGCCCCCGCTATTTGTTGGTACATATTTGGGATTAGCGGGATCAAGGAAATGATATGCTGAGAGAGCAATATTGGTAGACCAGATACAAAAATTTAATGGTAATCTTATAACTTCAGATTACTTCAAAGTCAGAACTCTACGTTTAAATAATTAGTTTAAATACTGAAGTAAAGACATTCTGCCCTAGTGTAACAGCAGTCACTGACTTTAATATGCTTAAATATCAAATACTTACTTATAAAATGTAGATAGTAGGTACACCACATTTTCAGGCACCGTTGATCCGCGTTGAGCCCGAAAAAAAGCACAGAGCTTAATGAAGCCGAGCGTGCAATTTTAATTCACACGTTTTTCATAACGCTGTTCAACGAAATACCAAAAAATATTTAATCAAAAATGTAAATTATATTATCATCAGTCCACACTCCTTTAATAATGAAGGTAGCAAAATCACACATTCGGAGTCAGTGGTTTTGCATTTGAGACGGCGCTAAGTTCCATTTGCATTGCATACAATTCTAATCCACACCTACCTCAATATTGCGATCCGTCACCTTGCTTATGCGCACATGCTAAATTATAATTTAGTCCTTTTAAGAAAAAAAACTTATTTTGAAAAAATATTCTGGATTCTGTGATTCTTATTGTTTCATTACAAGCTTTTTATTACTTTCACATGTCTGGTGTCTGTCGTCAAATCTTGCAACTTAAAATTGACCCACTTCCCGGTCTCCTATTGAGCTGAAATTTTGCATACATGTGTAAGTCCGATGACAATGCAATATTATGGTACCATTGAGCTGGTCTGATGATGGAGTCGGGAGGTGGCCATAGGAACTCCTAAACAAAACGGCGGAAACTCATCGAGTTTGGGTTCGTTGGATTTGTCTTTTCGAGCACTTTAGTGTTAGATAACGTCCAGGGTCCTGAGATTAAGATATAACTAAAAAGTGTAAAATAAAATTATAATAAAAATAAACTTTTTTTAAAACAAGCTTTTATTCTGAATTTCGAAAGCTTGTAGCGCAAACAGAGAAAAAGAGGAATAAATTCCATGCGCGATACAAACTTTCGAAATTCAGAATAAAAGCTTGTTTTTAAAAAAGTTTATTTTTATTATATTTTTTTTATATGTATTTTCACGCACACAAGACATAGGTCTTCTTATAAAATTATCACTTCACGGGATTTATTGCAACAATATCTATTTTAACGGTAAATAATATTTACCCTCCCGACGTTTCGGCTCGGTTGCACGAGTCATGGTCGCGGGCAGACAGGCAGGTGATAATTTTATAGTAAAAAATGCAACATAATAGTTTAAAATATTATATAGGTCTTCTTGTAGGTATATACCTACCACGTATACTACATAAGATAACGCAATAACGACGCGGCGACGATTTTATTTGACTGAATAATTAACTTTTTTCGGTTTCATTACATTAGGCATTAGGTATAAACATAATACCTAATGCCTAATGTAATGAAACCGAAAAAATGTTATGCTAACTAATTAGCATGCGATTAAGCTTAATCTAATTGAATATTGGTGTTATTTCTGACTACTTAGAAGCTTTCAAAAGTAAATCAACAAGCCGTCCTTGTATTGTAAATACCCTTAAGGAATATAATGATACATAGTCATAAAAATTCATAAATAAAAAAAAATATTAAAAATATTAATAAAAAAATAATAATTATAATAACAAAAAAAAATAACAAAAAAATAAAAAAAGAACAAAAAAAATATATAAAAAATATATAATAATTAAAAAAAAAAAAGATCTTGTAAATATAACCATCATCATCATTTGCAAATATAACCATCATCATCATTTGTAAATATTGTCTCGCATCAATGTCTTTTTCAGTTTGCTCGTAGAAAATTGCGAGAAACTATCCTACTCTCTCAAAACTTAATAAAAGTAACCTAATAATAACAACATCCAATTAAAAAAAAATGATTCTGGTAGCAAAATACCAGTTAAAAAAAAAAAAAAAAGCCGTCCTTGTAGATTCAATTTGAAATACGAGTTCAATTTATTAAGTAGTTGACATTTCTATTCCTTTTCGTGCTTAACGCTCAAGTAGAATTTTATGTTAGCTAGTTTTGCTTCAGTTTTTCATCCAAATAAAACAGCACTAAAACTGGCATAAAGCCAGGTGAACAATTTATTTGTCAAAGTGGACAGTTTTATTTATTCTGCGGACAGTCCTCAAAGTGTTACTGGTGGATGCATGCGGCTATTTTATCTTGCGCCTGAAATACCTATGTTTTTCTTTTGTGATGATATCGAATAAAATAATAGCTTACAATGTAAAAATAACTAAAAAGTTACATTTTGAAAGAGTAAAATTGGCTCATATTTTTTACACATAAAAATCTATGATAATAAAAGTTCACGAAAAGATTTGCTGTAAAAACGATTTTCACAGTCAGGTCATAGGTTTCGTAAGCCACACAAAAACGGCTTTGACAGCATATGAAAGTAGGTAATGTCAATTGACAAGTTATTCTAGTAAGCTTATTTCTGTAATAGGTACTTTCATGTAAAGAAAGTGTTGTTTTCCAATCCTACATCCAAATGAAACAGAATCCTCTATGAATTCGATCTCATGAGATTATCTATCGCTTTCGCTTGTTTCTCGCAGACTTTCCCAATCTAAAGGTCCGTCCCTACCCTAAAGTAACCTCTGCATCGAGCGTGAAAACGCGGCGGGCACCTGCCGTTAAAATGGCCATGTTATTTAAAGCTAGATTTTTTTACATAAAATATGTATTATACCATTCGAAAGAGCAGAAAAAACTAAGAAAAATTGTATATTTAACTCAATTCACGTATCTTGTCAGTTACCCCAAGTGAACCTGCAACCTGTGATACGAGGGCTGCACTAAAAGTATCGGGAATGGAATATTTCCACTGTTCCAGTCATATTAAAATCTATTTAATTGCAAACTCCAGGGTTTTAAAAATCGTATACCATTTATTTATTTAAAAAAAGATTCTCGGTCGTATCACAAGGTCTTGTCAAACTTGTTTAGTCGTTGAGAAAATGGAATTGACTCGAGAAAATTCACGAGCGATGATTTATTATGACTTTTGAAGTGGTTTAACACAAAAACAGTGTGTTGACCGGATGATTTCTGCATTTGGTAATGAAGCCCCATCCAAAACCACAATTTATCGCTGGTTTATTGAATTTCAACGTGGACGTGTCAAGCTCAGTGATGATCCCCGTCAAGGTCGTCCAAAAACTGCAGTCACCTAAGAAAACGTTGATGCTGTGCGTAAGCTGATTGAAGAAGATCGACATGTGATATACCGCGAAATTCAGGCAACTTTAGACATTGGCATGAGTCAAATACAAATAATCTTGCATGAACAATTAGGTGTAAAAAAGTTGTTTTCCCGATGGATACCGCATTCGCTCTGTGAAGATCAAAAAGCGGCTCGCGTTACTTGGTGCGTCAGAACTCTCGGGAGATTACATGCAGGATCCTCAAATGCTGTATACAACATCGTATCAGGTGACGAATCATGGATATACGCGTACGAACCCGAAACAAAAAACCAGTCACGAGTTTGGGTGTTCGAAAATGAATTAAAGCCAACAAAAATTGTTCGTTCACGGAGTGTTGCAAAAAAAATGGTGGCCACGTTTGTCTCCAAAACCGGCCATGTTGCGACTATTCCTCTTGGGGGACAAAGAACGGTTAATGCAGATTAGTATGCTAGCATTTGTTTGCCACAGGTCGTTTCTGAACTCCGTAAAGAGAACTGCAACCGCCGCATCATCCTCCATCACGACAATGCGAGTTCTCACACCGCGCACTGAACAAAAGAGTTTTTAGAGCAAGAAAACATAGGATTATTAGTCCATCCGCCGTACAGCCCCGACCTAAGCCCTAATGATTTCTATACTTTCCCTAAAATTAAGAATAAATTGCGTGGTCAGAGATTTTCATCACCTGAAGAAGCTGTGGAAGCCTACAAAACGGCCATTTTGGAGACCCAAACTTCCGAATGCAATGGTTGCTTCAATGATTGGTTTCGTGTATGGAAAAATGTGTCAAAGTTCGCGGAGAATACTTTAAAAAGCAATAAATACATTTTTAAATAGTAATGTTGTTTCACTTCCTTGATTCCCGAAATTTTCAGTGCCGCCCTCGTATGTATACTGTGGGCTGATTGTGAGTTTACATAAAACTAGTGAGTACGTTTAAAAAATGTATGAAAATTTTAGTCTTTGAAAGTTTCCCGCTAGGGGCGCTGTACAATCCGTCATACATTTGTCATTTTTTGACGCGCTCACTAGTGAGCGCGTTTGATGTAAACTCACACAAGGCCCTCTGCTGACAGAAACAAAAGGCGAGCTATCTACCGCCCTACGCAGCGGATGGCCTAAAGGGCGCAGCAACGTTTGGTGAACACAGCTCTATGTTAATTCAACGCGTATGTAAATCAAAGTGACCTCCCTTTCAACAAAGTCGACCTCGCCATTCTTTGTCCGATTAGCTTTTGGACTAGGTAAGTAGGTTTTAAGGTTCGCAGATTGTGCGACAGCTTTTAGAGATATTCAATAAATAATAATAGAGGCCATTACTGTAATTTAAAGGCTTCGCCAAATAGAACGCGTCTCCGCGCTTATAGAGTTGCAAAGCGTTGCGTACTGCTAGTGCCGACATGAAGTGTGTATGTGTGCATGTAGTGTTTGACATGAAATTATCCATATTCTACCAAATCAACACAACACGACACGGCT
Organism: Ostrinia furnacalis; assembly: GCF_004193835.3. Taxonomy (NCBI): domain Eukaryota; kingdom Metazoa; phylum Arthropoda; class Insecta; order Lepidoptera; family Crambidae; genus Ostrinia; species Ostrinia furnacalis. The sequence goes on along the minus strand of NW_021130405.1, from coordinate 412,638 downwards.
AACGCTTTGCGCATGCTAAATACGCATTACATTTGGCAAAACCTTAAAATAAGTAAACCTACAAGCTGTCCTGTATCTGTCAATAGGCCGTACAGCTTACTCGATTTCAGAAGATAAAAGTTAAATAAAGATCCAATCCCACCCTAGCCTACGGGCGGCAAAACCGTAAATCCGCCACTGCCTAAGTGTATTTTAGAAAACTGAAAAATTTTAATCTTTTTACTAAAATGGTCAGCATTCATTTACATAATGGAAGAGCACAAGAAAATGATATCTTAATCCTTCATTCTTTTTACTACCTCGAAAGCAAAAAGCCTTCAGTGAGGAAAATCTACCACTCTACTTAACAAGGTTAGCGATAGTAGCGTCTAAAAAGTATTTAACATAGAAAGGTTTCAGCGAGCATGCTTAAACAGGCTTGGTTTTACTTCTAATGACAATCAAATTTTAAGAAATTCGTTGCTATTTTGGTGAAAATATTTTAGCATTTTTCAGTGATGTATAAGGTCCAATATTATCCGTATTTACGAGTACATTCACGCAGAACGTTGAGAAAACTTTAAAGGAGAAAAATATTACAAAATATTTCAAATAGGAAAATGCTCTCTTCTGATATACCAAAGGTATGGAGGGAAATGCATTACTATTCTGCACTCACGTTGAACTGAGGAATCGAATAACACCGGATGAAATTTTCATCGGTAGAGTGCGAATGCAAATACGGCCGGATATGAAACTACGAGCCGTAATGCAATAGATACTGAGGAATAGAGATCGCTTATTGATTTCTTAATTGTTAAAGTCAAGTGAGAGTTACAATCACCTAAAGGAGAGTTCTGTGCATCATCAGATTAAAAATTTGCGATCGCAGTCCAAAATTGGCTTTATTCCAAAATTAAATTTATGTTTAACTCGTCTTCTACAACACCTTCTATTCCAAGATGGACATGATGACATGACATGCATACATTATTACCTGTGGGCAAAGAAAAACAACGGAGAACATTCATGATTTTAATTAACAGTTCAGACAAATATTTTCATAATTAATTCCCAAGCTTGGCAAAAAAAAGTACACCAATTTCAAACTACCCATCTCATATTTATGTTGACGTAGCTGTGTTACGTTTTGTAACAGAAAATCGATGTCAATTAATATGGAAACATGACAACATAGCGCCAGTCGCCGCTTCCGACTGACGTATCAACCCGTAGTACAGGCGGAGATAAAATTTTCATCGGCCGACTGCAAAAAAGAGCGGAAATGAAACTGAGGCGCACTGCAATAAATGCGTCGGACAAGATAAAAACAATCGCCCGTCTGTTTGGATGCGGGAGTGCTCGGTGGATTGACGACTGACGTTTTATTATCGAGGTTAAAAGTTGAAAGAGAAAATGGCGGAAGTTTTCTGCACAGATATTTTCAGCACATGAGTAATTTTTTATGTGTTTTCTGTATCGAATTGGCTTTGGAGACCATTTTATTTTGAAGTTATTATCAGTGTAAATAGATTGGCTAAGAGCTAATTTGTAGTAGTATTTTTTTCAAATTCAAATTCAATAATAATAATAGGTTTTTTCAAGTTAATTTCTTTTAAATTGTTGTGATTACAGAAAGAGTTCATCCTATATTTTAACTAGCTCAAACAATTTTGACTCCACACTCGTCTATCCAAATATATGCACGTACTATGGAAGTGAATTTATACCCAAATCGAGTACCAATTCGACCTGAAGGACAACCGATATCGGCCTTTCCCCAACACGTCGCCAGCTCTAGTGAGGCCACTAAGTGCGTCGGAAAACAACAGTTTGGTATATTAATAAAGGTAAACAAAATACGCAGTTAGTCTTGCTCTTCCTCTATTGTGTAGAATAACGGCGAATGTCAAGTTTTATAAGCCTTGCCTTGATGATCGTCAGTCATCAAAGTCGAAGTTTAACAATCTCTACGATTTATGCCAAAACTGATGGATGCATATACGTACAATTGAATCATATTCAGTTGTTTGTGCATATTTTCTTTAGCTTTTTATTTACCTTAACATTTGTTAAGCATCTACTGTATATACGCACGTTAAGTAGTTTTCTATCACTATGTTACCTATTTGCTTTACATACCAAATCTCTGGCGGCATCTTTGAACCCATCGTCAAAAAAGACCGGTAAAATGTAGGTTTTCGTCAAATACTTAACATACAAACAGCATATTTTAATGCTAAATCTAGTAATTTCCTTCTCAACTAAGCTTGTGACATTTGCATTTAAGTATTAGACTGGTCTTAGTACCTAGTTGCTCTAATCTAGGAGTGAGTTAGGCCCAAAAAATACAAAAATTGTGACCCACACAGCAAAATAATGATTGTTGTGAAATATGTAATAGCAAGTGCCGATTGCGCGGTGAAGTGATCGATCAATCCATTTGAAAGTAGAATCGATTTGAATGAAGGCTTAAAAACAAAATTAAATATCGGTGACCTTCCCTTGCTGGATGTTATGTTTGGTTTTCATTAGATAGATGTAGATTTGACAAAATGTTTTTACTTTTAGATCCTTCATTTTCACGGTCATGGCATTGTGAAGGTAGTAGATGGTATCAATAATTTCGATAACACTGACACCATTTTGAAAATCTGTTAAAAGCTGACCCAGAATTGGCAACAAAAGTGGAATGTAGCCCAAAAATAAAAAGACAAATTATCGCCCAATCTATCTTTTCGATAATTTCGGATACAACGGCTTAAGCTGCAGTGGGCTATCCGTTAACTGGAACCAGTTAGAATCAGTGATAAATGTCCAGCGGGTCGATACAATATAAATTTGTATCCTCAAGAGTTGTAGCCCCACCAAGGTGGCCGGCACCCGGTCGGAGTCAAACCGCAGACGCCGCGCGCGTGAGCCGGGTGCACCGCCAGATATTTTAAGAATGTGACAGTTTTAACTAAAATATTTTTCTGTTATCAAGAAGTGTCATTGTTTTGAAGGTGCACTTTTCAACGGTGAGTGATAATTAGCGCGGACTCTACAGTCATTCATAAAGTCGGTAGCATTTGGCAATAAAATAAATAAAGTCAGATAATAAATTGAGTCAGTGTTATGAACATTAAGTATAAACTTCACTTCGCAATCAGCAATAGGTTTCTTAATGTCCTCTGGGCACATAGACCATTCGGTATTAAATTTGTTTGCAAGATTGCCAGTTACTATTGTCGTGGACTCCCATCACTACTAAGAGTAGTTACTATGTGCCGACTACAGTTAGGTACATCGAGGTAAACACTAAAACTTCATTTAGTTATTTGCAAATACTTATTGCAACATTAATGTGTAGTCTGATGAGCTGTTGACGGTACAAATGCATGTCAATCCAAAAATGTATAGCTAATTTACGAGATTAATGGACATGAGACTTTACCCCTACCAGATTACAGTCTTTTATAAATTAGAAAACATGGTTGACAGGTCAATTTACTGAAAACGATTTTCGTACGGTCAAAATTGCGGGCACTGCAGCTAATCTTATTAAACAACTAGCTGACCCGGCGAACTTTGTTCCGCCTTAATGGCAATAAATAAGCAGACTTTTTTTTTTAATTTCGAACGGTATAAAAAGTATCCTATGTCCTTCTCCTGGCTCTATACTACCTCCCTGACAATTTTCAGCTAAATCGGTTCAGCCGTTCTTGAGTTATAAGTGGAGTAACTAACACGACTTTCTTTTATATATATAGATATTAAATGGGTATTGTACTTTCCGTTGCGTTTTTAGTAAGTTAATTTTACGAGCATTTCTATCTTTATGTATTGTTTACATCTAATAAGGTTCTATTAAGCACTTGATTAAATCGTTAAAATGAAAATAGATCAATGCCTGTCGAATTTATGTAGGAGGCCCTATTAAGGACTTAAATACATACTTAAAATTGATTCAATTTCGATCCGATATTAAAGGCAGCCATAAAATTCGTCGCGGATGAAAATAAAACCTTATCTTAAAAACAAATTACGCACTAACCTTTGTAATTTCGATAATCCGTACATTTTTGTACAATCGTTATCATTCGCAAATTATAATCTCAGGATTAACCTATGGACTTAAGGCACAATACTTGTGATTAAATCCTACTTACTCGTAATTACATAATATTTTTAAATAGTACGAGTATCATACTCCCTTAACCCCTCTCGTCGTCCACTTTATATTATTAATGTATGTATGTATTAGTATAAGTAGTATTTTTTTTTTTAGTCTGGTAGTTTATTACCAGATAATTAGAGATAAATGTAGATGTTGACTTTCTTAAATAGGTTTTTTTTTTTTTTGAGAGAGAGTGGAAATGTTTATGTATCATCATCATCATGTTTTTTTTTTTCTATTTGTATAGTTACTATTTTGCACCGCCTACTCAAATTCTCTGTTTAGCTTAAAGGTTAACTGGTAGATAATGCCACACGGCATTAAGTTCGCATTTTCTACCGCATTTTTTTGTGTGGACATTACACCAAACACTTGTTACCACCGGGAGTCGAACCTAACTACTGTTATATTTATAGTTAATAACAAACCTTGCACCCGTCGAATACACATCACACATAATGGAGCTATCTGTTAAACATATATCTACTTACATATATTTACAAATAGGTACAGCCTAAAATCCAATTATCATTTACCTAAACTGCCTATCTCACACATACCCGAATTGCATGCGACCGCAAATTGACCAAGTAATCAAACCCACCTGGAATCCTTGCAATACCTGGGTATTACCCAGTATACCTAGATGGTAATCAAGCATTTAATACCTCTGATCGGATTAACTGGAACTGAGAAACTTTGATGAGGGTAGGAATTCAATATAGAGTGTTTAATGGTTAACTATTACCCTATTACCAAATAGCAGTCACGATGTATGTAATAATGTATTTGGTTGCTGACAGTGATATCGACCAATTTTAATACATAAAAGTCAGCCTACCTCTAAATAAAAGTATTATTCTGTTTGAAAAAAATACTTTTGCGCGCATAGGTATTCCACGTCCAATTTTTCATACAAACTAAATTGAATTTGGTACATTGGCTTTAAATTAAAAAAATATGTGTGTCACCAGGACTAGCAGAGTTCAATAAAATATGTTTTTCAATGTTTGTTTTTCCTATGAATATACTCGTACTCGTATGTTACCTAAACTACTGCGTACTTTAATTTTATTTATTTACATTGTTTGATACCATATTACCAAAACTAAAATCAGAGATACGTTTTATTATGATTAGAACTTAACATTAGCCTTTACTAAAGTCTTTTAAAAATTTGAGCTTTTTAGTTAACTAAAACCTGTGCTAAAACTGAGAGTGAAGACAAAGTTTATCCCAAAGAAAAGTTTAAGTATGTACGCTACAAAACTTAATAAGTGTTCGAAACTTTAAGAATCGACTTTACAGTCCGTTACTACAGTTAATAGTATGACCTCAACCTTGATGCTCGAATGGATGCAGCGTGTCCCTAAAGGTACTGCATTCCGCATACACCAAAATTGTAAAATCGATATCTTTTAATATCGGTATCAAAGAACGTCCTTGCTTTTCGACCGTCGAATTGTAAAGTAGAGCGCCAAAGCCGTTCGCAACCTGTTTGCCCGATCCATTATTATTTATGCTAATATTAATTACAGGCAATGACACCGAACGGTGAACAGAGGTGATATATTGTTGCGAAAATAAATCAAAATAGAATGGTGTAAGTGTGAAAGTTTTAAAATTAACTTATACACGACTTTGCACTTTCTTTAGTGCGTTTAAGTTTAATTTACAGATTTCTTGCATTTTGATGAAGTAGAAAAGCTGCCAGTTCTTTGAAATTGTATTGTATTGTATCTAATATCTATTAGATCTTGATATTTAATGCCAGGCAAAAAAAACAAATAAAAATTTTATAATATAGATTTCCATTCCTATTAGAAATGGCACAAATTACTCGTATAAGTATGTAACTTTAGTTTTAATTCAAACGACCAAAAACTCAATTTGCATTAGTAATTTAGAGCAGTGGAGAACAAATGACTTGATGATGATGATTCAAAAATATCCGGCAGAAAAATGCTTGTTTACAAATAAAGGACAATAAAGTACGCAGTAATGTCATGTTTGACCTTTGATCATAACAATTACACTTGATAACGATTCCAAATCTCTTGTCTGATTCAAGCTGATAGCGAATCAATCGCTATTGTATCCAAGTGTGTATCGATAACTATTTTGATAAGTAATAAATCAAATAAGTAGTTCATTATAATGATAAATACACAATTTATTCTATATTTTTCCTGTGCTGGCTGTTAAAAGGCCTAACCAAATGTTAGGGAAATGGTAATTTAATCTACAAAGGTACAGGGACCCCTGACTACCAAAGGGCTGGATCATAAATAATGTAAATGCTTACTACGACGACTCATCGGTTTTTCCATAGATCTTTGAGTTATTATTTACCTACGATTTACAAGGAACTTCTGTTCGAGACAAGACTAATCCTTATTTTTTGGGTAAGGACAATTGCGATCTCTTCGCGATGCCTATATCCAAAAAATATTATAAAACCTTCAAGTTCATTTTGGGCAAAAAATTTAGCCTAGCATTCCTTCTTCCAGGTTCATTATTTGCCCTATTCAAATTATTGTATGTATGTACTTGAAAATCACAATGTTTGAAATTCATGCTCCAGCTGGGAATCAAAGTCAGAATATACAGACAAGAAAGTAAAATGCTGTAACCAGTAGACTACAGAAATATTACTACACATAAATAATTTAGGACAACGTTCTGACGTCACATTACACAGATAATGGCGTCTAGCCTGACCATTAAATACACTATATCTGTAAGAAATATTAAGCTAGTTAGTCCCATTAAAATAATCACAGCTCGTTTGTATTAATAAAAGCAAATTACATCAACTGCCGCAACAAAAACGAAGTCTAATTACTTACTCCCAATTTATCTGCATGTGTGAGACAGGTTAATTATTTCGTCTAGTACTTATTTATGGGGCAAATTGTATTCAATACTTAGGCTGAGTTGCACCACCTAACTTTGACCGTAACTCTAACGATAACCGGTGTCTTTTGTATGGAGTTTGACAGGTTTTTGACACGCGTTTGTCAAAGTTAAAGTAAGATGGTGCAACTCAACCATCTCTTTCTCTCTCATCTCATCCAAGGTAATAAATATCTATTAATTGTTTTATTTATAACAAAACAGTAAGAACAACTTAAGAACTCAAGTAGGTAGGTTCAAAGTTGATTTAGTTCTTATCCAAAACATTATAAATAAATATTATTGTCCATTGACAGTCGTGCCCGCAACTTCACACGCTATAAATCGTTGTCTCTAAGTATATTTTTATTTGTTTACCAGTCTACCGAGATGGAAGATAATTATGGTATTATTTCAATAAGGACTAATCCCTACCCTCGTTCCCAACAATGGACTTCGACAATTTTATAGTTACCTACATTCAACAAACCAAACCTAAGAACATACTGATAACATTCCTGGAACTAATCAGTGTCTCATTTTTAGTTAAGCCAAGTTTTATTATGAGTAAAGATAAGTAGGTACTAATAATAAAACTGTTTGCAAAATATTTAATCAGAAATCGATAGGTACTGAAGATAAGACTTAGATAGCAAATTAAATCAATATACTAAAGTCCACACCACCTAGTTATAACCAAACTAATCAATAATGATAAGATTGTGCGTTATTTAAACACTTGTGTTTTTCCTTGCAGATAATGTCAAGACTGATAGTTTTGCTGTTAATTGCGCATTTGCAATTAGTTATCAACGTGCCTCTAAGCCCCAATGAGAAGCAAACACAAACCTTCAAGATCGACCATAGCAACCCACCGAATGCAATCCCAAGTCATAATAATGAGAAACTCCCAATACTAGTTCCTGTGGTCCAGCCCCATCACGTGACGTTCGTAGAGCCGAAACTGACAAACGTCAGAAAGAAGAAAGGCCCGAACTTCCCTCTAATTCACCACCATCTTCTGGCGCCAACGACTTTGCATGTCATACCGATACACTCCAATTTTCATCAGAACTCTATACATGCTGGCATCAACCACATAATTTCAAACAATAATGTGCCTATCGTTTCACATTCGTATTCACATGGTAGCTCAAACGCAACTCATCCCACACAATTGATACCAATTTTGATACCGATACATACACACCTGGTCCCGTTGCATGATTTGACGGTCATACCATTGCATAGAGATGTGCATCATGTTGATCAAAAGCTAAGCCATTATAGGGCTTCCATGGAGAAGAAGGACGCGGATGAGGAAGAACCAATAAACAGATTTAGGTCGTTCTATGGCGGTTTTGGGAACGGACTCTACATCGGAGGCCATGGCGCTGGTCATGGATTTTACTCCTATGGTTAGGTTTATGTACGATATAGATGAATATGAAAATAATTCAACATGACGTTAAAAATATGATTATCACACATGAATTTGTATGTAACTAATATATTCCTATTATTGTCATATTGATGCTCAAAATGTTTAAATTAGCTTTATTAGTGTAGTCAACTACAATAAGTACGACGCCTACCAACCACTATAGTTGACTACTTTAATCTTTAGACAACGTTGATATGTAGTAAAAGAAATAGATCCTATCAAAATATTTAGAAACCTGTCTGAATTTTAAGTTTGTAATTAATTGTTAATTCGTTTAAGTATTTATTGAATAAAATGTTTAAAATATCTGATGAATCATCTTATTTCACCCCAATAATACTTTGTAAGGGCACAGTAATCGATTAACTATTAATATTTCAAAGTATAAAGTTATTAATGTTTCAATACATTTTGTCCATTGATGGATTCACTTTCAAAAACTTTCATTGGCATGATAAGCTTATTTGTTTCAATGTCATACCTACTTATACCTAATGCACTAACCTTGCTGATAACATGACAACAACAATCGCAATATCATGGCTTATGCGGGCTACTATAAAAGTGTGAAATGTAACAGTTTTCTAGCCACTTTAGCGATGACACAAGATAGGTAGGTATGTACAATGAATAAAAATTTCTTCCAAAAAATCAAAATCAATCAAAATCAAAATTAAAAATATTTATTTAATTTAGACCACGAGTGAACATACAGCTAGAAGCTTTTATTTAATCAATATTTTTTTTATTATATAATCTTTGCCTCTGTAGATACTAAGTTGAACTTTGTGCAGAAAGTCATTGATTGCTGCATTTCTGACTCATCTTTTGATAACAACATAATATTTTCCTGTATTAGTTAAATATCTACCGATTACAGTGATAATGATAATCGAATAATATCAAAGTCCACTGGAATAAACAGTCAACATCAACACAAAATATAGATAAACTAGCTGACCCGGTGAACTTTGTTCCGCCTATGTTCATTAGCAATAATGGTGGTCCAGAACGTTACTAAATAAGTATTTCAAATACTGAAAAGTAGCTTAATTTTAAACTTTTAAGTGGCTTTTAAGTACTACTTTTGAGAGTTCAATTCATGTCAGGGTTTTTTGAGCATCAGCTAGTTAAATTGCTGTTCTGATATCTAAGTGGAGACTTTCAAATCTACTAAGTTGAGAATTGAACAAAACGGTACTGTCGTGTCTTTGATTCAAGCTAGAAATAAATTTAGAAACAGGGGGTACACGAGAAAAATAGTGATAATACCAATCTGTTGTAGAGAGACCGGAATTAAACGGTTTATCAAAAAGATTAGACTTTGATAAAGATTGCCTTCATAATCATGAGTCGCATGAAATATTATTTAATTGAAGTACAGTTATCACAGCACATAGGTAGGTACGTCGCTTTAGTTAACTTATTTTTATTCGGATTTAGTCGTGTTAAAACATCACCATGATTACCATAATTATAGTATTGATTGTCATCGTTAGGTACACTTTATCTTTATAACACAAGAACTTTTAACTAACTATTGGAAAAAACTAGGCATAAAATATGAGAAGCCTACAATATTTTTCGGGACCATGGGCCCGACATTTCTAAAACGAAAAAATGCCACCTAAGGTTTCATGGAGCAATACAAAAAGTATCCAGAAGAGAAAGTCGTTGGATATTTCAGAACTAGTAACCCAGGCTTACTGATCAGGGATCCGGAGCTAGTTAAACGTATTCTAATGACTGATTTTGTACATTTCTATGAGCGCGGAATCCATCCTAATAAAATGGGTATAGAGCCGATCCTAAGCAATTTGTTTTTCGCCGAAGGAGAATATTTGTGGCGTTTGTTAAGGCACCGCATGACCCCTGCGTTCACGAGCGGCAAGTTGAAGGCGATGTTCCCGCTGATAGTGGAGCGCGCAGAGCAGCTGCAGGCGCGGGCGCTGGACGCCGCTCGCAAAGGCAAAGCCATCGACGCGCGCGACCTCATGGCGCGCTACACCACCGACTTCATCGGCGCCTGCGGCTTTGGCCTTGATGCCGGCTCCCTCAACGAAGAAGAATCTGCTTTTAGAAAACTAGGCGCTGACATCTTCAAATTCGATCTTCGCCAAATTGTCGTCACTGTTCTAAAAGACAATTTTCCACGTTTAACAAGACAACTAAAGTTTTTGGATCATTTAGAGAATCAAATAATTACACTAGTAAATGATATCCAGAAACAAAGGAATTACCAGCCTTCAAATAGAAATGATTTTATTGACCTGTTATTAGAATGTAAGAAGAAAGGCATAAGAGTCATTAGAGAAAGTGAAACCTGATGGTAGCCCGGACTACGCGACTTTGGAGTTGGACGACTTGCTGATTGCCGCTCAGGTGTTTGTGTTCTTTGCCGCTGGCTTCGAGACGTCCTCATCGGCTACTAGCTACACCTTACATCAGCTTGCATACTATCCTGAAGTTCAAAGTAAAGTCCAAGCCGACATAGACGCAGTGCTTAGCAAACATGATAACAAGCTGTCCTATGAAGCTGTGAAAGACATGACTTATCTTGACTGGACTTTCAGAGAAGGTATGAGAAAATTTCCATCACTGGGATTCTTGTCACGAAGATGTAGTAGGAAGTATACCTTTCCTGATCTGAACATGACTATAGATGAAGGTGTAATGATTGCGATCCCCTTGCAAGCTTTGCAAACTGACCCTCAGTACTTCGATAATCCGACTGAGTTTAGATGAAAGATTTGACCCTAAAAATAAATTGGTGAATAAGTTCACATATTTACCGTTTGGTGATGGACCACGAGCCTGTATTAGTATGTTTATTTTTATTTAACAAACATAGTTACACCTATTAATTAGTAGTTAACCGTATTCAGGAAACAATTAACATTAATGTTGCATTTAAATAGATACATTTTATTAACTTATGACAGTGAGAGCCTTCTTCCTTCCCCCGATGGCTGATCTGATTTTGTATAATTTTCGTTGCAGGAGAACGCTTAGGTTTCATGCAGTCTCTGGCCGGTATGGCGGCCATCTTGTCCCGGTTCAGCGTGGAGCCGGCGCCCGAGTCGCACCCCGTGGACCCCCCCGTGGAGCCCAAGTTTGACGTCGTGCAGAGCATCATCGATGGAATACTGCTCCGATTCGTAGAAAGGAAGAAAGTATATTAAATTATAATATACATAAGTATTACAAAAATTGTATGATTTTAATTGAAATTTCAGCATAAAATTATTCGAGTCCTACAACTACTGCTTACTAAAAATAATATTAGGAATTTGCACTTGATTAATAATAATTAATTAAAGGTATAAATTCAGCAGACGATGTCGTGTCATCACGACCCTGGTCCTTTAGGGTTCCGTACCTCAACAAAGTGATCCTATAAGGATAGGATCGATTAGCAATAGACAAATTCTAATTTAATGGCACCGTGCTCTTTTATTTTAATTTTTAAACATATAATTCGAAAGCCTTTTGTTTAATAAAAAAATTTAATCTTTGTACCATCTATTGATAAATATGTTTTACTGTTATGTAAGTAGGTACAAATTCCATATCTGATAGTGGAGGGAGATATGATAACAGGATGGAATAATATCAAAGTCCACTGAGTACACACATAGTCGTAAATAAATCACAATAATGATTACAAGATAAAATAGAATTTGTCACAAAATGTTACATAATGGATAAATAAATAAATAAATAAATAAATAAATCTTTATTAATTTCTTCACAAGTAAGTTTCCAATTACATGTACTAACAATAAAACGCATTTTTTAAACAATATTACTTATTGTGAAGACTGGTGCTTGATATGGGTTGAGACAACCTGTAATACAAGACACCAGGTCTCCACCTCTTAAACCGAAAATAACACAATAGAAAGAATGCTTCTAAACTAAACTAACATGGCAATACAAGAATTAATGCAATATAAGGTTTATTTTCTTACTGATTATGTTAGAAAAGACATAATTTAAACGTGTGGAGTGTGGTGAGTGAGAGTTGTGTGGTGGGTGGTGTGAGGTGTAAGGTGTAACGTGTGTGATAGTGTGGGAGTGTAGAAGTTTCTTACTTTGTTCGTATTCTTATAGAGTAACGTAAGTTACATGAAACCAAGAATAGATAAAGTCAAGAAGATATATCAGATTGTATGCTATTTAATAGAAAATGTATAATGTCATACAGGTATTACACTGGGCTCTGTCAGTTTACACTAGTAATTGGGACCTCATGTAATACCTGTATGACATTCAGATTTCACCATGGTTTTCGTAGTTTTAACACGTATTTCCACAATCAGTGATACTCAGATAATAAAACAGTTCAAATCCCAAAACAAATAATAACAAAGGCTTATAGAAATCGTTCATATTTTAGTAAAAATTTCATTATTACTAACCACTTGTTCCCGGTCGCGGCGCCGTCGCTAGTTCAATTAAAGATAAAAAAATATAAATGTCACTTCACTAGCCAATCACAGCTAAGAATGATGGACAGATGCACCATCTAACTAACTAACGTAAAAGTTCTGGTAAATTTCAACAGATAGCGTTGATTTATATTTTTTTGTTTTATGTAATAAATATATGACGCCAGGCCCCAGGAGGTTAAATGTATGACGGATTGCACGCATAGCGTCCCTAACGGATACTTTCTAACTAAAAACTTTATAGAATTTTTTGACTCGCTAGCGACGACGTTCAATGCAAACTCGCACTAAGCACACTGTTGTGAGTCGAACTCTAGCGCTAATAAATCTGTATCTTCATAAATTCAAATTAAGCTTTCGGATGTTTCCATAATGTGCTGAATAATTGTTTCTTCGGAGTACCTAATTTGGCTTCGCTCAGTGGGCTGAGTGATGATTGATGATGATGATTTGATGTAAACTACATCAAATGTCCTCACTAGTGAGCCTAAGTAGGTAGTGAGCACGTTAAAAAATATTTTGAAAATTTTAGTTCTTGAACGTTTCCGCTAGAGGCGCTGTACAATCCGTCATACATTTTAATGTATTTTTTTTACGCGCTCACTAGTGAGCTTAGTGAGTGGCCTAGCGTGAGTAAACTCACACTAATCACACTAGGCCCCCAGAACTAACGAAATTGGGCCGGAAGAGTTAGCGTGGGCAGGCCTCCCACTAGGTGAACCGACGATCTGGTAAAGGTCACAGGAAGGACCTGGATGCGGGCAGCGCAGTACTGGTCATTATGGAAATCCTTGGGGGAGGCCTTTGTCCAGCAGTTGACGTCATTTGGCTGAAATGTACGGAGCGAACGACCTGCTGAAGGTTGTGAAAAGGGGAAGGGAAGGGAATGTCTGGGTGCGGACAACGCAGAACCAATTCCTGTAGAGTTCTTTGGGAAGGCCTATGTCTAGAACATCTTAATTTTGAAAAGGAAAGAAAAGCAAAAACACGTTAGATATTACAAATTTTCAGATCTAGATCGATATGACCCATACTATACACGCAGGTTTCTGTTAATTTTCCTAGTTTAGGCACATTAATAATTTTACCTTTTGTGGCATACGATTGATTAGCCTAGAGTTTAAACTGTGAAATAAGTTTTTCAAAAAATATTTTTTTTATTTATTTTTTTTATACACGCAGGTTTCGATATTGGTACCTATGGTTCCTGATACAGACCGAACATGAAGAAATAATAGGTATGTATGGTTTCCTTTTCAGGTACATAACCCTAAAAAGCATAATTCCATTTCTCCAAGACGTTATAACTCCCACGACTTCTTTAGAATTATAGTTTATTACCCTCTGGCAAATCATATGCCCTATTTTGTTTACCCTCACAAAATTATTCTCTTGTAACCGAATGCCAAAAATTACACAACACCCATTAATTATCGTTAGGATCACAAAATACAGGGTGTCTCGTTATACTTATTAATCATCTTAGACGTGACTCAAGCAACGGGTAATTTACGGTATTTGCGTTTCATTCGGTAATTCGCCTCGCCTTAATATACCAAGATTGGAGGTTTTTCAAGATATTATAACGTACACATATAGCATATCAAACTATAGGTAGGTAAGCATATTTTACTGCAAAATAATTGTAACTATCAAAACTCTTTAAAAGGCTATGTATAAGTGATTTTTAAATTCTACTTGCAAAAATGAGTTGTAAATTTTTTAAAGAGTTTTTACTGTTTTTCTGTCCTTTGTTTTTCTTGTATTTGATTAAAATTAATAAATGTCTTAGGGCCGATTTTTCAATCGTCGGATAACTTTTAACTGAAGAATAAGTTTGGCACATTGACAGTTTCAGTATGGGAAATATGTCAAAATGACAAGCTTATTCTTCAGTTAAAAGATATCTGACTATTGAAAAATCAGCCCTTAACCTATTTCGAAACCAATTAATAAAGTTACTAACTATTTACTGCTAAATAATCTAATTTACAAACCCCGATAAAAATAGGTAAATCACCTAAAAAAAATCCTGAGAAATAAAACTTGTATAGAATGTGCCACCGTCCGTATTTTTAAGTTCCATGACGCAGCGCCGCTTTTTTCGAATTTTCCACGCAGTTATTAAATTATTTTATTAATCAATCAGCCCAAGCCCACTCGTGCGGCGAGAAAAGTTTACTGAAACTAAATATTAATATTTTCAATAACTTGATTGGTGTTTGTCAAAATGAAATTTGAATATTCAAGTGGCGGCCATTTATTAACTTGTCACTTTATTGCGGATGAATTATAACTAGCCCAAAAGTAGTTTCATCATCAAGATGATGATCTCGTCACACAATTATTTTTCAGCCACAGGACGTCCACTGCTAAACATAGGCCTCCCCCAATGATTTCCACATTGCTCGGTTGGTAGCGGCTTGCATTAGGCGGCTTCCGCCTTACTTCATGCTATCTTTATGAGGTCGTCGGTCCACCTTGCGTAGCGTGGGACGTCCACACGTTTTTTTCCAATACATTGTCTGCACTCCTAAACCTTCTGCCCTATCGGCTGTCAGTCCTGCGTATGTAATATGTACTATGTGCCCTGCCCATTTTATGTAGGTAGGTAGAATAGCACCTATTTAAAGTAGGTACTCTAAAAGTTTATTGGTATGTACTGACTGTACACAAAAGCAGCATTCAGAAAGACGTATTTTAATTCCCCCAAGTTAGATCAAACTCATTACGAATTCCACAAACAGCGGCTGAATATTTTCCTAAAGTTAAAAACAACCATGAACATTCGATTAGATTACGCATTACGCCCCTTGATCTTTAAAATATGTCGTTACAGATTTTCATTAAAAGTTTACGTGTCCTGCATTAAATAATTTACCCGTTGGGGGTCATGTAATTACCTAAAAATGGGACGCCCACTTTGGGGCTTGTTTCGGAATTACCCTTGAACGTGACTTTTAAGTTGGCCAAGAGTGAATTGTGTTTACTTTTATCTTAGACGTCAGTAAAAATAATATAAATGTGCCGCTAAATCGTGTTGCTTAGCGCAAGGGGGGTGTGTGCTTCGATTCCGAATTGAATTCGATTTGAATATTAGTTAAATTAGAAGGAATAAAAGAAATATTGGAAAAAAAACCCGGAGAAATGTAAATCTTTTTTTGTGACATATGGATTTCTATGAGACTTTTTCTATGACAGGAATACGCCTGGCATGGAAGTTCTTGAGTGACGACCACGAGCCGGAAGATGTAGCGTGGGCAGGCCTCCTACTAGGTGGACCGACGATCTGATGAAGATCGCGGGAGGTGCCTGGATGCAAGCGGCGCAGGGTCGGTCTTTGTGGAAATCCTTGGGGGAAGTATTTGTCCAGCAGTGGACGTCTTTCGGCTGAAAAGAACGAAAGAACGAATACGCCTGAACAACAAGTTTTTCATCAAATTCAACCTATGAACAGTTATCGAATAGCATTAATAAATAGTATCTAATTGGCTAGAGTTATACTCGTAGGTATTACATTCTTCTGTAACAATGTAAATTGTAGACAAAGCTGTAGGTCCTGAGTTCAAATCAAAAGACACTCAAGAATGCTTAATTGTTTTTACCTACAGGAGGTAGAAAGGAAAAGAAAACATACATTCCAAAGATCGGGTTTCTTTCAGTGCTAAAAACGACTTTAATATTCGGAGGCAAACAACTCTTTTCGCTAATTGACTGACAATTACCGGGTGAAGCCCGTTAATTTGGCGCGAGGTCGGGACCACAAAATAATTTGAATGAGTAGGCTCATAAAACGACATAATAAAATTTTAATGACAGGAAATACTTATTTAATATTTCCTTTACCTCTATTAGTTATAGACTAAGAGCTAGTGAACGCCAGACCTACGTCATTTTATAAAAGCTGAAAGATTGTCAGCGTATGCGTATGGAAGCTATCCTAAAAAACAGTCTGGCAAGGAGCTGGAACTGTCAAAACTGTCTGGCTGATGAGGAAACTATTTCTAATTATTGCCCTAATATTCTATATAAAAATCAGCCGGACAAAAACCAAATTTTGGAAACTGACCGTAAACGAAAATTGATTAACTATTATTCAAACTGAATATGTGTGTCGTGAAAATGCAAAATATTGAGGATATATTGCTAACAGAAATGAAAATATGACTGGTCAAAGTAGGGCGTCCGATAACAAGGTTTCCTTGGAACAAAAATATTGCTTTATTCATTTAGGCACTGTTTTGTCAATTGACAATATTTACACGATTAAAAATATGGGTTCTAGAGTTCAAGGTATTGTCTTTTAGAAAATGTATTTGTGTTTATAACACTCAAGCCTATTTATTTAATAAAAATTAACAAAATCAGTGATTGAAAACGACCTTAAAAATTATACTCACAAGGCTGAAAGTACATACTTTCCATTACTTTCCGTAACGAAATATTGATAGAAATTATCCTCAGATATTGTATTTTCATGTTGTAAAAACAAATTTTGCTACGACATACTACCCGCGCTGTTTTTAGCGATTTTCGAAACTAAGAATTTTTCCGAGGCGCTGTCTGAGAATTGGATCAAGTTCCTGTAAACAAGCTGTCAATTACACATGGTAACATACTTAACGTCATTACAAAGGTGCACCAAGAAATACATTTGGATGATATAAGCCTATCGAGCTATGGAAAGCCACAAACCCTAATCATTAAGCTGAAGTTAGATGATATTTTGCATTAATTTTTGTTCCAAGTTTGTACTAAAATATGTACCAATTTCAAAACTAAAAAATGTATTTTTCTATTAGATATAGTTATATTCTATACAAATCTGACAAAAGATAGTAAGTTCAGATCGAAAATAATTTTGTCCGTTACCTACTATGAACCGGCAACACTGTGCGTCGCACCGTCGCGACAGCAATATAATTACGCGCGAGCGATAAGGATGGGTAGTATGGGATGGTAAGGGTAGCTTGGGGTCATTGGACAAAATTCTACGTGCTCACGGACCAGGCTTTAGTTCAAATCCTTCAGGTGCCTCTGATAAATTAGAGAAGATGTGCTCCGCAGGGAAGAAAAATAAGCCTGATGATACATACCGTAATTTTATCGTTAAGATACCATGAGCATTGTTTAGACATACCTAATAAAGTTATTTATTCATTTATACCTTGCATTACCGAGACAACATGTTATGTAACATGACGTGCACCTAACTTGTGAAGCGTAAAAATTACTTAAAAATGCCGAGTACCTAGTTCAGAGCTGAAAAGTGAAAATTCATATTTTTTTTACACATAATATAGCTTTTTTTACGTAACAAGGTTATGTTGAATTCTAATCAACTGGAAATTCCATCATAATTAGTTTGTCATGTCCTACGCCTACTGTCTCTACATGTTTTGTACAAGAACTGCCTAATTTGGTCCACAAAGAAGCACAAACAACACGTTTTCAAACTGAAACCGTGATTTAGGGTCACGGATCCAGGGGCGTGGTGGACTATTTTTTGTTTGGACAATTAATATTTTGGGTATTACGTAAGTTATGCCCGTTTTCACCATCATTCTCTAATTTTTAAGTGGCCATAATAATTATGGTGACATAACAGGAATTTTGTTTTCATAGGGGTCACTTAAAATTAGGAGTTGATTGTGAAAACGGGCTAATGCTAAAAACTATCGGACACTAATCTAAGGCTGAATAATTGTACCATCTTACTTTAACTTTGACAAACGTCAAAAATCTGTCAAACTCGATACAAAAAACACCCGTTATTGTTATTGTTACAGTTAAAATAAGGTGGGGCGACTCAGCCTAACTCTAAATACCATTCATAAAGCAAAGAGTCATAGGTATGTCTTATGATAAATGTCAGATTATAGGAAATAATCCCTAGAACTACTGAAACGTTTTTGAAAATTCGTTAACTAGTAGCAATCTACACTATATTCCCGAATGACATAGAACATATTTTTCTATTAGAGACTGAAATTCATATTTAATTTTCATCATCATCATTATCATTTTCTGCCATAGGACGTCCACTGCTGAACGTAGGCCTCCCCCAATGATTTTCACAATGGCCGGTTGGTCCATCACCTTCCCGATATCTTTATGAGATCGTCCGTCCACCTTGTGGGTGGATATTTAATTTAGCTCCAATCTAAACAAAAGATATTTTTATCATCAAGGTTTTTGTTCTACGTATATACCTATCTACTAAATACCGACCGTAATTTAACGAACAGCCAAAAGCTTACAGTTCAACAAATACTTCAGTACAAAACACAAATAAAGTTGAAAATTGTTTTACTTTTAGCCAATAAAAACAAGACTGTTAAAATGTAAACAAAAACGTGACTGTAATGAGTATTAGAAAGTTTTCTATCATCCAATGAATATACAGAATGATTTTACTATGACTATCCAATTTTTTATGAGCGACTCAGAATCAGTAACTTAATCGATTTACGTAAAGAAAACGTTTTATTTTTTCATATTTAATTATGTTTATCCGCTGCTCGCGGTTTCAAAATTGTCTCACGTGAATAATTTGCTTCGTTCATAGAAAAATACGTACACACAGTTAACTACTAAAGCTTAGTAATACCTAATGGTACGCGAAAATAAGCCTTAACTTTCAATTTATAATTAGATTTTCAATAATATTTTGCGCGAAAAATAGTACGATAAATTGTCCTATAGAGCTTATTAAAAAAAAATGGATACTGATTACAATGTAGATCTGAGAAATGAAATGAATATGAAGTGGTCGATTCCTGATTGAGTAAAAATAAATTATTTGTATTAATTGGTTCTTACAAATCGTCAAATGCTCTTAAGGAGCCTTTACATGTCTCATTCATCAGTCAATTTAGAAAATAATATTCCGAGAGATACAATCTATGGTCCTTTGAAATATGTACTCCTACGCTGCGTCAACCTTGCTCGAGGATCCCATAGGTATTGTAGAGGTACAGGATTCATGTCTATTGTTTGTATTACTGGATGTTGGAACCAACCGTATTTCATGATACAAACGTATTACATGGAAGGAAATTCTATTCTAACAGCTTCATGAACTCGAATTTCAATTCAAATACAAATCAAACTAGGGACTGAATAAATTAACCGTCTTGGTAATATGTACATGGCTCTCACAACTTTTTACTACAGTAGAATAAAATGAAATGAGCTGAGAGATTTATTATTTTTACAAGTTATGTTATTGATGGCATTAACGTTTCGTCGCTCATGTGATTTATTTGAATGTCCTAATAATATAAAAGTGTGAATACTCGGCATTTCCAATAGGTAATATTCGATACAGACTTTGAATTGATAACATCTTTTTATTGGGTTAAGAAGAATTTTTTTCTTTGTAATGGATTTAGCTCCTCAGACCTGATAACTTAACAAATACCGCGATAGAATTAAATTAAATTATTTCCACATTAATAACTACCTACTGAACAATAGAAGTTTTAAGGACTACTTATCCTAAATAAATCACACGTGTTTTATTTGAGTGCATTCCACACAAAACCATACTCCCACTTGTAAAATTATCATTTTTATTTTATTTTATTTATTTAATAGGACAACCACAAAATCATCAACAACATCCAGCAAGAAATCCAAAATATTGCTTAATTAGCGTAATTTCGATATTGGTGGGCGTTTTATTAAACTTGCCTCATTAAAAGTTCACATTCTGCGTACAATTCTAGAGAAATACACACTCGTACCTTTGCCACGTCAAGCTTTACACTGTGTCGTCTTATGTGGTTCTGATTAGGTCGATTTTGCAACAAAAATAATATGTTATAGTTTGGATGACCTACCTATGAACTAATTAGGTGATTTCAAATGAAAGTAAGTTGATTTCAATAACTTCCAGAGTTAAACTTTTTTAGACTCATTTATTCTCAAGTTTTCTGTTTGTGACGTCTAATCTGGTAAGCAAATTTGGATTATAGCAATAAAATGGATCTTAAATAAAGTAGTAGAGTAGTGTCGCAATTATCATTTTGACGTTGTAGAGCGTTATAATAATCACAAACTAGACACCCTTAAGTACGATATTTAATCATGATTTACGACTTTGCGAATCTTTGGTTCTAATCATAGAGTTATAGAGAGATGCCAACTAAAATTAAACTCAGTGTCGCATTAGAAATTCACACACACATCAAAATATGTGCTCATTATCCACTACGGTATCAGTAGGTACTCAACGTTCGAATAATCTTTAGTACTACTCAAGCAATGTAAAATGTTTAACGTCGCTCCTGTCATCATTGCTGTCACGAGCAATGTATTTTGTTTTTGGGCATATTGCTGCGACACCGGCCCCGCCCCCTTGTCACTTCTCCCTTTAGTTTTTGTGATATTATGTGGTTATAATACTCATTACAAATATTTTAGTCTCAATAAGTAGCTGACAAAAATATTGTAAACTTTTAAAATATCAACAGAACAGTGTTCACGTTTGAATTGTACCAAAATCATTTTTATAACTTCAGCAAGCGATGTCGAAATTCAATACAATTTTCACGACTCAGTTACAGGTTGTTTTATTTTCAAAAGGCTAATTCAAGTTCGAATTTCTGTTGTACAGTCACGAAAAGAATGCGGGCTCTACGAGAATGTTCTTAAATCGGTAGAGCAAGGTTCTTTATTGAATGAAGTGTTATTGCAATGCTGTAGCATCGAAACGTCGAACTGCATTGTTTACAAAACTGCTCACTGCAGGACTCGAGTTTTCCGCGCGGCTTTAACTGGGTCCCGTTTTTATAAACAGGTCCAGAGTTCAAATACTCTTATATGCAGCTAATAACATCAAAAATACTCTTAAAATCAAAGTTTTCAGTACACCGAGCGACCACAAATAAGTCTCGTAATCGTTGCTGTTCTAGTTTTTCAATAAAAAAAACGATTACCTATCACTCTACAATGAGAACAATATTTATTCGTGGTGGTATAATTCTGATTATAAGGACCGATGACCAAGCAATAGAAAACTATAAAATCAATTTAAGGAAAACTGTTTTACACAATACCACAAGTATTATCGAGCAAGGCATAAACTATTGGCTACATTTATGCGACTTTGCTCACATAGCTGACGCAGTTTCCCATAGTGTTAGTAAAGTTTGCAATTTGCACACAACTATGTAACACAGCGTCATCTATGCGAGCTAAGTTAAACTAAATTATTTTAGGTCTTGGAATGCAACCCGCCTGAATTTAGACATACCTAATACCATGTACAGTATTCTGAAGTTTGTGGGCAATCTATGTACTTAAACTAGTACGATCTATATTTATAAAAGCGAAAGGTCACTGATTGACTCACTCATTACGAAATCTCAGAAACTACACTTGTAGTTTAGCACTTGCTAGGAGTCTCAATATTTGCATGGGGGTTCCTTTTAAAATTTACTAGGTTTGAATTTTTGTAAAATCCCGTCTTTGTGAGCACACAAAGACGGGATTTTGCAAAAATTCAACCCCTAAGGCGGTTAAACGGGATTCAAGCGTACGAAGGCCCGTGTCTTCGTAATCCATAATATTTAGAATTTCAAATCGTCTTTACACTGCAAAATAAAGTTTTAAAACTACAACCGGGTTATAAATACGGCCTCAAACTAGTTCCAGCCTGTCTTATTGGCTTGTTTCTGTTTGTTTTCATTTAACTCTTTTTATGTTTGCAATACCAATAAGGGGTGTTTACAACAAACCGTAAAAACTTTCGCCTATTCACTCCAGATGTGCTGGTGCTTTAATTTAAATTGCTTAAATCAATTAATACAGTTCAGCTTTTATGATTTGCGTATCTAGCTAGACGAGGTTGTAGTGCATATTTTTTCCGTCCACAGCGAATTAAAAGGCGATATAAATTTAAAAGGTAATAATAATCTTCAATGTTTTTTGTTTGAAAACAAAAAAAAAGATTAATATCAAAATATTTTAAGAATTAGAGTACTCGTATTAATAATCTTAGGCTGAGGTGCACCACCTAACTTTAACCATAATTAAAACCATATCCGGTGTTTTTGTATGGAGTTTGACAGACTTTTGTCAAGGTAAAAGTTAGATGGTGCAACCCAGCAAAACCCAACAAAAACACTTTTTCATTTATGATCAATTTTCCCAAATAATTTTTTAAACAAACTAAAAGCAACAATTTATAAGTTTGCAACAATACTAGTATGGATAGGATGGATGTAAAGGATGAAAAGTTCAATAAGGTGAACCGATCTTCGCCCCAGTATCCAAATCACGCCCAGGATTGCAAATTATTGTCTTTGAATATTCACCAAAGGTAATTTTCTTGGCGCTAAAATAGAAAAGTAATTTCAATATTGACTTATTTATCGAAATGAGATTGAGTTTTAATTGCTTTATTTAAAGCATCGTCTCGAGATCCAAGATTAATCAACGGCGTTTGAGACTTTTGACGCTATTGTAAGAACCACAGCACACGATGCGTTGCGGCCCGGTTTGCACCAAGGCGGAGCGTGCGGAGCGGAGCAGACAAGTTTTTGGATAAGCAATCAGATTCCATTATTTGCACATCTCCACTCTGCTCCGCATCGGTGGATATGGATCAAGCGAAGAAGGCGGAGAAGTGTCGGGCGCATTTGTTTTTCTATACAGGGTGGACAGGGTGGAGATAGCTACTACGCACAGCTCACACATTTCCTCTCGTCTCCTCACCGCTCCGCTCTTCTCCGCTCCGCTTTGGTGGAAATAGCTTACCAGCTTCGCCGCACATCTCTTCTCGTCTCCGCACCGCTCCGCCTTCATGGAAACCGAGCCTTACATAGAAATCTGTGTCGGACATACTAGTGGTGTGGCGTCGCGTCCCACGATACGGCGAAATCTTTGGGGTGCGGCACCGCAACGCGTCGTGTGCTTTGGCTTTAACTGATGCGGAGATGAGAATACTAAATCTTTTACGACATTACGTTTCGCAAATTGGTTTTGGCAATGTTTTCTTTTATTCTGCAAATAACACGTGCCCGATCCTAAAATCCTGGAATATTTTGATGGGGCATGTGTGTTACTGTTATGTGAAAGGAAGAATTCGGTTTCCGTTTCCCATAATCCGCATCAACCATTATCAGTCTTTTTTTTGTCGTTAAATCGATAGAAAATTGGTGTACAAGTACCAACCCCCTAAGCAAATGCCCTGGAATATATTTTTTCAAGTGAAAAACTTTCCAAAATTCAGTTTGTCCCACTCAACTAATACAATAAAAAGGTGAGGACATTTTGTGTCAACATCATCAATAAATTAGCGACAGAGCCGAAACAAAGTTTCCAAAACTGAAGGTGCTCCCAAGCGGAGGTAGACTACAAATAAACATTTAAGTTCGGCTGGAAATGTTCGCAAAATTAGGCGTTTTCCGCCGAGAGAACAAAGTTGAATTTTATTTAGAGCTACACCACACTTACTATATTTAGCATCGGCGATTTAGCCGCTTTTTAAAAGCTGGATACAGCGACCACACATTCTTCTAAAAACACCGAAATACCAAACGCAACAAACAACGCTTTTTGGAAGGTCAACGCTGCGACAGCAGTCGCTAAAACGCGCGATTCTGATACCGCGTCCGAATGCATGAAGTCGCGAAACTCGCGAAATCGCGATACTGCATCGATAGAGTTGCTAAAACGCGCGATTCTGACACCGCGTCCGAATGCATAAAGTCGCAAAATCGCGATGCTGATCGCGACTGTATACAAAATTACCGATCGCCGATGCTAACGCCCATGTTCACAAACATACTATGAGGTCTCACCGTGCGCGAACACACGAACCAATCATAGAGCTCTATTTAACTCTGTGCGTTCAATTTGCTGCTTCACTTAAGCAAGCATCGTTTGTGAATACAGGCGTATAAGTAATATGTCTTCTGTGGCCCTTACTTAAACATTAGACTTCCCAAACTAACCACGAATTAACTGTTAGTACTTTTTAGACTTTGCACATTACATTACATTAGAAGGTCTGGCCTGGTGATCCCGTAGGGACAAATAATGCTACGGGAAAGAATTTCCCACCCAGAGTCACGGTTAGTTAGTTTCGGTTGGTTATCCACTTTTAAGAGTTTCGTACCTCAAAGAAAGTGGACCTTTATAGGATCATTCCTTTAGCCGTCTGCCATTAAGGGCCTTTTCCTAAAAAACGCACCCCCGTGCGTTTTTCGGTTTCAATACATCTCCATGAGTGATTGAGTTAAAATAGTATCAAATACATGAATATTTTGAAATATGAAAATAAGTCTGTAAAACATCTAAGATTATGACCTAAATATTACTGACGTTTGCTTGTAATAAAATAAAGGTATACGTAGAAAATGAAACTAATTTGCAAGTCATTCAATTAAAATGTTTGAAGAGTTAAACTTTTTGGAAAATCTAGAGATATTTTTCCCAATCGGAAAAACTGCACCTGGGAAAAATTGATATTACACTCTCGAAATTTTAGCTCGATACCTAGTTACCATGAAAAAGGGAATAAAAAGTGGTCACCTCGAAAACATGGTGCAACTCTATCAAATTCCGCTGGAAGTAGACAATTGTGAGAAGTTTTATTTTTTATTGGGTTGGCTTTTAATTTTCAGCAATCGTTAGAAACGGTTTTAAAGTGAGTATTGCTAATGAATACTTGTTCATAATGATAGATGTGTACGAGTATAACCTCCTGAGACCCCCGGTGTCACTCGTGACACTTGAGTATATATTTTTTTTACAGCGCCATTTATTGGTATTTATGAAAATTAATAAAAGTGTGTGAAACGTTGGAATATGTTACATATCCAAAAAATTGCTGTGCCTCGCACGAAAGGGTTTTTGATTTTGTAAACATTAATTGAAATTTTGAATTCGCGCGACCTCCGACATGACACATTCCAAGAAAAGAAAATATTATTTAAAACAAGTTTTTTGGTATTGTTTTGTGTTTTCTGTGTGCTACGGTAATATATCTCTCAGATTTTGCGATAAAACTATTAAAATGTTTCTATTGTAATAAGTATTTTCGTCAATTAATTCGAGTGTCACTGGTGACACTTTGGGCACTCGTGACTTGAAATATGGTCCTTTTTAGGATTGTCTGATGGTAACGTCAAGTCAATGTTATGCAACTTTTATGAGACAGATGATAAAAAAAATTATGCTCCATCCTCAGATCAGACCCTGGATATCATCCAAGACCAGAGTACTTGTCAATACCAATCAAATGAGTCAAAACTCGACAGAGTTACATCGTTTAGTCACAGAGTTTCTATGGCTACCTTCCGTCTCCATCATCAGATCAGCTCCATGACCTCATTATATTAAAGTCTCATCTGAGTTACATGTCTATGCAAAATTTCAGCTCAATCGGTTGGCAGGAAGTAGCTCTAATTCAGCTTCCAAGATTTTACTCAAACATACATTCACACATTTATTGCAAGTTAATTAAAGTTTGTTATAACAAGTTCAATAAAAGCTGTTAAAAAGTAAATCTTATACGATTCTAAACAATTGCAGATCAATTTGAAACTAAAAACACCTATTTTACCATACCTGAAGTAATTAAAATATTAATTAATTCAAGCCCGTTTTAATGTCTTTGAAACCCGTAGTGTCACTGGTGACACCCCCCATTTTGGCGTATGTAGGGGGGCTAGATTTTTTTTCGCATTTTTTGTTAGTTGTACATATGAATCTTAGCCTGCCTTCCAAAATTCAAGACAATCCGACAATTTTTAGGGGTCTGGGTCTCAGGAGGATAATAAATAATGAAACTATTGCTTGATAATTTCTTTCTTACGCAAATAGACTCTATTTAATTAAATTTTGATTATTTTTTTTACATGTTTACTTTATAGTGTTCTTTTTTAAAGAAAATATTTTTAAATACAATTTGTCCTAATACGCATGCAGTTTGTTGAAAGCTTATTCTGTATCCTGATGTACTTACCTAAATTTATTTTAAGCGTTAATCAATATTATTCATATTATTTCAAGGTTACCGGTAAACGGCATTTACCACGGCATCCAACGAGAAATGTTTTTCTATTTCCTGGGAGGAAAAGCCATAGCAAATTGGAATTGAGTAATTTTTCAGAATATGGATCAAAATTCACTTCCTTCTCCACATCTTGATTTCTCGGAACAAGGTTATTGAGGTAAATAAATATTACATTTTATAGACATGAATTTATTTTCATATTCTTTGTACAAAGGATGGGTAAATCTACTTAGTTGTTGTACTTATTTTAGACACTTACTTATAAAATATTGTTATTTATCGTAAACAAGACACAGATTCTTATGCACGATTATCTTTTAAGTAAGGTATATCTACTAGGCAACATTTGACGTTTAATAAATTATAGTAAAGTTGTATATTTTTTTAAGGTAGCCAAATGTCAGGTAGGTATGTAGATCAGAAACAAAGAATAATTATAGCGGACCAGACACATCAGTTAGTATTAAGGTTGAGTTGCACCAACTTACTTTAACCATAACTATAACAATATCCGGTGTCTTTTGTATGGAGTTTGACAGATTTTTGACGTTTGCCTTAGAATGTCATCACTATTGGAACTTTAGAAGGAATGGCAGTAATATTGATGCCTGTCATTTGTTGCCTAGTGCTACACAACAAGACGCCTTGTATTTGCTAGGAGACATATTACTTGACATGTCAGACAACGTTGTCTGCTATATTATGCCACAAGTGAAAGACAGCCCCCTAGAGAATACTAGTAGTTTTGACTCTGTCACAGAAGTAATTCCAAGTAAATCAAACACTCAAATATCATGAATTATTATACTCAAATATCATTAGAAGATGAAAAATCAATCAAAGATATCATTTCATAAATTTTATGAAAATATTGAAAAATCTTACAACCATTCTTTTACAGTCAAGTGGGTCGATAAATTAATTAACTTATCAGTATTATTTTTCTGTTTATTAACGTCAAGTTTGAAAGCCTAACATAAAAAAAAATTAAACCAATTTAATTTTTTTTGATGAAAAAATTTTCCACCATGACATCAAACATTTTTTGAAATGTATAAACATGTTATTGCTAACGATTTACCCTGATACACTTATATTCTTTCCACGAATTCACACTGCGTCCCCAATTGAATGTAATAAAAAAATAATTTGCGAAACCTTTTCTTATTTATTTTTATACATTTACCCACACACACTTAGTGAATAGAAGTGAAAGACATAAAAAGCTGAATTAAAGTAGGTAGATAAATTTTGGTACTTTTCAGGGCTAAATTTTTAAGTAGGGAACAACATGGAACGCCACTTAAATCTCTTTTAGTATATTTTACTGAAATAACACCAGAACCTTTATTTTAATACTTATCTTGATAAGCAGGTATGCCATTAACAATTCATTTTTTTAAGAAACTTTACCTATACTTTGCTAGTATTGTAAATAACAAATCGCCAATTAGAAAAAGTTGTGAAAAATTCAAACTTTGATGAAGGTTTGATTTTCTGGAAATCTTGTTTGAAAATTATTCGCTAGAGTAACATCTATTTATTAATAAGGAACTTAACTGCCCATGCAGAATATTTCACGGAGTTTCCGTGAAAAATCTTTGTGTATAAACTTGGTAAGTTTTCTTTGAACATTTTTTGCTTGCTACAAAGTTTTAAGAGGAGGATTTTCTATCCATTCTATGAAACTGTAGTTAAGTTCTTACTACCTGTGTTGGAGGTTGTGCACCATAATTAAAAGTTCCGGTGTTCGACCATAACGACACAAAATCGACTGAAGTTAAATTGTAAAAGTTAGTAGACAAGATCAGAGGTGGAAAAATACGAGATTACTGACTCAATTTCGACGGATTGGTTTAAAATTATGGCTGACATATAACGCTGAGTCTACATTAGACTGCGATATGAATGCGATTAATATGTATAAATAGACGATATGCTTATGTTCTAAAGAACTCTACATACCCTAGACTTGATGTCCGCGGCTTAATTTCGAAAGAATAATGTCGAGGAATTGTACTTTCTATAACTTTTGACATCATGTTAAAAGTCGACGACTCATGTCGACAGGTCGGCGGGTTTGATGAGCATTAGAACAACATCGTCATTGGTACTGGTCACAACTACATAGTAATATATTCCTACTTGTGCAAGAACCCATTGGAACTACAACTACAACCAAATCGCTTAAAATACCATACATTCATCGATTCATTCATAATCGCATCGTTATGTCGCTGTCTCGTATAGCCATACCTTTAGGACTGAATTTATCTCTCTTATTTCTTTTTATGTTTACGGCTATCTGTATGTAATTTTATTAACTTTTGAATTACACTATTTGGTGGCAATCAAATTGAGACATTTATTATTTTAAGTGTATAAACATTTGTATCTTATTTTAGGGAAAACACTGCTTTTGAGGATATAATAGCATTTTTATAATAGCAAAAAATATTATGTTAAAAATCTTAAAAGCACATTTTCTTTTTCGTATATGTGGGGCAAGTCTTGATAGTAATTTAAGTGTATTTAAGTTAATTGATTGTAAAGAAGAAAGAATAGCATAAGGTAGAATTTTTCACTTAATTAACAAACCTACATGATCTACTTATTTGTAAAATTCAATTACACTTATAACTATTAATTACGAATTTAGTACATTATCACATTCATGTCAACCAGTAGGTAAGTAGTAATAGAAAATAGTAGGTAGAATATTTTTTTTTAAATAAATCTCGTCAGACGTTTTAAAATTTTCATAAAAATTCAAAAACAGTTGAGTTAAAATAAAAATTAAATCAAATCCAAAAAAAATTTACTTATTGTACTATTGCCAACAGTGTTAACTGCCCATTGAAAGTCATGTCATCTCGTTCTATCGCAAAGAATCGCCATTTGTTAGAGCAAGAGCAAAAACGGAAATGGATAGTTAACAGTGTGGGCGTGTGTACGTTCAAAATTGTTGAATCCCTCCATGGATTTAAATTATGAAACTGATAGATAGAGTGAAATAAATGAAAAACAAAGTTTTTATGTGTGTCTGAAAGCTATTATAATAGGAAAAAAAAAGTTATTGTTTTATTTTAGTTACATAGAAAATAATCTGTTCTGAACAAAAATCTTTAAAGGTACCCCCGTAAGTTTATTTGCAAAGAAAAGCCTGTATAGAGGCTGTTATTTGTAGTTTTAGAACAAATAATAATAAATAGCTTTAAGTTCTAAGAAATTTTAAAAGTTCGAGGTAACGTCGACAGTCGCCAATAAATTATTCTGTTCAGGAAATTATTCATCTTCATAATCAAACTTCAGAATCCCTCAATTTTATTCATAGATATTTAAAACTATAAAAGGTGTAACAGAGAAGGTTCAAACCCATAATTTAACAATACCATAACAAAAAATACAACGTGTATGTTTGTTACATTACTTAAAATCTAAATTGTATACCTCTGACTATTTTAAAGAAATAAAATTGTTTTGTAAAATAAATCTCCTAATTAATAAACTAATTAACAAGATTGCAAAAAAAGAAACAAGTATATTTTTATTTCTGGTACACAATTTAACTTGAAAAACTATCATCTATTTTTATATGCTCGCCACAACTTAATAATTAAAATACAAATTAATTTAAATGCAATTAATCGTCTCCAAAATTACCTTTAAAACCATAACCCTCCTATTGCTTTGCCGTAGTCGGATAAACGTATTTTAACAACCAATTATGAAGGCATGAAGAAAATAACAAGACACTTATAATTACGGTCAAATATTACAATTTCATGGTCTTCTTTCACAAATTATTGTAACACGCTATAGGTATTAAAAAGTGTGAAAATTCCTTTTAAAAACATTCTACAAAATGTGCATCTTCTAGATTTACCATTAATTTAAAGTATAGTAATTATGTGTATTACGATGCGAATCAGCATGCTGCGTGAATTTTGTTTCTGATTTTTTTTATCATTCAGCATACTGATTCGTATCCAAGACCACATAAAAAGTAGTACACACTAATGAAACCGTAATAACTAACATTTTCTACCTTTTTAGTAAACGTATTGCTCAGTATTGACTCACATTGAATTTGACACTTTATTTAGTACATAATTATGTCGAAATTTGCCTGAAGTTATCGGACGCACTGCGAGCTACTAGCTTACTTAGCTCATATAACTGTAATAACTTTTTATAGCCAGGTTTACACTGCAATGTAATAGCAGCTCTTTTATTATTTTGATTAATACCATAATCATCATCATCATCATCATCAACAGCCCTTTACAGTCCACTGCTGGACTATGAGCCTCCTCCACTATAGTGCAGGGTTTTGCCATAATCTCCACGCTAGGCAGGCGGGTTGGAGATCGCAGTTTAAAAGATTGATGTTTTTCAGAGAGCGCTGCTGCCCATTCTCTGTTTGATGTGTAGTCCCTAAGTCGCCTCTTACGACACCCGCGGGAAGAGTAGGGGTTGGTGACAAATGCCATAATATTTTGCCTAAATATTAGACAAAACTCACCTGGAACCCAAAATTCCAGATATTAAAACATAAATACTTTTAAGTCTGCAATGTCAGCCTGTATGAGGTGGGCGCTAGCAACTGCAACACAGTCCTTGACTAATGCAGTTGCTAATGCAACAATGTTTGTGCCTGTAAGTGTTTTTGTTGCCAATAAAGATTTATTTATTGATTTACTAGCCATATTTTAATTTGCATAGTTCTAATAGCTGCATGAGCTAAGGTAAGGTATTAAACTGTCTATTCTAAGCTTTATAGTGCTCTTCACAACACACCTTATTACTGTATAAAACTTCTACTGCTTTAGTAAGTTATTGTGCTTTATAAAAATAACTAATTAGTGCTTTAAATACCCGTAAGTCATAATAAAGTATTTCTATGGTAGGTATTGCTATTTTGTACATTGCCCTTAGTTCTCCGAAAAGTTTTATAATCGTGTTGAATGTCGTTATGTGTTACAATATCTTTAATTATTTCATGATTTACAATCTAACACACAAGAAGGTAATTGCCTTCAGGTTCAGAATGTCCAATTCCCAAAATGTCCAACGGTTTCAAAATGTCCAATTCCCGGAATGTCCAATTCCCAAAATGTCCAATTCCCGAAATGTCCAATTCCCGAAATGTCCAATTCCTGAAATGTCCAGTTCCCGAAACGTCCAATTCCCAAAATGTCCAATCTACTATTATGATGGGTTTGTTAAATAAGTCCTCATAGCCTTTCTTAAAAATTAGTAATTAATATATTTCTGTACGAATGCGTTTAGTTTTTGCAAAATCGGCATATAAACATAGAAAATTTGTATTATTTGCAAAAAGTACGTAGAAAAAAATGCTTTGTTTGGATGATTCTTTTGTTACTTATTCTTTGTTTGTACAGCTTATAATTAAAATAATTATGTTACTCGTCTAGCAACAATTTAGACGTAATAGACTCCAGTGGCGTCTTCAATGATCAAAGTAACGTTGTTGTACCACAATTAGTCGTATTTAGTTAAAACTTTCCTTGACAATAATTAAAGCCAGTATTCACAAACATTACTATGAGGTCTCACAGTACGCGTGGACGCACAGGGTCACACAATCACAGGGCTCTATTCAACGCTGTGCGTTCGATTTGCTGCTTCATTTAAGCAAGCATCGTTTATGAATACGGGCGTTAGTATTTCGTCTAAATTGTGGCTAGGTATAGCTGCTATAAAGCTAGAGCCACTAAGCGTGATATAGTGTATACTGGTAACATGTCGCCTCATGGCATAGCATACATGGAGCTAGAACACATACCTACAACGCCATCTATCTACCGAACCTACAGCCATAACGCACAACTGAAAAGGTAGAAAAGTAGCGCGATGATGGTGACGTAATAGAGCTGTCATGGTATACAAGTTTAAAGGTGAGTATAGATTAGAGCAGTGTTTTTCAACCTGTGGGTCGCGACCCCCGGGGGGGTCGCGAGAGGTCGAAAAACTACCTCAGTAAAAAAAAACAGTGAAGTTTTAAGATAGATTTGTCCGAAATCTTATTAAGCAAATGCATAAATGTTGTATGGATTGAAGTATTCGTAATTTCATAAATTCGTAAAAAAATGCAACATAATAGTTTAAAATATTGAAGTATTCGGTCCCTACAACATCTTTGTAACATAATAAAATGGATAGAAAAAAGCGAAAGGTCGGGGTTGTGGTCGGGGGGTCGCCAATAACTTTTTCATGAAAAAGGTTGAAAAACACTGGACTAGAGCATTTCTATGTAATGTACGTTCTTACGAATGGTACAATACAGGAAAAATGTACGACATTTGGTTCGTGAAACGGTGATCACAAGAATATTTTATAGAGCGGCTCGTTGTTCTGTTACAAGTAAATGCCTTAATCTATGTATGTTCACCCTAAAGTCTTATAGTATTTGACATAACAGAAACGGGGTGTCCCAAATCTCTTCAGTACCGCTGGAATCCACTCTCAATTGTTATGCGTCATGCCTGTAGTTCGAATTAAAAGCATCCATCACATACATATTTCTCAACTCCTAAATAAAAAGTAACACGCACAATAAACCCCCTGTTTATCTGATTGACTCACTCACTAATTAACAAATCATATAATCTATACCTACAGTACTTAGTAAAATCATTCATCTGTATCATTTCCCTAAACATACATACATTTTTACAGTTTACAAACAATAATGTACAGTCGCAGAATAAAAAGGTTCGTCACCTTAGTGTCGGTTTTCGCTTGCACTAGGTACTGTAAGAGTCAAACTTGCCAACATAACAGTGCAAGAAACAGAGCTGCTAACATTTAAATAAAT
Organism: Ostrinia furnacalis; assembly: GCF_004193835.3. Lineage (NCBI taxonomy): Eukaryota > Metazoa > Arthropoda > Insecta > Lepidoptera > Crambidae > Ostrinia > Ostrinia furnacalis. The sequence goes on along the minus strand of NW_021130405.1, from coordinate 378,840 downwards.
ATGACGTTTGCTAACGAATAAGGTTTTGATTGTTTATTTTTCTATCCCATCAGTGCAATGTTACAAAATGTAGTTTTTTTTAATAGAAATAACAATGGCAGGTTGAACCCGCAAGAAGGTTTTATTTAGTTTATCAATCATAATAATCTTCTTGACAAGATAAATCGACTTTGATCTGAATAATTTTGAACTTTACTGACGAACAGTTAAAGATTATTTTCTCTAACTCGAGATTATTCTGTAACATAGTTTCAAAAGGTAATATGTGCTCGCGATTCGTTGAAGGAATCTATTTGAAAACTGACGAACCTTTTCATTCCGCGGCTGTACATACACAGTTTATATAAATCTCACACTTATTTTCCATCGATGAATATTTGAAATACTCGACTATTCTAATAATTTCCATAGAATAGAATATAAACTATGCAATTGAAAATTCATAAGATTTAGGAATCAATATAATTAAATTTCATAACAAAGTTGAAGGCAACTAAGAGCTTTTGAATTAAAATCTCCTTACAGATCATTTACAATGACGTATTAAAATTACTAGGGACGATGATTAAGGTATCAAAAATCTAAGGCTTAGTGTTAATTATTGATAGGAAAAGCCTGGTCACACACTTAGGTTTTTGTCGTAACCGATCGTTAAAAAGATTATCATAGGATCATAAATTTCAATCATAATCATAATAATATTATCATAATTATCTCTCTCATTTTTAAGAAATAAACAACTCGACATAAACGAATGTGTGTGATGGCATTCAAACTGACTTTGGAGTCATACCATCAATTCAATATAATTTACCTTATAAACACAATCATGTCAACTTCAGACTTCAACCAATAAGGCCCAGAACAGACGGTGAAACGCAACTGCAACGAAACTGCAACTGCTAGTTACTTTTGAGTTGCATCCAACTTTCAGTTTCAGTTTCATTCATCAGAATCATCAGAATGTTGCAGTTTCGTTGCAGTTGCGTTTCACCGTCTGTTCTGGGCCTAAGACAAAGTTTTATGTAGGTAAGTACTACCTACTCGTTTTATATTCAGTTCTGTTACCTTTAACCAATAATAAAAGAAAACCTGCAGGTTTGTGTAAGTGTCCTAAACCTGACCTAGCCTTTGTACAAACATTTGTCCATTGTGCGAATGTTTGTGCAAAAAGGACTGTTCGTAAACTCACCGAGAATGGGTTCGCAAATGGGTCTCATTCAATAAGCGAATCCTTTTGAATGCTTATGTAATATATCCAGAAGGATTTTATGAATTAATTCTACAGTGAATTGATGGTATAACAATATATTTGGGTATCCTAATCCTAAGGACTATGTGGCAGTGGTCGGAATGGTTCTAAAATAATAAACTTGTGCTAAAATCACATATTGTAGAGTCGGACATAAGTTCGTGATAAATCTTATCTAAGGGTTAGTAATCGTTTAAGCGTCATTTAGTTCAGTAGTCAATTGTGCATTATTAATAAAGAAGTATTTCAGTACAAAATAAATTGCCTCCAAAAATACTGGATACTCTTACTCTAGCTTATTATTCTCAAAGTTGGGAACGCCTCCAATGGCGTACCTGTGAACAAAGAATGTTGTGTGAACAAAGTTTTATGATTCCACTTAATATTGTGGTGGTCAACCTAATGGATTTTAAATTTGATTTACTGGTAGATAATTTCGAAAACGAGTTTTTTTTATAGGAGTAGGGCAAGAAAAAATCTGGCATCTTTCACAAGGTTCACGAAACCATTAGATAAATATGGATAAGTGCTCTTTGCAATTCGATATTAGGCTTAATAAAACTGAAGCACATTAGCAAACACTTACCCATGAGACCAACCGTTAGAATTGACTTTGCGTCGGCGTCCCGTCGAATGACTCCTCATTGATCAGGCGCAGTTTCACGGACTCCCTCCTCAGGTTGTAACTGGTGGATATGTGACAGTGCTTTACATCAACCGTCAGCAAATCCTCGTTCAGCTCCACTCCACTCTTCTCCACGTCTGCAGCAGCACTCGGCTTCCTCTTATGCCGGAATGACGTCGCTCTTTGTGAACTTGACAGAAAACTGTCAGTCGTCGTGTTCCCATTGAAGGTCTTCTCACCCTGCCCTACCCCCAACTGCTCTAGCTGAATATTCCCTCTCAACTGTGCTGATGTATCTATACACGGAATCAACTGCTTAAATTCCTTCCGAAAGTTCTCATTCATCCAAGCGTAGATGAAAGGGTTATAGCATGTCGAAGACATTGCTATTATATGCCCGATGAAGAAAATCAAGAAATAATACTTCAAGTGGATAGCATAGATGTAATAGTCATTGCACAAGTTGATCACGTTCAGAGGCAACCACGAAAGACCGAATATGGTAACCATAGCGATCAGCATTTGATTGGTCCGTCGCTTTCTATTCTTATCCAATTCTTCCTTCCTAGAATTTTTGCTAGCTGCTTTTGCCTTAGCTCTGTCGTTCAATTTGAAACTGACGCACGTGTAGCAGACGGCTATAACTATGAACGGTAAGACGAACTGTAGGCAGGAGGTGACAGATCCAAAGATACGACGCAGCTTCTCAGTCGGCCATGTTTCTTCGCAGAATCTCCCGATGTCCAAATCATAATACGTCATGAAAATCGCGTACGGCATCGTCACGGTGACTGAGAATGTCCATATCATTATAATAACTGTAATACACGTCTCAATCTTCATCCTCGGTCGAAAAGGGTAAATGATTACAAAAAACCTATCGATAGCAATAGACATAAGAGTTAAAGTGGATATGTATACGCTGCACCCTTGGGCGAAAGGCATTATGTGACATAGTAGTGAGCCCCAGCTCCAGGAACCTCGGAAGGAGTAAAGTGGGGTGAAAGGAACTGCGAAAATGCATAGCAAAATATCAGAGAGCGCTAGATTGCTGATGAATAAATTCGTGACAGTCTGCATGGCTTTGTTTCTGATCACGACGAAGCATACTAAAAGGTTCCCGACGAGCCCCAAAACAAATATTATGGTGTAAATAACACAGAACAAGGCTTGAACTATTTTGTTGTCGATGATGTTTTCGTAGCCGGTCGTTTGCGGCGAGGGCAGACTGTTCGGCGTCCCGTTGCGTATTTTCTCTGAGATATTGCCTAGGAAACTGTAATCTAGTGCTGTTTCGTTCATTGCTTCCAATTCAGGTGGTTTCTTCCAATGTAAGATAACAATTTATTCTTGGCTTTAAAATGACAGGTTTACGAGTTTCGGCGATGGAATTTATCGTTGGCGGACCCTGTAACAAAGGAAACGTGAGCATTTTAGCATTCGTGTTGAGTCGTAAACGTTTTTGTTTGATACAGCAATCGTAATTTCGAGTCGTAAACTGAGTAGAACTTTGTCAAAGTCGTTTGCGATATTGCGTGTAAGATGAGTGGAGGATTTCGTTCGCGACATGATTAAACTGCGTGGGTTTGTAGCATGAATAACCTGATCTGTTAGGGTCTATAGTTTTGAAGAATACCTAAGGGTTTAGTGTAGCTTGAAGAAAATAAATGTAAAAATTATTAGAAAGAAAGGTACATATATTATAATGGACATCACACAAATACAGGCAATTACATATACATGACAGTGGCACATAATAATGAAAGAAAAAATAAAAACAAGAGTTATCTGAGCAGTGCCCAGTAGTGCCCACCCATTCACATATGTACACATTCACGAACATGATGCCCACTGCAGCGGGCGTTAAATATAAACTTTATCTCCTTACCTACATTAAATGTTTTAGAAGAAGGTATTTTTCATCACTGTTCTCGCTGCTACTCCTGATTACCTAAATATTATGTCGATTAATCATTAGTTTTTAAAACAACAATACCAACTGGTATTATTCATTATATTCCCAGCGTTGTACTATCAAAATATTTGATCAAGTCAAACTTACTGCAAAACTTGTAACAAGAAATTATCCTCAAATTCGACAGGAAACTTACGGAAACTTACTAGTTTCAGTTTATGTGGATCATGGGGTTTTCCCTCTTGTTTTCCTCTCAAAACTTATAACTCCATTACAGTTACAATGTTGTAGATTTATACCCGAACTTAAATGATTATAGCTACTTTTTTGCTACCTATATGCAAAATTTGATGTAGGTTTTTTGTCGTAAATAAAAAAGTAGGTTACCTAACTTGACGCTAAAAAGTATGGAGCTTAAAGCACTGTTTTCAATCTTACGCCACAGGCTTCATTTCTCACAACTTTCAATGTACTCACTCAATAACAACCTTTTTGTTTGACAGACGATAAACATTACCTACCAAATTTGCAAGTTTCTTCACCGAATAATTTATAGCGCGTCAAAATTGTCAAATGAGGCCCATTTCCAGCCTAAGAGCACCATTAGAGCACTGAATACCGTACATTGAAAACAGACGATCTTGCCAATCTACAAAAGCATCTTACTTATCTAGATGTTATAGATATGATTTGACAGCAAAACAACATCGCATCGGTAATCTGTTATTTGGCTTATACCTTTTTAGCAGCCGAGTTATTTAGCAAGCTAGTGCTAGTGACTCAATCTATTTATCATAATAGGGATGATGACTGGGTAATGAAATCGAAATTCTATTTAGTCCGTCAGACAGATAATTAGAAAATATTAGACTCATATTATTATTTTTTTCCATAATCAAATAATTACAGTATTATATTGAGTTGAAACGTCGCGTGACGTCACTTTTGAGTAAAAATTCTACTCAAGCTTGACGTATCGCGCCATTTCAACTCGATGTAGCACTGATAAAAAATATGAGTCTAATATTTTCTAATTATCTGTCTGACGGACAAATAAGTAATTGAAATTTTGTTATCTAGCCTATTATCATTATTCAATGTCATTATCATCATCAATCTATACGCGCAACTGCGCTATCTTCAACTTGACGCATCCAGCTCATCATTGACAGTAACTTTCCGCAATTTATCATTTGACGTTAAGACTTGCCCACTCCCTTGCTAATCCTACGTGTTTATGACTTTTAATTCTTTACGTAATATACCCAAATCCACACCGGCGAAGCCACGGGCAGAAGATAGTCTACCATAGCCATAACCGCAAAATTTATCTCCTGTCAGAATCGTCGCACAAGACCCATTTGCAGCCAACAAGTAGGTACCGTTATGGCTGTATGTGACGTATATTGAACAGCATGTATTTAAGGCGGCGTACACGCCATTCGATTCAATTTCTCGGAGCCATCCAAGGAAGCATTCGCGGGTCGTTTATTTAAAATATCGTGCGTGGCTTCTAGAAATGCAATAACACACAATTTACGAGGCCATTCACTTAAAGGTCTTATGTACGGAGCTTTATAGCTTATCTGCAGCTCTCCTATATTTGTAACTAGCTGTTGCCCGCGGTTTTGCTCGCAGTAGGAATGTTAAGTAAATTCTACACAGCGTTGTAGTCCCAAACTAAGCAAGGTCATAAAACTGTCTGTCTGTCTCGCTTTCGCGCCTAAATCACTGAACCGATTTTGATGAAATTTGGCATAGAGATAGTTTGAGTCTCGGGAAAGGACATAGGATAGTTTTTATCCCGGTTTTTGAAACAGTGACACGCGCGATATAGTTTTTCTGTGACAGTCAAAATTCCACGCGGGCGAAGCCGCGGGCGGAAAGCTAGTCAATAAATAAATTAAACGCTACTATTTAAATGATTTATTCTTTTGTAACTAAGCCATTTATTTGCTGTCGGAAACCTACGCCCTTCCCAATATTCTACCGAATAATTAAGCTAGGTCCATCAAGTTGTGCACATTGATATTACATCTTCGCCCGTATTCACAAACGATGCATGCTTAAGTGAAGCAGCAAATCGAACGCACAGCGTTGAATAGAGCTCTGTGATTGGTTCGTGTGTCACCCTGTGCGTACACGCGCACTGTGAGACCTCATAGTAATGTTTGTGTTTATAGTTTTAATAGGTGTGATATTGCATTAACAAGTGTATGAACTGACTTGCTGTTAACCATACACACGTGTCGGTATTATTTGATGAAACATTACTTAGTTCGTTAATTATTTTCCTTCCGAATTTTCTTTTGTTTAGCTGTTCGTTAAGCTTTACAATTAATTATAAAACAATAGAATGAACGTTGAACAAATAAATTAACATTGTGGGTTGTGTACTTTGCGAAGTCTGTAAAGGTTTTTATTAAAACAATGAACAGCCTATTTTACATTAACTTTTATCGAGTGGGTTGTAATAATTGATGTGGCAATCCACGTGTTACTTATAAGGTCTCTACACCACAGTCTAAAACCAGCGTCGTGGCCTTCCCCACCGTAGGCCACGGCATATGCTGAGTGGAGTCCCATTGAGATGGGCATCGCTGTTGCAACAGGGTGGCACTGCTCAGTTCATTTTTTATTTCCTAGTAATATTATTTACTAGCGGCTGCCCGCGACTTCGTACGCGTGGATCTCGTTTTACCCCCCCTTCATCTATCTTACGCGGTTTTTTCATACAAATGTTTTTTCCCGCTAACTCCCGTTCCCGTGGGAATTTTGCAATATCCTGTTGTAACTAAGCTTTAAGTTTACTAAGGTACCTGCATGCCAAATTTCAAGCGTCTATCTTACGCGGTTTAGATTTTTCATACAAATGTTTTTTCCCGCTAACTCCCGTTCCCGTGGGAATTTTGCAATATTCTGTTGTAACTAAGCTTTAAGTTTACTGAGGTACCTGAATGCCAAATTTCAAGCGTCTAACTTAAGCGGTTTAGATTTTTCATACAAAAGGATTTTCCCGCTGATTCCCGTTCCCGTGGGAATTCCTAAGTATCCTATAACCTGCCCAGGAGTATGAAGAATAATTGTAGCAAGTTTCGTTAAAATCCGTCGAGTAGTTTTTGTTTCTATAAGGAACATACAGACAGACAGACAGACAGACAGACAGACAGACAGACAGACAGACAAAAATTTTACTGATTGCATTTTTGGCATCAGTATCGATCAATAATCACCCCCTGATAGTTATTTTGAAAATATATTTCATGTACAGAATTGACCTCTGAGCAAGGCTCTTTTGCTTTTTTGACGCAACACAAGTAAATCGATGGCGACTGTCGGGATATGAACCATCGCTCGGCCTTCGGCCTCGCCTTTCTGTCTGTCACTGGGCTCTAGTCCTTTTTTGACGCATTAAAAATAAATCTATGGCGACTCACAGGCTTTAAACTATCGCTCGGCCTTCGGCCTCGCCTTTTTCTACGTTAACCAAGCCCCCCTGCATACAATTTGTATGGAAAACTCAGTTCCATTTGGNCCTAAGCAACTGGTAAGAGATAATGCAAATCTTATCATATTGTTTAAGCAAGATGATATAAATCTAAGACACGTTTACGACGAACATGTTGGGTCTGACATGTCATGGTCACAGTTTCGTGAAATGTGCTCAACTGTATGGAGTAAACCTTACAGTTATGTGGTTATCAATAAAGATTGTGAACGAAACAAAGGCTGTTATCGAATGAAGTTTGATACATTCATAGTAATGGACTAAACTTTTTATAAGTATAGATGTTAAGTTATCAAACATTCAGTTTAATTGGAGAAGTCAAACAGAGCAGGAATCTTAATAATGGAACGAAACTTAAAGGAACAAATAGTAAAATCTGCTGCAGCTGTAAAAAGAAAAGTAGAAATGATAAAAGATGTAAAAAATTCAAATGATATGGCTTTGGACACGATATTTAAACCTATCATTGACCCGCTGAAACTACTAACAAACCAAACTGATGAAAAACGTCTTATAAATNCTATAAAATTGGTTTTGGTCATTTCTCTCTGTAGGTTAGGTTCCCCTCTTACAATCTGGCGTCCCAACGTGTGGGGCCCTTTAATAAACCGGGTCCCATTGAGGCACGAACCACTTATAATTTAAGACCAAAACCACACAGACAACCTACTCTCTCAGTCCCGCGAGCTAGGGTTACTATAGTTAATCATCATCATAAACACAGGATCGGAGACATGAATTTNTCCGGTGTCGCCATCTACCGGAAGTTTGCTGTCAAAGTTTAGAAATTTTTTGATCGCAACAAAATGGCCGACGGCTCAGCCGCCATCTTGTTTTTTGAAAATCTGTATATGTGGCTCTTAAGAAGACTATACATGTCACAAACACCCAAAAGAATTTTTCAAAAACAATTGCGCATCTCGGAGTGACACCTCCCTCAAAACACCCCGAAACCGCATTTTCAATCCAAGATGGCGGCGCGGCCATTTTGTTTTTCCAATTTTTTCTCTAAATTTTTAACACATCTTGGCAACCCCAACAAACTCCCAAAAAAGAAAAAAATCAGGACCAAAGACAGAAAAGTTTGTGTTTCAAAAAGTGCCGCCATTTTGTTTTTTGGTTCAAAAAATCCAGTAAAGCTGTCAGTCAAAAAATCTAGTTTAAAACAAACACCAACAAGTTTACCCCTCTCCCCTCTAAATACCCCAAAAATACCCCTGATCAGTGAGTGAGTGAGTGAGTGAGTAGGAATCGAGCTTTATATAATATAGATAGATGTGCTATTTCTGTCTTTTTTCGTATACTTTCTTCGCTCTTATCTAAGTGATGTTCATCATAATAAATGTTTATTTCTTTCTTACACACCAAGCCCGCCGACGGCCCGGCGGCTTGGTGTCGGCGGCCTTATTTCAAAAGAATATCAAGCCGACGACTTGTACGTTCTATGACTTTTGACAACATTTAAGGGCTTGATCTCACGATATCCAGTTTGCGGTATCCAGCAATGCAGGATCCCGCAAATTGAACTGAGAATCGAAGGCGTCGGATCACGAAGGTACATTCAGAAAAATTGGATTAACTTATATATTCTTGAAGCACATTAAAAACTGGGTGTTCAGTTTTGTTTCAAAATAACATTTATTATAAATACTATTAAATACCTACATAAGATATCAGTATTCTTGCTATCGTCTTACATAAAAACAGGTTGGTATACAATACAGGGTGGAATCTTTGATTGCAATTCACTTTCTTTACAAAAGTAAAGGAATGTTTTCTTTGAGTAAAGTTTTCTATTTACAGTATTTCCCTCCAGGTGGCAATACAAAATTCCACCCTGTATATCAACATACTTGAGTGGATTGACACATGAATAAGTTCGTTTGAAGTCGTTCCGCGAATTTCTAACTCAGTAACTTGTGACGCATGCTAATCAGCATCCGATTGTGAAGTAGGGGCATTATACAAGTTCAATATAAGCTAGCTAACCATTATACTTTAATTTTTTTTTTTTCGGACGGACTATGCTGATAGCCGTGAGCGGCTTTTTCAGCTTCACCGGACAATAGGTGAGCGCAGATGGCTCTCAACCTCAAAATTTAAGCAACGAGCCTAAGGGCGCCCCCGAGTGGGGCTCGAACCTCGGCCTAGGGCGTTGCTGGGGGACGGTAGCCTAACGTAGGTTTGGGGAGAGAAGCGGCCCGGCACGTGCCGGTACCGCGAGAAAAAGGGACGGGTCGAAGGGGACCGCGGCGCGAGTCCTCGCCGGCGAGGACGGTAGATCGGTTGGAGTGCATTATACTTTAATTTATAATACAACTTCAATTTAAGCTATTACTAATCGTAAACAAAACTTACGCCCGTATTCACAAACATTACTCAGGTCTCGCGGTGCGTGTGGACGCACAGGGTAACACATGAACCAATCACAGAGCTCTATTCAACGCTGTGCGTTCGATTTGCAGCTTCACTTAAGCAAGCATCGTTTGCGAATACGGGCGTTAGTCCTTCATCCTCATCATAACAAACAAACTATTTATTGAAAGTCAGCGCCAATAGACCAATAAACTTAGTAAATGGGATACGATAAAATGTAGGTATCGAAACTTAGATTGACTTATGGACTCAATAAATATTGGCAAAGAACCTATGAATTAAGCAAATCTATTGAACATAGGCAAAAATTTAGTAGGTATCAAGGTTAGTCAGTTTTATGATTTGTTTCAAAAAGTCTACGAGGCGTACCTTCTCACTATACAACTAACACTCGTATTCACAAACATTACTATGAGGTCTCACAGTGCGTGTGGACGCACAGGGGACACACGAACCAATCACAGAGCTCTATTCCACGCTGTGCGTTCGATTTGTTGCTTCATTTATGCAAGCATCGTTTGTTAATACGGGCGTATGTCTCGGTACTTTTATTATACGCGATTTTGTAGAGTCGACATAGCATTAAATTCAACTTCGCATTTTTGTTTCAAAATGCATTACAGTTACTTAACATGCCAAAGTACTGATGAGTATCTTTCGTACTTTGCTTTTACTTCAAAAATATTATCTGCATGCACACCGTCTGCACTGCGCTTTACCCTACGCTTAAAGTAAAGCTAAAAAGATGCAAATAGCTCCCGCAAAACATGCAAAACAGGTACCAACATGCAAACATTAAAAAAGCGTGACACCAAAATGTGCCAGTAACCGTTCCCCATCAGACCGCTTTAAACCTTAATGAGCCATCCTCCAAAGGTACGTTGAGTGGCCAAATTATACCCGAGGGAACCACCGCAGCAGCATTAACTAAATTCCTAATGAACCGCTCTTCAAATTCATGAACAAGTGACAGCCCTGCGTGAAGTGAAACGTCAAACGTAGTGTCATCTCGCTCTACTACGTTTGAGAATGAGCGAGAAGGATGGGCCGTCTAGCCTAAATTTAGGGCTGATATTTTAAGTGTTGAAAAGGTTATTTGATTATAATTACGGCTCTTTAGCATTTGGCGCTAAAAAGCGGGCATTAGGGTTTCGTATAATATCAAGTAGACACATATAAACGCATGAATAAATGTTTACTGCGCAAACTTGATTTCTAATCGTTAATGTTTTTACCTCAAAACCTGCTTGGATATAAGATATTTACAGACGCATAAAAATTATTGAAGGTATAAAAATATCACATATACTTATATTTACTAGAAATAGGTTGAGATCCTACATTATATTGCGCCATTAACCATTTAAATGTATGTTTGCGGTAAACTGGAAGTGCTGTGCTAACATTACGAGTATTACCGCAATTGACGAAAACATGTTGGTACAGACTGCGTACATTAAAGATTTAAACGAGACATTTGCGAGAAACAGATTATATTGTCGTATTTAAACGACTTTGTCGTATATAAATCTTGTAGAATTACAAAATAAAGGTTTAAACGATTTTGTAGGCTTGTAGCTTATCTTTTATTCCTAGGTGACAAAACGTTTCACCACGTTTATGACATAATTGTAATTATGTCATAAACGTGGTGAAACGTTTTGTTTAGAAGAAGCAGCGCAAGAAACTCAGTCACTATTGTAATAGTGACTGAGTTTCTTGCGCTGCTTCTTCTCAGCACTGGCCCATTTATTGTCCCGTAGCAGTGGTAGGGTTATTACTAGGACGCGTAAAAGTGCTTTTTAAAAGCCTATTTGCAAAAATAAATAAGTTTTATGATTTTTGATTGTTACAGCTCAAACGATATTAGCAAAATATTTTAAAAAATGTGATAACTCCATACTTGTTTTTAACATTTAATAAAGCTGCTAAGCGACAGTTAACACAAGCACAAATGCTTTTGACACCATTTATATTCTTTCCTACGAATTTCGAAACCATCGCAACTGAATCCAATTCCCGCTAAACCGTCTTTGTACTACTACGGTTCAAGAATAAGCACAAAAACGCTCATCAAGAAACTTTCCAGTCCTTTTACGACAAAGGAAAATCCGAACCCGGGAAATGTACGAAGAAAATTACTGAAGCAACCTAATTGTTTTTCTAATTTCTATTACCCTCACTTAGCAGGATGGTTTTACTTTACGATGTGTTTTATTTGCCATTGATTGTGTCTATTTTGTTAAATTTAATTTAGCTATTTATTTTGGATGTAGAGCGATGAATGAAGGTAGTTAGGCTTGAATCTAAATTTATATTTATGGTATCTACTTTTTCCATTTTCATTTTAGCTTCATGTCCTTTCATAAAAATGGCAAGTAGTGCTAGTCCAAACTTATTAAGGATTTTTACTGGCCCATGAAGAACGCGCGTCTCTCAAGTACCAAATATTAATAACCAGCTTTTGCCCGCGGCTTCACCCGCGTGAAATTTAGTGTTACAGATCGGCATAAATAATAGCCTATATGTTGATCTGGGTTATAAACAATAATACTGTAAAGTTTCAACAAAATCCGTTCCGTAGTTTTTGCGTGAAAGAGTAACAAACATCCTACTGGTACTGGAATTCCTAGATTTAAAAGAAGTTTTAAAGTAGGTGTTACAAGTGCTTAAAAAATCTCTAGTTAAGGTGGGAAAAACTCATTCAGTTATATTAAATGCACGCTACATTGTATTCTGAATATTAAATAGTTAACCTTTATAAAAAGAAACATGGCAAAATGTGACGTTTATACAAAGAGTGCGGTCCCGGAAAATTAAACACACCGACAAAAAGATGAAAGACGTTTCATTATTCTTTTGTGTGGTGCATGAAAATCGTGCAAAAAGGATACTATTATGTAAGGTTTGTTTGGCTTTGAAAGCTTAGCATTAACATAGATAAATAGATAGATTATTGATCGTTTCATCCACGATAATCCAATTGCAACGCTGTTATCACACACACACTACAATAATGACGCTCGGATTGCTCGGACCAAACTCCCCGCACCCCGCGCTTCTCTCGACCATAAAGTGGTGGGGCGCGTCTTCGTGGATGAAACGATCTATAGATAGCAATCTATTGTAGGTACACCACATAAGACAAGAAAGTAAAGAAATACACACAAAAGAGACAGCATAATTTAGGCAGTGTTATCGCTATAAAACAAACAAGGGTTTTAAATAAATAACCGGCCGAACCTGGATTCAATGCTTTTGATAAGGCACTGGACCTCTAAAATGTTTCCAAATTAAACTGCTGCTTCCAAATTACATCAGTGCCGTAAAGTTTTTAATAAGACACGATAGCTTCAGAGAGACGAAATCAACACTAAAATCTTAAAACTTTTTCAATATTGCAACATTTGCATGCTCCTTCGATTCGTCTTATCAAATCTTCCTTCAAAAACATTTCACGGGAATTCTAAAAGTCAACAAGGTCTTCTGAGCCCGACGTTGCTTATTAACCTTTGACATATCGAAGGAACCGACCAAATTAAATCTCTGACAAGACATTTGGGTGGTAAAAGGCTATATTTTCCCTCGATTTGGGGTGTAAATAAATTGCCCTAAGTGTTCTTTGCGAGGGAGAACGCGATTTCATATTTTGGTATTACTCGTATATGAATATAGAGCTAGATTTATTTTAGACGTTGAATGACTTTTCAGCGGGCTTGCAAGAATAAATTCTAGGTCAACCGTTCCAAAAGAAAGAGAAGTTAAAACAGGTACGAAAACTTTTAAATCCCAGTAAATTGCGTTAGTCTTATTAAGGTAAGAAATAGGTTCTATTAAATACCTGTCTATATAAAGACAGGTATTTGACTGCAATCGCACCTGGCGTTAAGTAAGATGCAGTCTAGGGTGGTACATAATATCAGGCCTGTAAGTGCCTATTCACTCTAGCCTTGAAAAGGCCCGGATTAGTACAGAAATAGCCGAACTTTTTGCATTTACTTGCTCTAACATCTATCCATTTTCACAAACTTTATTATATAACGGATAATTCCACATAAAGATACGTAATCTACATGTGAAAGTGTAAGCTTATCTTACATACATGCATTCCAACTAGCGTACTCGTATGATGTACAGACGAGAGCACATTAGACTACATTTTAGCTGCAAATTCGCCTCTATTTCAACTGCATAAGAACCTGTGTTGAACCTTCATGTGTTGTTGTCTGTACCTATATCTCGCTGCCATGGCTACCCTACCAAACTGTAGCATTCAGTAACAATGAGTTAATAATTGGAAGTCAACAACTTTTTTCATAAAACTTTATAGCTTTGTGTGTTGACCTTTAAAAACTTTGAATATAAAATGTCAGATGTCAATGTAACGAAACAAAAGACGGTTATTGCATTGTGTAAAATGAACTAGCGTTTGCCCGCGAAATGGTTACATCTATAGCAATTCTATTCAGATATACTTTCTCTATACATATATTATACTCGTACATAACATAAGAAGCACTTTCATGTGCTAAAAAGACTAGTTTCAATAACCTACTTTGTATTTTATGACTTAGAAATAATTAAGTATATAAGCCACGACATCAATCATACAAAGAACACGGCTCTACCAAACGTAAACAAAAACTCATAGGTACAAAGCTTGTTTGTATTAAGTATATGAAACTCTCAGAAGGTGAACAATAAAGATAGCAAAAGCCATCCTCCTTAATAAGCCCGCACCCACACAATACTTTATTTACGGCTATATTGCCTATTTATACGCCTTCTGTCGACCATACCTTGAAATTAATACTCTTAGCACGTGCAACCCAAAGCTCTTTTAGACTCGAAACTTTACTTTTGTGACTAGCAAACACTTCTTGTGGATTTAACAGCCAATCCAGTATTTCAAAAACCGATCCTAGCATATCAAATTACAACAAAATCAATTACAATTCTAATCAACTAGGTTTTAGGTTAGTTTCGTCCGGACCAAAAAGGTTGTACTCACATTTTGTACCGAATCCTTCTCGCCTTCTTGATAACACTGGCAGTTGAGTTAAAAAAAGAAGAAAGGATTTGTTATTTCAAATTTAGAAAAAGGAACACTTTTGAAAATGGTATTTGTTTTCAGCTGACTCGCGAGGTGTAGTAGTGCGAGAGCATGCGCCGAGTACGCACCGCACATGCGCAGAACGACTGGGGATGGCAGGCAATTATTTTCTGTGAAATTTCCGTCTCACCGCCTCGTATCGGAAATTTTTAGGGCTTGGCCCGTTCCAGTCGCGGTAAAGCCAGGCTTCTGACAGGTAATCATGACTGTCGTTTTAGGGTAAAATTAGATGACGTTGCGGTTATTGCTTCGTTGAATTGACGTCACATATACGTCGTTGTAACACTTAAAATAGTACAATGACTCTACTTCAAGATCGACCTTTAATAATTTCTAGTTTAAAAATAAGAAACTCTCATTAACCTTTGAAGAGACTCGGATAGTTTGCACAATATTTTAATGGTACCAAGAAAGGTTACAGTTTAATGGGCTTTATTTATTTTTGTATACACGTGGTAGGCTTTACCCTCAGTTTTTATATAGCTCTTCCTGACAGGCAGCTTTTATATTGTTATTTATAAAGGATAGGCACTCAAGGCTAATACTTTGGCTTCTAATGTACTTGTAACAGGTCCATTTGCGTAAAAATATAGTAAAGTTACAGTATAGGAGAAACTTTAGGACTTCAGGTGTTTCATAATAATTACTTGAAAGGGGTCAAAAGTAATGACAATCGAGAGTCAATACTATTTACCCACAATTGTGATAACAAACTTGAATCTTAACACAAATAAACCTAACACAATCGTACGTTATACCTTTATATCAATCAATCAAATATTTAACCATCGACGTCAATCAACATAATTATTTACAAAACTTAGTAGGCATAACACTAAAGGCAAGTCAGAAATACAATAAAAGTTCAAATTAACCTCAAAAGTAGACGGACGACTAATGGCAGAGTGCAAAAACAAGTCGGAGTTAACTGAACTTCAGAACTGTTTTATCATTCAAGCTAGTTAGCACCTTTTACTTCGCCCTCAAGTGCCAGGCTCAGATGTCCGCCTCATTAAGTTTCGGGTATTGTCGGGGAAAGAGGAAAATTAATTAAAAATGTGACTGCATTAAACTTTTTATCAAAATTTTATTCTTGCTACTTAGTGCAGATGAAGCGTTGTCAAAAAGAAATATAGTTTGTAGTTGTTTAGGGGCTGATATGGAGGCTAATATTAGTCATGGATTAGCAAGAATCTAAGGTCGTGACCCCATAGGGTAGGCTTTTTGGTAGGTATTATACTTATTATCATTATGTGGTATTATAAGCCTAGTCGAAGCTAAAAGCTTCGAACACCGGACATTATGAGCGATATTGCTGGCTCTCTTTTCTTTTTGACTTGTGACTGTAATTATGTGTAGATAAATATCCGTACTCCGTACGAATATTATTAGTGCAAAAGTCACTCTCTCTGTCTGTTATCTTTTCACTCTTAAGCCACTGAATTAATTTAGTATAACATGGAATTTGGAATACAGATCGTTTGAGACCCAGAGAAAATCATAACATACTTTTTATCCCTGTTTTTGAAAGGCAAACACTGACGCGATAGTCTTTCTGTAATAGACTGAAACCACAAGGAAAAGCTGGTCTTTATAAATTACTCTTCTTTCAAGTGAATTGTTTGAATTCTTTACATCATAGCGCTCTCGCCTATGCCTTCGCCCGCCCAGGCCGTCCGCCAGCCCCATTGTACGGCGGGTAGCGGAAGCTGCGCGGAAATCATGACAAACAACTTTCCTATCGCTATATTGCTTTTGTTCGCGGCGTCTGCTTTGTTTACGTTTCAACCGTTTTAAAGGTCACATTCTGTGGTCAGAGGGCTGAGTGTGAGTACAACAAACGTCCTAACTATTGAGCGCGTAAAAAAATTACATTAAATGTATGACGGATTGTACAGCGCCCCTAGCGGAAACGTTCAAGAACTAAAGTTTTCATACATTTTTTTAACGCGCTCACACTTAAAACTCACACTCAGCCCACAGTCAGCTATAAATACGTTGACCTTTTGGCTTTGAGGTTTGTGTCTGGCAGGTTATAA
This sequence comes from Ostrinia furnacalis, assembly GCF_004193835.3. NCBI lineage: Eukaryota > Metazoa > Arthropoda > Insecta > Lepidoptera > Crambidae > Ostrinia > Ostrinia furnacalis. The sequence continues at coordinate 362,012 of NW_021130405.1, read as the reverse complement.
TCAGCGCATCTAATTAAAGGTTTGAACATAAATATCAGTCTTTATTGAGCTATTTTTAAATAAATTATTTGGAGGTTAATCTAATGTGATAAAAAGTACAAGCCAATTTTTCGTTGAGAAATTAACGTCACTCTTTTTAGCATAATAAAGTCTGTGCAAGCAAGTAAAGATCTGTCAAGGTAAAAAATACTGTGGCATCTTAAACTAACTGCTGACATCTATATATATATAAAAGAAAGTCGTGTTAGTTACTTCGCTTATAACTCAAGAACGGCTGAACCGATTTAGCTGAAAATTGTCAGGGAGGTAGTTTAGAGCCAGGAGAAGGACATAGGATACTTTTTATCCCGTTATTTATGGCCATTAAGGCGGAACAAAGTTCTCCGGGTCAGCTAGTTTATAATATTTCACATTTAAAAACGAAAAAAGGAAGCACATACAAGATGGACAAACGACCTCATAAAGGTTGCAGGAAGGTGTTGGATGCCGGCCGCTATCCATCGGCCAATCTGTAAACCATTGAGGGAGGACTGTTCAAAAGTGGACGTCGTATGGCTGAAATGATGATGATGACTTAGGCTGGGTTGCACCATCTTACTTTAACTTTGACAAACGTCAAAAATCTGTCAAACTCCATACAAAAAACGCCGGTTATCGCTATAGTTACGGTCAAAGTTAGGTGGTGCAACTCAGCTTTAAACTGTTAATTCATCTTGTACCGTTATAGCATAGAGATGAAGATATCATGTCTTCAATAACTCAAGTCAATCAGCAGAATCCTAAGCCTACTACATACACCCTTTCCATCGACACCGAAACTACACTCAGTCGATTAGCCGAGCCCGACCCAAAACACTAATCCTATTCAATCCCGCTGCATTCCCTAATTAGTTCCCCGGGTGTATCCACAATGGCTGTCGGACACAGCCCGAACATCGGATATTGTTTATTGTTGAATAGCCCGCGCGGGTATTGTCGCTATTTCGAGTTATTAGCATTAGGAAAGGCCGTTCTGCTTGTCATTCTAATTGGTAATGAATGCAAAACTATACATTGTTCTGATATACACACGTTAGTTTATCAATAACTTGCTGTTAAACATAGTTTTCTATTCGATAACGCGAAATTTAGATTCAAGTCTGTAACAGGGCAGATTTTTCTCAGTGACAATTGTTTTAGTTTTATTTATTTTTTTTAGTTTTAAACATTACTCTCCTTGTAGAGCTTAAAAGTAGGTAATTGTTTACTGTTGTTTCTCACGTTTATCCACTTGGTTAAAGGCGAAATTTTTTCTTACTTAAAACTGAACAACCTATGATTTTTGCATGTGCCCTGATTGTGCCAGTTTCAGCACTGTAGATACTGCTGAATAACGCACATTTGGCTTTTTTAAATTCATTTACATAACTATACATTTTATAACTGCATAAAAAACTGCGTTGAAAATTTACTCATTTCTGGAAGCGTAAAACAATCCAACTTGGTATCTCTCGGAGTCTAATGGCGGTATTGTCCCAGCTTCAATGTCAGTCTCGAATAGAATCCAGTCCATTTGCTTTTATATTTGTGACTGAGTATAGTCCAGTACAGTCTAGTGCAAAAAACCTTTGAATTATGAGTAAAATTAAAAGGCTACTCGAACAGAGAAAAACACTTATAAAAATTATGATGCATTGTGATTAAAAAATCTGCAACACGAGGCTAAATGAGTCGTGCGAACATAAATCCACGAAATGTTAGCAATTTTTACATCGGTCCCCAGAAAATGCTGTTGCGCATTTAGTCACTAAAGCGCAGAAATAAATATCTTGTGTAATTATAATGGGTGCTATTTCGCAACAGAAATGTGATTTGCAGTACATAATTAAGAAAATCCAAGAACAGTCAACCTATTTCCCGTGGCCCTATGAAAACATATTTTGTTACTGGCCCTGAGGGCTGATCAAAAGGCATCTACGAGTAATTACAATGTTGATATTGATACTTCGTCGTGGATGAGCACAAACAGCATGATCACTCTTGTGTTTGCGCAAGAAGTTTCATAATAATATATGTCATAAGAGCCACAGCATACTTGCTACTTTTAGCATCGACGATCGACGATTTTGCGACTGTATCGATGCAGCATCGCGATTTCGCGACTTCATGCGTTCGGACGCGGTATTGTAACCGCACGTTTTAGTGACTGCTGTTGCGTCGAGCTTTCGAAAATCAACTTCATCGCCGCGTTTTGCGTTTTTAAGTGTGCGGTGTGGTCGCTGACATGATATTATGACAAAGAAATATTAATTAAATATTAAATTATTTCAATTTTATTTATTTCACAGAATATTGCACAGTCTCACAACTTTAAAAATAGTTATGAATATGTAAACGCGATGTAACGTTTGTCGCACTCACGTAGGTAACCTGTGTAGTAGTATGTGATTATTAAAACTAGTTCTCGAAGGAGTCGATTCGCACGAGATTTAAATAAATGCGGGCGAAACGCCTACTAAAACAATATCAAAATCAAAATCAAAAATATTTATTCAGTTTAGACCACAAGTGGCACTTATGAACGTCAAATATATTTAAAAAAAAAGGTAGCCCTTATGGGGCACTTTACATTAGGGTGTCCCGTCGTTGTATGGGAAAAATTTTTTTTTGAGCTACGGTTACGCAAGAGGTGTTAAAAGTTGCGTTTTGACATATAGATTACGATTAGCATTAAATTTAATTAGATGTCTGTCATCTTGAGGCCTCTACCTGTCCTTGAAAATTTTTAAAATTGCTTTTTTAGGGGTTCCTAACATAAACTATAAATAATACAAAAATAGCGTTTTTATGAAATTTGAGGGTACACAATGAGTCACAGCAAGGTTTAAAATAGTTTAAAAACCAATAAATCCATAAATAATTTGAAAATTATAAATAACTTGAAAAAATTCGAACTGCCTAAGGCGGGAATTGAACCCACGACCTTCCGCTTGCCGGGCGACTGCTCTTCCAACTGAGCTACTTAGACACTGGATGAACCCGTCGAAATTTTCAAGTTTAATACGCTGTTACAGCCAGCGTTTGTTTCATCAATGTTAAGTATACCTAAACAACAACAACTTAAACTTGAAAATTTCGACGGGTTCATCCAGTGTCTAAGTAGCTCAGTTGGAAGAGCAGTCGCCCGGCAAGCGGAAGGGTGTGGGTTCAATTCCCGCCTTAGGCAGTTCGATTTTTTCAAGTTATTTATAATTTTCAAATTAGTTTGAGATGCGACTCCAAACGCTAAAAATTTAATAACTAGGTATGTAAATCCATAAATACTTTAAAAACAGAATTGGCTTTTTGACCAGAATTAGGCATTTACGCGCGCGATTTTAATGTATTCCTAATTAATCCATGGGTCAGCCAAGATATCGATTTAATTTGAGGATACCCAATTCCCTTCTCACAGCAGGTTAATAATTTTACTACGCTATTATAAAACAATGATTGGCATCTCTAAGTGGAAGCTAACAAAAATGGCAGTCAATTTTAGAAAATCAATCATAACTTGAAAACCATTTGTCCTATTTCATTACTTTTTTATTTAAATCAAAGCTCTACGTATGCGCTTGATATTTTGTAGTATAAATTGTATCGATAAAATCAACCTTTAGTTAGTAATTAAAGGAAAATTGATTTTTTTTACATTGTTGTGATACTACTTTTTAAATCATTTTTTTACAAAATGTCTTATACTGTACTAAAAGTTTTACACAAGCCAAAGAAGTGTATTAAATTGTCTTTAATTTGATATATAACATGTATGCGTTTCATAACTAAAAATATTTTTTTACTTCCGTTGAAGTTCACCATTGATAAAAAACTGCGTACAGAACAAAAAATTCAGCTAGAAAGTTTATGTAACGTACATAAATGTTATTTATGTTTAATAGTATGCTAAAACTCTTTAACATGTCAATTAGTATTCTGTTTAATTATAATATTTTAAAGATTTTTGCCAAGGTAGTTTTTACCTGAAAAAAATCAAAAAGTATATTACTACCATATGTTTGCTAAATTTTTGTTAAATTTATGCTAAAAGTATGTAATATTATAACAAAAAAGTGCTTGCGATACCTTACAGCAATAAAACCTCAACAGAAATAATACCAACAGCCTCGCCGAAGAAGTAGAAAATTTGAGAAAAACAAGTCAAAATATGAATTCTGCTAGTTCGAACCAAACCTATTCCTCACTGGAAACAGTCTGTCATTGCCTGCAAATCATATCTTAGGGTTCCACTGCCACTGTTATTACAAAATAAAATGAAATAATTGTAAAAAAAAATATAATAGATGACAAACAGTGAAGGGCTGATTAAGTGATTTTTGAGACATAAAAATGCCGGTAGAGCCCTTGAGACATTATTTTATATTTTTTTAATTATTTTTACGGTAATCTACATCTTAAGACGCAACTTTTGAGGGGTCTTGTGTAGCGAAAATATAAAAAAAGATATTTCGGGACACCCTACTTTACATGTCTCTTTATCTTTTGGGCCCTACCAGCATTATTATTATTGAGAGAGAACGTTTCGCACATTCGTGCGAACTAATTTCGTGCGAATCGGCTACTAAGCCTGTTTGTGCTGGTCACACTTATTAATATTCTTCAATCTAACTTACTGCAATTAATAAATTTTATAACTTCCTGATAATATGGACTGATAATACTTTTCCTGTCTTTACTATGACGACAATATCCAAGTTTCAAACTAAGATCAAAGTAGTTTAGCATATTCATCGGTGCATTATTGTAAACTACTCTGTGGGCTTTAGCAATATGAATTTCACTAAGTTAATAAGACTGTTATCTATATATATAAAAATGAAACCCGTTTCGCGTTGTCACGGCATCACGTGTGAACGGCTGAACCGATTTCGATAATTCTTTTTTTTTAATGTTTGTGGAAGTCCAAGGATGGTTCTTACGGAAAAAAATATTAAGAAAATCTCTACGCTAAGGCGGTACGAAGTTCGCCGGGTCAGCTAGTTAGAAATAAATAAGACTGATTATGTCATAATGAACTTTACGTTCTACTCGTAACTTAAGCACTATCATCATCATCATGATCATCATCATCATCATTCATTCATACTGAACATAGACGACGAACTCATAAAGGTAGCAAAGGTCATTATGGAAATCATTGGGAGAATGCGAATTTGTATAAATATTTAAAAAAATGCGTATTTTCTTGGAAAATATTTACTAGGTATATCTAAAAAATAAATCACTAAACATATTCCTAAGCACAAACCTCGAGAACTCAATTGATCGAACCCATATTTTTGAGTTTGTTGAAATACTGGGGAAATTGTTATAAAAGTGAAAAATTGGTTTAGCTTCCGAAAATATTCGAAATTCGGGAAATGGTTGATGTTCTTGCTTATAAGGATATGGATTCATATGCGAATATTTATATCAAGCTAAATCAAATCAAATCAAAATCTTTTATGTATACTAGCGGCCGCCCGCGACTTCGTACGCGTGGATCCCGTTTTACCCCCTTAGGGGTGGAGTTTCGTAAAATACTTTCTTAGCGGATGCCTACGTCATAACATCTATCTGCATGCCAAATTTCAGCCCGATCCGTCCAGTGGTTTGGGCTGTGCGTTGATAGATCAATATGTCAGTCAGTCAGTCACCTTTAAGTTATATACATATTTAGATGAAAAAAATTAGAAGAACACATTCATTTTAATTCATCCGCATTTCGTTTGCATTTCCGAGCTCAACTGTACTTTAGAGTGTGACTAACCACTTACAGAATACTTAAAAAGCTCTTGCTTTTTCAATTGGGTGGCGTTATGCTGAAAACAGCCAACGAAAAGAAATGCGAGATGGGTTTTTACTGAAAAGTTTTTATTAAAAACAGTGTATTTTACATCCTAATCTTGTGACATACTTTGAAGCGGCAAAAAAGTCATCATCTTTGGTATTTTTCTTTTCACACCACGTATGGCTCGAAACTTGAGTTGAAGGCGCAAAGCTTATATTGCCATTTAAATGAACTATTTAAAACACAGATCGTTTAAGATTCACACCATGTGATCCGGATGCCCATTATTCTCAATGACAAGAAATAATAGAGCTATTTCAATTTGGCCTCTATGAAAGAGAGAAAAGGGATACACCCTTGCGTGACGTAAAATTTCCCAATGACCCTAACCCTTAACCGGTTATGGTGAGAAAATTGCCCTACGATATCTTCGTAAGAAGTAATTCGGTCTATTGCAATAAAGGAACGTAATATTTGATATATTGCTAGTAAAATAAGGAAGATGTAAGAAATATTATTTAGACATAGCATTTGCCCGCAACTTTTCTTACACATTTTTCAGACATCGCGCATACCTTTAAAAAATACAGTCATAAAACTAATTCTTTATTTCCCTCACATTTCAGCAAACACTCTAATATTTATGTGCATTTTATTTTCGCCACTTTTGCTAGAATTCTCAGAAATCTGCATATGCGGATTATCCTCATTTGCATGGCGTATACGGAAACGCTGCAGCTGTAAGTGGGTAGCAAGATATTTGATTAAAATATTTTCCATGCGAAAAGACGGGGTATTGTCTTTAATATGACTTATCTGACGTTTCACAGCAAATTGCATTCAATTTCGAGGTGTTCGTTTATGGGGCAATGTTGAGTCTGTACAAAAATAAGTATTTTATTCGATTAATTATAATTTATATGCAAAAATAAGCATACGTTATAGCAACGTTTATAGAATATTCACCATCATCATATCAGCCAAAGGCAGTTCACTCCTATGTAAGATAGGGACGCAAATATCGACTATGGAATATGTGTATCAAAGGGTTACTTTGTTCAAGGAATAAATACTTGAAACCTTGAGTTCTTACCACTTCAACACGTGTAAAACAAGATCATACATTCTTAGAAATGTTCAAACTTGAACAGTCAACAGAACACACGAAACTGAAGTTATGAATTAAATTAACTATTTACAGTGTCCAGTTTCAACAATAGAAAGTACCTAAATAACAAAATATTGATAATTAATCCACGTTCAATATCCATTAATTAGAATGACAAATGATAGTGCCCTGGAGGAGTGGAACCCCGCACATTTGGAGATCAAAGCGTACCCTCGTTTGCCATGACATTTGATAAGTTTTGTAATTCGCCCTCTACGTAGTTTCACTCGCAATATAAGAGTACATAGGTGTCGCTGGTAGATAAACTATTTTCGAAAATATTCTAAATTAACGAGAAAATATTCGCACTTTCATTCTTCTGGATAATATGAGAGAACTCTATAAACTTCGAGATGTTTAAATAAGCCTACTAATTTGCCAATTTGTGAGAGTATTATCACTGAGAGCCTTGATACTCAATACTCAATTCTTTATTGCATCCATTGTTTAATCCATATATTTATTTATCAGCTAGGCAGGTGTACATGTTACACCATGATGTTACCAACTTTAGAGCTTGATTGACAACCTAATTATAAGCACACAGTATGACGAGTAACAAGACAACATAGAGAATCGAGTCAAAAAACTTTTTATCATCATAACTTAAGAAAAAATTTTTTTTTGACTCGATTGACTGAACGACAAAAGTTCCGACGTGCACAAAAGTCAAAAGTCAAAATTTCTTTATTTGTTTGGACTAATAAATAGTTCTTACAAATCGTCATTATCGGCACGAAGAAGCAGGAACAGTTAGTCTAGTGAAATTAAATAAAATAATTTATTTAGTACATAGGCCCTTCCCAGGGAACTTATACTAAAGAACAAAGCCCTGATTCATCAATGTTCTAGCGAAACTCCGAAATTTTAGGAACTTACGAGAAATACTGAATTCCTTGATTTAGCTGTGGTGCCTACAACTAAAATTACTATTCCAGACACTTTGATATGGGTTAGAACCTTAGCCGCAGATGTAGGTTAACAAAATTGTAGGCAATCCAAGATTAGTAAAATGTAGGTTTTCTTCGGAACAATGTGTTTAGGAAATTTAGTTTCAATTGATTATTTTGGATGTTAGAGATGAGTATAACTTTATAGGTCATTGCCTTTTGCCAAAAATTTAATAATATAGTTATATGAGTAAGTATTAAGAATTATGCTTGGACATTTTTACGCTAAGCCATCCTGTGTCGAACTACTCAAAGCTTTTGTTACCACGGGCACCGATTACGGATGTAAAAATATGTAGTTAGTTACTTAAATTATTTATTACATAGGATTTATGTCAACCAGTAGACAACAAATAGCTGATTATGATAATAATAACTTTAATTGTAAAAAGTTGTTGAAATTTTTAGCCTGATGGTGGTGCAACCAACCGTATCTTTAATAATAACCGATGTTTTTTGCATTGTTTAACAGACTTTTGACATTTGTTAAAGTTTGGCAACCCAGCCTGAATATTACATATTCAACAAAGGTTTCTATTCGTATTTTGGTTTGATAAGGCTTCTGTTAGTATTACTGTAACCTGTACTTGTATTATAATCAATTATAATACTATTCATAATTTTTTATTCATAGAGTCATGTCGTACATCGGATGTAATAATACACAATCGATTGTTCTGTTAATACCACTTGGAAGTGGTAATTACCTCTATTATTGTCTTAATTTGGCAACATTGTTCCCCGAAACTGCCTTTAATTATATCGCTTTAATGTTCCAGCTGAATTTTCACTAATCACTACATTAGCTGTGACCGGTCTGGTGGTTAGTGTTAATTACACTAGTTTTATAATATTAATTCTGTGTACAAAGCCACAACATATTTTGAAGCACCTGTTTTAGTTATTGGAGTTCAAAATCCAGTTTGATATGTGGACATCTAAAAATCTACCAGTTGACTGTATTTTCAAGCTCGACCCCTGAGTTTCGAAATTTCAGTGGGACGCACAGTTTTTTGAAACGAAGCTTTTTTAAGAGAGTGAATTATTACTGATGGAAAAAATTCATACTTATTTCTTTATGGCACATTAAATAAGACAGAAAACGTATTATCTCATTCATAAAAAAATATTAGACATTTTAATTGTTATTTCATTACACACAGCCCAAGCACACAGCATGTGAGAGCACAGAGAGAAGGGACCAAAAGTAAAATAACAAATACATTTTACCATTCGAAATAAAAAACAAATTGATAGACGAAATTTTATAATACTGGTATAAATAGCAAAAAAGTCCACTGGAGCATAAGAAAACTCGTATACAGGCGTGAAAAGGTAGTCAGTTTTACACATTTCTCCTAACCGTACGCATAGACACCTGTGTCATCAAATTTGTACGTGCTAGTTGACCGCATCACGTTTTTCGATAAAGCCCTACCGTCCCGGTACATTTACATATTTTTATTTGCTTTCAGACAACGCGGTTCCACAATCGAATTTAGAGCTCGCCATGAAAGCAATCGGGTACCTTTGAATTTTGCAAGCGAAAAGGTATTTTGATGGAAATTTGTGAAGATGTCACTCATTAGGCGGATTGTGTGATCTAAAAATGAACCTTTTCATGTTTGAAACCACGTTCGCTTTTTTTTCGAAGATTACAGGTGTGGTATCTGAAACTTGATATACTCGTTATGGTCGTTATTTGATACTATAAATAGCAATACGTTTGAATGCGCGCTTTTTTAAATAGGACCGGTACGGACGGTTTCAACGAAGGTACAGACTAATTAACAGGCCCTGTAGTTGCGAAGGAGACACTTGCTATTCATAGACTATAAATAGACTGTGTAATAAATCGAAAATATTAATTGCGACGACATTATGCCAGTAACTTTGATCGCTCATAAATAGATTTCTTGAAATGAGTGAATGTTCGATCAAAAGTCAAACTTTCGCAGAAGTTCGCCGCTTCCTTGTTTCGTGGAATCTCACAGAGGCTCCTGCCGTTTGATATCCTTGCATTACCAGCACCCGAAAAATCTTAGCATTGGTAGCCCTTACTGCTTTAATACCTTTTTGGTCCCATTAAAAAATCCCAGTTTCCTTATCATTCCCTTCGCGTAGAAAAACATCGCAATCAAAAAATGCAGATCCGCAATTTGAAATCACGAAGCGTGCCAAGAGCTCTTTTGGGTCGCATAATACCATTCTGGGCCACTTGACAAACTAGTTGGGGGACGAATCGAGAGACGAATGCATAAAAAGAGTAGACAAACATAGAACTCGTAAACAAATGCAAGACTTGGAGTGGTAACATTTCGTGGATGACAGGGACGGAGTTAGGGGGTGTTGACGTTTTTAAATTTAAAAAGAAGACTACCACTACTCCAGCTTACATTTCGAAATAACGATAAGCACCTACTTACTATTAATTTATTTTTCAACCAGCAGATAAAGTGACTGAATTTGTTGCGACGTTTCACGCAAAATAATAAGACATTTTAACAATTTCCTATTGTCTTTCTCCATAATCACCACTTTTTCTCCGACTGTGTATTTTCCTGATGCCATAACAAGTAGAGGGAGGAAACCTTTTTTAAACCACGTACAACGACGACTCGCAAGTGACTTTAGTACTAACCGCTCGTGCGTTTGTACGCTTAGGGTATGATTTTATTGATCACTCCAAAAATATAAAGGAAAACAAATTATAAATTAATTGTTGGGAACCCAACAACGCGCGGGAGGAGACGTGCGGGCGGCGTACGAGGACTAACGTCACCTCGGGCCGGCAGCGTCATCATCGGATGCGCTCGGCTCACACACTCGCCTTTGGACACCACCGTCGTCGCACGAATACCGCGTACTCTCATAATTTATTGTAATTAGGCTGGCGAGAATTACAGCAACCTATTTTTATATAGTCCACTATTTTATTTCTTACTAATATTTGTTAGGACACTAACATAATATTTGCCCCTTCACTACGGCCCTGGCACAAACTGTAATGGTTTAACTTCCGCGAAAAACGGGAAAGTTCGTCATTTATCGGTATTCTTCACAATTTTGAAGTGGCTGCAGCCACTTCAAAATTGTGACGCTGACGCTTTTATTGGTCAAACTTTATGAAGAGAAGTTTATTTCGTTATTAAAATAACAGGTTCATTTTAATATTTGTTCCGGTTTTTATAGTTGGTGGTAGAGGTAAGTTAAGTACTTTATTCTAACTAGCTATTTTGAAGATTTCCTTGCAACTTGATTTAAAAAACAACGATTTAACTGTCCGAATAGTAAACATATTAATCTAATATAAGTCCGCCACTGTAGGTACTCTACTTTTGTGCAAAAAGTTTAAATAAATAAATATCTTGTGCAGAACTTTCAATAAATAATACTACACTCTTTCTATCATATTAGTTATGTCTCAACTGACTTATTGACCCTGGAGTCAGATAATAATAATATAAGGAACGCCTCAAGAAATCATTTTTAATGATTTTGGAGTATGTTCGTAGGTCGTGTACGAGTAGATACATATCTAGTTCAACTTATCAAACTTTCTTTAATGAATTGGATTTAATTGCTCTGGTGGGATGGAGGAGGCTTGCTTGAACGACTCACGCCCTAGACCGGTATTCAATGGTACTGGGATTACCAATTAATTATTTTTTACTACTGAACTTTTCATTTAATGAAATTTAATCTAGGTACATGCTAAATATTGTGACGTCTTCTGTAAATGTTATAGTTTTGCAACAAAAATTTACAAGTATAGGTTGATAAATAATGATACAAGGTGGACCGACGACCTCATAAAGGTAGCTGGATGCAGGCCGCCACCAACCAGCCATTGTGGGGGAGGCCTATGTTCAGCAGTGGACGTCCTATGGCTGAAATTATGATGATGGTGATGGAGCAATCTTTAATTTAGTGAGCAAGAGCACTTATACCGACATATACAGACATCAAGATAAACACTGTGGCATCTTTCTTCATCATCTAAGCCTCTTGTATCAAGAGAGATTTTGCATTTGGTTCTAAATAAACACACTGAACCATAATGTATATTAGAGAAGCGTGTATGTACATACACAAGTAAAGCTCACTCGCCCTCGTGAGTTGCAAGAACTATAACCATTATTGACTTAACTTTACTAATTACTGCTGACACGTTACACCATTATGCTACCTACTATAAACTAAACATAATTTACGTATATTGAAAGCAAACAGTGTTTATAAATGGACTTTAAAATGTATAATTAAAGGCAAAAATGCTGTGGAAAATTTGGAAAATGCTTCATTGGAGTAAGGCAAAAAGGCATTAATATTTAAATAGAAGTCTACTCTCTAGAGAATCAAGTAATTATAAATCTAATCTGATATACTCGACGTAGCCAAGCTTTTGGCTCGCGGCGCTAAAGTCATAAGTAAATAAACAAGCTTTCGGTAAATGCTAGATAAGAAAATAACAACATTGGTAGAGCATCAAGTTGAGCAAAGTAATGCGTTTAGGAGATACAATCTGGCCACCGACTTCAATATTCTCTTTTTTGTCAATTTAATTTTTTTTTTAATAGAAAAATATGACATTATAACACACTCGGGCCGGGGTCATGAGTCAAGCAACCCCGATTTATTTTAACCAGCGTGGTATGCGACGCGTGAACCTTTTTAAGGCTTTTAAATGCAATAGGCTAGTTTCCTAGACCTCCTTTACGAGATCGAATCAGAAATGAGGAGATCCGTAAACGAACTAAAGTCGCTGACATAGCCCGACGAATTAGCAAGCTGAAGTGGCAGTGGGCAGGGCACATAGTACGCAGAACTGACGGCCGATTGGGGCAGCAAGGTTCTGGAATGGAGGCCACGTACCGGAAAACGCAGCGTGGGACGTCCACCCAAAAGGTGGACCGACAACCTAATAAGGGTAGCAGGAAGAAGCTGGATGCAGGCTGCTACCAACCGTGCGATGTGGAAGTCATTGGGGGAGGCCTATGTTCAGCAGTGGACGTCCTGTGGCTGAAATGATGATGATGAGGCTATTTTCCTAAAAACAAACTTAGTCCATTAATTACATTATCAAAAAATATTGGCCACGTATATTTTTATTTGTCAAACAAACAAGTAATTACGAAGTTATGGTGCGTTGACGTTCCGCGTGACGTCACAAAGTGTCACACTTTTAAGCACGCCTTGATGTCACGGGCCTCTTCTATTGAATTTACATCTCCTTCAAATTGTCATTAGTTTGAAGAAGTGAAAAATACGTGTCGAGTATTTTTTAACTAGTTAACTGACGGACTAATTCTAAGGCTGAATTGCACCACCTAACTTTGACCGTAACTATAACGATAACCGGTGTTTTTGTATGATTTTTGACGTTAATTTGTCAAAGTTAAAGTAGATGGTGCAACCCAGCTGAACTCTTGCTTTTTTACCCAATTATATCTACACCTGTCCTCACATAGGTTACATCATATTAAGGCTGGTTTTAGTATCACGCGGACCGTCCGGTGCGGATCCGCTCAGCACGGCCGATCTGTGTGAACTTCTAGGGAGCGTTTTAGAGTGATGCGGTCCTAGGGTTTCCAGGCGTCCGGCTTTAGCCGGACATGTTTGGCTTTTTAGGGGCTTGTCCGGCCAAATATTGTCTTGTCCGGCCTGTCCGGCTTTTGTTAGGCTTTTTATGTGGCTGCCGCGCCAGTCGAAACTCGAGCCACTGAATAATGTTAAGATGATAGTACCCACTCATGAGTTATGACTCTTATTGCATCCCCGCCCCACTCGCGTGACATGGTACGTTAGCAATTAAAAAGGAAAGGTATGTCCGGCTTTTAGGGTAAAATGTCCGGCCAAATGAAGCACAGAGTCCGGCTTTTGTGTTTTTGGACCTGGCAACCCTATGCGGTCCGGAGGAACCGCTCGCTCTCAAGCAGTTCATACAGTTCGGCTGTGCGGAGCGATCCGCACTGACAGTCCGCGTGACACTAAAACCAGCCTTACACACTGTCTCAGGTGAGGAGGTCACGTGACACGCAACCCGGATTTATTTCAACCAGCGCGGTATGCGGCGCGTGCTCCGCTAGATAGTGCCACTAATTTATTATTTCCTTTGCGGCACGACACTCCGGGCATTCCTTTGCTTGACGGTGTAAGCTGTGCTGTCGTCGTGTTGGTAATAATGCTTAAAGCAAGTTTTTTCCAGGAAATAAATATTTATACAGTTGCAATGGTAATAAAAATATCACAATTTTAAGAAAGGAAAGGTAAATAAAGACTACCTACTCTCAAAACTCTCACAATGTAATATTGTAATCAATTTATCGCTATAAATATGATGTGAAAAGAAAATTACAAAGCGAAAATCTGAAGATGATCTCTCCAAAGGTGAAACTATGTGAATAAAAAATATTAAAAACACTACTTAGGTATTTTGAGTTAATGAGATTCAATGAAGGATAACTATAATATTCTACAAGTATAGGTAACTTTTTTTGCAGTCTTTTATAAACCGAGTTACATACTTATTATTATTCTGCGGTTACATACAGTTCTACGTTTGTAGCGTCTACGATGCTACGACGTAGACGTAGTTCCGAATGCTGCTACGGCGTAGCTGTGACCAATTACCTATACTTGCTACAGCTACGCCGTAGCTGCTACGAAATATTGGCGAAGCAGCTCAGTTGAAAAATAATAAAAATAATATAATTTTAAATATTGTATTATCCTTAAAAAAAATGCTAGTCACTAAATAGTTATTGGCACTATAAACTAAACTACTATATAACACAACTATACACATACAACTTGTGTTTATTGATCAAAAAAATTCTGGAAAACACTATTCAAACAAATATAACTCTTACTAAAAAAACATTCACACACAGTTTAAGAAACACAAACAAATTATTTCTTCGTCAACCGAGAACAACAAGGTATGGAAAAAAGAATATAATATATGAAGGTGTTCAACTATATAATAAACTTCCGGATTCAATCAAAAATAGTGAAAGTATACAAATCTACAAACGAAAACTCAAAGAACATATATTAACTATTACTTGAATGACAAATTAATTTAAAAACTAAATCTTACACCTACTTATAAAGTGAATAAAACGTAAAACAATAAATTAAAATACATAATCCTCTATTATTTTTTGCAATCTAATTATGAAACTTTCATCTGTAGAAAGACTCATAAAATACATTAAATAAATAAATAAATTAATTAATAAATTAAATATATAAACTTATTTTGAAATACAAACTACAAAAATATAATAACTAAACAACTATTTGTAAATATGAATTTTGGTACACTGTCTCCTACACTACACAACTCCAATGCTCACTGTTAACTTGCCAACTTGGGCGAACCAAACACTATCCCGCACAGTTTTCTACGAGTACCCGAACAGTAAAAATAAAAAAAAAATCTCGTATTCTTTTACAATCTTATTTATTTAGTAGGTGGATACTTACTCACTACACCTAGTCACACCTACCTAGTCCTGACTGAGTAAATGATAGTTAGTTTGAGGGCCATTATTTCTGTGTCAACGGAGTTGCAGATCTGATGTTTACTTATTCGAAATAATGTTAATAATTATTTATGTACCTACATTATTTTTTGTTTGTGGGCTTTGCGCATGCTTCGTCACAAGACAATTGTTGTAAATTATTATAATCTCATGTAAGTGAACTACCCTGTTCTTATGAGAATAAAGATTCTTTAAACCGAAACTACTAGTATAAATAAAACACTGATATTTTTTCAGAGGAAATTAATCCCACAGAATATATTTGCCTGTAGCTGAAAGCAATTTGCGAGCCAACATTTTGTATGTTGTGAAAATGTACTCGCCAAATACATTACTTCACCAATGGTACCGCACACAAAAGTGTTGTCTTATATTTTTAATCTAGAATTTAAGCGGACGACTCGACTTGATACATTGCGCCGTTAATGGAACTTTACACACAATATAACATTTGCAACCTAAAATACCAAGTACTATTGCATTTTTGACTAAACATTTAATTTGAGATTATATGTATACAGCACAAGACCAAAGAATGCGTTTTTAAGCAATTTGAATGCTGGCTGCATATCGTGACATTAAAAAAAGTGTTGTTTCAGAAAATATTTCTTTATTGTCTTAATTTTAACACTTGCAACACTTTTTAAAGATTTTTAAGAAAAGTTTTATTACTTATTTTGAATAATTTGTATTCCACTAACTCTAGTGCCAATTAAGTTATAATTCTAAAGATAAATACAGAAATTTAGTTTAGGTCTAGCTAATTCAAAATATCTGCTCCCAATTAATGAACTTTCACTCAAACTCTTAAGGAAAATTAAAAGGGACAGTTTCAAATTAACAACTGTCAAACTAGATTATCCGAATTAACTTGTTTTCGCGACATTTTAACCGTAACAAATGAAGCAATCATTACTATTTACATTATTTTATCATTAGTATTTTGTGAGTCAAGCAATGGTTGTTGATAATGAAAAATTATTAATTATACCTAGGTACGTTCATACGAAATCGAACACAACAAAACCTCTGAATCGAAAGAATCCTTTCATAGTATAAGTATACCAATGTAAGGTCAGCCTCCAGCCATTGGATGCTACCAGTCATTGGACAAGGCACCCTTTGAACGGCCTTTATGAATATTACTTCAAATGCTAATTGCAACTTAACGCCCTTGTATCGCCATCAGTTTGCGTCTCTTAGTTGTTGAAATAGAAATGCTTTATTTATTTCCATAGGTAATATACTGTCCAATAACTCAACTACATCACCATAAGGCCCCATGACTGGAAGTTAACCCTATATCGGTTACATAGAACCAATCCATTCTACAATAACTAAAAAAATCGAGAGCACCTGAATATGTGTTTTTCAACCTGTGGGTCGCGACCCCCTGGGGGGTCGCGAGAGGTCGTAAAGACTACCTCAGTAAAAAAAAACAGTAAAGTTTTAAAGAAATCAATATTTTAAAGAAAATAATATTTATCAGAAATGTAATTATGAAAATGCGTAAATGTTGTATGGATTGAAGTATTCGGTCCCTACAACATCTTTGGAACATTATAAAATGCATGAAAAAAAAGTAACTGGTCGGGGGGTCGCGAAATATTTTTTCATGCTAAGGGGGTCTTGTCATGAAAAAGGTTGAAAACCACTGCAGTGTAGACATACATACAACACTATTCGTATAAATATTTTAAGAAGATCAATCACTTCAGCTAAGCTAACAACAAGAGTGATTGGCTGTCGTTCATTCAGTTTATCTAACTAAAAAAAGTTATTCGACATTTTTCCATAATTTTCCTTAGAGCCCGTGTAGACATTAATAACTTTGGATGTCTATTGTTGATTAATGAATCTATATTATGGATCAAACCTCATTTCAGAATTTAAAAACAAAAAGTAATATTATGCCTATTTAAAACTAACGCTGATTCTTAACTATTAGGTACTTAATGTTAACAAAAAAACACATTCCATTGTTGTCATTGCTATCTTTCCCTCGTCATTCATTTGTAAAGAAGAACCAAATACCATTTTTTCCAAAGTGTACAAAAAGTTCAAATAAAATTAAGTGTAAGTAGTTCAGTAATGAAATGCAGTATGACTCTATCATGGTAGGCACATATTTATTTATATCGGATATTATGAAAGTCATTAATTATTCTGTCAGTCAATAATGAAGTTAACAGAGCATAAATTTGCTCGTTTTTGCTTGATGAATGAACATTGCGTTAAAACACTATAATAAAGACTTAATGGACGCAATGAGTAAATGAGTAATGCACGAAATCTGTTTCGAAAGTATGGTATATTTTACTTTAGTTTGGACTCGATCGAAAATTAAGATTCTAAAAAAACGTTTCTTTGGCTGTTTGCGAGCTGCTTTTCAATTCATAAAATAGATGATACAAAGTATTTTCAAACCTTTCTCGGCTTAGAAAAGCCGCCATTTAATTATTCTTACTTAAGCCACGCACTGGCAACGTGCCATGCCAGCCACTGGCCTTATCGTGAACGAATGCGAGGTTAAATCGGGAAGGGAATGCGGGTTGTGTAAAATGCTATCAGTTCCTACTTTTGTTATGTTTATAGGTCGAGAACTTAACTAAGTCAGTGCCTCATACTAGAGATGAGACGTATTTACTAGAACAGATCCACACACTAGGTATTTTACAGTACTAGGCGGCACCTATTCCAATTTTTTAAATACTTGATCCACCTAGTATTTTATAAATTACACGATTTACGACCCTACCATCAAAGTAATAGAGGTTATTATTGCGTAATCCGGAGTCGTGTATTACGCGCACCTAGTATTTCTCGCTAAGCTTATGTGCGAACGTAGAGATTCACTCCGTCTCTGTCTGACCAAACAAATTTGAGCGCGACGAAGCAAACGCACACAAACGTAGTCAAACCATATTCATGTAAATTCATGTAAAAAAGAAAAAAATATGTAAATATTTTTATGAAATTGATATCTTTTAAATATGCCAACTTTTAAGTTGACAGTCCTAAGCCTGTTGAAGTATGAAGGGAGGAATTATTATTCAATTTCAAATTGCATTATTCATACTACGGTTGTATCTTTTCAGAGAAAATTGTATTTTAAAGTCATATTACGTGGATTAGTCCGCACTAGTCGCGTCAAGTATGCTAAATTACTACGTACTAGGTGGAATAGGTATTTGGATCGAGTATTAATAAATACTAGGAATAGGTGCACCTAGTATGAAATTTACCTAGTATAACCCATCTCTACCTCATACTCAGCTTCTCTGGTCTAAGACAGGGGAGAGGAGCACGCCATACCCAGCTTCTGGCCTTGAGGGGGGCAAATGGGAGCGGCAGGATGTTTCTGTGGCGATCAAACGTCAGCGAGACTTCAGATCTCCTTCAGATTTATATGTTCTGTCACGTCATAATATGTCAAAGTGCCGGTCCTATACCTCAGGCACTGACTCAGTTAATCGTTATACCATAAGACTTGGTTTGGATAGTACGTTTAAATAATCTACATAAATAAAATATGAATCGCTAAGGCCCAGAACAGACGGTGAAACGCAACTGCAACGAAACTGCAACTGCTAGTTACTTTTGAGTTGCATCTAAGTTTCTGCCATAGCGTCCGTTGAGAGACCACACATGACGCGACCAGTTTGAAACTTTCAGTTTCAGTTTCATTCATCAGAATCATCAGAAAGTTGCAGTTTCGTTGCAGTTGCGTTTCACCGTCTGTTCTGGGCCTTAGTGTAGCTAAAACTCCAGAACGGACAATGCGATTAATTTTTTATTCAAATATTCGGTCAACGTCGATAAAAGTTCTTATGAAGAGAAAAATAAGAAAATTCAATTCCTGAGAGTATTTTAAATTCGGGAAAAATTAATATTCTTTATGATTCATTCTTACTGAATGTTCTAGATTTCTATGAATAGATTTTTATTGCTAACTGTTTAAATATTTTGGTATCATAATCAAGCGCAGAATGAGAATTTCTAGAGCTTTGTGAGTTTTAGCAAATAGTGGTTTAGTAGGCCGATCGTTTTAACTCTTCGTCATAACTTTAAAATATACCAACTTAGGTACTTATAGTTTGCCATTATCGGTCAGACTATTTGTACAACCCCATTTCAAATCAACACTGGAATTTCAAACGTTTCCAAGTGAGCACTTGATGGCCACAGAACTTTGGAACTGTTCCAAGAACAGTTCCTTTTTCCAACTAAATGTTCTGCTGATCCCGAGTCTGTGAGACCACTTTACAGAAGATTTACGATCGAACGAATATTCGTTCTAAAACGTAATCCAATTGAAATCTTTATTGCTAGAGTTAATAAAGATTTTCCAATTGAATTGTCTTATAAAAATTTCAAGAGGTTTAAGAAGTCTTTTTGTAATTAGCGATTTAAGACTAGCTTTTCTTTGCTTAAATGAATCATTTATTAACTTTTCTTTCATTTTAATATCTATCTAATGGAGCTAGCTGATCTACCTAAAACCTAACAAAATTTACAGCTCTAGAAAATACGAATAAAAAATAACGAACCCAAGGTAAGTTCATTTCGCGTGGAAAGGTATCCGTTTATTTATTAATTTGTACTTTATCGCCGTTTATTCTTTCTTTATCGCCCATAAAGAAGAAAGATGGCGGCTAAAAAACTTGCTTGACCCTCTTCACACTTGGACTCGAATTGGGAGATATATTGCTCGTTTGTCTTAGTGCAAATCCACTGGAAGGTCTGTCATAAATATCATGAAATTACATTTAAACTTGATTCTATTGAAATATTCACGAAGAAATTTTAATGTGTTCTTTTCACCTTAATAGCCCATTAATCCCCAAGTGGTCGCATATGCCGATTTATTATCTACTAGCAGTGCCCCACGGTGTTATCCGCGGTAAAACGTAGCCTATGTGTTAATCCAGGGTGTCAGTTATCTCCATACCAAATTTTATTAAAATCGCTCCAGTCGTTTAGACCTGAAGAAGTAACAAACATATACAGTGTGAGTCACGTTAAAGTGTACATATGAAAACAGATGAAACTAGACCTATTTTTATCGACAAAAAAGCGCTCAAAAAATTTTTGAGATTTTTTTTTAATTTTTTATAGAATTTTTTTTCTTCCAATTACTTATTGTAAAGAAAACGTAATAACTTTTAAACTAAGCGGTATATCCTGATAAAATAAAAACAGTAATAATTCTAAATAACAGGCGATACTAAAAAAATACATAAAATACACAAAAAATACCAACAAATAATAAAAAAAGATACTTTTTGAAAAAAATCTGCTTTTAAATTCGTGTTTTTTTGGTTATTTGATAAATTTCTCCAAAAAATGCCCCTATAACCGGTGGTTTTTATTATTTTGTATTATTCTCTATCGTATTACCTTCGTAAAACCAAAAATCGCATGTCTCAATCTCTATCACAACGTTTGCAATGATCGTTTGAACTAAGCCTCTCCGGGCGCGCCATTCAACGCTTCGTTAACAACGAAAATAACCCTACATATAACAATGCATAACAATCATAAGATAGTTTGGCGTATAAGTAGGTAGGTAGGTACTATCTAGGCCGAAGGTGGAAGCGATCGACCCGGAAATATTCTCAACCATCTCAACTATCATAATAATTATGTATTTAGAACAGTCCCAGTCCCTCCTTACCAATGATATTATAGATAATACCTTACTTACCATCAATCTTAGATAAGCCATCAATGCAATCGAGCAGACAAAGGACATTGATAAAAATCGCCCTAAGATTTTCAAAGACTTAGTATGTACCATAATTTTATGTATATTTTATTTATTTACTTGCAAGTGTCCAAACCTATCGGACAAGTTGCAGTTCGAAAAAATATTTTATAGTTCCAAAATACTGGACTGTCCTATCGATGACATTGACAGTGGGGCGCCACCGTCAATACCGGATCGCTGGTTCAGATTTTTGTCATGTTGGAAACCATATAGTTGAACGATGGTAGCGCCCCCCTGTCATTGAGTTTCGCGGGACAGTTCAGCGTGGGTCATCTATAAAAGTATTTAAATGAAATCAAAGTCACCGACATATTGACAGAGCAGAGACAGAGATGCGCTTTTTTAATTCGATTTAAGTAAATAATGGTATGATCGATTAGACTAGAGTCTAATCATTAGACCTTTAGACTGTTTATGTATAAAGTCCACTATTGCATGCCGTGGCAACCTATAATTAAGGCAGCACTTAGATTAAGTTAAATACGTTGTAAATATTGATTGTCTTCCAGTGTATGTCTTGTTGGTTGTCCTATTAAATAAATAAAATAAATATTTATAGCAACACAATGTTTAAAAATAATTTTTTTCAAAAACGATCAATTTAATCGATTATGTCTATTCTAAATGGACATCCCTATTTGTTAGTCAAATTGTCATTTACTCGCATCACCTTTTCTCTCTCACTCACTCTTGCTGTGTTGCTGTCTTGCTTGATCCTTCTTTGTGATTCGTTTGTGTTTTAGCTTTTATTTTCGGAACTTTATTTATTAACTACAAACTTGGCTATTCAAACGGACTCTGATTGATTGCAATAACGACATACTCAGCCTGGGATTTACCGTTTTTGTGTGGCTCGGCCAAGGCTCGGCTGGTGGTTCTATGGTGTTAGAAAATGAGCAACTTAATTATACACAACAATGGGCAGCACCTCGATCGGTAAGTACCTACATTTTGCTCTGCAATCTTATGAATAAGTACTAGCCTTGCCAAACTTCTGAATTGCCATTCTCATGGCGCACTATGAACCAAAAGCCCATTCTAGCTGGACAAAAAGGGTCATCGCCGATCTTTGATTGGTTTATCAAAAACGATAGCTTAATAACCAGAAGAAAGGGTTCAGTCATTATTTTTAGCAAATACCCTCCGATAATTTAGTAATTTTAAGTCAAACTTGAACAAGTGAGTATTTTACGATGAAATCATTCACTTTCTTGCGTTTGATATATCAGTGTCTCCTGACTAATTCTAAGTTAATTGTGAAAATTTTTGTTATGGATCGTGAACTAGAAGGTATGTGTTACATATTAAACTAAAAAGTTATTCCTAATACCTATTAATTAATTAAGATACATGTCGAAATAAATTGAAAATAAGTATTTTTTTACGTTTTTTTGTATTTGCGAGACCGGGAACTACATTACCCCTCATGTCCCCGGGCTGGATTTTTTATATGAAGTAGCCACATATGTTAGCTTCAAGAAATAGTAGGTTGTAGACAGCACACTAAAGCACAACTTTGTTTTTTTTGTAGAAAACGTAGTGGAGGTGACGCGAAGTGAGTTTTATCAGGAGTGGTTAAAACACACAAAAAACAATAAAACTTCTGGACTATTAGATTATTTAATAGCTAGATTCGAGTTAAAAGACGCTACGGAGTGTGGTTTACGAAAAATTAAAAAGAATTTAACTCGGATAAACGCAAAATTAGGGGAAAAATGGGTTCAGTCTGGTAAAACTCGGGACTATTTTGAGACAAGGCCGATTGGTGTGGAATGGCTTAGTGGTGAGAACTTTAAATTTACAGTAACACAATTTACAGTTACAGAAAGTCAATCTACTCCTAGTCCTGGTCGCCCGAAGATTGACTTTGCCCGAGCCTCGTGTAAAACAAAAAGAAGACGCGTTGATGATTTGATTAAGTCCCGCAGTACTGACGAATTAGTAATGGCCGCCCAGGTATCATCAAGATTATCAGGAAAACGTGATGTAGCAAATATAATTAAAGATGTTACTGAAAGTCCTGAAAAAGCAGGCGAGGTGAAGAAAAAACTTTCAGTATCTAGCTCTCCACGGTGTTTGTCTAATGACGAAGCGTTAGCTTATTATATCGATGCTAAGTGTACTAGCTACATATACAAAAAAAGTAGAAAATGGGCACTTAAAGTAGGTCACAATGTATTTCCGTCATATAGTAAAGTACAAAAGGCAAAAAAAAAATTGTTATCCTGTTCAAGATTCTATTTATATTGACGAAACACGGGCAGAAATTAAGTTGCAGGCAATCCTTGACAAAACTGCTGAACGTTTACTTTTTGCACAGAGTAACGTTCTTGAAAACATGTCCACTTCAGAATTTAAATTGATTTGTAAATGGGGTTGTGATGGCAGTTCCGGATATAGCACCTATAAGCAAAAATTTTCCAATGTTGATGAGACTGACGAGTATTTATTTGTATTTTCTCTAGTGCCTCTTCGGTTGTATGATAGTGATAATTGTATCATATGGCAGAATCCTAGACCTTCGTCAACGATGTATTGTCGACCTATCAAATTTATTTTCTCCAAAGAGAATACTGAGCTTACAATGAGTGAAACTAATAAAGTATTAGAAGAAATAAATCAATTGGTATCCAAAGTGTTTGAGATTAATTAGGGTTTCTGATTTCTCGACCTATTTTTTTTCTCGAGTTTCGGGAATTCTCGAGGCGAAAGTCTCGAGTTTTCTCGGGTCTCGAGTCTTTAAATTAAAACTGTTGAAATCGGTTGAAATTTAATAAAAACACAGGTTTTTTAATCTAATATACCTACTTTAATGCACAACAATCAATATTAGAATTTAGTACCACTTATTTTGGTAAGAAAACAAAAAACGAAATCTTCTTTCATAATTAATATTAACTAATAATCATAACTTATTTATTAACTAAAGGAACAAAAGTCATAAAGTAGCGTGTACTTTAAGGATAAATAACAATAAAAAATCTAGAGCTACAATTGAATCACTTGTTTTCCAAAGGACACAAGTCCAAATAGCAAAATTACGATAAACAGTTTATTTTTTATAAACAAAAAAACACTTTTTAATATTTTTAATGACTTATAATTTATAATAACGACTTGAATAAACTTTACGAGGAGGCACGAGTACCTAACCTAACAGACAGTTAACAAATTTTTTGGTCTTTAAATTAGTCAGAGTTAAACATACCTACATAATGAATAGGTATAGCATACTCGTAGGTAAACATTATTACTTAGTTTCGATTGAGATCATTAATTGCAAATCAAATCAGTTAAAAAAGGAAGACTAGGCCAGTCTTAAAGCAACGTTAACCTATTTAATAATTAAAAACTTACTTTTGTCTAAGAAAACAGGCTTTCAAGACTATTAAAGCTTCAAAATCGAAACTCGAGAATTCTCGAGCTCCGGTTATTTTTTCTCGTCTCGAGTGAAGCCAAATTTCTCGAGTTTTCTCGAGTTCGAGAAGGCTCGAGCAGAAACCCTAAGATTAATGGAAAAGAAGTTTCTGTAAAGTACGAAATGTTATTAACCATGATCGACGGTAAAGTATGTAACGCTTTAACCGAAACTTCCTCATCTCTAAGGTGCTATTTATGTGGATTAACGTCAAAAAATCTAAATGATGAAAACAGAGAGTATACAGTTGATCCAGATAAATTAGGTTTCGGTTTATCAACTCTACATGCTTTGTTGCGATGCTTTGAGTGTATGTTACATATAAGTTATCGCCTGGATATTAAGAAATGGCAGGTAAGGGAAGCAGATGATAAAATTTCAGTACAACAAAGATCAGCTTTAATTAAACAGGCATTTAGAGAAAAGTTAGGGTTAATTATAGATAAGCCAAAACCTGGGTACGGTTCTACAAACGATGGAAATACGGCACGTAAATTTTTTTCAAATCCTGAAATCAGTGCCGAAATTACTGGATTGAATGTTGATTTACTGAAAAATCTTAGTTTCTTGCTCAGGGCACTGTCATCAGGGTATGATATAAATCTAGAAGCGTTTGAAAAACTGGCTCGTGCGACAAGATCACTATATCTTTGTCATTATTCCTGGTATTATATGCCCCCTACGCTACACAAAATTTTTGTACATAGTACAGATATTATAAAACATTATCTGATTCCAATTGGACAGCTCTCTGAAGAGGCGCAGGAGGCAAGAAACAAAGATTGTCGTAGATTCCGAACACACCATACGCGAAAGTGTTCGCGAACTGCGACAAACAGTGATATGATCTCCATGTTATTGATTTCATCTGACCCATTAATTAATAGCAAGAGAGAAATTCCAAAAAAGAAAAGTGGTTCATTGCCTTCCCAGGTCTTAGAGCTGCTTAAGTCACCCGAAATTGTAATATCTACAATATATCCTATTGCCGGTGAACTTACAGAAGATGACGAAAGTGAAGATAGTGAAAGTGAAGAAGATATTACCGAATAAATAAATATGGAGGTACAATAAGTAACTACATACGTTTTTGTAAATGAAGGTTTTCTTTTTGTTATTAATATTATTATATCTTATATTTATTTTTTTATTATAAACAAAACGCTTTTCTACAATACAAAAAAGTAGGTAGGTTAAAAAAAGTATTTGTCATGAAGTTAAAGCATTACCAAACAGCAACAGTTATTTGTGTTAAAATATAGTTAAAAATGTCTGATGAAGATAGATCTCCGTCCCCAAGCATTCTTGGATCTGTAAAGAAGAGGAAATTCTGTGAATCAAAATCGAAGTCATCTTCATCCAAAACGAATAAAGAAACACAGGTCCAATATTCAGATATTTTAGATTGTATTGTCTATAAAAGAAATCGATGGGATCCCAGTGATGTGCGAGGGCAAGTGAACTTAATACACGATATTGATTTTGAATTGGAAAAACCGTTAGACCCCAGAAATCAACAGTTTGCAAAACTGCTAGCTTTTGAACTGGAGCGGGTCCCTGAAGAAAAACGTTCCATGACTTATTCTAAAATTTTGGATTTCGTAAGAAAAGTAAGAAACGAGGACAGTTTAGCAAATGTGAGCTTGCCTAGTTGTGATGACTCCGAATAAGTCAAATTACAATAAATATAAGTAGTATCATTATTATTGTTATCGTTTTATTTAATTTCCATTATTATTAATAGCCATGTATAAGAAAACTAAGGCTTAAGTTTAGCATTATAACCCAATACTTTCACAGAACTAATGTCAAGCTGTTAAAATATCGAGCACCAGCATAAAAACACAATAATTTACCTTAACTTACAAGTCCAGTTTAACTAGACCTCCATACACGTACAAAATGTTTGATAAAGTGGGTCAGCGTATACTGGTTTTTGGTTTTATCCTAATTAAAAGCTTTCTGTGCTTTTTTTTTAACATATCATATCAAAGTAAGAGTATTTAAAGCAAATAGGACCTATTACAAGCCTTAAATAATTTTGTCCAGCTAGAATGGGGTTTTGGTTCACAGTGAGACGGTCCGAACAGTTAGGGCTCCCATCACCATATTTGGAAGAGTTGTGCCCTCCACTTTCGTGATTTTACCTCAGGCTACGCGCAACATCACACTGTTGGGGGTCGGATTCATCATGGACGCGATGCTAATGTTGAACATCCCTCAGATGACTTGCCGATTCCTGGATGACCCCTCGACTGCTTACGACCTTGAGGAGGAAGACATCCATCAAGTAATCATCGACAAATTACAGGATGAATTCAACTTACCACCGATGATATCCCCTATTGCCAGAACGCCTGAATTCCCAAAGTCGCCACAGCCACCCACACCCGCCTTGAACAAGGATCCAGAGCCAGCGAGGCCTGTGACAGCGAAAGAAGGCAGTGAGCACTCTGAGCCTATTGAAGCCACAACACCATTGCAAATTGCTCATGAGGTGCCAGAGACTGCCAACATTATCAATGCGTCCACTCCACCAAGACAGGTATATGGACCATTGATACCAATCGATCTGTCTACCCCACCGAATAAGCGACCACGACTCATGTTTGACGGACATTCACCCGTACTAGATGCGCTTTATTTTGACGCGAAAAATAGCCTCACTACGTACGACGATGAAACCGAATTGTCCCCCGACTTAGAAAAGTTATTCGAGTCCAGTGATATCGCGTCAATTAACTTGTTGAGTGATACGGAACACCAGCAGTTAGAAGATCTCCTCAGAAGGAATGAAGACGCCTTCACTACTAACGGTAAGCCCACAACACAGATCGAACACGCCATTGACACAGGTAATCATAGACCTATTTCGGTAGCACCCTATAGGTTGTCGTCTGCACGAACTCAACTTTTAAGACAAGAGGTCGATAAAATGATCGCTGCAGGTGTCATTCAGCCCTGTCAATCGCCGTGGACAGCACCCGTGGTTATGGTGCCCAAGAAAGATGGAGGAACGCGAGTCTGTGTGGATTACAGACAACTGAACGCGATCACAACTCCAGATATGTATCCGTTGCCGAGGATTGATGATTTGCTACATGGAGCTAAACCTACGCCATATATGACCACGATAGACTTACAGTCTGGTTACTGGCAGATTAAGGTACAAGAGCAAGATCAAGACAAGACTTGTTTCGTAACCCCGTTCGGAACCTACAAGTTCGTCCGAATGCCGTTTGGTTTGCGAAACGCACCGGCAACCTTCCAGCGACTTATGGACAGATTCCGAATCTCGCTGAGCCACATAAAGATCCTTATCTACATTGATGACGTCATTGTGCTGTCGGAGACCTACGACCGCCACTTAAAGGATCTTCAAGAAGTATTTGACCGACTACGTGAATACAATCTAACAATCAACAGGGCCAAATGCAAATTCTGCTGCTCGAGGGTTAAATACCTTGGCCATTACATAACTCCAAAGGGACTAGAAGTAGACCCAGAAAAGGTCACTGCTATTACAGGACAAGCCGAACCTAAGAACGTGAAACATTTGCTATCTTTTCTTCAAATGTGTTCCTGGTATCGAAGATTCATAGTGAATTTCGCAAAGAAATCTGAACCGCTAACTCGCCTGACCAAAAAGAATGCTAAATGGTGCTGGACTAATGAACAGCAAAAAGCATTCGACTCGTTGAAGACTGATCTGATCTCGGCCCCGGTATTAGTCCAAGCTGATGAAAGTAAGCCATACATCATAAAGACCGATGCTAGTAGCTATGCCATCGGAGCTGTATTAGTGCAGGGGGAGGGGGAAAATGAGCACCCCGTAGAATACGCAAGCAGGCTCCTGACCAAAGCAGAAAGGAATTACAGCACCACGGAGAGGGAAGCACTAGCAGTAGTCTGGGCTATCGCTAAATTCAGAGGTTACATTGAAGGTACACCAATAACCGTTTTAACCGATCATCAAGCTCTAAAATGGCTCATGACACTGAAGTCGCCAAGCGGTCGATTAGCGAGATGGGCTTTGCAATTGCAAGCTTACGATATAACGATAAAATATATCAAAGGAAGAACAAATGTTGTAGCAGACTCACTATCTCGTCCTACTTGCGATCCAGAAACTCAAGAGAGTTGTGGAATATGCAGTGTCATAGTAGACATGCCAAACAGAAGTGCCAAAGAAATAAGGACAGAACAGATGAAAGATGAAGATATCAAGAAAATAGTTGTAGCCCTAGAAGACGTCACGAAAGATGAAGATGCTCAATACTGGAGTAAGAAGGGATATGTGATGGACAACGGATTGTTATACCGTTACAGCCCGGAAAAAGACGATGAAGATTGTCAGCTGGTAGTGCCAAAGGCAGAACAAGACAAAATTATTTCTGCTTACCATGACGATCCCATTGCAGGACACTACGGAATCGAGAAAACCCTTGGACGAATCTCCAGACGCTATTTCTGGAAAGGGATGAGAGCTCAGATAGAAAATTATGTCAAGACTTGTATTAACTGCCAAAGATACAAGCCCAGTAACATGAAGCCGGCAGGACTATTGCAAACCACTGCAATGAATCAACGTTTTGAAGTAGTAACCTTCGATTTGTTTGGACCTCTACCAAAGAGCCCAGATAATAAATCATGGATATTCATCGTGGAAGACTACGCAACAAGATGGGTCGAACTGTTTGCTTTGGAACAAGCAACAGCCCAGGAATGTGCTAAAATACTCCTTGATGAAATCATCCTGAGGTATGGTACACCACGTCGTTTCATAAGCGACAATGGAAGTCAATTCGTCAGTGGCGTACTACAACAATTAAGTTATTGTTTGGATATAAAACAAGGTTTTACACCACTTTATCATCCAGAAACAAATCCAGTCGAAAGAAGAAATAGAGACCTAAAAACTCAGCTAGCGATTCTAGTTGGAGATGATCACACTACATGGCCTGAGAAGTTATCAAGTATACGGTTCGCTATGAATACGGCCGTCTCAGCATCAACCGGGTATAGCCCCGCATACCTTACTTTTGGAAGACAATTAAGAACGCCAGACGACGTTCGACATGACTTAAAGGCAATTATAGAAAAGGAGAATTTTATACACGAAATAACACCAAAACTTATATTACTAGCAAATACATTAAAACAAGCAAGAGAAATACAGGAGATGAAAGAAGAACAGAGAAAAGAATACGTAGATAAGAAAAGAAGGGAACGACCCAAATATAAACACGGTGATCTTGTTATGGTAGATTCTCATGTTCTCAGCAGCTCTCAAAAGGGGTTCAGCGCCAAGTTAGCACCAAGGCGCGATGGACCCTATATGATCCTACGAAGTCATGGACCTGGTTCTTTTGAAATTGCAGACCCCAATGCTCCTGACCAGTGCCTGGGCCTGTACCACGCATCAGCGCTCCGCCCGTTCCTGAGCCCTGAGTCAGCGCCCCTGCCCAGTCCAGCCGCGCCTCTCCGCAAGCGTGGTCGGCCTAAGAAGGTGGCGCCTCAGGCCGCGCCAGCCGCGCCACTCCATCAGCGCGGTCGGCCCAAAAAGCCGATGCCTCCAGCCGCCCCCGCCGCGCCATTGCGTAGGCGTGGACGGCCGAAAAAGATGACATCCCAAACCAATTAGATGACAGCAAGCCGCCACCCACACCAGTCCTGGCTCTCTCGTCGGGACGTCTTCGGAGCCAGAGGGGGAGTCTGTAACACGACGCGCCCCTTTGTTTACTTCGAGCGACCAGCGCCGAGCCTGCCACTACGTCACAGCGAGGTCTACGCGCGCGCGCAGCCGGTTTACTGCCCTGCCCCGAGACCCATTTCAGTGGCACAACCAAGTCTGCGAAATCGCTTTCGAGCGAATTATTCGGCGACGACTCCGACGGACCGTGCCCCGAGCCAGTCCCGAAAGCGTCGCCGCTGTGGTCGTCCCTGGCCCGCAGAGTCGCTGATGGCGTGACGCGCCAGGTCGAGCTGGTCGAAGAGGGGGAGATCTTCTTCGATGTCAAGGTGTTTAACACCTGCGACATCATCGACCTGGATCCTCGTCAGCGGGCTGAAAAGTGGACTGCACAGTTGCGCTTGAGGGTGAAGCCCAACGATCCGCTCTGGGTGCAATTAAAAAAAATTGCAAGGGACGCAAAGCGGCGGTTCCACAAGGACCCAATATTTTATAAGAACAAATAGTGAGTTTAAGTGATTTTTTTAATCTTTAGAAGTAGGTGTTTATTTTAGTTTTAAGATAATTAATTTGTAAGTTTTTAATTATACTTTTATTCAACTTATAATATTTTTGTGTCTTAATTACTTGTCTTTATCCAATTTGTCACTCTTTCAACATGGGTAAAACTATTTACTGTTCAATTTGTGAAGAGTCTGTTAAAAGTAAAGCCTTCCCAGGTCACTTGCGTAGCACTAAACATAAAAATAACTGTGCAGTACAGTTTGATACAGGCATTGAAAAAATCAGTTCAGCATTTCGGAACCGCATAGCTTCTTATCGTATACGCGCAGAGCGCGAGCGTCAAGCGGATGATGATAGCGCTGTAGCTGCTACTTGCCCAAGGCAGTTCTTGCTTAGCATTGCTTCAAAGTTGAAAAGACTTATTGACTCTGCGTTAGCTAATCATGTTAACGTGAAAATAAACTTTGAACTATTTGTTAAAGTAATTCTACCTAAAGATGATTCCATGGAAATAAAGTCATTTGCAACAGAAAATATTGCCATACATCAAAACTATATTTTTAATGATTTCTTGGAGATTGTTTCTGAAATTCTTTGTAAAAAGATAGATGAATTCCAGGAAAAGGGAAGTGGGTGGTCTCTTTTAGAAATTCAGTATCTTGAAACGAACATTAATAGGTATTCGCCTTTAAAAGGGTCATGCTATATTAAATTGCCAAAAACGATTAGTTCGAAACGGGCATGTGTAAACATCAAAAATAATGATGAATATTGTTTCGCATGGACTGTAATGGCTGCGTTGTACCCAGCAAAAAAGAATGGTTTTCGAGTGTCTTCGTATCCTCACTTCAGTACTATATTAAATTTAAGTAATATGTCCTTCCCTGTTTCATTTAAAGACATAAAGATATTTGAAAAGAATAACGAAAATATCAGTGTTAATGTCTATGGTTTGGATAGTAAAAACAATATTACGGGCCCATTATACAAAACCAAACTAAGAAAAAAGTACCACGTTAACATGCTTTTGTTGCAAGATGGTTGTAAATCGCATTATTGTCACATAAAGGATCTTCCTAAATTGATAAGAAAGCAAGTTACTAAACATCATGGGAAGATTTACTTTTGCGATGATTGCTTGCTATTTTTTAAATCAAATTTACAATATGAGAAGCATGAGTGTGGAGGGGTCACGACTGTTCTTCCAGATAAAGGGTCTGTAGTTCAGTTTAAAAATTTTCAATGTAAACAATTCATACCTTTTGTAATATACGCTGATTTCGAAACGTTGCTCCAACCATGCAACGAAACTCAAGGGCATCACACAACGAATACACAACGACATATTCCAGCTGCGTTTGCATATTACATTGTCTGTAATTATGATAGTAGCCTTAATCGTTTAGTAAGTTATCGTGGCCCTGATTGTGCATCAAAGTTTGTTGATTATTTACAGAGGGACATAAAAAAAGTTTTCAGCATCATTAAATCGGCTTCCGAGGATCCTGTGCCTATTATTTTTGACGGTGACGATTTATACAAATTTGACAGCGCGGAGTATTGTTACTTATGTTCAAATTTGTTAATTGGTGATAAAGTGAGAGATCACTGTCACTTCACAGGTACCTATAGAGGCGCCGCTCACTCGTTTTGTAATCTTAAGTTTCAAATCCCAAAATTCGTTCCAATTTTTTTTCACAATTTGTCAGGCTATGACTGCCATTTGTTCATTCGGGAGCTAAGCCGTATTCCCGGGTCCATCAAAGTAATTCCAAAAAGTAAGGAAAATTACATCTCCTTTACTAAGTTTATTCCTCTTTCAGACGATACTTTTGTTGCAGCAAGATTTGTTGATACATTTAAATTTATGGGCACCAGTTTAGAACAGTTGGCTAATAATCTTAACCATGCTGACTTCACACATTTACATAAAATTTGTCTAAATGAACATCAATTTGCATTATTGCGTAGAAAAGGTATTTATCCTTATGAATATATGTCTAACTGGACTGTTTATGATGAAACGAGCTTNGAAAACTTAACATGTTAGACTTATTTGTGTAGTATTCGACTTGAACCGTTAAATTCAAATTTAAGGATAATTCATAAAAAACTAAAATTTTCGTCACCTTCGTGGCATCACCTTCGTGGTGTTTTATACACGAAGGTGATTTTAGGCCACGAAAGTGATTTCTTGCTTTGGTTTATTTTAAAATATAGTGACTGGTGTTTATGTTTTTACAATATTTTAATAACTAATAAATTATACGTGGTAAGTAGAGATCACTACATCAATAAATAAATAAGGGTCTCGTATTTTTGTTATCTGACTGTATGACTGTATGTATGTCTGTATATGTAACTGTGTATCTGTTTGTAAGTTAAATTTAATCTGAAGTTTGAGTTAAAAGTTGTACAACAAAAATACGAGGCCTAAATAAAAAAAATATTTTTGTTGAGGTACTGATAATCCGTTTTTTGTTTCTTTAGCATTTCAGAATGCCACCAGTGTCACCATTAAAACCAATTGCGTAGAATCTTCTTAGTAGGTGACGTCATCGGTAGAATTTTATCTTGTATTTAATTAGGTACCTATTTATATTATGTAATTGCTATTAGTATTTATCTATGAAAATAAGACAACATATATGTTTTATAAACACTTACGAGTCATTTACAGTAATAAAATTAGAAAAAAATATTGCTGTGAAGTACAGAATCACTTTCGTGGCATCAAAAAATTCAAAACGTTAAAGCTTCCAAACGAAACTCACTATTTGACTGATTTACTGAGAATACAATCTTCACATCAAGCGCTACAATTTTTGTTTACAAAAAGTTTAAATAAGTTAGAAATAAAATTCGCCACGAAGGTGACGATGAGAACCGTGGCGATGAGAAATACCCAATTATGTTATTTAATTAAAGAAAATCGCTCACGTAAAGGTGAAAATTCGAAAATTACAAAACTAATCGCGGAAAATTTCAGTTAGTATGAAACAACCTAATTCAATTGCAAAGTAAGTGAGAAGAAAAGATATAGAGAGATGCGAGTGTGTATGATTTTTTATAGAGCGCGATGTATTTGGTTGGAGTTGAGTAGAGTGGAGGCCACGTATCGGAAAACGCAGCGTGCGACGTCCACCCGCAAGGTAGACCGACGACCTCATGAAGGTAGCAGGAAGGCGCTGGATGCAGGCCGCTACCAACCGTGCCATGTGGAAGTCATTGGGGGAGGCCTATGTTCAGCAGTGGACGTCCTGTGGCTGAAATGATGATGATGATGATGTATTTGGCTACGGGACTATTCCCACTTCTCGTTCCCACCGCTGCAACTCCTGTGTAGCCAGGATCTACTGCTTGACCGCCAATAAAAACACAACTAGTCAAGTTTGTCCCGGAGGAAAGTTAAACTGACATTGGATTCGATGTACCTATTTGGCTGTAACAACTAACGCCTACAACTACTTCTGGAGTTATGCAGGCAAAGCAAATGAATCAATGTGATTCATGTTACTTCTGTTAGTTTGAAGTAAACCAACTACGCATACTTGCGTTGTGCTAGAACTTTATCATTTATTTTGGTCGTAAAGCACAAAGGCCCGCTTATACAAACACTTATCATTAGCAGTAAAAATATCTGCGAATGCAATTATTACGTTTGGGATTGCGTGCGAAATGATGTATTAGAGTATTAATTTAATTTGATTTATATACGTTAAGCAGTGAACACTCACTACGAAAGAAATGCGAGTGTCGTTAAAATTTTAGAAAATCGTATTTAAATTAACATTGAGTAACTGAAGATAGTTTAGTTGTTACTTTAGTTTTTATTGGCTGTACGCAAAATGTACGATAGGAAATAATATCTATTAGTTACTTATAATAATACAAATATGTTAACAGTTCGTAAACTTCTTATTTCGTTAATAGGAAAACTATTATTTATTACTTTAGTTACTTACTTAGGCTTTAAATTAAGCGAAATACTTGAAGACATATTAACTTTTTTTTATTCATTAACGATGACATACAATAATATTTTTTTTTGCTAACCTCTAATGGCTCTAATTAAGTTTTATACAAGTAAATAAAAACCTAAGCTTATTTGACTCTCCTTTACCTTTGGAGATTTCTCGGGAAAATTTATTTACGCCTAAATCACTCTATAAACACTGAATCTAATTTTTGGTGTAGAGATTTTAATAATCAACAATATCTGTGACAAACTGAAAGTCGCATGCTAGCGCCGGTTAATAAAAAAAAGTATAGATAGAGCATTTCCACATAAGCGCCACATTACAGCACGAAAATGGTTACTTAATAAGCTATCAAATGACAATTTTCGCGAAAAAATCAAGTACCTGGTTACGATTATTTACAGACGACCGCACGTCAAGCTACTGAGGTATCTTACTCGTATGTACTATGTAATAGGGGTGAATGTGCAACGAAAATATAGTCTGATGTGCAATAAAAATTTCGTCCGACATAAACGTCGATAGCCCATCAATTAGCAAGTCGGGCGATTGTTTGCAGTCACGCGTGGTGTCATCAAACCGCGCTTCCCTAGGGCGGCCCCACTTCGTAGAAAGTGAACGCGAGCTCTAGCCAAGCTGCGCACACGCGGGCTGGCGGGTGCGCGCGAAACACGCCACCGCGGAACGGTTTGAAAATCGAACGAATTATTTTTTTCTTTTGCTCACATCTTTTTGTATTTTGTGCCAGTGTCCTAGCCGATTGAGATACGAAGATGAAACTTTTGCTTATTCTCGGTAAGTTTTATTTTTTTTTACACCAAAGAATATTTTTATTTTAATGAACAATTAATATTCTATTTCAGCGCAATACATTTTTTATAATGATTACTTAATTATTCAATAATAATTTGTCAGAATTACGACTAATGCGACTTAATAATAATTATGTATGCGATGCGGTGAAACGCACGCACGCTTAGATTTTATCCGCGTGTGACGTGTGCGGTTGAATTCATTTTGCATTGTTTACAAATAATTTAATTTTATACTGCGTTGAACATTGCACTTTCTACATAATCGTTTCTATTTAGTGACTTTACACTTAGTAAAAAATCAAATAAAATTGATTAAAAACTGACCCTTCGGCATTGAAGGGTTAGTCCTAGTATTAGTGAAAAGGCCTCGCTAATAATCATAGAACGTCCATCTTCACTGGCATCGTTCTCACGGACCTTTGTGAGGGAAACTCGGAGTCGAAGCGACCCGCCAATCGACGCACTTAACCCGTGATTAGTCGCGGAAATACTCGAATACTTAGAGAAGACAGCGGACCGTATGAATGTGTTAAAATGAAACTAGAGTAAGTGAAATTAAAAAAAAAAAAAACAAAATATTCGCAATACATATGTTAGTGATTGAACTAAAAGTCTTACATGACCTACTTAATAGATAAATAGTCATTTAAATCATGTTAAATGGGGAAAATGCATTAGGGCGCTTATATTGGTTTAGAGATCCATCTATTTTATCTAAGTTGATAAAGTTAATAGTAGCAGGATACAATTTAAGTA
This sequence comes from Ostrinia furnacalis, assembly GCF_004193835.3. Taxonomy (NCBI): domain Eukaryota; kingdom Metazoa; phylum Arthropoda; class Insecta; order Lepidoptera; family Crambidae; genus Ostrinia; species Ostrinia furnacalis. The sequence goes on along the minus strand of NW_021130405.1, from coordinate 325,603 downwards.
ACTAAGTAATGCCCGTTTTCATCATCAATTTTTAAGTGACCCCTAAGGTAACACAACAGGTTTTATGTTTTCAAAGGGGTCCCTAAGTAAAAGTTAGGGATTGATGGTGAAAACGGGCATAAGAAGGAAGAATTAATCTTCGGATTTCTGGTTACATGATATTTCAAGTATTTCCACTTGACCATAGCTCATACAAATTACCTTAGAAACAGGAAACTTAAAATCCCACCCCTATTGGCTATAATTTATGCTCATACATATTTTACATTGCCGGGTTCGTGTCAAGTTCTAGTTCTCGTCAACTGTGCACTAACATTATTTCTTCACTTAACTATTAATTATGCTTTTTTGCATGCACGTTGGAAATGTTGTGCGAATGTTATTATATTCAAAGTGCACAACATGTTGTGCTAAATAACTTTTTGTTCTAAAAACCTAATTTTATTGTTATGACAATGCGTGCGCAATTTTTTTTTAATAATTGTTCAGTCAAAACACTTTAGTCCAATCACACTATTTGACATTAATAACGATTCCACACTACTAGACATAGCATCTTAAGTCGTATCCTGCTTATCCCTAAATTAGATTGTTTTTATTTCTGGTACATTATAAATATATTTCTTTCTTTTAAACTATCTGAATGGTAAATGGTATTACTCTCTCCGAAGCTATTATCTTTAAAAGAGACGATAATATCTTCTTATAAGAAGGTCACTTAAACTTGATAGTACATCACTACAAGGTCGTGGGTCTGACTGACTGAAATTGCAACACAAATAATAATACAATATTAGGTAGGTACTTTAAAACTATCTGATTTAGAAATATGTTTCCGTGCTGCACAAGCTATGTTTAACCAACTTGAGACTAACCGTTAATATTTCTAATTCCTAGGCCATGTTCCACTCCGTTACATGAACCATATCCGACGCTTAAAGCGGTGTGTATTTTTTGGGTCATTCTACGAAGAGGCCGTTTTTTTGTTCAGCTGAAATTACTTATAAAATAAGTGGTCTTCGTTTAGTTAAGAACTTCTATAAGCAAAAGTGTACTTAGTAGCTTCAAAAAATAGGTGAAGAAACATAAAATACATTTATTTTATTAGATTTTTTCAGCCGACAGTATGTGACATATCACGCTCTGTCGACTGTTATGAACACGGTTTCTCATGTTTGCATACCTGCAAAAAAAAATCCGTTCATTAAAATGGGATAACAAGTCGTGATTAATAAATCAGACATACTCAAGACTATATCTATTCAATATCAATAAATTTTGATCTGAAAATAAGAAATAACCGACGATTCTACAACTGTTATAAGATTTTTGACACACCTGTCGACTGTAGAAGTTTCTACTAAAAAATGAAGAAAATGTAATGGTGGGAACATTAATTTATATTTTGTGACAACACCTCAACCCACTTGTTATTGTACAGAGACATTTTTTTCTGCAAAGAGAGTATTGCACCAGTAAATTATATTTTAAGAGTGGTTCTACATCATCTCAAAGTTGGAGTGTCACTTCTAAAAGACATTATAATTAAGGTATGTTACTTATTAGAGATGTTTTTATCACATGCCCTTGTTCAAATGTGGAATTATTTACTGTGCCTAAATTATTTACAATCTAACTGTAAAATTAAAACCAAAATTTACAAATTACTTCAAATTGTCATTTCTGTCTATGTCACACTTGTCTATAGTTTTGCCGACAGAAATGATATATTCATGCTTTTAATACTGTTTTCAATTCCTGACCCAAACAGAAGGGTGTTTTATTGTGTGTGTGATATGTACGTATCTGTCAGTGACATCGTGGCACTACAATTATCCATGCTTCCGTCTAAATTATTAAGGAATTTTAAAATGGCGCTGTCAGACAGAAACACTTTTCAAACAAACTTTTTTCTGACAGTTATGCATATTATTACGACTTTAGGGCTCGATATTAGGCCAATTCTATCAAGAGCGTTTCGTTCTTTGGAAATTATTCAGTAAAAACATGATTGTTAGCAATGAGCAATTGCAAATACAATTACTTTTTATAACATGAAACATTAGTGATTTCTAAATAAAAAACAGTAGTTTGTGATTTTTTTTTGCTATATTTTTACATTTTTATAAATTTTATTACAAAATTGGTAGAACGAAACGTATTTGTTGTGATCGCTCTGTTAATATTGCCATGCATGAAGTATTGCATGCAACATTTTATTTATTTATATAAAACATTTCTGAGACTCAGTTTGAAGAATTTGACGATCTTCCTAATTCCGTAAAACAATAACGTATTCATTTAATGTCATCGTCTAGTGATGAGGCTATTTTTTGATTCGTCGACAGAAATGATTTATTTTCTGACGACATTTTTTCTTATTTTTTTAATTCTAAACTTTTGATTACCTTGAATTATTTGAGACTGAGAACTAGTTTTTAACGTTATAGGCTATAATATTACGGCTTGATTTTGTTTTAATTTTTATAATTCTTAGGACCTACAACACAAAGTGTCACATTTGTCGATTTTAAGGTCACTTCTGTCTATCTCATTATTTAAAAAAAGTTCATTTTAAAATTGAATAATTAAGTTTGATCTCTGTCGTTATTTTTTATAAGATTCTTTATGTTAGACAAATATTTTTGATACTATAAATAATTAAAAAAGTGGATTTTACTTTTTTTTTCTTTTCACCTACCCTATCGTAGAATGACCCTTTTACGAATCCGTACTATTGGTGCAGAACTGCAAACCCTAAGTGGTCGCATGAGACCGCCGTAAAAATGATTTCTATTGTGTCTCGATTCGCTGGTAATTGAAGGGCTATGCGATTTGAAACTCATAAAACTGAATTTGAAAAATACTCACATTTGAAAAAAAAAAACACTTAGGTCTATTAGAACTACTGTGAGCAGTGGAAGGTTAATTCCATTGTCTCCGCTAAGGAAGTCGGGACATTTACGCGCTGCGTGCGAATTTAAGTGTTACCTAGTATTTTGGCCGTTTTTAGTGAAGTATTGTTTATTAGTTTTTCTACTTTCATTGTTGTGTGTATTTGAAAATGTCGAAAGTGAGAGAATACGTATAAGTATCTACTAAGTAAGTATGTACCTAAGGAATTAAACAAGAAAAGTGTTTTATGTGACCATGTTTGTTAAGTTAGTGATAAGTAGAGTTTCATTTATTTGGTCTAATCAGACATTCAGTTAAGACATAAAATTGAGAGTCGCTTCAGAATCTAAACATATTATATCATATACAAAGTTAATAGGTACATACATTCCTATTTTTTTCATTGGCGGTTAAGCTGTAGATCTTGGCTACACAGGAGTTGCAGCGGTGGGAACGAGAGGTGGGAATACCCTGTATGCAAAATAAGGCTACGTTTATCATGCGAGCATTTTGATTATATTCCCACACTCCTGCTACTCCTGTGTCTTAAATCACAATTTAATAGGTATTTACTGAACAAACGTGATTCAGTTTAAACCACAACGTCACTATTCATTGAGATTTAGGTCAAACGTGAACTTGGACCCATGTAAAGATAATAATTCACATCTATTATGATGTAACTGAAAGCTAAATAATAGTTTCAGTTGGCTTAAATAGACTTAAATGGTTGAACCCATTTAAAATTTTAATAAGAACACTCTTCTCACTTCTAAGTACTCGTAAGCAGGCGTGTTCTTATTAAAATTAGTAGGTATTAGTCTTACTAAATCTAGGTCTAAATTGATTTAGATTCTATCGAAATGACAATGAACTTTAATACTATAATGGTACATTTAGATGATCAAATATTGTGATCAACAATAACTAGAGCAACATACTTAAGATTATCAGTTGCGACGCATCTCTATAATGCGGTTGGGCAACAACAATACTCGATCGGCGAACTTCTCGATTTTATCGGATATCGATTTTTGTAACTTTTAATGAGCTTATTTCGCGATTGCAGCAGCGTGTGTCGAAATCGATATTGAAGGGATCCTGCCGAGTATTCGATACATTTTTTGTAAAAACATTTTTTCTTGTATTATTGTATTTACGAGAGTCAATGATAAAAATTGTAACTATACTTTGCACGTTCGTGATAATAATATTCTCATTGATAGATATTAATTCGCAAAATCTTTTATGGATAGATTACGTGTTTGGGAAAAAAGTTACCGTCGTGTGTATCAAATGATACGTAATAATTTGCCAAATCACTCGATTGTGGACCATGTGAACTAACGAACGAACTATTACTATTCTGTGATGCTGCTTAGAAAAGTAGGCCTATATTTTGTTGGTATCTTTAACGAAACTTTTCTTCGGAATAATCTATTTTTTACAGTTATAGATAATTATCTAACATTAATGATCCAGGACGGATGTAACAACCCGCTCTAGGTGAACGGTCAGTTATGTTAAGAGGTTTTGAATTAAGTAGCAGGGTTACAATCCTTTAAAAAGATAAAAATATCTTAGACAGCATTTCCTACCAATAAAATTTTAATACTTGTATTGCCCTTGGGGTACAACGGTTATCCCTTTTCATTCTATTTAAATAAGTAGATAGACTATAGAGGCAGAACTTGTAGTGTTTTGTATAACATTAAATACTAATATTCCCGCTGATGCCTCAAGGTAAAGGGAAAATTTACCATAATTAGTTAACAGCTAGGGACTGGAATTCGCTGCCTGCTGCTGTCTTTGCCGAACACTATAATCCGGGCCTTTTCAAGGCGAGAGTGAATAGGCACTTACAGGGCAGATAATATGTACTATCCTAGACTGCATCTCACTCAAAATGTCAGCGGTCAAATACCTGCCTTGTTATGCTTAAAAAAATCTGTCCACGTAAATTTTACCTAATCTTAGCAATGTAGAGTTCTAGAGACATAACTCTTTTTTTTTTTTAGAAACTTTATACGTTTTACATGCGGTTGATGTTTTTCATAAAACATCAGTTAGGTCAATGTGGTCCTAATTGAGCAAAAACTTTATGATTTATGTTGGGATTGTGTGTATCGCTGTTAGTACCTAATCAATAAATAAACTTTTCTTTCCTGTAAGTATTAGGGTTAACAGAAAACCAGCACCTTTCAACCTTTTCCAATCCGAGGTTCAATACTTTGTACATAATTTATGTTTGTTGTGATGTATTGCCGAACAGTTGGAAATATTCACTCCACGTACTGCTAACGTATTCGCACCGCGAACGTAACATGGGAATACCTCGCCAGTTTAATAATAAAATAATAATCTGGCTGAATATGTACGTCAGACGCAAATGATGATAGACGCCTATTTACGCTCATTTATTTTTTATGTGGATGTGCTGAAATAGAACCAGTAGGATAGAATAGGAAGTAGAATTTGCTACTTAATCACTTCACTTTGATTCACACTTCACAATATAAATAGTTACAATCAGTAGGTTGAATCAGTGGTAGGACAAGTTATATTTCGGGCGTGTATAAGCGCCCTGGAAAGGGCCTAGGTACTGAATAAATGATTTGATTTGATTTTGATTTGAATGGCTTAATCTATTTATTCTAAGTGCGAATTCGAAAGAACGTGGGTTTGAACCCTCAAAGAGGCGTGAAGATGTAAGTGACTAAAGGCTGACAGTTACCTCGGATAGAGGATCAGTTTCTTTACAGCTTTTACAGGTTAACTGTGTAAACTAGCCCCAACAAACCCCTAGTATAACCATAACTATATCCATAGTCACAGGAAGTGTGAAAACTCGCCAACTCCATCCTTCTCCATTGAGCCATTATCACACCCAGGTGGACGCCATAAGTAGGTCACCATCGGACGGAGCCTGACGGTTCCCGCGCTCGTCAAATGAAGGCGTTAGGTAATATTATTTTTCCCTTTATTCATAAATGTATAGAGGGTGTTTGGTGTTTAGTACGAAAAATATCAAATCACAAGTCAACTTATATGAGAGACTGACTAATAATAAATATAAATAAAGTAGCTTAATAACACTGCCAACTTTTAAGTTATTTAGGCAAAGATTGTTGTAGTAAACAATCTATGAAAAAAAGTTTGACATACGCACTTTGTAGTGCCTATGACTTAGAGCGTTTATTAAACAGCCTCCCATGTAAAATCTGTTCTTGAAAAGTACGGTTAACTTAATGACATAACTTGAGACAGCGACTCAGGTCGCTCTGTTTCTTATGAAACATATTTCTCATAGTTCTATCTTCTTTTGGAGTCTTGAACGTAACACCAGGTTACGATCTAGCGGTCATTTTAATTTGAGCTGTAAAGCACGACTGAATATCACAATCAAACTTGAAAATAGTGTATTTTACTAGCACGTAGGAAGGGATTTCTCAATAAGGAAGCATGACTCAACCCGGACGAAGTGAACCAATCAGAACGATTAGCTCGAAATGATTTTAATGGCTAAATCTAGACCGACTCATTTGTATGAAGCTGGAGCAAATAACTCTGTACCATTTGCAAATTAAACTGTCTACTTCAATATTAATAGCTGTAGTGTTACTGAGGATTTTAACTTACAAGGATTTTGCAATCTGTGCAACTCATATTAATTTCAAATTAAAGACATGATGAATGTGCTAGAAATATCAACAGACTGTCTCAAATAAAACTAATTTCAATAAAACGTAATTAACTAATCCAATATTAGTATCTGTTGGATAATTACTGTCATGTTACCTCTGGGTTACAAATAAGTCTAATACTGATATGAGACGAATTACGCGATATTTATGAAAGAAGATTGTTAAATCTGGTACAAAAGAGGTTTTAAAACAAAGTAAATTACGTAATTTAAATTATTAAGTAAGGGAGCAGGAAGGCGCTGGATGCAGGCCGTTACCTACCGGTCAATATAGAAATCATTATGGGAAGTCTTTGTTCAGCAGTGGACGTCCTGCGACTGGAATGATGGAGATGATTATGGAATTACTCAAATAAAACTAATCCATATGGTGGTATACCTTTGGTTTGATTGTTTTTCAATGACACATCCAGCTTTCAAACTTTATGGGTACTTCTCATTTTCACTCAAATTTGATGGTCACTCAATAATAGTTCATAAACGGTATAAGTTAGAACAATAACTTTGATATCAGATGATAAAAAATCTATTTAGCTACATACAAAATAAATTTTATCGTAATAGAAGCAAAAATAATACGAAAACATCACATGAAACGATAAAAAACGGGGTCATTTTTCGCGTTCTCATCGTGTCACACCTTCGGTTGCAATGAAACATTTGGTTACTGCATTCACAATTTTCATTCAATTTGTGTGTAGCATATACTAAAATCATCGTAATTAAATATACTTTCCACACAATAGTCAAAAAAATATCTTCTTATAATTATTTCGAATTGAGAAAGCGAAATACGTTGGTCACACGATTTTAGGTACCTAAAATTTTGAGTAATAATACATGATTGCCGTTAAACCGAACACCAGCAACCAATCACAGAGTTCTATTCGGTTAACGTCAGTCGCGCTCCGGCCATTGGGGAGGTGAGATAGGTCGATCGTCGCTCCGCGAAAAAAATACGTAACTTTTTGTGATTATCCATAGACATACCGTCGCTTGCTTGAACAATATTTTCTACCTCTAAAATTTTCAGTACTATATTAAATTTAAGTAATATGTCCTTCCCTGTTTCATTTAAAGACATAAAGATATTTGAAAAGAATAACGAAAATATCAGTGTTAATGTCTATGGTTTGGATAGTAAAAACAATATTACGGGCCCATTATACAAAACCAAACTAAGAAAAAAGTACCACGTTAACATGCTTTTGTTGCAAGATGGTTGTAAATCGCATTATTGTCACATAAAGGATCTTCCTAAATTGATAAGAAAGCAAGTTACTAAACATCATGGGAAGATTTACTTTTGCGATGATTGCTTGCTATTTTTTAAATCAAATTTACAATATGAGAAGCATGAGTGTGGAGGGGTCACGACTGTTCTTCCAGATAAAGGGTCTGTAGTTCAGTTTAAAAATTTTCAATGTAAACAATTCATACCTTTTGTAATATACGCTGATTTCGAAACGTTGCTCCAACCATGCAACGAAACTCAAGGGCATCACACAACGAATACACAACGACATATTCCAGCTGCGTTTGCATATTACATTGTCTGTAATTATGATAGTAGCCTTAATCGTTTAGTAAGTTATCGTGGCCCTGATTGTGCATCAAAGTTTGTTGATTATTTACAGAGGGACATAAAAAAAGTTTTCAGCATCATTAAATCGGCTTCCGAGGATCCTGTGCCTATTATTTTTGACGGTGACGATTTATACAAATTTGACAGCGCGGAGTATTGTTACTTATGTTCAAATTTGTTAATTGGTGATAAAGTGAGAGATCACTGTCACTTCACAGGTACCTATAGAGGCGCCGCTCACTCGTTTTGTAATCTTAAGTTTCAAATCCCAAAATTCGTTCCAATTTTTTTTCACAATTTGTCAGGCTATGACTGCCATTTGTTCATTCGGGAGCTAAGCCGTATTCCCGGGTCCATCAAAGTAATTCCAAAAAGTAAGGAAAATTACATCTCCTTTACTAAGTTTATTCCTCTTTCAGACGATACTTTTGTTGCAGCAAGATTTGTTGATACATTTAAATTTATGGGCACCAGTTTAGAACAGTTGGCTAATAATCTTAACCATGCTGACTTCACACATTTACATAAAATTTGTCTAAATGAACATCAATTTGCATTATTGCGTAGAAAAGGTATTTATCCTTATGAATATATGTCTAACTGGACTGTTTATGATGAAACGAGCTTGCCGTCAATAGACGATTTTTATAGCAGTCTTACGGGCGAATCCATAAGTACATCTGATTACGAACATGCCCTTAAAGTCTGGAAAGCGTTTAAAATTAAAAACTTAGGAATGTATACAGATTTATACGTGAAAAGTGATGTTTTATTACTAGCTGATATATTCGAAAAGTTTCGGCTTACTTGTAAAAGTAACTATGATTTAGATCCTGCTTTCTATCTTACTGCACCAAGTCTCAGCTTTGATGCTATGCTTTTGAAAACAAATGTCAAGTTAGAACTTCTATCTGACTTAGATATAATTCGTATGATACAAAGTGGTATTCGAGGGGGTATTTGTTTGTGTTCTCAAAGATACGCAAAATCGAATAACAAATATCAGTCTGATTTTGATTCAAGTCAACCTCAAAATTATTTGATGTATTTAGATTGCAATAACCTATATGGACATGCCATGTGTAGTTACTTGCCATACGCAGATTTTAAGTTTTTGAGTAAAGAAGAGTGTAATCAGCTTGACATAGTTAATGTTCCCGACAATAGCGATTATGGGTATATTTTGGAAGTAGATATCGATTATCCTGAAAGCTTGCATGACTTGCATAACAACCTTCCATTTTGTGCACAAAATTATGTTCCACTAGGCTCAAAGCATAAGAAACTTATACCTAACTTGTTCAACAAACATAATTATGTCATTCATTATGTTCATTTAAAAATATGCATCAAACACGGTTTGGTACTTAAGAAAATTCATAAAGCTATAACATTCAAGCAGAGCCCGTATTTAAAAATATACATTGATTTAAATACGGAGCTTAGACAGAAATCAACATCTGCTTTTGAGCAAGATTTTTTTAAACTGTTAAATAACAGTATTTTTGGAAAGACATTATAAGATACAGAACGCAGAGTTGATGTAAAGCTTGTCAGTACATGGCATGATGAGCGCAATGTAACTAACAAATGTCATTCCGCCGAACAATTGATTGCCCGTCCTAATTCTNTACAAAAAAACTTATTACTTACATTACACTAAAACTAACACTTGTAAAAAAAAAACATTAAAAGTTATCACCACAAAGTTTTTTGATATTTTTTTCACTAGATTGTCGGTGAGGTCCATGATCTCATCGTATGAATCCTGGACCACGTATTGTGCGCTTAGCAGCACATATCCTCTTGATCTTCGATTTCTGAGGATAGTAGTTAAAAATTGGGGCACCTGGATCACTCGACGCTCCAGGTGCCCCAATTTTTTAATACTTGAACTATTCATTGAATTGAATGAGAAGTTGTTTTACGCAATCATTCAAATAGTACTTTCTAATTTTTAAATACTCCATCTATTCATTGAACTGAACGAGAAGTTGTTTTTTTTTTTATTTCGCAATCATTCAAATAGTACTTCCCAATTTTGAATACTTGATCTATTCAATGAATTGAACGAGAAGTTGTTTTCGCAATCATTAAAATAGTAGGTACCTACTTCTCAATTTTGTTTTGAATACTCGATCTACTTATTTATTGATTAATAAATTGAACCAGAAGTCTTTTTTATTTCGCAATCATTCAAATAGTAACTAAAACACTTCTTTACATTCTAATAACTGTTTGCTAATTTATTCTAAAATTTGTGGGATCGCGATGAAATGCTTTATCAATAAACATAATATAACTAGGTGTTGATTCTAGTGACTACCTACTCATTGAGATTCGATCGAAACTAGATTTAAAACATTATTTGTAACAGAGTTCAATGGTGACTTCTTTTGTGATTTGTTATTGGATTCAACCAGTAAAACACATTGCATCGGAATTCTGATTTTGCTGCGCATGGGCACTATATAAGTAAGGTACTCATGTTGCAATGTTGTTGATGAATCATAAAACCTCGCACCTTACACAGTAGCGTAGCGATAGATTTTATGCATCTGTCAACCTAAATAATGATTATATTATGTCTGCTACTACTACTACTTAAGTTATTGCATGTGTGCGTCTAAATGTGTGTTATATTTTTTATACTTTATTTAATAGAAAAATTATAATAACTATTTCATCAAAAGCTTTATTATAAATTACGTTGTATTTCAACATATATTTTTGCCTCGCATAATAAGTATAATGAACTAAATGTGCGTCTGACGTCGGAGACGCATGATAAGGAGGGCCGAGCCAAAGTAGAATATAATTAACTAAATAACATCTTTAGGTACGGCACATTCTTTAAAGCGATGTAGCTGCGAGTTGTAAATGAATAATGACAAAAATTACCTTCCTATTTAAAAGCATAATATTTGTGTGGGTTAAATAAAACCATAAAATATTGTAATGTTATTTTTTATTTAAACTAAGAAATATTGAATTGTACAAGGTTTAAGAATTTGACACCAGCTCATCTTGAATTTTATTTATAACGTCTTTGACGGCGTTGTACACATCATCAAACAACAGACTCTTCACCACGTGTTGAATGCACACCTCGGCTGCACAGCTGCACATTGAATCATTTGATTTAGGGAAGTTATCGGACTCATAAATTTCTATTTTAATTATTTTGGATCCACGTTTGATCGGTTTTTTTATGTATGAATAGATCGTTTGTTCTGCTCTTGCTCTTTTGCGAGATGTTGTTTCAAGAGTCGGAGTTTTTTGACCTGATTTTTGAACAGTTGCCGAATCCATTTGAACGAAGTTGAAGAGATCTTCAGTGTCCTGTAAAGATAAATATACATTCCGTTTATAAAATCATATAATTATAAAATTATAAATTAATTCAGTTTTAGTTACATAATTAAGTTCCTATTAATTCGATATTCAATAAAAATAACTATCATTATAATTTTTAGCAACTAAGTACTTACCGACATACTCGTAGTCTTCAACTTAACTGTATCTCCATAAACACTGAACCTTTTTTCACAAATTTCACTCTTTATATAACATCATATTCGGTACTTTAAAGTTCAAAATCTAACGAAATAAATATTTTAATTTATACTAACTTTTGCCTACGGCTTCGCCCGCGTGAAGTCACAGATTATTATAAATTATGCCAATATGTTATTCAGATGTATCAATAATAATACTGTAAGTTTCATCAAAATCCGTTCAGAAGTTTTGTGTGAAAGAGTAACAAACATAGGTACATAAATTCAGACATTCACATAAACTTTCGCATTTATAATGTTATTAGTAGGATTTAGTTCGTCCCAAATATGCAATGGTATCTAAGTTACTTGATCCGTCTTTGTTATAAATGTCGTACGTAACTAAAACTATTATTACTACATAAAATTATAAATGCGAAAGTGAGTTTGTTTGTTACGCTTCTTCATTAACGAGATTAAAGCCGGGCAGGCTAAATTAGTGTGGTATATAATAGGTAATACGTAAATTGTCAGTCCATAGATAATAATACCTACTTTAAACACTCTACTNACAATTGATTGCCCGTCCTAATTTTCATAGTGCAACAGTGTTTGATGAAAACTTAGTTGCGATACAATTACAACGTGAGAAGGTTATTTTAAATAAGCCCATTTACATAGGGTTTTCAGTGTTAGAGTTATCAAAAAGTCACATGTATGACTTTCATTATTCTGTAATGAAAAACTTTTACAAAGAAAAAATATNTTATACTCAAATATACAGTCATTTAATATCAAACAATAAGCCGCAGTCTGATCAGGTATTTCTTGATCGCTTTCTATTTCAACTCTCACGTCTATGGAACCTTTTAACGTTTCGTGTTGTCGAGAACAGTCAATCACAAATAACGGAGCAATATCTTTAAACTTTTTGAGAGACAACAAAGGCTCGGCACGACGTCCGTAATATGACTGTTGAAACCTTGAATATTGCTCATATAATAAAGCATACCTATCGCTTGAAAAACTGACGTTTAAACTTTCGTAGGGATAATACAAAGAATTTAAATAAACTTTTACATCGCGTATATTACAATGGTCAAATTCTGACATGGACTTTTCTGGTTTATGCTTGCGGGCAGTTTGTAACGCAATAATAACAAATCGAGGCTTGTCGATTTGCGAAGATGTTTTGATTGACCATGTGTGTTTACGTGTCTTAGGTAGCAGAGGATATTCATACAAATCCCAATTTCTAAATGCTAGCGTTATAGAACGATCTTTCTCTAAATGTTTCAATAAATTAATTCTTTCCCGATCAGAAACTTTGACGTGAGGGACTCTCCAAACAATTTTATCTATTAATATGTCATCTACAACTTCGTCATTCTTCAACTGTACAGCATTGAGATTCGTATTACTTCTTAGTAACACTAATTCATGTTTACAGTTTAAAATGATTTTTTCATAATCTTCAGCGAATCCTAAAATTTTATTCAAAGGTATAGAAACCGAAAACGCACCATCATGAACATCTATACCGGTATCTGACCAACCCCAAACTCTTGCAGTTTGAGATTCATTTTCATTTAACGAAAGATACGATTTAATGGTCGTCGTAATACCAGCGTTTTTAATCTTATCGATTTCTATTCCATTCAATTCATAGCGAATGTCTTGAAATAGGAACAACACAGGATTGTTCACAAAATGTATGCTAGATACTTTTTCTTTAGTAGTTAATTTAACTACATTTGCTTTGCCTTCAATATACAAAGTGCTGAGTGCTGGCAATACATACAAGTCTTGCTGATTTATAGGTATACGTATTTCATCATTTTTGTTAAAACTTGTTACATATGGTTTATATGAATGATATTCAAAACTTTCGATACTGTTGTCGTATGACGTTTGTTGGGATACATTTAAAATGTTCATCGTAATAAGCCTATTAATTTGAGAAATTCCTTATTGTTCTTAGTAAGTTTCTTTTTCAGTTGAATCGGTGCTCCTTTATGAATGGTTCTTTTAGGAATGAGTTGAATACTTGAGGTAGAAGGGTTTTTATTGAAATTTAGCATTTTTTCTGAAGTGTAAATACAGCTGCACTTCTTCGCCGCGTAAATTAATTTGTTTATTTTCTGAATCTAGCAGTCTAATATTTATTTCACCTATTGAACTTTGATTGACTGGAAAATATATTAAATTTTTAGGTACTTCAATAATTCGATAGCCAGGTGGTACATTAGGAACAAATTCGTGAATTATATGACTAGCTCTTCCATTCACAAATGAACCGCTTACTACATCACATTCGATGCGCACGATGGTTGTAGGTAAAATGTTGACTGGATATTGCGATTCTGTACTTATAAATGGTTTTACTTTACTTTTACCAAATCCTAATATTCTACCAAGTGAATCGTTTTTATCGAAATCTATTTCTTTAGAGCAGAAAATAGTAGTCTTCAATGTATTATTATTGCAATTCAATTGTAAAGCAGTGTTTTGGATGTTACTCCTTAAATAATCACAAATATCTTCAAGTTCATAGGAACCTTCAGGAATCGTTACAATTTTATCTTTGTCATAATAAAATTTATTGTTTCTTTCATCTACATTTGGTATAGAGTTGAATGTAGAGAAGTATAAAAGACCACACTCATAGTTTCCATTTAATGCTAATGTAGGTGAGTAGTTTGTTGTCAAAGACGCACCTCTCCCGGTGATAGACACAGTGAAAGACATTTTTGTAGTGACATATTTTGATCTACTTCATTATTATATAGGTATCTCTTTCCAATAGTCTCTTAAAAATTTTATACATAGATGACCGCAGTTTACGGTGCCAAATTTTTGTTGTTGTATGTAATTATAGTTTATAGGTAAATGGTTTAAATATTTTATCAATTCTAATGGTGGTTTTAAATTGCCAAAACTATCAAAATATTCAACATATTTGTTTTGCTTAACATAGGCTACCCAATGTGTTCCTGGATTATCTGAGCTGTCTAAATTTAGTATTGCACATTCTATTTTTCTAGATTTTGAAGGTAATGTGTCTCGCATAAAGACCCCACGAAAATATGGTATGTCTTTAGTGTTGTCTAAAATATCCAAATTATTCAGCGCACGCCTGGGTAGCCGCTTAATTAGTTTTTTGAAGGTTCTAAATATAAGCCTGCTCCTTTTTTATGAGGTTTTATATACAAGCCTTTCCCTACAGCCACTGCTTCCATCATCCTATTGTGTCGTTCTGCCTCTTGAAGACTTCTTTGAGCCGCTTTAGAATCATTAACTGCCTTTGCTATCCCCGCCGCGCCTCCAGCCAGTGATCCCAAAGCCGACAACCCCGCGAAAATGGGAATAAGAGGTAAAAATCCTCCATATTTTGGAATAGGAATAAAGCGTGGCAAACGAATTCCCTTTTTGTTTTTAAATAGCTTCTTTGCAGCTGCATATGCATGTTTGATAGCTGAACGATTGTCTTTAGATTTAAGTTTTTTTAATAGAGAATGTATCTTTTTTACGCCAGACATAAATGGTTTTACCCCAGCGCCTGCTTTGAGTTTTGTCTTCATGGTATTTTTTACTATCCATGATGCAATTTTTTCTCCTTTGCCAGCATCTTTAGATTTTAATCTTCTTTTAGCCATATTCAAAAGTTCTAAATCAGCCTTATGACGAACGTTCAAATCACTGTTGGTGTAAGCAATATCGTGATACATGCAAGCTTCATCCAATTTGTTAATACCTCGATTGCCCTTTAGTAATCGTTTCTGGAGTTGTGTGCCAGGTCCACAAAATTGATAGCCAGGTAAATGTAGCTCAAACGGTAAACGATCTATTAGGCTGTTAATAATACCACTGCCCTCCTTCATCGATAATCCACAAGTGACGCAAAGATACCATTATGTGTTATTTATACTATGTTACAAGTTCTTTTTTATCCACCCAACTATTCTCTTCATTATTTAAGCCTAACCATTTCACAAACAGTTTATTTCCTTTTCTTTTTAAGACTTTCTCGATGAGGTAGAGGTCTGGGTATTTGGTTTTTTGTAATTCGTGTTCATAAAAAGAACCTAATATCTTTTGTTTGTATTTGTCTTCTATTTGATAAGTTTTNAGCTTACACAGTGAACATATACCAGTGTTTTATTTAAGATACCACAGGATTAGTTCGGTTATCCTTTATAATGCGAAAAATTTCTGTCGACCAATTTGGCGTATACCCTTTATAAAATTCCCCCTTATATTTACTTATACGAACCAAATCACCAACTCGAAATTTAGATCTTTTATTTGTTTTATTTTGATATGATCTGACAATGTTAGCCCGAACTAATGACTCGTTTAATGAAGTTACATCAACAGGTTTACATTTAGTAATTCTGTGTATCGTATTATTATAATGCTGTAGGGATATTCGATATACATCGATGTATTGAAAACATCGATGTTTACAATGCGATACATCGAATGGATCCGATGTTTTGAAAAGCTATTGAAATACTCGATGTATCGATGTTTTTAAGTTTTCAGTGTTAAAACATCGAATCGATGATAACCAATTAAAATTTCATAAAACTCAAGTCTGACCACAAAAATTTTACTTATACGGACAACCCAACTTGTATTTTAAAAATGTCGGCAAGGCTGCGTACAAATTAAAATTGTCTCTACCTGTAGCGGAGAATAATGTTGTGGCAGGCCTTTGTTCAAACGATCATTGCAAACGTTGTGATAGGGATAGAGACATGCGATTTTTGGTTTTACAAAGGTAATACGATAGAGAATAATACAAAGTAATAAAAACCACCCATTATAGGGGCATTTTTTGGAGAAATTTATCAAATAACCAAAAAAACACGAATTTAAAAGCAGATTTTTTTCAAAAAGTATCATTTTTTAATATTTGTTGGCATTTTTTGTGTATTTTATGTATTTTTTTTAGTATCGCCTGTTATTTAGCATTATTACTGTTTTTATTTTATCAGGATATACCGCTTAGTTTAAAAGTTATTACGTTTTATCTACAATAAGTAATTGGAAGAAAAAATATTCTATAAAAAAAACTCAAATATTTTTTGACGGTCTCTTTTTTGTCGATAAAAAATAGGTCTAGTTTCATCTATTTTTATATGTATNTCAAAATCACCTGTTCCTGTTTTTATTAACGTATTAGTGGAATCAATGAATTCTGCTAAACGTAAACGCTTATGTACATGATGACCAAATTTGTCGATATTCATTGCACGCTTGGTGCTTTCTTTACTGTCGCATAGAGACTGCCTAATTTTCCAAATGTATTCTTTTTATATTCAACGTTTATGAGGCCAGCTTCATATAATTCCTCAATTATTGCATAAATTTCATTATTCAACCCAGTGTTTCCAGCTTCTTTTGATGCATATAGTAATTTCAGTCGTTCTACTAGCTCGTTTGGATCATCCCAATATACAATGTCTGTATTAGCTTTCACTTTTTTCAGTAGTTTCATACCTTCTCCTCTAGAAATAGTTGGAATACTTTCCATACTACTCGAAACATTCTTTGAATATTTGAACAAGGGCTTAATTATATTCATGTATATATTCATGTATTTGAATCCTTTGTTGCTATTTATTGCTTTGGATGGATCCCAATTACGTTTATGTGCACTGGTGTCTATAAGTATAATTTTGCAAGTCTTCTTCTGTAATAATATTCAAATTAGGGGTTTTCTTACACAATAATTATTTCAAGCCAGGTGTCTTTTTGTAAATATTATTTCCAATTTTCCACCCTGAAGTGCGATCATCATCATAAACTCGAGCTTTCCCAATCATCAGTTTTCCTCGCTCATTTCTGAACCCATACGGAATGTTTTGTATCACTTCCGAGGAGGTTGACCATGACATAGATTCGTTTGTTGTATTTGGTGACGATAAAAGTGATTTATTTATTTATTTNATAAAAGTGATTTAAATGAACCATCGCTGATATTAGGATCTAAAGTTGGCGATACAGTAAGAGTTTGATTTGTACTTTGAAAAATCTCACTATCTGAGTGATCTTTTCCATCAACTGACTCCGTATAATCTTCACTCTCAGAAATATGATGACTCGCTATGATTTTGTTTTATTTTTTTCGGTAATATTTTTTCATCTATATTTTTTTCTTTTTCTTGGTATTCTTCATCAGTTTTGTTGGTTAGTTGATTAAGCGGATCAACAATAGGTTTAAATATTGTATTTAAGACCAAATCATTTCCATTTTTGGTATCTTTAATCAAATTAATCTTTCTTTTTACAGCTGTTGCAGATTTCAAAATTTGTTCTTTAAGATTTCGCTCCATTTTAGATATGATTCTACTCTGTATGAATTCTCAAAAGCAACTGATTAAATGGGAATAATACAACTCCTTATGAATACTAGTTAATAACTATGAATGTATCAAAACCCATTCTATAATATCCTTTGTCTCGTTCACAATCTTTGTTTATAACGACATACTTGAATGCTTTATTTCAAACAATTGAGCACATTTCACGGAATTGATTCCATGACATATCAGAACCTACGTGTTCATCATAAATATGTTTCAAATTGATATCATCTTGTTTAAATAATATTATAAGGTTAGAGTTATCCCTTACAAGTTGCTTGGGTATTTTAGTATAAGTTTGATTGATATAAAAACAATCTATATTTTTGTGTCGTCCCATTGCAAAATAATCACGAATATTATTTTGATTTTCACAGGCCACATCGTCGAATACAATTATTGAGTCAGGTAGAGCTTCGTGTGGACTTAAAATTTCACTGTTATGATTGTATTTATAGTAAGCCAATACTTTTTCTAAAAATATATATGTCGGAGCGTCGGGCTCTCGGACGGCACCAGAAGGGTCTCTCATTGAATTCATACTATCTACCTATGTGGGCGTATAGGGAACACGTACGAGTGGACACTAACACTAATTATAATCACTGATTATAAACGACTAACTTTACTATAGACTAGAATGTAAAGACTGGTTCGTAATTTAATCAATATTGTCCACAGTTAAATTTAACAGAAAGATCAAAGTTACTGAATTACTTTAACAAAGCTAGAGACGCCTAACTTAAATAGATTGGGAGCGATTGACGAATTTGTGAACCACGNTACATCGTAATTTTAATGATTCTTTTTGTTTCAGAAATTTCATTTCTGTTCCTTAGGCTTGACCGCATTCTTTCGAGGATGTCAGTAAACTGATGATTCTACGTGCCAAAGTTTAAATTATACTACAGACATGTGGAAATTCTATCAAAACGTAATTTGAAGCAATATGTAAAGTACTCATGCCGTTTCAATGTGCAAACGTGACGAAACTTACTTGATGTTTAATATTATTATGATATGACTTTTGTTGTGGTGTGTGGTTGCGTGTGGTTTTATTTAATGGTGTTGGTGGTGATCGGCATGCGTTAGCTTATTACCGGCGCTCGACACTTTTATTATTTCTACCTCAACCAAATATAGTTTTTACACTGTTAAATATCTTTGTGCAAATTCTCTAAACAACAAAAGCCTGGAAATAGTAAACAATACATTATTTACATACATAGTTTTAATGATACATTTGAATAAATCACTTTAGCAATGGGTATATAAACCAAAAAAAATACATCTAATGGTCTTTAAGCCATCAATTTCAGTCTCGTGTTTACAAAAAATTCAAATACGACGTAAAGAGTTATTTTTAGGTCAAATATAATGGGTCGTATAAACCACCGAGTGCCTTTTTCAACGACGTAACTCCAAGCTAACTTTAAAACTACTGAAGATGCCCATTTTTTTAATATTTAGACTTTTTCATCGCAAAAATTGAAAAATGTTTTCTCTTGGACATTTTTTTATAACTTCATAAATAAAAAAGTTACGAATTTTTTATTAAAAAAAAAATCGTTTTTTGGCTCTCCTGAAAAGTAGGGTTTTGGTTTATACGACAATTGAACCTGAAGGTATCGATATGATAATTAAATAAACATTTCAATACTTGTGTCGCGGACCGGTCTTCAACGCACGGAAGGGACACTACCACCACCAGAGGGCTTAGTGTGAGTTTATATGAAACGTCGTCTCTAGCAAGCTAAAAAAAAATATATGAAGATTTTAGTTCTTGAAAGATTCCGCTAGGAGCGCTGTACAATCCGTCACACATTTAATGTCACTTTTTACGCGCTCACTAGTGTAGTGACGACGTTTGATGTAAACTCACACTAACAACGCCCGTTTTCACAAACGATGCATGCTTTAGTGAAGCAGCAAATCGAACGCACAGCGTTGAATAGAGCTCTGTGATTGGTTCATGTATCGCCCTGTGCGTCCACGCTCACTGTGAGACCTCATAGTAATGTTTGTGATTACGGGTGTAAGCCCTCAGCGCGCAGTAAGTACACATCACATTGCAGTATGTATGAACCTTCAACTCGCGATCGCCATTTTGATTGCAACACCATGTTGCGTAGACTAGTCATTTTTCTTCTTCTTATAAAATATAATAAATAAATAAATTTCAATAGTCAAGAATTTACGTACTTGTATTCTAAACCTGTGAAAACTTCAACGTCCTCACTAGTGAGCGCGTTAAAACTAAAAGTTTCCGATCCGTCATACATTATTTTAAATGTCATTTTTTTTACGTGAGCGCGTAAAGTGACGACGTTTGATGTACTTAAACTCACATTAAGCCCTCTGAATACGTGAACTCCATGACCGCATAGTTAGTTTTTAAATCCATTTACTATAAATCTATCAATAGAGACCTGTTCTTGATGCTCGTTCTTAACAAAAGTACACCCCACCACCATAAAACACACGATCCAAATTCATCTCTGTGAGTAATTGCATAAAATGTATTATCAAGAACGAATCCGACCCGTACCAATTCCATGATGTTAAGCGACCCGCTTTATGGCTCGTAAAACTTTTTGAATGCGCTGCAGAATCTTTTTTGGCTAATTTTGTATGAGCTATTTGCATAATTCCTATGGGGAAACGGGGAGTTATTTCCTGGGAGTGCTCTATGGGTTTTTGGAAGTTTTTAATCAGCAATTGTCATAAATAGATGACATTGTTTCATCAACTTCTAGGCAAGTCCATTACTTATGTTTCAGCCAAATAACGTCCACTGCTAGACAAAAAAGGCTCATCCAGGCCAGACAAGGCAGGTATTTAATCTTCCGACTCATGGTCGCCACTCGAGAACTTTTTGCCCCAGCAGCCATCAAGATTCGATCAGTTAGGATTAAATAAATACAATATCGAAATTTTATTTTCAAAAAGTTATTAATAACATTTTACCCTCACTGATTCACAATAATATTATAAGCCAGTGCTGAAGACGCAATGTAAAAATGGAAATAACTTGAGTGAATTTGGGGATCTTGTCAGCTGCACGATGGGACATTAGGGATTTCGTGAGTGAGTGTTGAAGGGAAGTGGATGTATCTGCGATGAGATTTTATTCGATTTCTTTACAATAAAATTAACCGTGTTATTAATACATTTCAATTTGAATTAATTCCATTATTTTATAACTAGCGGCCGCCCGCGACTTCGTACGCGTGGATCCCGTTTTACCCCCTTCATCTATCTTACGCGGTTTAGATTTTTTTCATATACCTAAATGTTTTTTCTTGCTAACTCCCGTTCCCGTGGGAATTTTGCAATATCCTGTTGTAATCAAGCTTTAAGTTCATTAAGATACCTGCATTCCAAATTTCAAGCGTCTAACTTAAGCGGTTTAGATTTTTCATACATAAGGATTTTCCCGCTAATTCCCGCTCCCGTGGGAATTCCTAAGTATCCTATAACCTACCCAAGAGTACAAAGAATGATTGTACCAAATTTTGTTAAAATCTGTCGAGTAGTTTTTGTTTCTATAAGGAACATACAGACGNTACCCTTATACCCATTGTCTCTAAGGCGATTCATATTGCCACTACTCTATCATGCTTTGCGTTACTCAATTGTCGCCAAATCATACGTAACACATTTCCTTCATTAGCGGTCTATATTTCGCTTTTGCTAAATACCAAGAAACGCGTACAATTAGAAGCTTTTGTTTAGAGATTCCCACAGTTCCGCAATACGATCTAATTCGACCATCTTTTTGTACTGACAGCTCGTCAAGGTAAACATCTTATGTTGTTGTACTCGTAATACCGCCTCTGTGGTCTAGTGGTAAGACCACCTGCTTCAGACGCAGAGGTCCCGGGTTCGATTTCCAGTGGGGGCAGATTTTTCTGTTCGGTTTGGTTGGTGGTAGGGCTTGTTCTAAGTCCGCCTGACTAGCTACCACCATCTTACCAGAAGGCTGTCGCTATAACAACAATGTTAACCGCATTATTGTGTTCCGGCAGTTAGAGGTAAGATAGCCAGTTCCTCCGTGGTTGAGGATTCCGGGTGAAGCTCGCTTCCACCTTCGGCCTGATCGTCACTTACCATCAGGTGATACAGGCCAAGAGCTTCCTCGTTGTGGATAAAAAAATAAAATACAGTTGTACACTCAGTATAAAGTATGCACTTCTACAGCATATTGAGATTTATTACAAGGGAATAAGGCCTGAACCTCGGTTCGACCCTCGGGTGTACACAGTTTCTGCACTTGATTGTATATTTGTGAGAATAGGTTACGGTTAATTTAATTAAGGCGAAGGTTGAAAGGGCAATGTCAGTTGAGTCATTTTTTATAGTTATATGGTAATTTTTAAAGAGAATGAGTTAAGTATGGCGGTTTTTTTGTATCTTGCAAGAATTTTAGAATAGATCTGACATGCAATATTTTCTCTACATCTCTTAATTAACTAATTAGTTAGCCGTTATGTCGTTTAATACCAAATCATAAAGAAGTTCAAGTAATCTACAGGGTGGAATTTTGTAATGCCACTTGGTGGTAAAGTGCTCTTAAACTGTAGATAGAAAATTTCACTCAAAGAAAACATTTCTTCATTTTTGAAAAGTTCCTGATTACAAAGAACCTGACAAAATAATAGTCCTGTAAAATGTACCTTTGTGTGTACTACTTATGCTTATAGTGAGAAAACCTACATGCACCTACATATTTAGGCTGAGTTGCACCATCTTCCAACTTTTACTTTAACAAACGTCAAAAATCCGTCAAACTTCATACAAAAAGCAACGGTTAATGTTATAGTTACGGGTAAAGGAAATTAGTGTAACTCAGCCTTAGTATTTCAGGACATTAGCCATTCCAAAACAAACATTTCCCAACAATGTTAATACTTTAGAAAGTAGCCACAAATGATTGGAAAAGAAATTACTTAAACTTTGTAATTTGTTTCTGCCTCGCGGCAAAAGTTTTGGAATTGCGTTGTATAAATTGTATAAATTTCTAACACTTCTCACTTGGGAGTTAAACAAACATTTATATTAACATTTAGATTAAATATGGAAGTTCAGGAAAAGGGACTAGGGCCAATCATCATCAACAGCCCTTTACAGTCCACTGCTGGACTATGAGCCTCCTCCACTATAGTGGAGGGTTTTGCCATAATCTCCACGCTTGGCAGGCGGGTTGGAGATCGCAGTTTAAAAGATTGATGTTTTTCAGAGAGCGCTGCTGCCCATTCTCTGTTTGATGTGTAGTCCCTAAGTCGCCTCTTACGACACCCGCGGGAAGAACTAGGGCCAATAACCTACTTCAATACAAATTATACTTACATCTAAGATAATTAAAAACGATAATAAATTGTCTCTTAAAAAAATTGTTAGATTTTTAATTATTTTTTTCATAACACCGGATATGAATGCTGGAAATACATAAGTATGTTACACATCAACCTTTGCCTCAGACTGGATTCAAACCAGTGATATCTGCTGGAAGTTATTCTTCTTTGGTACGTGAGTGAACCTCTACCATAAAAGCTAATTAGTATTTTGTAAAATATGTATAATCAGCAAAAGTGAATAACCTTCAAAAGTTTTTGCGTGCCAGTGTAATACTGTTTTACATAAATGAATAAATAACTAAATCTTGAACTTGTCTAAAAATGTTGACAACTTTGAAACTTGATTTCAAATTCTTAATTTGATTTCAAGTTCGTGAAGATTTGACAACTTGAACTCTAGTTTTTAAAGTAGACCAAAGTTGTAATATAAGACTGGAGCCTATTAATTTAAACTTTATATTATTATTTTACGTAATCCGATGTAACGAGGTTCATAAATAAAAAAATAAAAAAAATTATCACGCTAATATTATCTAATGCAATTAACAAGTATAAGTGAGGCATAATTACTAACTCAACGGAGTCTTTAATTGGCTTAAAACTGTTGTTTTACAACTAATCACATCTAGATTCTTTTACTAATTGTCTGTCAGTATTAGGGTTTCTGCTCGAGCTTTCTCGAACTCGAGAAAACTCGATAAAGGACATCATCCATTTTGGTCCAAAATCAAAAGTGCCGGCCAAAAAATAAAAGTGCTGTATTCTGATAGAATACGTCCGCCTTAGCATTTATTACTATGGCACCAAAGCTGTAGCACCACTGTGCATCGTAGTATTTGAGTTCTAAAAATATATGAAACGACTGACTTTGATCTCAAATACTACGACGCACAGTGGTGCTACAGCTTTGGTGTCATAGTAACAAATGCTAAGGCGGACGTATTCTGTCAGAATACAGCACTTTTTTTTTTATTGGCCGACATTTTTGATTTTGAACAAAAAATGTATGAATCGTCGATGAATTTTAGATCTCAAATACTCGACGCACAGTGGTGCTACAGCTTTGGTGCCATAGTAACAAATGCTAAGGCGGACGTATTCTGTCAGTAGACAGCACTTTTTTTTATTGGCCGACACTTTTGATTTTGAACAAAAAATGTATGAATCGTCGATGAATTTTAGATCTCAAATACTCGACGCATAGTGGTGCTACAGCTTTGGTGCCATAGTAACAAATGCTAAGGCGGACGTATTCTGTCAGAAGACAGCACTTTTTTATTTATTGGCCGACACTTTTGATTTTGAACAAAAAATGTATGAATAGTCGATGACTTTTAGATCTCAAATACTCGACGCACAGTGGAGCTACGGCTTTGGTGCCATAGTAACAAATGCTAAGGCAGACGTATTCTGTCAGAATACAGCACTTTTTTTTGTTGGCCGGCACTTTTGATTTTGGACCAAAAATATATGAAACGTGGATGATGTCCTTTGGCTTTATTCGAGACGAGAAAAAAATTACCGGAGCTCGAGAATTCTCGAGTTTCGATTTTGAAGCTTTAATATTCTTGAAAGCCTATTTTCTTACACAAAAGTAAGTTTTTAATTATTTAATAGGTCAACGTTGCTTTTAGACTGGCCTAGTCTTTCCTTTTTTAACTGATTTGATTTGCAAGTAATGATCTCAATCGAAACTAAGTAATAATGTTCACCAACGAGTATGATATATTTATTATGTATGTTTAACTCTGACTGATTTAAAGACTGAAAAATTTGTTAACTAGACAGTTACCCTACCTAACAGACGTTAGGTTAGGTAGGTACTCGTGCCTCCTCGTAAAGTTTATATCTGTGAGAAATTTAAAAATTTATTAAATAGTTTTTTTTGTTTATAAAAAAAAACTATTTATCGTAATTTTGCTATTTGGACTTGTGTTCTTTAGAAAACATGGGATTCAATTGTAGCTCCAGATTTTTATTGTTATTTATCCTTAAAGTACACGCGACTTTATGACTTTTGATATGATTATTAGTAAAAATTAATCATAAAAGAAGATTTTATTTTTTGTTTCTTTCTTTACCAAAATAAGTGGTACTAAATTATAATATTAAATATAAAAGTAGGTACATATATTAGATTAAAAAAAACTGTTTTTATTAAATTTCAACCGATTTCAACAGTTTTCATTAAAAGACTCGAGACTTTGGCCTCGAGAATTCTCGAAACTCGAGAAAAAAAATAAGTCGAGAAATCAGAAACCCTAGTCAGTATGTGCGAAATACATGTACCTATAATATAAAAGAATTATGAAATGTGTGTTTCCCGGTAAATGGGTATGTAAGATAGATTTGTGAACCGTTTTTCCAGTTAAAATCATGTTAGTGCAAAAACTTACATACGTGTAACACGATAAGCAAGATTTATGATACTTTTAAATTGATTAATTTTACATCTAAAAGCTGCCCTCATCGTTCATAACTTTAATTAATACCTAATTTATTGCTACTTAAGCTGAGTGTTCTTTGTATGTGTATGGAGTTTTATAGATTTTTGACGTTTCATATTATTAAAGTACCTAAGATGGTGCAACTCAGCCTTAGTTACTAATTTCATTTAAATTACTGCATAGTTTTGGGATTATTGTATGTTTAACCTTAGAATATTACGTACCTAGTTTACAAGTGGTTTCATTAAGCTTATTAACTGCTGTAAATAGTATAAAAATTCAAGAGAGGTTCTGAATTATAATAGCCCACTCAATATCACATCATAGCATGCAATACACATTAAATCAAATATTAAAATTAAAATACTAAATTAATGCGTTCTACTCTTTTTAATTTCTTTTTTCTTCTTTTGTTTTAAATCTTCAAATCATGCCCACTATCCTTTAACCAAACACTTAACCCTCAAGGCTGTGCAATTCCAATACAGAATTGCACTACGCGGAAAAAAACACCGCCTGGGCTACACTTCACACAATAGCTCTTATAGTGGGAACGAACGTGTACTCGTATACTGTCAAAAGATACGTATCTTTCCCATGGCCCTCCATGTAGCTATTATACGGCATTATCTTGTATATAATTAGCATCTCGTCGCGATTTTTGTTGCAACATCTGATCGAAGATTCAGCAAAATTAAGTTTTGCAATGTTTTTGGAACGGCCTCTTATTTTGAGATCTACATGTCCTTCAAACCGTTTCATTCTTTTCTTCCATTCTTATTCAGACCCGTATTAAGAAATGACGCTCTTAACTACTGAAATTCGATTTCAGCTTGGACATAGATTAAGCCACTGCTGGTCAAAGGCCGTGGACGTCATTTGGCTGAAACGATAGATTAAGCCAGTGACGGGTTGAATCTTAATATTTAGACCAATCATTCTTAATTTGATTGTAAAGTGTCCCTTCTTAATACGGTGTTCCAAGTATTTAAAGTGTAAAAGCTTAGTTTTACGTAATTCTATCTACTTATGGGGACTATAGCAATTGTAATGGTGAATGTAGAGTCTTTACATTAACATTTTTGACGTAAAAGCCTCTACTAAACCAAATAAAATGCTTCATTTGCCGCCATCTGTGCTTTATTATTTTTTCCATTAAACAATAAACAGCTTAATTGACTTTGATGCAGGATTCGTGACGTGAAACAGGCAGAGTGGTAAAATAATTGCTCAGTAGCAGTAGCTTTTATTCCTGTCTTTTTTATATTCGATAGCATATATATCGACGTTCTATTTACATTGCAAAATAGCTCTTAATTCAACTGCATAAGATACAAGTGTTTAACTTGATTTACTGTTTTCTATACCTAATTAATGTCACAGGATATACACATTCACCTAGATTGTATATCTCATGACGTATGAATGTAGATAAATGTTAAATACATACTTGCTGGGCATCTTAACGGGGTATACTTAGTTGACACGCGCCTACTTACGCGTACTATTTGTATGGATCGCTTGAAGGACGGTAGACACAAATCAACGTCATAATACTCCTGTGTAGTGATGTTTCTGTGATGACAATTTGATTGCTATCGATAACAACTGGATAATGTTATTATATTTGAATTTGAAATAGTATAAATTTTTTTAACCATATGAAAATATGATAATGGTTAAAAGATTAACCTTTAATTTATAACGCACAAAGCACTGCAAATGTCAATGTCAACCTAACATTAACAACTAATCTATTTCAAAGCTTTATGCGTCATTTCAGAATATAATATTTGACTTGGTCAATTAAATAAATAATGTAGAGCAGTTTTCGGCATCAAGTTTTAGCACTTTGCATTGTTTGCATCCTTCGTAGTGTTAGTTTTCATATACTAGCCAATCAAGTAGGTATACTAACCAACGGACAATTATTATTGTGTCGAATAGACAAAATAATAATTGTCCTTATTAAAAATAACCATACTTCTATCTGCTAAGAATGCATACCTAGTCTGATAAGTTCTCGATTTGTAAATTAAATACTTATTGACAAATAATTACTCAAAACCTCGACACTCTCCCAACACTACCCAGGTGAGGCAGGGGTCACGCGTAGGCGACTGGGTGCTAGCGTATAGCATCGGTGAAACCCGCAGATTTATTGGCAGATATTCCACGTACGTGGACAGCGATTAAGCTAAATACATTGCAGCTGAATATTTGGTTTTGAATATGCGAAAACTACTTGGATAAAGCGAAAGAAACTGCTTGTCTGTTCATTTGTTGCGATTCCTTTCTGAACCGCTGAACAAATTTAAATCTGTTTGGTATTGCACTATTATTGCTACTCTAACTAGACTGTACTTATCTAAACAAAGCGTGACATGTATAGCCAAAAGAGCACTAAAATAAACAATAAATAATGATTGACGAATGATGAAAATAATGACGATTTAATAAAAAGGATTATATCGAAACATTAACGCCCGTATTCACAAACGATGCTCGCTTAAGTGAAGCAGCAAATCGAACGCACAGCGTTGAATAGACCTCGGTGATTAGTTCGTGTGTCTCCCTGTGCATCCACGCGCATTGTGAGACCTAGTAGTAATGTTTGTGAATACGGGTGTATGACAAAATCTAAAGCTAAGGAATAATTTAGATGTGGACGTAATTTTTCCTGACAAATATCGCATGCGATATGTGTTTAAAAATTAATGTTATAATTTTTATTAACAGTTTTCATATTACAGCCTAATGATCCGTAAACGTACACAGAGTCGCTAGCAAAAGAGATTTTCATATTTACATGAAACATAATTATAAGAATAAAATTTTATTTTTACTGTACACAATATTTTCACCAAATTTTATTAAAGAAAATCAGACGCCCACATAAAGATTAAAGTTATATTGAAAGGGCCTAGTGTGTGGGTGAAAAGAGAATAATTTTATGAGCATCAATCCATTAAGATTCATAAAGATAATTTAGGAAAATCCTTGCTTAAATCGTAGTAATTTTCGACCAATTGACCTTGCCCCTGACTTATAGCTTAATCGACAAGAAATCTTCATTGAATGAAAATGTAATAAACTCGATTATTGAAATATTTTATTCATTACATTACCTTCCATAGACTAATCAAGTCTCAAAGATTTTGTTGCGTATTTCATGAAGACCGAGAATAATTTTCTGAGCGAAATGTAGCGAAGCTTTGAAGGAATATGGCGCATTAAGCTTTGACGTCTTATGTAGAGTTATTAAGGTTCTATTTTGGAACTAAAAGTAATTTATTAGTCAGATGCTCATACTGAACAAACTACCAATATAGGTCATATTATGATGGCAATTATATTACGAACCTGCTGTAATGAAGATGTAATAGTGTTGATATTGGTTATTAGAAACTCTGTGGCCTATTAAATTTATCACTATCGCATCTTTTAGAATAAAATCTATTTTTTACACATTTAGGCTGAGCTGCACCATCTTACTTTAGCTTTAACAAACGTCAAAAATCTGTCAAACTCCAGACAAAAAACACGGTTTTTGTCATAGTTGTTGGCAAAGTAAGTTGGCGCAACTCAGCCTAAATGTGCAGGTGTTATTAACTCTACACTGTCATCTACTCCTACACTTAACATCAGTTGTATTTTTTTTGTGTTTTGCCTAATAATAATAATGTTACAGTTGGATGCTTTATATAATTTATTATTGTAGGCGGATTCGTTATTACAGTTGCTATATCATCAAATCTGTCCATTCAAGTGACAATCTGAAAATTCAATAACATCAAAATAAATATAATAATCTCTGCAGTATCATTTTTCCAATACTCCCCGGTAATTATATTTCCACCGTCAAATAAAGCCGACGACAGCAAATTCCATTTAATTTACTACTTTTTCCCGGTATTGGTGTCTTAAGGTTCATTCACATTAAGAGCCCGTTCCCACAAAAATCCAGCTTTGCAGGAACCCGCTTTGACTATTGTGTGAACACCTAAGTGTGTTTCTAATTCGAATTCCAAATTGGAACGAATCAGTTTTTTGCGGGACACTTCGTAAAAACTTCGTAAAAAAGATACGGGATGCCCGTGTGCATGTTATTATTAAAACACGTACCTAACTACTAAACGGGATCCTGCACAAAACGGGATATCTCCGTGGAAAGGAGCTTTTAATCGTAAATCGGTGTTATTCGCAATCGTAGTAGATACGAATGATACGAGTATTCGCTGTGTTATATCAGTTTAAGGTAAAATAGTCGTGTTTCCATTGAATAATGAACAGGATTCACAGCTTCCAAGTGTCACGACATTTTATTCATTCGTTACATATTTGAAGTATAATATTAACCACATTTATTTACTAAGACGAAGTAAGTTTGTCAATATACAGTCAGTTTTCTCTCAGTTCCTCTTCGTAGACCACTCGTTTCGCAGCATGTTTTAATACTATGAACTTTTTCAAGGATAATTCTTTATTAAGGTCACTCATGATCAAGAACTGGTAACAGAGTAAATATAAATATCCTTGGACATTTTTACACTGCGCCGCTAGTCTCAAACTAAGTAAAGCTTGTACTATGGGTACAACGGATATAAACATACTTGAATACTTTTTTTTTGTAAATACACAGAAAACACCCAGACCCTTCACAGAAATTAAAATTCAGCATTTCAATTTCTGCCCGGCCGGGAATCGAACCCGGGACCTCTCGGCATGGTAGTCCGTTTTAAACCACTACACCAAACGGCCGACAAAGAGTAACCAAATAACTAAATATTTGACTGTGTTCTTATATTAGAGTTTTTTTTAGAATGTTTTGCGCTTAGTTTCTGGGTAATAGTTATTGAAATTTTTCGATTTTTTTTCTCATATTACTTAATCTGTGCTAATCGATTGGTGCCATCATTTATGACGATTTTTTTCTAAGGCCCGTAATATAATTAAGCCGTAAGCTGTGCAAAGTGTGTGGGGGCCTTAAGTTAATTGCGTCATAAACGAGGCTGTAAAGTGGAGCGGAGACTTGTCAAGTCGTAATATCCTGCCGATATCTAATAAGGATTAGTTGGCGCCGGAAGACTGTCACATACTGCACGATAGGACGTCTAGGAAGAGTATAGGTAGAGTTAGGAGTTTACATATAGGCTTATGTAATGAATTATGTATAGTTTGGATTTGTACTGTTGGAAATTGGAACTGATTTGGTCCGGAATAGGCTAAGTGCTTCGTAAGGTAATAAAATAGTATGAGCCTTGGGTTTAAGTTCAAGAATATTAGGTTTACAATATTGGCAAAATTAAGAACTTTTAAAATCTTTACCTATTCCTTTCGCAACTTAACCTTTAGCTATTGTAGATTTCCTGTAACTTATTTTGAACTGATTAGATTTCGTATAATGTTTAGTATGACTAATACATTTTGAACTGATTATAACTGATGAAAGTTGGCGCCAGCTGTCAAAAATAAAAAATCAAAAAGGCGCAAATATTTTTTGAACAAAATAAGCTTGATATTTTATTGTCTTCGTACAAGAATAAGGTAAAAAGTGAACCCAAAATAACTCAAGATACCTGTCCTTATTGAAATTCAACGTGTACTTACGTGAAAATCTTACGAAATCCCACTCGATCTCTACGGAATGAGCCCAAAAAAATAAATCCGAACAATCAAAATATTTTTCAAGGAGATTATTTTAGCTTTGGATATTTAGATATTGTTTTGATAAATGTTTAAATCTGAGACTTGGAATCAATAGGTGTAATGGATTCCTATTACTTAATTGAAAGAGTATATTATTATTTCAAAATATTATTATCTTGATACATATTGCGGCGGTTGTAATATTGGAATACAAAAAATAAACATGAAATCAGCTTTTGCTTTGTTCAATCTTTAAGCTTTAATGAACGTCCTGGTCATCAACTATGATGTACCTATAATTGAATTGAAATACTCTATTAATAAAATTCAACCATTATTCTGGAGGTGCATGACCGTCCATATATTTTTATAGGTACGAGTACATTATGTATTTGTTTATTAACTTAGCTCAGTTTATGAGGTAGCGTGATTGTTATGACAATTTAAAGTTATAATGAATGAAACGTTTAGTTTATTCATTCATTCAAACCCTAGCTTTGGTCTTAAACTATCTTATTTCCATAACCCCTTGAAGATAAGCCTTCGCTAAAAGCGCTATCTCTTCAACTCCTCGAATTTCAATGGTAAAACTATTCAAACTACTTAGTGTTGAGGGGAATGCCTTTGACCTCGATAGATTATCGATATTTTTGGTTTACGTGATAAAAAAAAACTGTGTACCTACCATGAGTTTACGTTAGGTGTGCTCGCTAGCGAGTACGTCAAAAATCTCTATAAAGATTTTATTTCTTGAAAGTAGCCGCTAGGGGCGCTGCACAATAAGTCATACAATTAAATGTCATTTTTTTACGCAGTCGCTAGCGAGCACACCTAACGTAAACTCATGGTAAGAACACTGATAGAATTCCTTTTTCTGATATACGTGGAGGTACCTATCAAGTTTAATTGACCCATTACAGTATTCATTCCATACTTTCTTACCCTGAAGACGTCCATTGCTGGACAGAGGATTGCTAAAATAATCAGTCCTGTAGGCCTATGATGCGCGCCGTGATAACTTTTATCGACGTCAAAATGTATGGGGAAAATCGATAAAATGGCGTGATAACCGCTTATCGCGGCGCGCATCTTAGGCCTACTGGGCTGCCTGTATCCCGGTGGTTCTTGCGTCCTTCATTAAATTCTCAAATATATTTTCGATCTAGTTTGACACGTAGAACGCCGTTGAGTCTTGAACAATAAAATGTCTATTGTCTCGGCAGTCAACAACTCAGTCTTTTAGGCTGCGTTTCCACCTGTGATGTGCGAGGATGCGTAGCGAGGGACAAACACATCCCTCTAAAGAAGCAATAGAATCGCTTCATTGAGAGGTCAATGAAGCGATTCTATTGCCTCAGTAAATAAAGTGGTTCTATTGGGTCTTTACAAACACATCCCTCGCTACGCATTCTCGCACATCTCTGGTGGAAACGCAGCCTTACAGTCGAATATAAATAAAATAAATAAATAAATCTTTGGACAATTTCACACAGCGCCAACTAGCTCGAAATTAAGCTACTTATATGCTTGTGTTATGGGTGCTAGCCTAACGGACTTACTTACTATTCATATACTTTTTAAATACATACATATTATACATAGTAACACCCAGATCCGTCACAGAAATCAAAATTCATCATTTCAATTTCTGTCCGGCCGGGAATCGAACCCGGGACCTCTCAGCATAGTAGTCCGTTCTGAACCACTACACCAAACGGCTGACTATAATATAGTTAGCCTGACTTTAAAGAAAGTTAAAAATGTGTAATCTATGCAAACTATCGACAAAAACACTAAAGTAACAACACTAATAAATAGAATGCGGCGAAGTTAATGCGATAACCAAGTCTGCTGGTGCGCTGCCAAGACGCACGTGCTTTATGCATATTGACAAACTGGGAAATTGAAGAAAAGCCAAAGCATGCTTATTAGGAAGTATGAAAGTGAAGAAAATTATAATATTGTAATATGCTTCTTAATATCCTGAAGTTGCCACCGAACTATTTCCACTATTGGTTAGTTAACACCATTCAACAACAAATCCCAAAACTTACAATTTAAAAACACCTCAATTCAGCCATGAAAATTGTGTTATTTGAGAAACGTCCTTTAAATGACACAATTTTAGTGAATAATAATAAGTAAGTCAATTAGGTTTGCATTCTGTTACGATGATAATTTATGTACCTACTGTATAAATAAATATCTTATTATGTTCACAAAGAAGGTTGCATGTTTCGGAAGTACGAAACAATGCACAGGGCCGCCGCAAGCGGGCGTGCAATGCGTGCACCGCACGCGGGCGGCACGCCCAGGGGGGCGGCAAATCGGGCGCTCAGAGCTTCCGAGAAGAGAAGCTCAGGGCGCTTAGAACAGCTGGGATCACGCAGCTGTTCCCGTCTGACGGAGGAGATGGTGTGTGCAATGCAGGCGGGGGCACCCCCACACTATCAGCCGCTGACCATCATCGTGGAGGGGAATCAGGAAGCGATCATATTGTCCCCTCCTCTGACCCCTCCGCCGCCGACGGAGTGAGGGCGCGTTTGGTTCGTCCTTGTGCTCTCGCTCCGAGGACTCATTTTGCAACTTCACCAACCAACAATACATAGTTTTTTTTGTGTATATTAATATGAGTCATCTTATATTGTTAATCACAAATTCAATCTGAACAACTTCAATCGTGTAAAAAGTAGTAACACGAGTCGTACCTCTTGACACAGTAAAAAATTGAAAGAAGCCTCCGGTACACTTTGTTAAAAGTAGACATGTATCAATATACACGAAAGAAAACTCAAAATTGGTTCACAAAGCCTTACTTGTATCATTTGGCACAAAATTATTTTCTTTTCTATACGTCGTAGAAACATACCGATTAGATACAAAAATAGCTAATTTTTCAGAGATTCACATTATGTTATAAAGTCAATTTTGATCTAAGTCGAGTTAGATCCCTTTTCACTGGGGGTACAGAAGTGTCAAGAAATTAGATCTTTCTATGATAAACTTAATTTCTCACTAGGTGAAGTCACAGGCAAAAACTAGTACAATATATTTACATTTCTGCATTGTGACGAGTCACCTAAACGTTCCTCATCTCCCCATTCTCGTATTTCCTCGAAACAAGGACTCTTCATCGAATTATTGTTGCAAATACCAAGGTGGGACAAAAATGACCCAGTGGCGCTTCTAGGTAAAACCGAATTTAAATTTTTTTCTAATAATGATATATTATCAAAAACATTAAAAAATGATAAAATTCAATAAATCAGGAAAAGTCAAAAAGTTTCATGGACTTTCGTTGAAAAATAAAAAAAATAGAGACGATCAAACTCGCGAGTGGGACAAAAATGGGACGGCGGCCTTTCTAGTGTTAAATTAAAAACTTAATAATTATATCAATGTCAAGTATTTTTAAATTATTTATATTCTATTCTTTTTTTACGTTTTTTATTAGTCACAAAAATGTCTAATGATTTCTATTTTGTATTTTGCACGCAATAGGAATATCAGAGTACAAAAGGGGAACTTAATAATGCAATAAGGTATATTGCATATTGCATTAAATTCGCCTCTTGTACCTACTCTTTGGGAAAATCAGAAAATGAGACTAAAAGGATTCTCAAACGATTCAAGAATACCTACTTCTCTTGTTTTTAAGGTATCTTGCTTGCTCAAACAGTACAACTTTGAGAAAATCAGAAAATAAGCACATTGTTGATTCTCGAATGATTCAAGAATACCTACCTACATCTCCTGCTTTAAGGAATTGCTTTACCAACGGCGTGCGGCACTCCATTTTGCACTTGGCTTCCTCCACTCGACACGGATTTACTTCACATCCGAGGTTTTACCAAAATAAAGGCTTTTTTGTGAGGTTTCTTGGTTTTAGTTCTAATTAAGGGTGAAAAAATGTATACTTATCACCTCTTGGCGAATTGGGAATGAGTTTCACTGCTTAGTACCAGTTACTTGAAATAAATTAGTTATTTTAATCATTGTTCTGTTAAAAAACTCAACTAAAGTACTTAAAATGTATGTCCGTTATTTACTTGATTCAATTGATCTCCGCTTTAAATTTCATATTTCATTTGAAAATTTATCAGTTTCTTGAATAAAACCATACAGTATAATTATCTTTAAACGCAAATCATTAACCTCTATGCCGGTATAACCACATTCAATCGGCGCTAACAAGCTTTGTTAGGCAATCTGCAATCTTCACACATCGCCTTAATTAAGCAGGTAAGATAGACAATAAACGATAGCAGACAGAGAATCATTAATCGATTCGTTAATCGATTGTCTTAGCCCGATGATTGATAGGTACCCGGACACAAATCATGAATAAATGGTAAGCGTGATGGATTAGACCTTGCCTTTACAATGCTTAATCCTAAATAAAAGTTATTGAAAGTTTAACCTATAGACAAATCAGGTTAATAGACGCCGACATAATAACGCCGAAACAATGTAGATTATATTCAAGCTTAATTTGAAATCGAGACCGATGTTAAAATAGGTTATATAGTAATGGAATTAGATACGAATAGTTGATATACAATTAAAACAATGACTTGGTATCGATTAATTTCTAGGAATTTCTGTTTTCTTTTCCCCATACAAACGTTTACTAACTAAAATGTAGAGTCAATTTGAAGGCAGGTATTTGCAATAACATCTGAAGTTAAGTGAATATGCAGTCTAGGATGGTCCATATCTGCCCCGTAAGTGCTTATTCACTTTAAATCTAAGATCTTAAATCTCTAAACAATTATAATACACTTTGCCCTATTTTGAGGAATCTATCAGATGTATTTGTCTCTACTTCAAGTAGAGCATACGACTGACCTTCAATCTGAGTGTGGGATGCTGAACACAATATGGCCAATGTTTACCGCGACCTCTAGCCATTGTTTAGAGCCTTTGTCTAAATTTCTTCATCATATTGTATAACACACTCTGAACAGTCCAAATTAGTAAAATCTCATGATAAGGGGCTCTTAAGTTCGTACCAACCTTCTCAGATAATGAGTTAAGTTTCGGTGTTACGATCGTTTGAATGTAAAGTATTTTAATTACGTAGTCCAAATTATTGTTTGACGAATCTTGAGAAAATCTAAACTCAATTTCATTGCTCTCTCACTATTTACCAATAGGCCAAGCCATTTTGGTTCAAGATTTATGAAAAAATATGTAAGTAGGTTGCGTTTGTTTACGGAAGAAATATCTTTGTTAATCAAAATAGTAACAAACTTGATCTTCACTGGTTGGGTTTTTATTGGCGGTCAAGCTGTAGATTCTGGCTACACAGGAGTTGAGGTGGTGGTGGGATCCAAAGGTGGAAATAGCCCCGTATATCCATAATAGCGACTGGTTTTGGTAATATTGAGCTGCTTAGACGTTCATGGCTTTTATTATTTCACTAGCGGCCGCCCGCGACTTCGTACGCGTGGATCCCGTTTTACCCCCTTCATCTATCTTACGCGGTTTAGATTTTTTCATACAAATTTTTTTTCCCGCTAACTCCCGTTCCCGTGAGAATTTTGCAATATCCTGTTGTAACTAAGCTTTAAATTTACTAAGGTACCTGCATGCCAAATTTCAAGCGTCTATCTTACGTGGCTTAGATTTTTTCATACAAATGTTTTTTCTCGCTAATTCCCGTTCCCGTAGGACTTTTGCAATATCCTGTTATAACTAAGCTTTAAGTTTACTAAGGTACCTGCTTGCCAAATTTCAAGCGTCTAACTTAAGCGGTTTAGATTTTTCATACAAAAGGATTTTCCCGCTAATGCCCGTTCCCGTGGGAATTCCTAAGTATCCTATAACCTGCCCAGGAGTATGAAGAATAATTGTACCAAGTTTCGTTAAAATCCGTCGAGTAGTTTTTGTTTCTATAAGGAACATACAGACAGACAGACAGACAGACAGACAGACAAAAATTTTACTGATTGCATTTTTGGCATCAGTATCGATCACTAATCACCCCCGATAGTTATTTTGAAAATATATTTCATGTACAGAATTGACCTCTCTACAGATTTATTATAAGTATAGATATAAGATTTATAATTAAACAATATTAATGCAAAAACACCTTGCTAAAAGTAGCGTCCACAACACTGGCTTAAATTCTTGCCCCACTTCTTCCGCGTCCTTAGCCTCTAAAAGAAATAAATCCTGCAGCCAATTTGGGTCGGAACAAACTGGGGGTAATTTATCGACGTTTAATCAATCGTATTCATTTGTTTGGCGCGAAGGAAACCGATCAATTTGGGAACGTAATGACGCCTCTCGATTAGGGGCTCGAAATTAGAATTATGATAATCTAGAGACTTAATTAGGTTAAGATAAAAACGAAAAAAGGTGCGATCTGTGAAATTAGGCAGGTTTTTAGGGGCTATTTTTCTTTGTCAGTTTTTATCGTTAAAAGACTAACGCCTGTATTTACAAACGAAGCAGCAAATCGATCGCACAGCATTGAATAGAGCTCTGTTATTAGTTCGTGTGTCATCCTGTACGTGCACGCGCACTGTGAGACTTCATAGTAATGTTTTTGTATACGGGCGTATATCTAGTTTCAAGGATTGGGATATGGTGTATATTTCGGAATTCTGGAATTGTTTGAGTGGCAGTTTGAGCCCGGAGCCGTTTGTCAGAGATTCCGGGATTCCAGAATATATGTTGCTTGAGCTTTACATACGTCACGACTGTGGAACGCTTGTAGATTACGGTACAAGCTGTAAATCATGATCGGATTAAGTCTTATGTTAATGATTGCAAAAATCTAAAGGACAAACCATTGATTACAAGAAAAATGTTTATTGAAAGTTATTGGGAATGCATTTCAAAAAATAAATTAACATTTGAATGATGCAAAATTGTTTTTATCCACAATGACGAAGATCTTGGAGATGCATCTCACCTGATGAAAAGTGATGAACAGCCACATTATAGCCACGATAGCCGAACGGTGAAGGGGTCGGACTGG
This sequence comes from Ostrinia furnacalis, assembly GCF_004193835.3. Lineage (NCBI taxonomy): Eukaryota > Metazoa > Arthropoda > Insecta > Lepidoptera > Crambidae > Ostrinia > Ostrinia furnacalis. The sequence continues at coordinate 287,108 of NW_021130405.1, read as the reverse complement.
CCGACTCGAGATCCGTGGAACGCGGGTTCGAATCCCACCGCCGCTCGACTATTGTGGTGAGCCCACTCGTAACACAAGCTTATTTAGCTTACCACGAGAGGCTAACGGGACTATTAGTAATTTGTGCAATACAATTTGCTAATAATCTTTATTAAAAAAAAAAAACAGGCCAATGATGAAGATGTAAGTTTCTATCTATCTATACTTACGTTATCTAATCCCCGTTTGATCGATGTAGACTTTTTCTTAGCAGATCTCAAAGAAATTGCTAAAACGATGCAAAAAAGCCTCATCCATCAGAGGTAAAAAAATAGACGGTGATAAACACTGAATTATAAAGCTGGGGTGGACAGATATTGGCGTGTTTGGAGATTGAGTGCCGGACTGATGACATTAGGTTTTGTGACTGACAGTCCGAATTGCTACTTCATGTCATAACTAGAGATTTTACTTTTGATTTTTTTTTTTTTTTTTAGATAAACGACTTCACATTTGTTTCATAAGCGTTTTTTAGCTTCTACTGACCTGTCTAAAAAGAATTGATGTGATTTACATTCTGGAATTTGATAAGACGAAAGACTGCAATATATAAAATAAGTGATTGTGTTATACTTAATGGTGGAATGATAGAGCAGCTAATACAAAGACAATCTTTGTCTAAGATTAAAGCAGATATTGTTTTTTTACAACTAGCGCTGATTTTGTCTTTTAATTGCTTTCTAGTGGTAAAAAGAACCTCACCAAGTTAAAAGTGTAATAATGCGTGTCTTTTAGAGAAGTTGAATCTAATTAAATTGCTGGCTTGTTTTTGAAATAAGCAAACTAAAGTCTAATACATAAAAAAATTTGACCGGATTTAATTTAAGACAGTAGTCTTTGATAGTAAGTTTTGAATTGGTTGTAAATTGTTGCGTGTTCTTGATACGGACCGTTTGAACTTACTAGAATTGTTTTCAATTCAAAAGCGAAACGGAGAGTTAATTCGCATTGTATTCAAGGATTCTTATCACAATAGATTAAGCAGCAGATTGTCCACTTTGGTCTTAGCACGACCTGTCCGAGATTAGAATAACTAATTGCGAGTTTACAGTTAGTTAGGTTTCTTGTTTTAACTAGCATTTACAAGTATTTTCAACGCAATAAACGTGTTAGGTACCTACGATGTTTATAATTTTAGATGGAGCACTTCATTTACCTTTTTTTTAAATAAATCAATAATTCAAAAATCAGTAATCCAATTTTAAATATCACTTCTATTTATGTCACCTTCTTTCTAAATGTTAATGACACGGGCAGCTAATAAAAAGTAAAAAAAAAAAAAGAATTATAAATCGAGTAGGCCGCGATTCGACAAAGTCGCGATGCTTTTGTTTTTTTTTAATTAAGACAGAATGACCTTAACATGTTTTTAATTTGTTAGAAAATACAATAATTTATTTGAAAAATGCTCGCTGGTGTGTCAAAGAACATAATGATTATTACAAAAAGATCTAATACAAGAGTGCTAAACTATGGGTAAAGCAAGAAAATTATTCATAAATAAATTATCTGAAGCGAAGACTGTGACGTCATAGACCATTAGTTCCAATTTCAGTCACAATGTAAAAAAATATACATTTTTGTTATTTTTGTTTTCTTATGTAAACAGTAATAATAATATAATTTCTCTGACCGCATGGCTTTCTCTACTATCGTTCCATCGTTACCTACGTGAGGTTAAGTGGTAATTTTCCCTTAGAGTTACGAGTTGGGAATAAACAAGTACTTTTATGATAAACACCGCAATAAATACACGTTTTACTGCCGGATGTTTGTAATAAATAAACACAATTAGCTTCAAACGAGCCCTAATAATGTGTGACACATTGTTTGATGATATTATCTTAAAATCGTAATTTTTGGCTAAGTTAGATTATGATGCTTTATTAGCCTAGGCGCAGACCACCGATTTTTGTCGGGCAGTTAATCAGTATGGGCATGTATGGAAGTGCGCACATTACACCGATTGATTCTTCATACAAATTAGAATCGGGCCCAACTATCGGCCGATTCAAAATCGGTGGTCTGCTCCTCTTCATTTTGTACCTACTGCTTAGGCTGAGTAGCACCATCTCACCATCCAGTGAACGTAACATGGTGTAACCCAGCCTTTGTATAATTAAATTTCAAGAGATTAAGATATAATATTTTAATTACGTTTTTACTAACATTGTAGAGTTGGGTGCTTGAAAAAAAGATAATTATCCTAGGACTAGATATTGTAATCATTTCACACTGCAAATTCTATTAGATTACTATGTAAATCTACGTAGTTACTTTGTTTGCTCTTATAAAAAAAAGATCCAAACCCGATATTAAAAGTCATGAAAACTAGCAACAAAACGGCTATTATGTTAGACAAGACAGTGTATACAGATTTTGTTTTCGTTTCATAGATATCGTGACAGAATGCAATAAAGTGCAACGAAAACTATCCATTGGAAAACCGTTCTACGTTAATCCGCATACATAGATTAGTTCCGCTAGAAAACTGGCAAGCGAGCGTCCTGCAAAAATCAGGAGATCCGCATGATTTAATTACTACTTCATCGCATCATCATCATTTCAGCAACAGGTCGTCCACTGCTGAACATAGGCCTCCCCCAATGATTTCCACATCGCCCGGTTGGTAGTGGCCTGCATCCAGCGCCTTTCTGCTACCTTTATGAGGTTTATTTACTACTTCAAATGCCCATAAGTAGTATAGAATACTAGCTGACCCGACGAACTTTGTCTTTGTACCGTCTATGCTCATCAAATTAATGTAGAATTCTAATAATGAAATAATTTTTCAAATCGGTCAAGTAGTTTCAGCTTATTCAACATAAACAAACAATAAATGTTTCTCCATTATCATTATTAACATAGAAGTACAGACTTCAGCATATCAGACTTTCTGGTAAGAATTAAAGTTGACCTCGTTTTACATTGTTTTCTATTATTTTTATATTACTTTCTACAGCATCTATCTTTTCACTGTAAAAATATAGAAGCTGGTCAAAATCACAATCCAATATTCTATTTTCTTTTAGATAACATTCGTAATGAAAAACAAACTTTCAATACGATATTGAAATATCTCACAGTCGCAGCTTCATTTTAAATCCGTGATTTTGCGATCGCGTGGGTTTAGAATCCACTGAGCAGCTGAATTTTTAAAGTCCCAGAGTGGAATCCCATGTTTGAAGAGACTTTTGTTTTGCTTCTGTACTTTATGAAGGTACTAATGTCACTGTATCTATTCCGAGTTGACCTTTCAACTATTTTAATTTTTTTTTGTATTGACAGCTAGCTGACCCGTCGAATTGTATGTATAATGTAGAATTCTATTAGTAAACGAATTTTTCATTTCATTTCGTTTTCATTTCGGTCCTGCATGTAGTTTTGCAGTCTATTCGATACAAATAAACAATCAAATCTTTTGCTCTATATGTATTCATGCCTTTTTTCTGTGATGCGGATTTCGGCACGCATGCGGATTTGGTACGCATACAGGCTACCCGCATTCATTATTTTATACATGTTTTCCCTATTACGTTTGCTACCAGAGAGACCAGTGTGCCTACCATGAGTTTACGTTAGGTATGCTCGCTAGCGACTGCGTAAAAAAATGACATTTAAATGTATGACATATTGTGCAGCGCCCCTAGTGGCTACTTTCAAGAAATAAAATCTTCATAGAATTTTTTGACGTATTCGCTAGCGAGCTCACCTAACGTAAACTCATGGTAGGCACACTGTATGTATACCATGAGTTTACGTTACGTGTGTTCACTAGAGACTGCGTAAAAAATGTCATTGAATGTATGGTATGACAGATTATACAGTGCCTCTAGCGGCTACTTTCAAGAACTAAAATCTTCAAAGTTTTTTTTAACGTACTCGCTTGCGAGCACACCTAACGTAAACTCACGGTAAGCACACAGATCCGCACGCGAAATCCGCATCACAGGAAAATGGTTCTAAAATGCATCCAATGGATCTCTCCAGCATCCACTACTTATAGTCTAACAGAAGAGCGTTTGAGAAAAAACTAATTGGTTATCAGTTAGTGATGCGATAAATTGGCAGTCAATCGATACTATCATAAAGTACAGTATCTAGTGGGGTATTTATGTGCTTAAAAAAGTGGATAAAACATAAATATTTCGAATGAAACAGAACGAATGAGGAAATTCCTGCTTTTTTGTAAATTATATCGTATGCATTTATAATGATCCGCAAAACAGTAAGATATGAACCAACCTACGTCTGCAACTTAATGCAACCGTCGGTAAATTTTTATTTACCAACGGAATTTAGTGCTGCTGTGTGTCTTTTTAGCATCAAAAACAGCTTCGACCTCGGGTTAAAACTGATATTTCATGACCATGAAGTCTGAAAGAAGGTTGTGCCCGCCTTTGTTATATGTAATATAATATAATAACTTAAATATAAGATCATAGAGTGTCTATTAGACAAAAGCCCCCAAATACATAAAGATGATAAAAAAAAGAGTTTTATAATGTATTTTTATAGGAATATCGATAATTTCCCCACACTAGCACTCGACAGATGTAACAGTCGCGTGCGCATATTCCAAAAGAGCGGACACTTTACGGCATTGTTTTCAATTAGGAAAGAATCTCTTTGTCAGCTCCAAGCATTTTGTAGGATATGATAGTTTAACAAGCAAAACTTTTTCTAATGTTTGACGAGCTATTTGGACCATGAAGTGTAGACGGAGAAAACACATTTATTTATTACATCTAGTTATCTGACATGGTTTTGTGTTGATCATTTTGTTATTTATATGCTAGAGTATAATGTATTGTTTTACACAATTACAAGTAACTGGCTTTTGCGGCATCGCCTACTTACATAGATTTCAAAAAACCGATACTACATCTCAAGCAATCTACAAGCAATTTTTAGTAAAAACTGGTTTATAAAGTTGCCAGGTTAGATGATTTACAATTTCGAACAGGAATTCATAAATTGATCCAGTTAAAGAAACCTTGACTTAGATATTAATGTAGGTATTTAGTAAAAATGCAACTGACATTTACAAAAAGGAAGACGAGTCAAATGATGTTTATTGCGTCTTAATTGGGTTATTAATTACAATAATTTGCGTAACCAAGCGTATGTTTTATAACATAATATTATTATTTAAGTAATGTATGCTAAATGATGACACTACCAGTCACCTGGCATACTTTTTATGAGCTAACGATTTATTGTGTAGAATAAAAAGTACACTGACCTGCTAATCTAAAATCATAAACACACGAAAGTGACATTGCCTTACGATTTGTTTTCCTAATAAAATAAAATAAAATCTTTGGACAATTTCACACAGCGCCAGCTAGCCCCAAAGTAAGCAACTTAATGCTTGTGTTATGGGTGCTAGCTTAACGGATATACTACTTATATACTTTTTTTTTTAATAATAAAATAATTAAATAGATTCACTCTGTTATTAATGAATTTAGGTGCAAGTTTTAATTGTGTCTGTGAGCTGAATGTTTTCGTAATATTTATTATACGTTTAGGCAGTGTATGAAACTTTGTGTATGGGATCAATTTTTAATTTAGTTTCGTCATGAAATACGTGTTTAAGACTTAATTTAAATTATTTAAAATTAATTAATATTAAAATTAATCTTACGGTTTGGTCTTGTAGAGCCTAAGCCCCCGGCATTGCCCTTCAAATGCATTTATTAGGCTCATATTTTTTCTCATTAAATCTTTAATGCATGACATTATTTAACGGTTCATAATATTACGAAATAATCGCTGTAAAACGTGTATTTTATTTATAACAGAGATTTCCTGATAAATTAAAAAGAAAATATTCTAACTAAACGGAATTTCTTATGTTAATTGCTATTATGTATAAACTAAACGGTTAAATTTTCAATACGTTTATATTACATTAGATAACAGGAATAATTGTTTATTAAAGTTATTAAAATAAATAATAATAGCTATTGGTAAATATTAGCAGTTATTTCTTTTTTAAAGACTATATTATAAGCGGAAATATGTCTTTAATTTGACTATTAAAGAAATAAATTATTTATTTTTACAATAAATCATACGTAAATAAGCACTTAATTATTTTAATTGATACATTATAATGTACATTTAAATTATTATTTTTCCTACTGATCTTGAAAATTTACTTCCTTATTAGTTTGCAAAATATTTAAGATGGCAATTTTAACCTCATTTTAAGTGCCTAATCTTCTGGAAGCTAGTTGTAAAAAATAAGCCAAGAAAAGTAAATTTACAGTGACATAATTGTTTATTTTGTAGGAATCTTATGAAGATAATTACTTAATCGTGTGGTCTGTAATAAATAATAATATTTATTATAATTTCAAAAAGAACACGTGATAATATGTCCCTTCCTTTAATACTAAACAACTAATAAACTACTTTTTCAAACACAGAAACCTTCTGCTGAGTAGTTTACCGATGGAACAACACACAACCACAGATAAGTAATGTAATAGTAGTCACAACATTAGTTTGGGAACTTGGCCTATTGCCTGCCGTGCGCTCAGTTATGACTTATGAATTAAACCTTGCACCAAATTAAGTGTAAATGGAAGCATAATTTACGTGGGACTGAACCGATAATGAAGCAACATGAGATATTAACGATCAATATTTCGATGTTTACATTATAAATAGATCTGAATACTAATGACGTGATTTACACATAAAATGGAGCATGATCGTTATCGAGATCATTAATCAACACAGATCTTCCTTTTTGTTTGATGATCAAATGTAAAGTTATGTAATACGATTTGAATTTTGTTGCAGAATATTTAAGTTGTTAGTCAAGTGTATTGCAAAACAAGAAGATGCGGATAGCATTTTTGTTTGTATTTATTCCGTCTAATAAACGATTGATTTTAATTAGACTTTCATGGTCAGTATTTTAATTTTAGAAAAATCGTTTAATAAAGATTCCATTTCAATAATACCATGAAATAAACCATGATATTTTGAACAAAATCTGAAGAAAAGAAAGCGCGGGTAGGAGTCAGTTTGTACATAAAGTAATAATAAACAAACTAGTAACAAGATAATAAGAAAAAAGTTTCAAACAATAATTTCCATAATGGTTGTGGATTACATTATAGGAAGTAGGTTCGTAAAAACTTTGAACAAGCGAAAAAGTTTGACTTTCAATGGAAAAGTCTGCGAAAACAAAATAATAGTTGGTTTTCTTTCGAAAACAATCATTTGTAAGATAAATTCGTAATAATAATAAGGGGATTGTGTTGTGACAAAGAAAAACAAGAAAATTAGAATTGTTTTAGATAACCAGGATATTTCTACAAATGCCGGTGCTATAAGACGTAGTAGCTGACTAAAAATGTTTTATGTAAATGACATTTTAACTGTGTATCATTAAATTTAATGAAAATATGATACCAATATCTTGGGAGTAGGGGATACCAGATCCAGTTTTACAGGTAGGATTGATTGAGGAAATTGAGTTCGTTCGGATTTTGATTGAGTGTAGTGATATAATACTGTAATTAAGTTCCTGCATAAACTACAGCAATAACTAGTGTATATTAAAAGTCCATAAAAATGATTTCTATAAGTCACAGCTCCTGTGGTTATAGTAGAGTAGAATAGGACCACCACTAATGTTTCCGTGAATGTCGTATGAGGCGACAAAGAGACAAATATGCGAACAAAAAACAAGATATCTCTACCCGCCTGACCAAATCCATTTGCTTCTGATTAATAGTTCCTGCAATAAAAACTGAATCATAACTATGATATACTAACTGTCCCGACAGTCTTCCCGTTAAGTATACTCAGTATCTTGAATTTTATTACAAAACTCATCTCAGACAATAACAAACACGAAAAAGAGAGAAATCCGGTACGACAAACAGAGAAAACGGTATGACAAAACGGGATAAGGCGAGGCAGAAGAAGAAGACAAAGAGAAAAATCGGTCCAGCCATTTGCGCGTGATGCTGTGGCCAAGGTTAATCGGGATTTTTTTATATAATTATTGATAAGACACAGTAAAATTTTTACAGGCTAACCTAATTATTCACAGAGAAAACTTCGGTAATAAATTGCTCTGTAACCAGACGTATTGAATAGCGGAAGACCAGGCGATTTATTTACGGACTTCTGAACGCTTCCTCAAAGGAAACGTGCGGTAACACCTTGTTGCAGTATCTATTACGTTACTGAGAGCCTGTGGAAGTGAGCGATCGAGTATAGGATCTAGTAGAAATCAAATTATCCAATTTTAAGGAAATTTTTATACCTATTGGAAAAATTTTTGAATATTTTTTTCTTAACACGATATTACTCGTCTGATGTATGCTACGAAATAATATCCAAAGAAATGTACGTAAGTAAGTATACTACGTCTTTTCATTTATTCACGTAATCTTCTTACTAGCATATTTTTAAATAAACAAAAATAACACCTCAAATCGTTTCTCGATTCGTAAACAACCAAAATGTTTTACTTATTATTTAAGCATTGCTAACATTAATAATAGTGTATGTACCTACTCGTACTACATAGTAATTTACAAATCAATACTTAATTTCTTCATTATTTTCCGTACCCTCATTAATTTACAAACGGAACTGCTTGTAAAGTTAATGAAGCTGATTAACACTAATGAAGAAGTAACTGATGTTAGTAAAAAACATTATTTTCATTTGTTTAACTTTTGGACGGTAAAAAGTTAAACAAATGAAAATAATGTTACATAATTATATCCGTACGTGGTTCGTACAGTAATACAATATTGACATGATAATTAAATAGTGCTTCAAATTAGTTAATAACATCCGCGTCTGCAACTCTACTTTTTCTGTTCATCATCATCATCATTTCAGCCACAGGACTGAACATAAGCCTCCCCCAATGATTTCCACATCGCCCGGTTAGTAGCGGCATGCAACCAGCGCCTTCCTCCTATGACATAGGTATTGTTCAAATATCGCAAAGCAATTATGACACGCTGAAGAATTACTCGTCCCCCTTCGAGACAAACAAGGGGTCTTTAGAAGACAAATATCCCCATGGGGCTTATAATTAATGGCCCTACAATAACTTATAATTTTGGCGAAACTCTTGGCACATTTACCTACAACTTTTGATGTCGCCGAGCTATTTCCGAAAGTTCTTCAATGAATATTAATTGACTGAGTCTTGTACAATCGCCAGCAAATTGGAATATTCAAAGTCATGGAAAAGTAGCAGTTATTTCAACTATGTAAGATACTAAAGTATTTAATTTGATGTGCCGTGTGTACTTGAGATTTGCAAATAAGTTTTATTTAAGCTTTAAATATTGTAAAATCTATAATGGGAGCGTGATATAAACAAATATTTGTAGTACCTACCTTCTCTTTAACCCATATATGCCCAGAGGCACGAAAACGACCCAATGGTACATGTTCACTTGCGATGCCAATTAAAAAAAAACTGTACGTTTGTTTTCTGTTTTAATGCCATTATTATAATGTTGAAAGAACTTCCTAGTCAAATATAACAGTTAATAAGTTCGTTCGCCGCCAGTTTTTTTCCAATTTGACATTGAATTTCACAGATTTTTTTGTTGTTGAAATTAGTGCACCCAGTCTCACAAAAATGTAAGTATTGTTTTATGTATTCTGTTTTGAACAATTATTGCGATTGAAATAATGAAATGAATATATTTCCAAGGTAAATAACTAAGAAGTATTGTGAAAATATAAATAATGTGCTTTGTTATTTGTTACAAAAGTTCTGTTGGTCGAAAACGACCGCATGGGCATATATGAGACCAGAATGTATTTTTTCATAGTATAAAGTATTTCAAATAAAAGTCGTGTTTATTATATAATTAGTTTATAATTTCATCAAATTATAGCAAATAGTGTAAAATAATGATATTTGGTTAATTTATGAACTTGAATAATTACACATATAGTTCAATTTAGCCATGAAATGCTGCAAAACACTTGACTTTTTTTTGTTTGTTTTTGCATACTGCAAAATTTCTACGAATCTGACCGGTGAGGATCAAACGCTCAGCACACATACCGCCTTAGTGTTATATTAGAGGGCACTGTGCGTGTTGAAGGTCCAGGCTGAGTTCGAGGAGATCCAATTGTTAGAAGCAAATTTCTAGCAATTTACCTTCGAAACTCTAAAGTGTCTACAGAAGCTCCAAGTGATCTCGCTATTATGGCAGAGTTATTGATGAGAAGGAAAAAAATGGTTTAATGTATTTTCACATGATTGATTTATGTCACCGTCAATAACTCTGGAGTTTCAAAGGTCAATTGCTAGAAATTTGCTTCCAAAATATGGATCTCCTTGAACTCAGCCTGGACCTTCAACACGCCCAGTGCCGTCTAATATATCACTAAGTGTAAGGTGGTATGGTACTGAGCATTTTATCCTCAAATTCGTAGAAATTATGCAGTATGCAATAACATTACTATGAAGAAATGCTGTAAGTGCGGTGTAAATCTCCATGAAAAATGTTTTGCAGCCTAAATTGTTCTAACTGTAATTATTATTCAAGTTCCTAAATAAACCCAATATGATTATTATACACTATTTGTTATAATCTGTTCAAATTTGTAAACTTATTCTATAATAATAATAATAATAATAATAATAAATATCTTTATTTGCATAAAACATGGTAGAAAATAGTTATTACAAAATTCATAAGCGAGTACACAACATGTTTAGTCGAATAAAATAGACATGCAAATTTATATCGTCTCCGCAGAGCACCCATTTCGTATTAGTACTTATTTAATGAATACCTTTATTATCATCAAAAAATTCCTTTAAGTCATAAAATGTTTTAGTCAGTAACCACCTCAGCAAGGCTGTCTTAAACGATTTATTGTTTAGAGTTTTAAAGTTATCTGGTATATTGTTGTAAACTTTTATGCACATGGCTATACAGCTCTTACTAAACTGCGCTGTTTTAGGCATATCGTTAAAAACCAGTCTATTGGAGTTTCTAGTATTTCTTGGATACACATTGGATGCCCGTGTAAATAAGGTTTTGTTAAGCTGTACAAATACACAAATTTCATAAACATACAGAGATGTTAAAGTCAGTATACCATGCTTTGCAAACCATGGCCGGCATGATGTGCGTGGAGGAAGTCCACATATTGCTCTCAAGCATTTTTTTTGTGCAATAAATGCTCTTTGTACACCTGTACCATTGCCCCACACTATAAGGCCATAGCGTAGTATAGAGCCTATGTAAGCATGATATGCTGTAATGGCTGTTTTTACATTAGTTACATTTCTAACCTGCCTTAATGCAAAAACAAATTTATTGGTTCTACTACAGATATTATCTATATGTGTTTTCCAATTAATATGTTTATCGATCAAATAGAAAATAAGATTTCTTCTGCATGCTACGCTCTGCGAAGTCTAAGGGAGGAACTAACAATGGCACAAATAAAAAGTGTATATTATGCACTGGTTGAGTCTCGCCTTAGATATAGTATAAAATTTTGGGGAAACAGTTATAACTATAATTTTAAGAAGGCATTTATAATTCAAAAGAGAGCAATAAGAACAATGGTTCGCATAAGCCAAAGGCAGTCTTGCCGAGAACATTTCCAAAGATTAAAAATCCTGACAGTCCCATGTCTTTACATTCTAGTTCTTCTCACAGAATTTGTCAAGCACCCAGAAAGATACGAGACCACAGAGGAAAGGATGAAACGCCTTGAGACTAGAAGGAAGGACATACCAAATTCAACACAGCCGAAGCTGGGAATAGCTATGCACAGTGTCAAATATCAGGCGGTGAGATTGTTTAACAAATTGCCAAAGGATCTCAAAATAGATACAAATCCAAATTCATTCAAGAAGAAATTGAAGCTTTATCTATTGGAAAATAATTTTTATAGCGTAGAGGATTATGTAAATAAAATTTAAATTGAATTATCAAAATTGACATAAAATAATAATACAGTCGAATTTGTCATAATGTATTTAATATTAATTTTATTATTTATTTCATTTGACATAAATACCAATTGACTTTAGTATATGAAATGCAATTTTAGGGTTAGATTGGATTTATTTTATTCTATTTTAATTGTATTTTAATTAATTTTGACATTATGTATTGTGTAATAATTTTATTTATTTATTTAATCTGACATTTATATTAATTCTAGTATGTGAAATGAAATTTTAGGGTTAAATTAGATTAATTTTATTTTAATTGAATTGCAGATTGTGTGAATTTTAATGTCTAATTTTCCTATACAATGTATTTTGTTTTTGGAATAAATAAATTGAAATTGAAAAATTAGTTTAAAAGAACATGATACTAGTATAATTTTAATTATGTAATGAAAATTTATTTAAGCCTAATTGATAATTCACACGCAAAGTAATAAATATTTAGTGCAGACACACTTTTTACAGCTTAAAAGTAAAATTGTTGTGACAAGAATTAAAGTTAGCGTAATGAAGTGATAATGAACGCATATTTTTTAAGTTGCGTGAACATGACAAAACGAAAGTGAAAATATAATCGTCACTGCAGTCCATTTCAACTGGTTCCACTATAATGCTTTCTTGGCTATCTGATGCTATAAAATTAATCTTAAAATCGCATTAGAGTAGAAAAACTACGTTTATCATTAACTTTTGTGAGCGTTTCTGTTTTCACAAATCTTAATGTTTAAGTAGTAGACAGATCTTGAAAAAACTTTATTTCTTGGTGCATGTCCGTTTGAGACCGAGTTCTTTCCTATGCTTCAGTTGCACTATCTTAACTTTAACCGTAACTGTAACTATAACTATAACCGGTGTTATTCTATGGAGTTTGACAGACTTTTGACGTTTGTTATATTTACAGTAAGATGGTTAACCTAGCCTTAACTGTTCCTTTATCTTGACAGAGATGGTCCCACGCTATGCTAAAGAGTTCTACTAAAATTGTAATAGATACAGATAATTTTGCTAACCGTACTTACAATCTTCGGCCTTCACTTAGAGAGGACACTGGTCAAACGTTACATTACACGAATGTTGTTTTGCTGATGGAATGCAAGTGGTATTTGCTAAATAATTGGACACTGGAACATTTTATGGTTAAATGCCAGTGCTACACTTACATCCCACGTATTCTGGTGGAAAATACCGAGAATACCTCAACCCAATAGGTAGTTTGGCTGTCGAGATTTGTGAGATGTTTTCATCCATTTTAGGGACGTTTCCTGAATGATGTAAATGAAGGTACATCTATTGCGATAGGTATTGCCTCATTGGAAAAACGTTGGCATTAAGATGACATAATAATAATATACTTACATTGTTATAACAAAACCATGTCTATGAAATAATTAATTCCGATTCGATTCCATTATAATATACTGAAAAAAAAAAATATCGGAGAAATGAATCTTTAGTCCATCTTACCATATTATTCCTCTATTATCAGTCCGAACGAACTTCAATACGTTCAATCCGAATCTCATAACAACTTATAGAATTCGCAGAGTCACTTTTCAAATAAAATGCGTGTAATACTCAAGACGGACAGTGATGTATGACATGAGTTATACACATAGCTGGGCACCGTTAATCAAATAATTAACTTCGTTAATCGTTAAACCGTTAATAAAAAAATTAACTTCGTTAAACGTTAAAACGTTACATTTCGCAAGAGTTAACGCAAGTTAACGTTAATCGTTAATCCGTTAACACATGATAATAAAACGAAAAAAATAATATGTTCAAATAATTTCGAAAGCTTGTATCGCGCATGGTATTTATTCCTCTTTTATGTTTGCGCTACAAGCTTTCGAAATTATTTGAACCTTGCATAAGTACAATTATTTTTTTCGTTTTAGTATAACTGCATTTCAGAATAAAAGCTTGTTAGGGTTCCGTAGCCAAATGGCAAAAAACGGAACCCTTATAGATTCGTCATGTCTGTCCGTCCGTATGTCACAGCCATTTTTTTCCGAAACTGTAAGAGTTATACTGTTGAAACTCGGTAGGTATAGGTCTACCAGAATCTCATGGCAAACAAAAATATTGGAAAAGTGTGTTTTTCATATGGCAATTGTCTATGGTTTAATTGTCACCTGTCAAAGAAAATTATGAAATCTGTCAGCCGCTGCAAAAATTTTGTAATCTCTTCTTGACTATTTGTTATTTTTGTGAAAAAGTCGAAAAAGCTCAAGCAAGTCATATTGTTTTCAATGTGAATTGTAAAATAAGGCATAATTCAAAGTCAATCTTTGATTCTAAAGCTCGTCGTCGAGTTGACAGTAAGTTGGACTGAAATGTTTTGATACTTAGTTTATTACCCAACTACGTCACAAGGAGGGTTATGTTTTTTTATATTATTCATAATAGCTGCTTTATCGGGGTTTTCAGGTATATCTCACAAATTGGTGCAGAGGAATGGTCAAAATGTTATGACCATGTAAAGAAAATTGAAAAAGATTTTATCTCTTTATCTTGATCATCTATTGAAGAACAAGAAATTGCAAGTGGAGTTCTTAGAATCGTTTTCTAGTTCTGAATGAAGTGATAAGTTAAAAGTATGATGCATAATAAAATTAGTTACTTAAAGTAATAATACGATTTATTTATTTTTCAAGACATTTTCCTATGTTAAAAACCCGATGTATAACAACATTCTTCATACACATACCTACCTAAAATGTATATTCGTACTTCATGTTCATTAATGCTAAAGTCATAAAAGTAAAAAATTAAACAGTATCAAGATCGTTTATTCCAATTTCCCCAGTATTGCTCTCAACAAAGTTTATTTTCCCTATTTGCCATGAGATTCTGGTACACCTATAGATGTATTCTGTGAACTGCATTAAAATTTTGATGCAAAAATAAAAAAATAATAATAAATATTGGGGGCTTCAGATACTTAGAACTGAAACTCAAAAATGTTTTTTTCATCAAACAATACGTGTGGGGTATCTATGGATAGGTCTTCAAAAATGTTATCGAGGTTTCTAAAATATTTTTTTTCTAAACAGAATAGTTTGCGTGACACACGCTTCCAAAGTGGAAAAAAGTTGGTCCCCCCCCCCCCTCTAACTTCTAAAATAAGAAAATGAAAAATCTTAAAAAAAAAACATATGACGTACATTACTATAAAAACTACCAACGAAAATTGTTTTGAACGAGATCTAGTAAGTAGTTTTTTTTTAATACCTCGTAAATCGTAAACCGCTTATTACCGCGTAATCTTTTGTACTAATAATAACTTATATTAAAAAAAAAAATTAATTTCATAAATCAATCGAAAGTGCTCGAAAAGACAAATCCAGCAAACCCAAACTCGATAAGTTTCCACCGTATCGTTTTGGAATTCCTATGGCCACCTCCTGACTCCATCATCAGGACCCTGGACATCATCTAGTACTAAAGTGCTCGAAAAGACAAATCCAACGAACCCAAATTCGATGCGATGCCACCGTTTCATTTAGGAGTTCCTATGGCCACCTCATGACTCCATCATCAGACCAGCTCAATGGTACCTAAACTTTGCATCGTCATCGTACTTATAGCCTGACCAGGAACATAAAAACCCTCGCCATGTTGCGGAAAACTAATGGTACTAATTTCTTTTAATGGCAACAGTAACTGAAAACTTCATTCACATGTCACCATGCATGTCAGTCTATTGTTGTCAAAGTGTAAACAAACTTTATTTTAAATGTGTGCAATTGATTTCGTGAATTAAATTGCTAAAATATTTTTATAGTCGTGAAAGAAAAGTGGTTCACGATGTGTTAATGTATTTGTCGAAGAGAAATACTAAGGGTTCGGACAATATTTTCATTGAATAATGTTTCCGACAAAGGTTGTCAAATTGACTGACATGTTTATCGTATGGTACAGTCCACTATGAAAATTAGCTGTAGTCTGTTTCAACTACCTATTTTAAAGTTTTTTGTCACTTTCTAAGTTTTGAATTTTATGGAATTGGGAAAGAAGTACCGGGTTTGAAGCGTTCATGAGCAGACATTGCAGTTGAATATTCATGTTCTGAATTTGATTATTGATGAATAATAAAATAAATCCTACTAGCTCGATTGATGGTTTCATTTAATTTATTTAAACCAGGTAATCTTTAATAATATTTTTCGTTAATTTATGAAAATATCAAATTAGCCCGTAATCCTGAATCCTGATACATAAATTTAGCCTATTAATTTAACACATGTACGACTGTACTCAGTGTTGCACTATCAAATGCAATTGAAGCGCCTCTGTGCCAGGGTTTTTATGTTCCTGGACTTCCTGGTCAGGCTATACATAAGTATACCAAATTTCAGCTCAATCGGTTGAGGAAAACTGGTCTTAAATTCATTTGCAAGAGTTGTCCCACACATGCTAACAAGTGATGTCGTTAGTGATCTGGTTACAAAAACTGTTGTTTTGGGTTCTGGAAGTTCTGGAAGCCCGAACGTACTTGTCAGAACGCGTTTTGCTAGCGTTTTTCAGCGTGCCTGCTGTATCTTTTTGGTAAATAGTAGGTACTGGATTAACGATTAACGGACTTAGGATAATTTAACGGAAGTTAACGAGTCCGTTAACATTTTTTAAAGTTAACTTAAAAGTTTAATCCGTTAATAGAAATGTTAACTTCGTTAATTAACGATTAACGGATTAACGAGTTAATGCCCAGCTATGGTTATACATGACAGTTTTCACTTCGTCATTATCATTATGAACATTATTCCACTGCTAGACATACCCTTATTGATTAGCCCTATATTGCATTTTTAAAACCTTAATTTGGCAATCCCCACACTTGGATTGGTTGGTAGCTTCATCAACACCCTTTGTTTAAGTGAAGCAGCAAATTGAACGCACAGCGTTGAAAAAGCTCTGTGATTGGTTCGTGTGTTACCCTGTGAGACCTCATAGTAATGTTTGCGAATACGGGCTGCTAATTTTAAGTGGTTCTATATTTTCACCTATGTAGGTATTATGTATTTTTCTTAATTCCAACTTTTCGTAATTTCATAACATTTCTGCTGAAACCAGCACGTATCTCAACGTCACTAGCAGCCGTCGAAGCAAGAAAACTCATCCTTTATTACAATTAACACGGTCCGATGGATCCGGTCCGCTCGTCTCGACCAATCCAATTCCGAGCTGACTGGTAATCCTTTTTGGCGTTTACACCATACGACAATGTCCTTGAAAACTTTCTGATTTCTGTTATTGTAATTTTATTTTTTATTTAGCCATTTTTTTACTGACGGAATATTATGCTGCTTCCATTTGAAGTATTTTATTTTCAAGCCTAAATTTTGTTGTAAAAAAAATAAAAACAAATTGGCAATGGTAAAAACAAAGTGAATAGACAATCGAGATTGTTGTTGATACACAAAAAGGCACAATTAGGCGGTATTTTCACTATAATGGGATAGACAGACATACACCTAGACCTAGAGGGATTGTTGATGTTGTAGAACAAGATTCGCACTAAATACAAAAGGGGTACAAACAAGAACCGAACTCCAGAAGTTAGTTATTTTCTATGTTGAACTAGGTAATGACTCAGCGCCTGTAACTTAAACTTTGATAAACTAGTTTTGTACCTACGAGTAAAAGCTATTGACTGACAGCAAGATACACAGAAGATAAAACAAGCGACAACTTCATACATTTTTTCAGCAAAATATATAAGCCGATAATCTTCAGCTTAACATTCTGTATGTGCCTACCTCATTCGACTTTGACTTTCACACAACTCTTGATATTTTTCTTACTATTTAATCATTAAGTCCACAATTGAGTATTCACAAAACTTAACACCTGTTCAGCTCTCTGTGGAGCAAGATTCCAAGAAGTAGAAAATAATTAAAGTGTCAAACTCCTGTAGAAAATTGGAAAAGAAAAAATTAAAAGTTAACTTTATAACGGTCACAACATTTGCCGCATTTACGTTTGATTGTCATAGTTAGGCGTTAAATATATTAATGAGCACTTTCCAGCCATCTCAAATACATTTAAAATAGCAAATCACTTGTCTATTTGTGTAACTTTTTAGGGAAATGGGTAGGCACAAAACTAATCGTTTCGGCTGTATTGCTAGAAGAAGCCGTGGTCTCTGATAGATAGTTATATTAAATGATATTCTGAAAAACCATTTAAGCACCCTTTAAATCAACAAACAATCATCAAAGAACTCCAATTGCACATGCTTTGGACCTCAATAATTCTATCGCTAGGCATAATTTACTGTCAATCGCATTATACACGGCATTGTCAATATAATTCCGATTCCATGGGATATGTCCGCGACCAACACTGATTAATGACGATGAAATAGAGTAAAAGCGAATCGGTGCTAATGGCACACATGTGGTAAGTGTTAAAGGCAATGTGTGAAATCGGACATTAGTAAAAAGTGCCGGGGTATCGCAGAAGCTGCGATACATTGCAAGTTGTAAGCTCAGTGTTGAAGGAATTCACCCGATGAAGATTTTAAAAGACCAAAGGGTAAAGATCCATAGGCCTGGTTTCTGAATTGACATTTCCCGCTAGTGCTCAAGTCAAAACTCTCGATTCAGGAACCTTTGCTCTATGAATAAGAGTTACTTACATGAGAAATTGGCTTAAGATCTACTTACATTGAAAGACAAACATTGAAAAGCGTTTTAAGTCATTATTTAACCTCTGTTCCAAACTTCACCTTTTGATTTCACGTTGATGAAACTTATAACAATTGTCACTGATAACAAAAATTGTATTCACTGATTCCATAGTTTAGCTGCGACATAGACAGCGAATCAAATCATCATCTCTAAATGATTTGATAATGTGGCAGTTGGATTCTCGGGAGGTGTTATTATCTATGTTTTTCTTCGCATGATTATGTAGTTAAATCGCAAATGGGTTGTACTGGTTCTGGTTATAGCCGGAGTAAAATTTAATGAGCACTTTTGATCTCATTTTATACATTCGAAGAAAGGTATTTACCTTTTTAATGTTTAATGTTCTTGGGAAGAGCAAGTTCTTAATTTCGCCGGCGAAACCGTGTCATCATAATTATTCGTAGAAAGAAAATGTTTAATAATAATAATAGCGTTAAATGACTTTTATCAGTAAATCCATAAATTATCGCGGTTATACGATGTGGTGGAGGAAAAGGTAGGTATATGCGTTACAGTCAAAACTCATAATCGGCCAAAACCACTTTTGACAGCAAAATTTTTAACTGATGCCCCAGGTCAATATCACTTTTGACAGATTTTTCCAGTAAAAAGTGGTTTTGACCGATTATGAGTTTTGACTGTAACATAAAAATATGCACTTTTCTACCATCTGATAAGCAAAAATTTTAGATGATAGTAGAAACACGTGAAACCCACAATGTATAACTATTGTCTTACCTAGCCACATTTGCGATAATAATACTAGAATTTTATATCGCTTGAGGCCTAAGGTAACAACAATAAATTATTGTGTCTAACCAAGCCTTGGTTTATGCTGCTTTACATATAATGGGTTATTTCCCTTCATCACAAAGTCCATTTAGCTCAGGGGCTCAGTTAAATTATAATACAGTTATTATACATTCAAATTATAATAAGCTATTTAGAATATATTTAGAAGAAGACCACCATCCAGGCTATGGAATCAGTGCTCTGGTGTATTCTAAGATTCTCATTATAGTTTTGATTTTATTTCAATACCAGCGGCCGCCCGCGACTTTGTACGCGTGGACCCCGTTTTACCCCCTTAGGGGTTATATTTTGCAAAATCCCGTCTTAGGAAGCACTTGTCTTGTAGTTTCTGATATTTCGTGATGAGTGAGTGAGTCAGTCAGTCAATCAAACCTTTAGCTGTTAATATAGATTTAGCTTTCAACAATGAGTACTCCGTAGATATACGAGTAGCTTAACGACAATTTAACTTAGTAGTGGTTGAGCAACAACATGTACTCGTAACTTATGGGAATTGCCGTTGCATGGAGAGTAGTTTACATGGGAACATCCCAAGGGTCGTTCCAAGTTTGTCAATCTGCTTAATTGTTCCTCATAGTGTAGAGTGCTATGTTAACGAGCCATCGCAAATGTATTTTACATTATTTATGTCGCTAGACAATTCATTATAGTCTTTTTCACGTAAGATGATCCGTATGACACTTCAAGGTTATCCATATTACGCATACTACATATGCAGAATATTTTTGAAAAAATATTTGTATTTTATTAGCAATATAATAAAAAAAAATAACTACCTTGTCTTGAAATATATAGTAAAATCTGAGTCTATTGATTATATTTTAATTAAATACGATGTAAAAATATTATTTATTTCATGTACCCAATGTGTGAAACGGAATAGATTTAGTGCTGGGGTATTTCTTGTATAATAAAATCGATTATTTCCGCGGTTCATTAATCGATTGCAGTGAATACTTAGTTATTAAAAACATCACAAAAATCAACTATATTTTTCGATTATTGACTTTAATAAACGTATTAAAAATAAATTAATGGTTTTTAATTTAAAGAAACAGAACCAGTACTTTTTAGGAATCGTTTTTTGAACACGAACCATGAAATTTGAATATTATGAATAAAAAATTGTTACAATATTATTTGTAATTGTAAAAAACATGTTTTTTTGTTAA
This sequence comes from Ostrinia furnacalis, assembly GCF_004193835.3. Classification (NCBI taxonomy): domain Eukaryota; kingdom Metazoa; phylum Arthropoda; class Insecta; order Lepidoptera; family Crambidae; genus Ostrinia; species Ostrinia furnacalis. The sequence continues at coordinate 266,400 of NW_021130405.1, read as the reverse complement.
ATAACACCTATACAAAATATTTATCTAAAAGTAGGTTTTACTAACTCTTCGAAAAAAATCGATAGAAAAATCGCTATGATTTAGTTATGTGACATCTCTAAATCTTTCAAACTCGAAACGTCATACGGATCATCTTAGGTGAAAAAGACTATAAAGGACTATGTTTCATATCCATCGTTTGTATTGAAAGCATATTTTGTTGTAGGCATTACAAAGGTCGAAAACTTGTCATTAGAGGCTAAAAACAATACAAAATAAACAGTACTGTACTGTACTGTGCTGTGCTGTACTGTAATGTACTGTAACTTAAAGGTCTCAAATATTTACCTATTGTTTCTTTGTTCCAGCTCTCGCGCTGTGCGCTTACGCTGCAGATGTGAAGGAGAAAGAAGATAAGGCTGAGCCTACACAAAACAAGGACAAAAGACAAACACAAGACGAACTTGTGCAAGGTCTTGTTTACAGATCACCGAGAAAACAGGTGAGTGCATCAATTTGTGATACTTAGAGCTAATTTCCCATGTTCTTTAAAAAGATATATGTAGTCAGCGTCAAATAGTTCGAGATACGAGTACCCAAAGTGGCCAAAAAGTTGAGAACACAACCATATTCCAATTGGGACAAAGAAGTGTTGCGAATTTTTTTTGCTATTTTGGGTGTCACGAACTATGTATTTGACGCTGACTCTACTAAGGCTGGGTCATCCATCTTACTTACCTTTGACAAACGTCAAAAATCTGTCAAACTCCATACAAAATATTCATGCGGTTATCGTTATAGTTACAGTCAAAGTTAAGTGGTGCGACTCAGCCTAAGTATTTAAGAAATACTTCCTGTTTGGTTGGTTGTTAACAGAGAGTTTATCTGCTAGGTATCTCTATCCGAGAGCTTAAACCAAAAGATGTAGTTTATCTACCTGAAACAATGTCTAACGCTACGAAGGACATTATCAACAAGAGTGACAAAACGTTAAAGCTCTCTTGTCACTGCATAAGGGCACAGTCTCCTATTATAGAATTGTTCCATAATCTACGAAGCTAAAATTACGTCCGTCTAAATAAAATATCATAAACTCCAAAGCGACTCTATCAAAATCGCTAAACCGTAACAAATTATGACACCGGTTAAATCGAGTAGCAAACGAGTAATGTCCTGCACCCTTTCACTCTTTGCCCCAGATTTCGTCATCGCCGGTCCTGGGACCAGATGGCATTTGGAGGCATGCTACCGATCTTTACTATAAAATAAATAAATAAATAAATCTTTGGACAATTTCACACAGCGCCAGCTAGCCCCAAAGTAAGCAACTTAATGCTTGTGTTATGGGTGCAACTTAATGCTTAACGGATATACTACTTATATACTTTTTTTTTTAAATACATAAATATTATACATAGTCACACCCAGACCCGTCACAGAAATTAAAATTCATCATTTCAATTTCTGCCCGGCCGGGAATCGAACCCGGGACCTCTCGGCATAGTAGTCCGTTCTGAACCACTACACCAAACGGCCGACAAACTACTATCAGGTTAATGATCATTATTGAGAAAGTGATGGGCCTTGATTGCTGTGCGAATGATCCTTTAAGCTAGTGGTTATCTATTTAAGATACGCAATATTACGCCCGTATTCACAAACGATGTTTGCTTAATTGAAGCAGCAAATCGAACGCACAGTGTTGAATAGAGCTCTGTGATTGGTTCATGTATCAACCCTGCGCGAACGCGCTCTGTGAGACCTCATAGTAGTGTTTGTGAATACGGGCGTTGGTATTCTAGAGTTTGAAGGAACCCATAATGGTATACAAAACTACATTTTGTAAATACAGAACCCTAGACATAACCTCTTATGTTCTTATCTACTAAAAATGAAATGAATTTATCTACTCTGGCTATCACCCTGTCATATGAGAGTTTATGGTAAAGAATCCCTCACCATGGCATCACACGGTATGTCATTTATAAGGTTGTAAATCGTTTAGGCTCAAATTACGTCTACATTATAAAAGGCAAGGCAACAAATCTTAGTGGATAGCGAGCCTGGCATTTAGCATACCACTTAAATTTAGCGGATATTTTGCAACAGCGGCTTGGAACACCCTGACCTGTCGTTCTACACACTCTACAATTTTGGACATAAATACAACATAATATTTAGCATTAGATAAAATATGTCAACGTGAAATTGTGAACTCTGTCAGTTTATAATATAACGCGTTAGATTGTAAACTAACAGTGGGTTAGGTTAGGTTAGATTGTAATTTAACTACGTCAGATTATAATCTGACGGAATTCTCAATTTTACGGTGACATATTCAACATAATATTATTATGTAAGCGCCTCTGCACTGTGGTCTAGTGGTAAGATAGCCTGCAGCATTGAGGATTCCGGGTGAAGCTCGCTTCCACCTTCGGCCTGATCGTCACTTACCATCAGGTGAGATACAGGCCAAGAGCTTCCTCGTTGTGGATAAAAAAAATTAGATACTCAAGATACGTAGGAAATGCTCTTCAAAAGCTGGACAAAGGTTTCTCCCAAGGGTTTCCACAACGACGGGTCCTGCGCTGCCCGCATCCAGGTTCTTCCCGTGACTTTCACCAGATCGTCGGTACACCTGGTGGGAGTCCTTTAAAACATGTAATAAGTGGATAGAAAGACAGAACCTTTTTATAGTAGGTACATAGTCGGTATTAGTCAGAGAAAAGTGGTCACAATTTAATTAAGTAGATTTCAAACAGTCTCAAGGATTCTTAGAACTGTAATTGAAGGCAAATCGGTACTCTTGGTGAGAGCCATTGGGCTCTGATAATAAATGGAATTGTAGAGACACGTAGCTTTTTATAGAATCTGGTAGAACAAGAAGTGTGTCACAACATTAAATTATTTTTGTAGATTTCAAACAGACCCAAGAAATCTAATTTCAGTAATTTGACATTAAAACCAATACTGTTGGTGATAGCTATTGGGTTCTAATGTATTTATAGATATAGGTAATTTTCTATCTTCTATATACTCGTAAATACTGTGATACTTACTTGAATCGGTGTAAGTCTAAGTACGTCTTTTCACGACCACTCAAATTTAAATTATGTCAGTAATGTTGCGCTTCGAGCACTCTAGGTATCATGTAGCAATGTAAATATACTCTTCTATACTAGCCACGAAGGGCACTAACTATACAACATTTATTCAGGTTATACCTAACCTAGCTAAGGTGAAAGGTTCAGTTGTATACGGTGTTAGAGACAATATTCTCTTGTCCATGCTCTTTGTAGCCAGTTTAATCGGATAAAACACGTTGGTCAACTGCGCATACAATGTCAAAGGCCAGGCATATTTTAGCTTTTAGCGAACCACTACAGGTCTAGCACTTAAGTCACGGGACTATTCCCACCTCTCGTTCCCACCATTGCAATTTCTGTGTAGCCAGGATCTACAGCTTAACCGCCATAAAAACCCAACCAATGAAGGTCAAGTTTGTCCCGGGGCGGGGGAAAGTTAAACTGTCATTGGACTCGCAACGAAATAGCTTAAAAGTCAGTCAGCGCTTGTGGTATGGTAGCGGCACGGGAGGGTGTTTTTGTAATATCCAACGTCAGCGAGACTTCAGAATTATACAGGGTGGAATTTTGTAATGCCACCTGGAGGGAAAGTACTCTTAATATTGTAGATAGAAGATTTCTCTCAAAGAAAACAAATAGAACTGCATTCACACCCGCGAATCGAACCAACTAAAATCTGTTAAAAATTACACCCTGTATTTTTATTGCATCGATCGTTAGGGTTAAGTATAAGGACGAAATCTCTCTAAAAAACTTGATAAATCAAATGAAAGGAAAACCATGAAATCTTAAAATATTTTAATTACCTATGCACAGAAAATTGTATGGTATGGTAGTTAATTTTCGAAAAAAAATCGAAAATCTTTGAATGCAGTTCTCTTTCTTTTCAAAAGTAAAGGAATGTTTTCTTTCAGTAATATTTTCTATATAAAGTATTAAGAGTACTTTCCCTCCAGGAGGCATTACAAAATTCCACCCTGTATACTTTGTCACGTCATAATACGTCAATGTCACCCCTCCCGTACCGCTCACACATCTCAGGCACTGAGTTAATTGCTAGATTATACTTCATTTCGAATACAAATTCGTACAAATAGTAGAAGCTTGCATGTTTTTGTCAGTTATTAAGCGAATTAAAGCTCTATTGGTTTAAAAATAAGTCTTCTCTTCGCTTACATTATGAACGTCAGCTTTATGTCAACCGCAGAGCACGGCGGGACGACAAAACCACACGTTGGTTGCTCTTACTTCAGCATGTTACCTGAAAAGAGATTAACTAGAATCTAGGTACAATGTTTTAGTATTATTTTAAGCCTTATATTTAAAGGTATCATATTATTATACCATTTTTTTTAAATATATAATTTACCTTTTAAAGCCTTATTTGTTTAAATGCTCGTAACTTTAGCTTAAATCCAAAAGGGTCGTATGGCCGAAAGCACATTAGACTACATAATACCTAAGCATCTATTTTAATACGCACATGTTTATTTTAACGATTCAGAATTCACCCGTATTCACAAACATTACTATGAGGTCTCACAGTGCGCGTGGACGCACAGGGTCACACACGAACTAATCACAGAACTCTATTCAACTCTGTACGTTCGATTTGCTGCTTCACTTAAACAGGCATCGTTTGTGAATTACGGGCGTTAGACTACGTGTTGCGTATAATTTAAGCATAGTAAATTGGTAGTAAAGTCGCTTGATTTTGATGTACCTTTTCTTAAGCCAGGTTTGTTATTTGTTACCTTCTTCAAAGTACTTTTACTATCACATCGTTACAAAATCGGATTCGTCAATTTAATAATAACGTAGACCTGCCCTGGTCTAATTGCGACTAGGATTTCTTAAATTGAGCTATTAACTGACCTGTGCCAACCGACCTCAGACATCGGTCAACAAGAACAGCCCACTCACTTTGAACGGTTTCTAGCAATTACATGATTATTTACTTAGAACATTAAAAAACAATTTACATTTTCAGATTTAAAATGTAATAGATTTTAATAATAATTTCATAAAAAAAATGTAGAAACTATTTTGAAAATTATAAATAACTTGAAAAAATCGAACTGCCTAAGGCGTGAATTGAACCCACGACCTTTCGCTTGCCGGGCGACTGCTCTTTCAACTGAGCTACTTAGACACTGGATGAACCCTTCAAGTTATTTATAATTTTCAAAATAGTTGGAGATGCAACTCTTAATGCAAAAAAAATAAATAACTATGCATAAACTATTTTTTAACGATTAAAGTTTTTCAGCTTTCCATGTTTGCCATTTGCCATTTGCCATTAAGTAAATCCTAAAATTATTTTTAAAATTTAACTGAGATGAGAATGCCTACGCTAAAAATAACATGTGTGTCTGGGCTAGGTACCGAAACATCAGCTTCTATAGGAGAAAAAATGATGTAGAGTCATAGATACAAGTCCTGAAAACAATATTTTGTCATCTTGATGTGATGAAAGTGATTCAAAATAGTTGACAAATTGTAGTCAATGTTTTAAAGAACACATTAAAGTGTTTGAAACTGTATTGTGCTGTTTTATAATTTTGAGCTGTGTCCCGCCTTCGACCGTAATTATCGGTTGTAAGTCTTTTCTTACAAGACAAGCGCCATCACAATTTGGGACTTTCTCTGGCAAATTTCTACGATTTGTTGACGAATGTAAAAGGCATTGTGTCGGGCTATTATAGGAAATGTGATATTTTTTGTTCCGCAAATAATAGGTGCGAATAAACCGCAATGTGCGCGGACAATCAAAAATTTTAACTGGGTGGATAAAACGAGAAGTTACATAGTGTGCACCTAAGTAAGTGTCACTCAAATTGAGTAGTTATCCCCAATAATCTAATTATCATATTTATTTGAGCTATCACAACGGGAATAAAATTATACTTATTACTTACATAAAAAATCCGTAATTCTAAAAAGTAATTAGGTGTAGGTGTGTAGTTAATAGATATCAAAAACTTTTATTTGAAGCGGTTTTTGTCTGTAATCTATACTTATAATAAATCTGTAGAGAGATCAATTCTGTACATGAAATATATTTTCAAAATAACTATCAGGGATTAGTGATCGATACTTATGCCAAAAATGCAATCAGTAAAATTTTTGTCTGTCTGTCTGTCTGTCTGTCTGTCTCTCCGTCTGTATGTTCCTTATAGAAACAAAAACTACTCGACGGATTTTAACGAAACTTGGTACAATTATTCTTCGTACTCCTAGGCAGGTTATAGTATACTTAGGAATTCCCACGGGAAAGGGAATTAGCGGGAAAATCCTTTTGTATGAAAAATCTAAACCGCTTAAGTTAGACGCTTGAAGTTTGGCATGCAGGTATCTTAGTAAACTGGAAGCTTAGTTACAACAGGATATTGCAAAATTCCCACGGGAACTGCAATTACCGGGAAAATCCTTTTGTTTGAAAAATCATTTGGCATGCAGGTATCTTAGTAATCTTAAAGCTTAGTTACAACAGGATATTGCAAAATTCCCATGGGAACGGGAGTTAGCGGGAAAAAAACATTTGTATGAAAAAAATCTAAACTGCGTAAGATAGATGAAGGGGGTAAAACGGGATCCACGCGTACGAAGTCGCGGGCGGCCGCTAGTATAGAAATAAACCTAACGATATTAAATATGATGACTGTATAATGTAATTTCTTTTTTTCCTTACAGTAAAATTTCTGCCTTTTGTAATAAGCCGACTCTCATTCAAAGAATATAAAAATAAAGGTCTTATTATGCCCAGAATGGATTAAAGGCACATCATACGTTTCCACCTCACCGCTTTTTACGCGTTACTTAATGTAAGATGAATAATTAATTCCAGAGAACACTTCATAAGGCTACCCTATATGCCTACCCTCGTCAGGCGCACGTTTTTATTACGTTGCTCTACCTACTCACTGCCACATTATCTTTGTGGCTATTTTTGTACATTAAACGTTTAGTAAAACACAATAGAAAAGTAGTTTATGAAAAAAAAAACTAAATTAAATTGCAACCATAAACTGATCCTATTATGAAAGTGATTTGACAGGGGCACAATAGAGAAAAATCATGATTGAGATTATGTAAGATAGAATAAGATATGGAAATCGATAAGAAAACAGAAATTGTAATTTATATCGAGTCGATTGTTAAAATGAAGTGTAAAATGAGCATGTAATCATGTGACATTAGTTGCAGAATATAATTTTCCGAATTTCAATACCGTAACTCTCACACTTTTTAAATTATCTTGATGTAAAGTGAAGCAAAAATTTTGAGAGCGTAATTTACCCCGTATTGAGAGGCGCACTTTGGTTTACGGGATTATACCCACTTCTCGTTCCCACCACTGCAACTCCTGTGTAGCCAGGATCTACAGCTTGACCGCCACAAAAACCCAACCAATGAAGGTCAAGTTTGTCCCGGGGGAAAGTTAAACTGTCATTGGACCCGCAGCGGACTTTGGTTTCCAAGAGCCCGCAGGGAAAAGGTTAAATAGTATATAGTATTTAATATTGACACCATTGTTTCTAATTAACTTGGCTGCAGTTATGTCCATAGCACTGATCTATTTGTCTAACCATTAATTTTAACAAATCTACTCATATTAATGGAGACTCGTGGTTATATTATTATTAGTTGTCACTTCCTTCTAAGTCAATTGATATCTGGGGGCACGGCAGNTTACAGAATGTTTTTGGTGGGATTTAATATAGGACTACATTAGCTCAGTGGTTACGTATCATCATCTTTTAATTTGCCAGGTAGCATGTTGGCCACCGGCATAATTATATTATGAAATCTGGTTAGCACACTTCAGATTACGAATATTGCATGAATATTTATTTTGCACTATTAAAGTGGAATAATAAAATAAGTATTATTTATAACACAAGCACAATACATTTTGCACATGGGTAGTTCTACTCACGGTGGAATTATTTAGGACCAAAAAATGAATCTCCAGTTTTTGTTAGTAATCAGTATAAACAGTGACTAAAGACCGAGAATATACTACAACATATCCAATTTTTAACGGGCCAGACAAAATTATGATAATTATTGATTTTATAGCGGTTTTTCTATTTTCGATGGACAGGGAAGTGAGAACATATACAGGATAGTGAAAATTTAACTGAAAGATGCATTTGAGTTTATAGGCTTTATTCTAAAAATAATAAAAAATACTTTTATGTGCATCATAAAGGTCCACTATCAATTGAACATGGAACTCATTTAGGTTGCTTCTTTTTCCGTCACCTGATCTCTTTGACTTTTCCCTACTATTCGTATCTCCTTCTATTATCTTCCTCTTCTTTCCTCGACGCTTTTCTTCGACTGGAAACAATTCGTTAGTATCTATTTTCGGCATCTCCAGCAATCCATCAGGATCATCAATATTCATTCAGTCCCAGTGCACTCGTAAGGTCAACCAAGTCTGATGAATCAAAATACTGGTGTTGAACGCATTACTGGTCTCAGTTTCAGATTCAGTTTAAGCGTCATCAACATTTGCTTTCATGGAAGAATATTTTACGATGCCTATTTGGAAGTGCTCGCACACGTTACTGCAAAAACAGCTAAAAGTTTGTATAGAGTCAAGCAAGTCAAAATGGAGTATCCAGTTTCAATGGAGTGTATGCATTTGCCTGCACTTAGTGTATTTGTAAAATGCCTTTATATGGCAGTAAGTTTTGCTGGTTAGTCGATATTAGCTTTTCCATTTTCTTCGTAAACCCAGGGAAATGATACACAGGGAAGTGAGATTTTTGATGTATTCTGTCAAAATCATGAATTATATAAACTTCATATCAAATTTAATATTATCAGTCAATGGACGCAAGCGAGTTTGACAATATTGTTTCATAATTGCCCTAAAATAATATAAAATACTGTTATAAATACGTAACAGATGAGTGAGAAGTTGTCTGGCCCAGACACGACAGACGATGATAACAGCGTAGCTGCGTCTAACTGACTGACGATTGGGGCGAAATAAACGTTTCACTAGGCGAACTTAACTGCATACTTAAATACATAAGAACGACAACGTGGCTTACCCTTTGTTTTGTTACAGATTTTAACGCGTTTATAGGTGGCAGGGAAGTGATACTTAATTCGTGTCGCCTTTGTTCAGCAATCAAAAAATTATGTAAATAGGGAATTCAAACATAATCCATATATGTTAAATTAAAGATACACTAATGGTTGCTTTCAATACAATGATATTTTTGACTAATTATATTTTTATATATTTTTTATTGTGATTTACATCATGAATTCTGGAATGTCACCCCACAGGGAAATGAGATTTTTTCCCATTTGAAGCCATTTTTGTCTGGGATGTTTTTATTAAAACGTGTTGAAATTCAGTGACCAAGTACTATGTGAGTTAAACTTTATTAATACCCTAAAACGAGAACTATTAATTGGTAATTTAAGGAGCTGCAAGTTGAGCCCCGTAAAATTCCCTGATTTGTAGAACTACCCACATGTAGTTAGGAACGTTGAAACATAAGGGCTTATTTTATGTTTTCACTCCCCCGGAATGTCCAGCTTTTGTTTGTCCAAAAGTATTATTACTCACAGTAAACAGTATTTTTTTTTCGAATCACAAAGCTTTGATAATAATGGAAACTTTTTAGGAGTTTTAACAAGCAAAATACATATTACATACTAAAATGTTACAACACTAACAAATAATACCCCACTTGTTCACGCTCTGTCTCATCCGGGTGCTTCTAAATCTTTACATGTGGCCACACTAATGCAGATTCACCACATTAGCTACGTAATTTGCGACTTGTGTAAAACATTCACAATTCATTAGTCTCATCACTACTGTCACAACGCCTCTGTTACACCACTACTCATAATGGGAGCACGAAATAACAGTTTGGCGCAGCTCTATCGCAATCGTTAATAACACCAGACAAGGAATGCACCGTTATTTTGTAACGGAAAACAACACAAATGCACCTAATGCGATTGGGAAATCGTTGTCACATATAACGAGCACCGTTATAATGCACTTCTGAAAGAATGATTCCTATCATTACAGTTTTAAGTGGGGGATTTAATCTCGTAATGAGAGACGCCATGTTTACACAATCGTGACTAACATTAACGGGTCTTATTATCTGTTACAAATAGTTTTAGAACCTATATTTTGAACATAACTAGTCGTACTATTGTAAGGAGTATTCATAGATGCATTTGGCTACTCTAATATTGAACTGGTTGCTTCTTTGTTAGTTTGCATTTTCGCGTCACAAAATCATCTCAGTTTTCATCGGAAATTATGAAACGATAACACTTGTTGAAAACACACTCGTATTACTACGTTCTCATCAACAGTTAAAAAGAAACAACCACAAAGTTTACTATTATGAGTGTTCTTTTATACACGTGAATGGATTTTTTTACGTGTCCATAAAAAACCTCTATAATTTTACAACTTCAATTTTTCATGACTTTAATCTCTATGAAAGGTGACAGTTAATTCGCTTCACTTACTTCACAGCTGGTTTATGAATAGTAATTTAGTTATAATTGTAGTACTTGGACAAGTATTGATATCTGAGATCTGTAAAATATCTACTGAGAAATTACGTTTGCCAGTAATTTTCTCGCTATCATACTGGGTGCAGGAAACAGCTCGGTGTATATTTAACTGTTAATTAAGATTATTGTCTCTACTCGATATCATGTGACTGTTTCTCAGTAATGAAGTAGCTCTCACAGGGACAATACTAGAACGACACTTTAATCTTAATGTATGATTTTTAATTTTATTTCTTTTTTAACGCCTCAATAAGGTATCCAATATTATTTCATTAGTATTTTCACAGAATATTAAGTATCTTCAGTTTTACAATTTAGTAACCCTAGTTTTTTAATATAATCCATCTAGCTCTGTTAATGAATGCTTTAATCACGGCGTAGAAAGAAACATTAAAAAAGTCACAAAGTCAGAAATTGGGTTCCAAAACTTTAGAGGATAAGACTTTAATACTTGAACAAGTCTAAACACCTCCCACAAATTACTAACGTTAGTGGTTCATTGTATTTACGACGTTGCTGTTGCAACTTAAAGACAACGAAATTGCCAATTTTGATGCAGTAACCATTTCTCTTCTTGATTGACTCTTTATTTCCGAGAAAAACTGAAGAATAGTTAGTCATTTGTTATTTAAGGTGTATCAAACCACAGACAACGTCGTTAGAGACACATTGTCGTTGGAGGAAAGTGAAAAACGGACACGCACGACAGATTAATGAATCCAGATGAGTTAACAGACGCGCCGGTTGATTAGTCTGGGTAGGCCACGTGATCAGGGTTGTCAGAGACTAATTTTCCGATTTTGGAATGATGAGGGGACGTTATGATATCAATATTAAAGAGATTTTGTGTAGTAAGTGGTAGCAGGATTGTGTTTTTACGACGCAAGGTTGTTTTTTATCAAATATGAATAAATAATATATTGTTTACCTAAAGTACGTTAGATTTTCTCAAGTGTTGAAATGAGTTATTTATTCAAATTATGCTTCACGGCATTTTGGTCTAGCTAGGAATTCCTCCATGTGAACATAAGCGGTAAAATATTTATTACTAATACGCTCGCAAACGCACACGGAAAGTTCTCGAGTGGCGACCACGGACTGGAAGAAGTAGCGTGGGCAGGCCTCCTACTAGGTGGACCGACGATCTGGTAAAGGTCGCGGGAAGAGCCTGGATGCGGGCAGCGCAAGACCGTTCATTATGGAAAACCTTGGGGGAGGCCATTGTCCAGCAGTGGACGTCATTTGGCTGAAATGATGGTGATGATGATGACGCACGCAAAAACTGCAAAAGGAATTTTTAAAACCACACATACCTACTTTGTAAGCTCTCGTTTATCAGTGCAACCGAAAAATATTATTGCAGAGGCTAATGAAATTAAAGATGAGCTGCACACGTAAGTATGTTGCTTACGTCTGCTACTAACATATAATCCACATTGCTTTAATAAAACACGACCAGTTGGACCAAATCATTGGCACAGCTGTAACAACCATTAGTAACTTAAGTAATCGTACTCCGGATGTAAATGCACTAGCCAGCCAGCCCTAGCGTTGTGCAAAGACCGATCGGCGCGTGCGACCGCCCCCCGTTTCGAAAATGGCCGATAATCGCCGCATTGTCTCAGTTTTCCTCGGCTTTCACCACGCATCTAATGTAATACATAATTGCGGTATTATGACACGCGCATGCTCTGTTGTCACACTATCAATTTGTCGGGACCACTTCCAGCCGATTGTTTAAATTGTTTTGTGGGAAACACTGTTTAGATTAGCCTTCCGTGTGTTCTAAGCTGTAGTTTAGGTCATTGTGAAACATAGTACGCTGTTTTGAAATTGAGCTCGATAGTGTTAGAAATAGAGTCTAAATTATTTTATTGCGCAGATGTTTTCGTTTTTGTTGATGTTTTGGATTATGATATCTATGTCATAATTTGGCTGTGACGTAATTAATAACATAATTGTTTTATCTTTTCAGGAACAGGTCGCGCCAGTCGAAGAAAACCAAGAAGAAGATAAAAATAGGTGAGTTTCAATATCATAAAAAATACCTACTAAAGAGTAAACCCTAAATGAAATAACTGTAGGCACGAGTATTTCAATTTAATGATGATTTATGAACCAGCAATACAAGAATAGCAATCATTGTTACGTTAGTACTTTCAATGCAAAACTTTTCCGATACCGACTACCGTTTCTCTGTCGGTTCGTTTGCCTTCATCGTACTTTTCATTGCACGTGATCTTACACTTCATGGCATTGTCTGTGTTCCCATTTTACATTGTTTCTGTTCCCATGTTACTATTGATTGTCTGTCATAACCTACGCTACCGTGAAGTTCATAGAAGAATGTAAAAACTACTATTCAGTATACGATTGTGATATGTTTGATAAGGACTTCTAAATTCTGATACACTAGTACTTTAAGTTAGTGACAGTTTTTTAGTAATAATGAAATTAACGACCATGAGGTTTTGAATCGTAGAGATTGGTTTGCGAATGTTTGTTTTGCGAATTGGGACGCAAGCAAATGTTTGCGTAACAAATGCTCGTAAACAAAACATCACTCAAACACTATTCCTGAGGAGATCAAAACCAATTATCACCTTAACCTTCAAGTACCCGCAAAGCTTGACACAATAGAAATTAATTTGGTTTGATTATTTAGCCTAAACGTTTAAACTGTCATCCACAGAAGTGACGAGGAGTACCGCCCAGGGCAAGTGTTCTCGCTAAACGCCCAGGAGTTGTTGGAGCTGCAGCCAGAGAGGAAGGCGCCGCTGTCCAGCGACCAGCTCCTCCAGCAGATATACTCGCCCCAGCAGGAGCACAAGCAGAATCTACAGCAGAATCTACAGCAGCTCTACTACTTGGAGCCTCAGCCTCAAGTTGGACGTCAGGTCTGTGTCATTTTTGTCAAAGTTACAAATCAGGCCACAAGAGAGAAACTGCATCTCATCTGATATATTGTTTCTTATTGAAAGTTATTGTGTTGCTCAAACCTTTCCAAGATCAAACATGACTGAATAATAAGCAAATCTCCGGAAAATCATGGTAGAATTTGATAGTTCACATTAGTCAATAAACTGGATTGATTTCCATTCTTGTTGATTATTTATTTATGCATGATTTTAAAATACATTTAATTTTGAATTTAGCTGTTACATAATTTTACATGCAAAACTTAATTTTTTTTTACTCACAAGACCAATGTCATCTTATTAGCTCATGCCCATATTATCTCATTACAGGTCTCCCTCCAACCGTCCCACGCTGTCATCGCCCGTCCCCACTACTCGTCCAACGGCGGTGAAGCGTCAGTGGGGGCTGCTCTCTCAGTCAGCGACACTGGGGCCAGTCCTCAGCCCTACGACCAGGAGTTACTGGCTCTGCTCCAAGTCAGGCCCGAGGAGCCTCGTCAGCATCAGCAGACCTACTCGCAGCCGCAGCCTATTCAGCAAACTTCAGCGCCTAATCTTGCCTCTCAGCAACACCAGCAGGTAACTATTGACATAAATTATGTAGAAGATGTAATAAATTCATTGTCTAATGTTTAAGAATCCATTTGTCATTCATTTCATCATCATCATCATCAAGGTGGACCGACGACATCATAAAGGTAGCAGGGAAGCGCTGGACGCAGGCCGCTACAATCGATCAATATGGAAAGCATTGGGGGAGGCCTATGTTCAGCAGTGGACGTCCTGTGGGTGAAATGATGGATGATGATGATGATGATAACATTCATTTATTTTTGAATTGTTGAGCAAAAGGTTAAAATTTCGACTGATAGTTTAATTTATTTATTGTTATTGTAAAAGTATTATCATGAAATTTTTTCCACAATTCCAGATTGACAGATACCTTACCAAGCCGACCAAAAAGACCACGAAACTACGCAACAAGGCGCAGATCACGCCACCTCAGTCGCCTACCGCACCGCAGCAGTACTTGATCGAAACCACCAATGTTCAGCAACAGCAAGCGCAGCCCAGTCACCAGCAAATTCAACAACAGTACCGCCCCGTTCCTCAACAACAGAGACCAGTCCAGTCTCTCCGCTACGTGCCGATTCCACAGCAGCAGACTCAACAAGTCTTATACGAACGCCCTGAGCCACAAGGACTCAAAGTGATCCCTGCCCCGAAACTTCAGCAGCAACCAAGACCCCAAATCGCCTACAGAATCGTACCACAATACCAGCAACCTGAAGCCACACCAAAGCAGTACCGACTAATCGAAGCTCCTCGTCAACAACCAGCCAAGCAAGAACAAAGAGCATATACCGCTGAAAGGCCAGTCACTTATCTGAAACGTTACCCTGAACCAGAAAAGATGAGGGCTGTGAAAATCTACGAGCAAGTCGACTTGCCTTCACCGCCACAGCCCGCTCAAATCCTTGGAGAACAGTACTACCTTCGTCCAGTGTACAGACAGCAACCTGAGCAGCGTGCCAGGTTTGATGTCCCTGTGCCTTTGAGACAAGTCGAACAACGTCCCATTGAAGCGACTAAAGCTCCATCTTCTGCTATTTACGTGAGCAAAAACGTAGCCCCTAAAAAACTCAGGCCTCAGCCTGTCAGGCAAGAACAGAATGTGAAGATTGAACAGCCATCGAGGGAGCAGTATTCTAGGGTAGAGCAGTCAGCACATTACGAGCCTGTGAGCATCGAGCAGCATGGGCAGAGCATCGAGGAACAGAGGGCGCAGCTGCCTCCTCCGAGAAATAACAAGGCGTATACTCCTGAGGAGTTCGCTGCCTTAGTAGCTGCGGGATACTCCGTCACTCCCGTTCCTGTGAGTGCCCTAAATTCCCACGGGGCTCAATCTAGGTCCTTATTAGAGCCCGTACCCACACAACTGACGAAAAGAAGACCATTGTACCGACGACCCCAGTACCTCCCTATAAGAGACGACGCGCCTTGAAAATGAACCCTGTACATAAATTAGAATTATTTTTGTAAACTAAAGATAGTGATACTAAACAATTGTTTTATTCCACCTTCATTGCATTCAAAAACTAGTACGCACAAGTAATAAGTTCAAAAACATTTTAAAAGCATTTGTCGCTCAAAAACAAAATAGCTGTTGTTTCATACAAAACTCGTGAAAAAGTAGGAAATAAACATTGTAATAGTTACGTTAAAAGGAAATAGTTACACCGACATAGGTCTTTAATCAAACGAAGTAGGACTAACCGCACTTTTCCAGAGACAAGATGAAAACAACCGCTGGATTTCATTACGCTTTCGCCAAACCACATTTCCTCTGTTATTGGATATTCCGTTGTTCCGAGTGGGGCGTGTGGCTTATGACACTCATAATAAATTGATGTCTTTATAATATGTATAAAAAGGTATACTTTTAAGTAGATTTGTAGAAAAGAATTGGCACATCAAGCTAGTTATATACCTTGTTGTTGCAATTCACGAAGGCAAGTAGTGAGCTTTACACGCGTGGTGGCTCGCTGTTCTTCGTTTTTCAAAAGTTTTGGTAGAAATTATTACACTCTCGTTATGTGCATGTACACGTACACACACAAGTAAAGCTCACTTGCCTTCGTGAGTTGCAAGAACTATAAATACTGTGATATCACATGGGGTAAAAGTGCTAGTTTGCATGAATCACCAAAGTTAGTTTAGGTTTAGGGTGAATCAAATACCTTTTATTGGGGTCACTTAACGATTAGAATTTGATTCGAATCCCGAAATAGACAAGTTATCGCAGTCGCGACATCTCTCTTAACGAGAAGTAATTATTATTATGTTGTACCACAACGCTGAGTGAGAGTTACAAAATTTAATATTTAATATCATTATGCTAGAAAATTAAAAATTATAATAGTAGCAATAGCTGTGGTAATAGCAACAAATTATGCAAGAATCCGTTTAGTAAGACATGAGCAATGTTCAATTAGTGAGTTTTATAAAACCACGAAAATATAATTTTCCCTAAAAAAGTTAAAACGATCACGAAAACCCAATAGAAATTAAAAGGTGAAACCAATTAATCCACTTGGAATTAATTTTCCGAGCACTGAACAATAAAACAGTTGTTAATCCAAACAATCATTTTAATGAAATTCTAATGAACGTGAAACCAGTACAACACTTATAATTCAATTATTACTTGGATTGGGCCGCGAAGTTTTATTTAACGAGAAAAGTTTGACATTCACCAAAAACTTTAACGACTTGGGAGTCAAAGCTCCAATGTGACATAAAGCAGTAGGCCCACTACTAAGTGAACATACATCATCATTCATCATTTCAGCCACAGGACGTCCAGTGCTGAATATAAGCCTCTACCAATGATTTCCAGATTACTTGGTTGGTTGCGGCCTGCATCCAGCGCCGTGAAAATGACCAGAACCAAAATGATTTTTGAAACATCTTCATGGATAACACCAAGAAGACTAGAATTCTAGCTAATTTCGGTTTAATTTAGCTGTTTTGATCATTACATATTCTATGCAGCTATGTCTGGAACTGGAACGAAATGAAAATAGCCCTATGACATTAATATTCATATCAATAGATCAGCTTAATGTAAAATTATTTAGGTTAACATTAAGCCTCACCTTTGTGGCAGATTTAATTACGATTCGATGTCAAAATTACTAATACATTAATTATCTTTAGACGCTGATGGTGGCCCTTATGAAATTAAAAATATTATTATTATGAAAATAAAAGTAGACTTTCTGTACATTCTTTTCTTGTGATCTGAGGCGAAATAAATATAGGTATGGGTCCCAAGTAGGGCATGTAATATCGGAAGGTTTTCAATTCCGATATTGAATTCCGATATTAGATCTCAATATCGGAATTCCGATATTAATATCGGAATTGAGTTCATGTGCTATAAAATTAATATTTGGTTATATTCGTAAGAATTGTGGATTGTTTACAATAAAATAATGATTGTAATCAAAATCTTTAATTTGGTACAAAACAGCACTTCATAAAATAGAAGTTTTAAAACCATTTTTACGTTATGGGTATCCATTTCATTTGGTTGTTTATGTGACAAGAGGCAAACGAGCAGTCGGATCACCTGATAATGAATGGTTACTGATAATGAGCTTATAATTATGGACTAGCAAATAATTAAAGTGTTTTTGTAAAATCACAGGTATCAAACAAACTTTTACTCCTTCATTATATTACCCTGTTTTATGTTGGCGGAACGAATTTTAGAGTCATTCAAATCACGTGCTACAAAAATTGTAGAGTGGTAAAAAAACTTGAATATGCTTGTAATTTGTTCCTTTTTGATTATCGATGTACAACTCACAAAACCACGGGCCATCATCATCATCATGTCAGCCATAGGACGTCCACTGCTGAACACAGGCTCCGATAATGATTTTCACAATGGCCGGTTGGTGGCGGCCTGCATCCAGCGCCTTCCTGCTACCTTTATGAGGTCGTCGATCCACCTTGTGGTCAGGGCCGGATCGTGAATTTGTGGGGCCCTGGGCTGAAACTTCTTATGACGTTGTCACGTAAAAATATCGTCAGTAAACCGACTTTACAGACAATTTTTTTTTTCAAATTATGGCCTACTTTTTAGCGGTGTCTGGGGCCCCTTGTAACCCCGGGGCCCTGGGCTGCAGCCCAATCAGCCCATAGGTAGATCCGGCCCTGCTTGTGGTTATGAGTCCTACGCTGCGCTTTCCGGTACGTGGCCTCCACTTCAGAACCTTGCTGCCTCATCGTCCGTCTGTTTTGCGTACTAAGGCAGAACCGTTGGAAGACCTTATCACAATGCTCGAAGACCTTAATCGAGTTTCCCAACAGGTAGGCCTTCGGATGAATATGGAAAAAACGAAGCTTATGTCGAATGTCCATGTTGCTCCTTACCCAGTTTCGGTTAGGAGCTCGATTCTCGAGATTGTTGACAAGTAAGTATGTCTATCTCGGACAAACGATCAGCTAGGTAGTTAGATGCAATTTCGAGAAAGAGGTAAATCGTCGAATACGAAGACGAAAGTCTTCAATTAGTGTGTGTTACCAGTGATGATATACGGCTCGAAAACGTGGCCTTTGAATATAGGGCACAACGTGCTATGGAGAGGGATAAGCTTGGTGTTTCTTTACGAGATCTAATCAGAAATGAGGAGCTCCGTAAACTAACTAAGGTCGCTGACATAGCCCGACAGATTAGCAAGCTGAAGTGGCAATGGGCAGGGCACATAGTAGTTAGTACGCAGAACTGACGGTCCATAGTCCAGTAAAATTAATGTTTGAAAGGGAGTTGAGATGTCGTTCTTTGTTGACCAAGTACCTATGGCAAATGCTAAAATTGATTTAGAACAAGTTAAATTAACCATAAATAGTAAAGATATTAAAATATTTGCAGGGAAACAAAAAGTGATGATGAGAGACATGAGAAAATCATCGGCTTTGCCAATCATGTACTTTGGGCTTTGTGGCAGGTTGTGGCGAGTTTAAACGCTTTGTTTAAAATCTCAATTAAAACTTTTATCTGATTCCGATATTACGATATTGGGTCGCTCAATATCGGAATTGAAATATCGGATCTCGCAGTCCGAGATTCCGATATTACGAGATTCCGAGATTCCGATATTCATGCCCTAGTCCCAAGGTAGTTTTGAATTTTCACGGCGAATGCTCTAATTACAAAAGTTGTAGATTGAAGTAATGTGAAGTAAGTAAAATCATATTCTTCTATGCTTATTTTAAAATTACTTCCATTACTGTCTTTCCAAGCTCGCTTCCACCTTCGGCCTGATCGTCACTTACCATCAGGTGAGATACAGGCCAAGAGCTTCCTCGTTGTGTATAAAAAAAAAAAAAAAAAAAAAAAAATATATTGATAAAGCTATCCGGCAAATCTAGAAGTCATTGGGGAGGCCTATAGATGTTCAGCAGTGGCTAAAATGATGATGATGATGATGAATCTTAGTACAAAAGTTACATAAAACACGTAAAGAACTGTAATATTTTACGACCTTCCTTAGTTTTAAAGCCTTAAGCTCTATAAGAGCAAACAGCTAGAACAATAGTCGTATAATGGCGATCGCTATGGCCGCCGATGTAATAAACCGAAGAAACCTTTTAACTGGGCGCTTAACGCCGCCATCACAATGGCACATGCCGACTCAGTTTGTTTGGTTTGTGTAAAGCTCGCGGTTTTGTTTGCCTTTCGTAAAGCTCTAAGCCTAGGTTGCTCTATCTTACTTTAACTAGGTATAACAAAAGTCAAAAGTCTGTTAAACTCCATACAAAAACACCGGTTATAGTTATAGTTACGGTTAAAGTTAAGGTGATGCAACTCAGCCTAAGAGATGTCACGTGATTTGACCTGATGGTAAGTAGGCATTTGTACCATTTAAATCAAATTTTAATCACCTATTTTATTATCAAGATGAATTACAAACTTTTATTTAGGCTGGGTTGCACCACCTAACTTTAACGGTGACTATAACGATAACCGATGATTTTTGTATGGAGTTTGAAATATGTTTGACTTGTAGGTATTCTGTTTTTCATTGGTCTCTTCAGTTTTGTCTAGTGTAGTTACATATTGTTTTACATGAATCAAATCAACCTGGAATTAACATAAAACATACCTAAATATGAACTTACCGTTCGTTAGCTCAGAATATATAGCTCATAATGCTGCATTCCATTAGCTATAGAAACAAGTACTACAATACGACAATCACTAATAGAATCGACTGGCTTGGCTTGATGACGGCAATTCAATCAAACAGAATGGAGTTCCTGAAGCCGACTAGCGACTGCACTAGTTTCATTTGAAATGAATCAAATGAAATGAAATTTCCTCTATTGATTGCACTTGAAACCCATTTCAGAAGCGATTTGTTACTTGTACCTACCTAAGTAAAGTAAGTATTGTGATAGCTTAGATTATTTTATAAATGATCTTTTTGATGTGGCGTTTCCTTCAGGTTTTTATAACTCAAAGGTGACTGACTGACATAGTGATCTATCAACGCTCAGCGCAAACCACTCGACGAATCGGGCTGAAGGCATGCAGGTAGATATTTAATTTTTAACGTTAGGAGTCGCATCTCAAACTAATTTGAAAATTATAAATACTTAACTTCTCATCCAGTGTCTAAGCAGCTCAGTTGGAAGAGCAGTCGCCCGGCAAGCGGAAGATTGAGGGTTCAATTCCCGCCTTAGGCAGTTCGATTTTTTCAAGTTATTTCTAATTTTCAAATGCAGGTAGATGTTATGACGTAGCCAGCCGCTAAGAAAGGATTTTAGGAAACTCCACCCCTAAGGGGGTAAAACGGGATCCACGCGTACGAAGTCGCGGGCGGCCGCTAGTTATTTTCTAAAGCATCTTTCGAAGTGATGTTTCCTTCAGTTTTCTAGCATCATAAATAAACATTTTATAAACATTGCTATGAATTTATATGTTATCTACACTTGTTCGGTATCAAAATCGTTTTGCAAGTCAATCTCATTTCAGAAATGCCCATGATTTATTTTATTCGTACAGATATTTTATCCAGGCTTTTTCGGGATCCGATTTAGGGTTAAAAACAGTATTTCTGGTTTCTGGCTACAAGTTTACTTTTTCTATATTATTTCAAAGAACGTAAAACAAGTAGGTAGATAAGTAGAGTTTGATATAGGGTAAGGTGGTGTAAGAGTGCGCGGGCGATAAGAGTGCGCATTGCACGTCACGTCGATCCTGGGAGGGGTATGCGGCTAACTTCAATTGTGTTTTGATCTGTTGGTGATAAAGGTTACGCTGCCGAAAAAAAAACGAAATTGGTTAAAAAACGGAGATACCACGTAAGTCGAAACTTTTTTACTCGTTTTGATCTAATTTTATTGCGTTTGGCAAAGATTTCTGTTCGTAGACTTTCAGTTTAACAAAATTATTCATTTTTTATCCAAATAGCTTACCTACTTAGCTAACCGATTCATTTGAAAAACTTGCCCGAAAACTCAATAGATGGTGGCAGTGCTTCGATTTGTTTCAAAAGAGTCAAGCGTATAAGAGTGCGCACGGTGTGTGCGTATAAGATTGCGCGCGCACTCTTACACGACGTTTAATTACCGAAGTGTTGTGGGTAAAATAAAATGTCATATAATATGCTTACATTTTATTTTGTATATTTACAGCATGTCTCGGAGAAAGAGAACTTCTTCACGACAAAACAATAGTTGAAAAATAGTTCAGTCACCATTTAAATACTCTTGATAACACATGTACTTTGTATTAACAGCAAAGGGATTGCGTGGGCTAGCTTTTGAGTATGCTCAAGTATGTAATATACCAAACAGGTTTAATGCAGAATCTAAATTAGCTGGAAAAGACTGGTTGAGGTGTTTTTTGAAGAGATATCCTGATATATCATTGAGACAACCAACTGCTACAACCAAGTTGCTAGAGCTAGAGGATTCAACCAGGCACAAGTCGAGAACCTATCACGGAAGATTGGATCGAGTGCTTAGTGTGTCGGCAATGGTGGCATGAAAACTGTACTGGCTACTTAGGCCAAGGACTGTATACGTGCGACTTGTGCATTAAGAATTAATCCGCGCACTCTTATACACCTGGGTGTTTATGAGTGCGCAATTATGATTTTTTTATATTTCTTCAGTTCCTACCTTAACTAATAACATAAGCGTGATTTGTTCTTCTATAATTTGTTGACAGATAAATAGAGTCTATGAATAAATAATGTTGATTTTTCTAAATGTGGTATTTTATTTTTTATGGGGTCTCAAAATTAAAGTGCGCACTCTTACACCACCTTAAAAGAGCTGTGGTTTTCTGAATAAAGAAAAATAAAATAAAATAAAATAATAACTGTTATTATCTTATTAAAATTAAGACCTATTTTCAGTGACATGTCATTTTTATTCATTAGCACCATCATTTCCCATCATTCATTAGTGAAAATTAATACAGTCATTAATAATGACGCGCGTAGGATGATAAATATCGCGCTCTCACATTGATGGCATCCGAAAAATTACCAATCAGTTTCGGGTGAGCTATGGAAATTAATTTATTGTGACAAAGAGAAATTATACGCATACGAAACAACACAAAAATGTATAATTAGTTAGGTTGATAAAATACTAGACACAATAATCTTTTGCCACTTGTCTTTATCAATATAAACTTGCCTATTAATTAAAGTAGACTAGGTACGGTTGTAACAATTCGAATGCTATCGAACAATTCTTGGTAGGTGAGAGGTATAAGACGAAGGGCTTGCGGGCGACAAGTCCCTTTATCCCCTCACCCAAAGTCGAGTTGTTACAACCGTACCCTGTTACAACAGTACCTAGTCTTCCCTACTTAATTCCTCTCCACTTATATTTTACTTTACATTAATTTATAAACATCATAGTTCCGAGTTTAGAACAGTCGTGTCTGAGGCCGCAACTATGTATATAGAGCCTCTACAATACTTATCTGATGTATCAACCTTGCCTACTTTCATTCTCTAAGGCCAGTGGAAAGCTATTTAGATGGAGAGATAAAGTATTGCGCTCTATCTGGATAGATTTAATAATTAGATTGATGCGATAAGACTATACTTAATACAAATAGTCATCTTTAAGTGATAGAAAATTAATTTTAAGGTGGTGGCCTGGATGGTTGTTCACACGCTGGCTTTTAGGTTCGATTCCTGTCGAGGGCAAATGTTAGTATGATGAGGTCATGAATTTATGCCCATGTTTATTTATGCGTATGGCGATTATCTAGTCGCCACAGAACGATTTGAGGATAGATTTAACATCTCGGTTTGATTTATGGAAAAAAATATTTTTTAAATTTTACACTAATATTATAAACAGGAAAACTTTGTTTGTTTGTTTAGTTGTAATGGATAGGCGCAAAAACTACTGGACCGATTTTAAAAATTCTTTCACCATTCGAAAGCTACATAACTCACGAGTAACATAGGCTAAATTTTATTTTGGAAAAAAATAGGGTCCCGTAAAATATTTGGGATTTTCATAAGACGTGGAAAAGCGCCATCTATCGTCATTGGTTAAAATCTTCTTGCGCCTGACAAAAATTTTTGAGGTATGTAAATATTCATGAAGGCAAAGCTGTCAAACGCCATCTATCGACATCATTAGTAAATTAGTAACTAAATATTACATGTAGGTAGGTACTATGAATAGCGCTGTTCGTAAATAATATTGAAAATTTAATAAATAAAGATATTTTATGTAATTGAACCATTCACTGTGTTTAAACGAGCAAATCAAAGTGTTAATTAGTGACTTTTTACAACCTTCCTTGCAAATTCTTACTATGTGCCGCCATCTACCGAGATGATTAGGGTACGGTTCAGCGGCGGACAAATGGGATGGGCGCGTGGGCGATTTTAGTTAAATAGGATAAGAATTACTTCGTTTTTATTTTCTGTATGTAATTTGTTATTTTTTGGTAGGGTCTTTATTTTAATTACTTAGGTTGGTAGGTACTTACTTATTTGATTTTAATGATAATTACTATAGGTACGTATAATTTTAGTAGAAAGAAAGGTAATTGAATGACCAAGTGACTCACTCACTCATCACAAAGTCTCAGAAACTACAAGTCTCAAAAGAGTTCTCATAGGTGTTAATGGTCTATTCCACCCATAAAGTTAATATTCCTTCGGAATAGAGCAACAAAGAATGAGCGAGCGAGATGTCACTATCTGCAACCCTGTGCGATAAAAAGAGATGTGTGATGCTATCATCGTCACGTCAATAGAACCATTTTTGCAAAAGATTTGACAGGCAGTGACACATAGAGGCACAAAGAAAATTTTAAATTATAGTTTTTTATAAAAATTTCGTAAAATCCTGTATAGTTTTGGTATTTTTTTATTGTAATACAATGGTGACCTGTTCCGTCCTTGATTGTGATGTAAACCAGAGAAATAATCCCGCAAAATATTCATTTCACGGGTAAATTTATTGAAATCGACACCTCCAAACTTTAGCTTTATTTTTGTGAATGCGCTTAGAATTTTAAGCACTAAGTGTGATAATTATGTTCTTTAAACATTAATTTAAGTTGTAAGCAAAGATTTCATGCACATAATCCAGAATTTATGGATATTTTGTGTAAAGAAATAATTTTCGTTTTACACTAGGGCTGTACCACAATCGATAAATATATTTTGTGCACTGTCTATCACAGTCACCTGGGAATGTAATAATATGAGTTTCTGACTATTATAATAGGTACTAATTAGTAAAGTATCTTTCAGATTTCCGACTAACGAAGATGTAAGAAAAACATGGCTCAAATTAATTAATCGTCCAAATTGGATTCCAACTAAATATGCCACTGATTCCACCTGGCTTTGATCACCAAGATGATCAAAGTGGACTCCAGTTAAATTATTTTTTTAGTGTTCTTTGATCACCTATAAATAAATCATACCTCTGAATTGTCACATACATGTCCAATTTGCTTATTGCGGTTTTTAGAAAATATCAAAAATGTTACAAAACAAAATATGTAGTACAACAATTGGACATATGACTATTCAGGGGAGGGGTGATTTGTTTGTAGATGATCAAAGGGCACTAAAATAATAATTTAACTAGAGTCCACTTGGCTCACCCAGGACATCGTATCCGTGGGTGATCAAAGGCACAGAATAAATTCAAAGGACACTAAATTGTCGCTGTAAGTCCACTTTGATCACCTGGCTTATCAAAGCCAGGTGACCAAAGTGGAATACACCTACTTTTAGAACGTAGGTAGTCACTAAGACGAAATTTTGCAAAATTCAACCCTTATGGGAGTTAAAATGGGGGCTGGAAGTTTGTATTGCAGTCCTCGGTTTTTAAAGTAAGAGACTTGAAAATTAAAATGTATGCTCACTATGATCTCTAGATATTGTGGAGGTGTACATATACTGTTCGGTACACTGTGGTACTGTGTACACATCGGTTTGCCGACGATATTGTATGTGGCAGAATCGTTGGAAGATCTTGGTACAATGCTCGAAGACCTTAATCGATTTTCCCAACAGGTAGGCCTGAGGATGAACATGAACAAAACGAAACTTATGTCGAATGTCCATGTTGCGCCCTATTCGCTTTTGAAATGATAACACAAGATTTCTTCAGCTTCAAACTTATATTTCAGCAAAACAAAAACATACAACGACAACCGAAAAAGGCGGGATTGAATCAATGACAAAATGACACCAAAAATGTCAAATAAAAAAAAAAACAAACCATGGCAAGGACATCTAGTCATACAGCCTACTTTTAAAATTTAATTCCAACACTCCCACTAAATTTTATAACATCTTATGATATAC
This sequence comes from Ostrinia furnacalis, assembly GCF_004193835.3. Taxonomy (NCBI): domain Eukaryota; kingdom Metazoa; phylum Arthropoda; class Insecta; order Lepidoptera; family Crambidae; genus Ostrinia; species Ostrinia furnacalis. The sequence continues at coordinate 240,459 of NW_021130405.1, read as the reverse complement.
AGGGTGTTACTTTGCATTCTTGCCATATTTACAGAGGTTACTATATTACTGATACTGAACACAAATCCGTAAAAAAAGAATGCCCGAAAAAATTTTTTTTTAATCTTCAGTATTTTATTTTNGGTCATTTCAGATTTTTGTTCATAGATGGATTCGAGTTTAGTCATCACCTCAAGCGCCGTTTCACAGTTCTCAATGAGTGCTACTTGTTTCAGATCCATTGCAGACGTCATTATAAACATTGCCATCCCGTCATCTTTATTCCACTGAGTGGCAGTTGTTTCTGATTTTGGCATGTTGATGTCTAGCCCTTTGGCACGCAGGGCGCATTTTATCTGGAATTTCCATTGCTTAAAGTTGGAGCCATCGAATTTTTCAAGATTGATTGATTTTCCAAATTCCATTTTGAGGTTGTGAACAACACGCGTACAAACAGTGACGCTTTTGTTGTCCAGCATATGAAACTATTTCACTACTTTCTGCTCTTTGTTTATCACTCGCGTGGGTCTGGGCCCATAACCTATTCGCTTTTGAAATGATAACACAAGATTTCTTCAGCTTCAAACTTATACTTCAGCAAAACAAAAACATACAACGACAACCGAAAAAGGCGGGATTGAATCAATGACAAAATGACACCAAATGTCAAAAAAAAAAACAAACCATGGCAAGGACATCTAGTCATACAGCCTACTTTTAAAATTTAATTCCAACGTTATACAAATGTCAAAATGAAAAAACGTTGTCAAAATGATCTTATCTTCATGAATTGTAATTTCAGTTTAACTCAATCATCTATTTTATGTATGTATTTATTTATTATATATTTTATATATTATTTATGTATGTAGCATATTTGTTTTTGTTTTTCTTTCCTGCACTAGAAGTACCGCCAAACAAATTTCTTTTCTGCTCAACCCAAAGGTAAACTGGTCGAGAATGCTTTAGTGCATTAAGTTCGCCTTATGTTCAAATTTATTTTGGCATAAAAGTTTAAATAAATAAATAAATAAATATACCAGTTTCAGTTGGGAGCTCAATTCTCGAGATTGTCGACAAGTAGGTATGTCTACCTCGGACAAACGATCCAGCTAGGTAGGTCCAATTTCGAGAAGGAGGTCAATCGTCGAATCCAACTCGGCTGGGCAGCGTTCGGGAAACTACGCAACATCTTTTCGTCCAAAATACCTCAATGCCTGAAGACTAGAGTGTATAACCAATGTGTGTTACCAGTGATAACTTATGGCTCGGAAACGTGGCCTCTCACTATAGGCCTTATACAGAAGCTCAGCTGCACAGCGTGCTATGGAGAGGGCTATGCTTGGTGTTTCTTTGCGAGATCGAATCAGAAATGAGGAGATCCGTAAACGAACCAAAGTCGCTGACATAGCCCGACGGATTAGCAAGCTGAAGTGGCAATGGGCAGGGCACATAGTACGCAGAACTGATGGCCGATGGGACAGAATGGTTCTGGAATGGAGGCCGCGTACCGGAAAACGTAGCGTGGGACTTCCACCTACAAGGTGGACCGACGACATCGTAAAGGTAGCAGGGAAGCGCTGGACGCAGGCCGCTTCCAATCGATCAACATGGAAAGCATTAGGGGAGGAGTGGACGTCCTATGGCTGAAATGGTGGTGGTGGTGGTGGTACATATACTGAAAATGTATCATTAGAAATCAACTACGGGGGCTAAGTAGATAAAAGGAGGGTTGGAAGTTTATATTATGAAAGTCCTATGTGTTTAAAGTACGAGAGTTGAAATTTAAAATGTATGCGCTATAGATGCTAAGAGCGGATTTTACGAAACTCCACCCCTAATGGAGTAAAACGAGGTCCACGCGTACGAAGTCGCGGGCGGCCGCTAGTATTTTTTAAAGAAAGACAGCGCATAGGTAACTTTGCGTTATCACGAGTTCTTACTCTGTAAGGTGAACTTGTTGCAGATTAAATTATCAATGCATCTATTAAAAGTTATTAAGTCTGTGCTCTAAAATTGCTGAATTTACACTGTTACTTAACAAACAAAATACACAAACAAAGACAATGCATGCTAAGCTTCCATAAAACCGAACTACAACTATAAAACTAGAACACTGTCCCTTTATAAAGTGTCGTGATAAAACTTTACACCTAGTTCAGGGATTCCCAATCTTTTTCATCCCGCGGCGCACTTACTTAGTATTTTGTCTCGGCGCCCTACCCTTTGAAAAAGATACAGTTGAAAGACGGGGCGGGTAAAGACGTGAGAGGGGTAGGGTAGTAACTCGAAAAATAAAATGTGCTTATTATCCACTACGGTATTAGTACTCAACGTTCGTATAATCTTTAGTAATAAGCAAGCAATGTAAACTGTTTACATTATGGCGTCGCTGCTGTCATCATTGCTTTCATGAGCAATGTGTTCTGTTTTTGGGCATATTGCTGCGACACTGGCCCCCGCCCCTTGTCACATCTCCCTTTAGTTTCTGTGATCTGTGGTATAAACGGTTTTCAAGTTACTTTCTACGGCGCACCAGGGGGGCTGCGGCGCACACTTTGGGAACCCTGACTAGTTAGTTGGTTTATAGCTGTGAGAAACGTGTGGGAAATTGCAAAGCGTACGTGACTACTCCACGCGTCCGACTGCCGATGCCACTTAGCGCTGCTCTTAAGCCTGCACTATCTTTTGTATCTTTTTTGACTTATGTATCTTTTGTGATACATGTAAGTACCATTTACCGAGTGGTAATTAATTGCAAAGAAATATAGCACTGAGTTGAATTAATAACTCTTTCAGCAAAGCTAAAGATAGACGAAACCTTACGTCTATTATTTTTTACAGTTTCTTCTAATTAATCCTAATGTTTAAAGAATCACACTTTGTAGAGTTGAATACATATTATTAGATCAAACATGTGATCAATATGTTCCATTTTTGTCATTTTTTCTCTATTGAAAATTCTGATCAAAAACGTGTTTATTCAATTACTAAGTCAATTCAATTTAACGATAATTGGACCATAGTCAACTCAGTTTATTTTGACAAAAATATTTTCAACATTTCACATTCGCATCGGGTTAATTGGGCATTTTAAACAAATTGAAGTGAAACACGGGCCCATTAAAACTTCGGCCTATTACGAACATAATCAATTTCATGCGAGGCCAAAAGTTGGCAAACGACCACAAACAACTTAGGCTGAGTTTCAGCATCTAACTTTGACCGTAACTTTAACGATAACCGGTGTTTTTTGTATGGAGTTTGACTGATTTTTGACGTTTGTTGAAGTTAAAGTAAGATGGCGCAACCCAGCCTTAGTTTAATAGGCATAACATACTGCGTCTTCATACAAAGTAAGAATTATTGGCCTGATTTCTTTCGTAAGAACTTTTACGAAGTTTAATAATTCGTGAAACCTTTTACTGAGTAATAAAAAGCACCCATTAGGTTTTCCATCCACCGTTTCAAGATAATATTACTTAGGAAGTCATCATTTTCAACTGAAAGACATCAACTGCTGGACAATGGTTTCCTTTTAAACATAAACCGTAACAACCTGCTCTGCGTTGTCCGCAACCAGGCGGTGTCTACGGTGTCGAATCATCATCATCATTTCAGTCATAGGACGTCCACTGCTGAACATAGGCCTCCCCCAATGCTTTCCATGTTGATCGATTGGTAGCGGCCTGCGTCCAGCGCTTCCCTGCTACCTTTATGATGTCGTCGGTCCACCTTGTGGGTGGACGTCCCACGCTGCGTTGTCAAATGTTTACTGTTTATTTTAGAAAATTTCTTTTAATGCGTTCATTATTTAGTAAAACTTGTTAGCATAAGTAGGTATGGTTCAAATCATATTTAAAAGATAGGGAACAGTATGTCGAAATAGAACAGTTTGATAATGAAACCCAACAAATTTTAAAAGTCCGATCTGATAAAAAAACAGTTAATGCATCAATACCGCAAGGCAGTGTAGTAGGGTGTCTCTTATTTTTGATCTACATTAACGACCTCCCCAAGATCATGGAGGAGCCGTGCGTTCTGTTTGCAGATGATATTTCTATATTAACGACTTGCCGAAATAACATTAATATAAAAGATGAATTAGATAAATTATTTATTAAAATATCAAATTGGATGAGAGCACATAATCTAGAAATCAATTTTGAAAAAACGAAACTAATGACCTTTAACCCACATCAAAAGACACCACTTACTCTAAACTATAATTTTAATAACATTAATATGGAACAAGTGAAAGATTTTAGTCTACTCGGTTTAACTATAGATACACATTTGCATTGGAAGACACACATACAAAAAATTAAGTCCAAATTATCAAGCTTCGCGTACGCTCTCCGAGAGGTTAAGAAGACAACAGATTTAGAAACTGCACTTGTAACTTATTACGCATACGGTTACGCTTGGCTAAGTTACGGGGTTATTTTATGGGGAAATAGCACAGATGTTCGATCGTTATTTATAAAGCAAAAAAAACTAATCCGTATATTAGCAAATATCAAGCCCAAAGACAGTTGTAAACCTTATTTTCAAAAGTACAAAATTCTACCCTTGCCTTGTATCTACATTTTAAATATTTGTAAATTTGTCCGCTCCCACTTTGAGTTTTTTACCAAACGCGAAGAATCATGTCCACAATATAATTTGAGAAATAAAAATAAATTAAAAATACCAACCATCCGCCTAAATTTATCTTCTTCAAGCACATACAATATGGCCATAAAAATATATAACAAATTGCCCGATCATTTATTAAAAGAAAATAATAATAGTAAATTCATAACAGGACTAAAAAAGCTACTAACTACGAAATGCATTAGCGATGTACCTAAACTATAATTTTCTATCTATGATAAAAAGAAGCCTCCTCTCTTATAAATTTTTAGTTTGCAGCGCCCAACAGGGTCCTTAATGATCTCCAAATATAACTATGTAACACCTAAATGTATTATTAAGGAAGCAATAAACTTATTGAGTATTGAGTATTGGGTATTTTAGTGGTAGTTTATCAAAATCAAAAATATCTCTATTTATATGGACTACCTGATTAAATTAGTCTTGTCATTAGATTATGGAGCCTGAAGGATGTTTCTGGATCTATTCTTTCAAATCATTAATTCCTCTTAGGGAGCCTGGAGTATTCGGCGTCTATAGTGCGAAGTTATCTATAGACTACCAACTTCCCTACATTAGAATTCGAACTAGTGTTGGGCAAACTTTTTCGAAGTGTTTGACACGACCCTAATGTATGCGGGTCGGGTATTGACTCTCCAGTTCAGATGTCAAGTGGGACTTTATGGAGATAACCCTAACGCCCGTATTCATAAACGATGCTTGCTTAAGTGAAGCAGTAAATCGAACGCACAGCGTTGAATAGAACTCGGTGATTGGTTTGTGCGACCACGCGCACTGTGAGATTTCATAGTAATGTTTGTGTATACGGGCCTAGTGGCCGTTTTCACCATCAATCCCTAATTTTTAAGTGACCTCTATGGTAACACATAACAGGGATTTTGTTTTCAGAGGGGTCACTTAAAAATTAGGGATTGATGGTGAAAACGGGCATAAGTGTTTTGATGCGGCGTCTATAGTGCATATTTTTCTATAGACTACCAACTTCCCTACATTAGAATTGGAACTAGTGTTGGGTAAACTTTTTCGAAGTGTTTGACACGATCCTAATGTATGAGGGTCGGGTATAGACTCTTCAGTTCAGATGTCAAGTCACTCAAGTGGAGGGTTATGGAGGGAAGCCTAAGTGCTTTATGTCATGTCAATCAAAGTATGAATTCCGTGGAAGGCAGTATAACGGAACGATATAATTTTTTACTTATTTATTGTTTCGTTGTTTTACCACATTCGCGTATTCACATTACGAGTAGGTCTTACAATTTAGGTAGTTATGCAATATATGAGGAGATCCGCAGGAGAACCAAAGTAACCGACATAGCTCACAGAATTGCTAAAATCAAGTGGCAGTGGGAGGGGCACATAGCTCGTAGGAACAATGGCCGTTGGTGCAGGAAAGTTCTCGAGTGGCGACCACGGGCTGGAAGACGTAGCGAGGGCAGGCCTCCTACTAGGTGGACCGACGATCTGGTAAAGGTCACGGGAAGAGCCTGGATGCGGGCAGCGCAGGACCGTTCATTGTAGAAAACCTTGGGGGAGGCCTTTGTCCAGCAGTGGACGTCATTTGGCTAAAACGAACGAACCCATGTTCTATACAACTAAATCAATACTCACTCGACATTGGCTGAAATAAACCTCAAAGAGGGCACTTAATAAAGAAATACTAAATGCGTACTTAACATAATAGAACCAAGTGACTTTCTCAACCAATTCATAAAACAACGGCGTTTAGTACAAACTTTTCCATCCCCAATATTTTCAGAAAGCTAAAAATATAAACAAGCACTCTCGCATGTAATAAATTAGTCAAGACTCTGAGTGTTTGAATTTACTGTCTCTCCGTTTCTGATATTTCGCCTTTGATCTGCGAACATCAACAAGCATTATTCCGATCAAGTGAACAAAAACAAACACTCGGGAATTGTATTTATTTACATCTGTTTTATACTTGACTTGGTAGATACATTCATGCCTTACGCCTACTCTGAACGCTTATCGCTATAAAATACGGGTACGGAACGCTAAAAAAGGAACTAGTTTTTTTTCTATAAAAATTGTGAAATATGGGACGGAAAACATTTTATTTCAGTCAGACAGAAAGCTGACCTACTAGTTTTTGCCAGTTGCTTCGCCAGCGTGAGTTTCGATTTGTAACAGAAAGATTACTTATCACGCGCCCGTTCCCGTATTCTGTTTTTCCCTGGGTCTCAAAGTATTTTCATCTAAATCAGTCCAGTGGCTTTATATTAAAGAGTAACAAGCATCCATCCATATTTCCTCCATCTTTTCACATTTATTACTAAGTTAGGATTTGTGTGTTCACTCTTTTTTATCCTACTTGATGTTACAATATTGACTCTACAGATCTCTCTCTCTCTATCTTAACTTACTATACAATAATAAGTACTCCCAAAACTTTATCTGCTACTAAGTATCTTATCAAAATATATTCGTAATTAGATATTCTGGTAATTATGTCCTCTTTCAGCAATACTATACTATCATAAACTAATACCGATCGAGTTAGTATCGCTCGCACGACCAACTCAATCTAAGTTTGCCGGGCCGCGGAAGATCACAACATTCACAAATAATATGACCCATACAAAGAGGTGACCAACTTGATATAATATGTAGGATAATTCATGAATCTTTCTTTATTTAGATAGTGATCATCAGGCCGAAGGTGGAAGCGAGCTTCATCCAGAATCCTCAGTCACAGAAAAACTGGCTATTGTTTTACGATAAATCACTAAATACTGAAATCATTATTTGTTTTCTTCTACTTACATTTACGCATCAACGTAACAATATTTAAATTTTATAAGATTGTATTTAACGACACTATTTTAGTTATGTGTAATGTAATTACCTGTTGACAGTACCTCTACATCAGTGTCCACCACGTCTTCCAGCCACGTTAGTGCCACGTCGATTTGTGTCGCAAAAAATCACTCAAAATATGAATAATTACTCTAATCTATTAGGGAGAGTTCGGTATATTGTACCGCCGGGTAAATTGTACCACCCTCATATTTCGTAAAGTATTTATTGAATGTCTGTAATTGCAACACTCAGCGATACACAACTAAAATCAATTAATATCGGCCATGTGGTTTTTGCCGTGACAACAAACACGTGTGTTTTATTTTGAAAAGTATTTTTTCATTGTTTTCAAGTAACTTTTGACAATACATGTTTAGTTTGTAATTTTGTTAAATTTAATCACAGGCTGTTTCTAATATATTATTTAGAAGCATAAATTAGTGTGGATTACAGTTATTTGAAAAAAAATTCGGTATTTATAAGCTATATTTTTTAACGATTTTTTAAAAGCACTATCACCTAGTCGGCTAAATTGTACCACATCAAGTTGTATGGAACTTTACCAAAGGATTTTGAATTTTTTTTTAGTAAATCATATTTTGAAGTTATAATAGGGTAGTTATGTTTGACTAACAATAAATGAAAGCAAAAGACAGGCAAAGTAGATTAGGTACAAGTGTGCGTTACGATAATTGGATTTACAAAACTTGTACTTAAAATCGTGATAACGTGTAAAACAATATCGATTGTCTATGTTATTAACTATTGTTCCTTTTCGTTTCCTAATCTGTTAAGAATGTATCGTATAATATTTTGCCATAGTTTTTTTATAGGCTTGAAATTTATTGAAATCCAATTTAGTAACCCTGTGGTACAAATTATCGAACCGGTTGGCTAAATTGGACCGAAGCTCTGAACTCGTACTTTGTTGATTTGTGCTAAATATACAACAATCATGTTAATTAATACTTATGAAATAGTAAATTGAATAATGTATCTTTTATTATATACCATGGACATTAGCAAAAACAAAAGAAAACTATGTGTAAAATGGGATTGAAAAAAACTGGTCCAAATTGGCGGACTCTCCCTTACTAAATAATCTAATCTCGATTGCCATCTTGCCAAACGCCGTATACATGAAATATTTTTTTTTAGTCATGTAATATTTCTATCAGTAGGAGAACCAGAGTGACTGACATAGCCCGCAGAATCGCTAAAATCAAGTGGCAATGGGCGGAGCACATAGCTCGTAGAGCTGATGGCCGCTGGGGCAGGAAAGTTCTTGAGTGGCGACCACGAGCCGGAAGACAGGCCTCCCACTAAGTGGACCGATGATCTGGTGAGGGTCGCCGGAGGTGCCTGGATGCGAGCGGCGCAGAACTGGTATTTGTGGAAGTCCTTGGGGGAGGCCTTTGTCCAGCAGTGGACGTCTTTCGGCTGAAACGAACGAACGAACGAATATTTCTATACCTATATCCCACTCGCCTCCGTAGCAGGGTTACACTAGTGACCCGTCCAAACGAGATGTAAGGGAACTAGTCATATCATATTCATCACATTACCGCATATTTTCATGCTTTCTTCCTCCATTGCCTTAATAGGGAAGTTTCGTCGTCGAGGACACCGATATCAAGACGCTTACCGAATATAATTGGAGTAAGATATTTCTATATTACCTTACTAGCTTTCCGCCCGCGGCTTCGCCCGCGTGGAATTTTGTCTCTCACAGAAAAACTATTTCGCGCGCGTCCCTGTTTCAAAAGTCGGGATAAAAACTATCCTATGTCCTTTCCCGGGACTCTATCTCTATACCAAATGCATTAAGTCAAATCATCAAAATCATTAAGGCTTAGGCATAAAAGCGTATTAGAGAGCCAGAGTTACTATCGCATTTGTAATATTAGTAGGGAGTAGGGAAGTAGGGATAGCATATGTCTACTAAAGATATTGATACTTACTTATTCAAAATTATGCTTAAAATGTCCATATTTTTGCGAAAGGTTTTATAATGGACCTTTATGAAGTGTCTGTTCCACCGTAATCCGACATATCATTAAAATGGCTTCCAGAAAAGAGCCCGAAATCCTTACTTTTACCCGCTTGCTTCATGAACCGTGGGCTTCATCAATTCCGCCCGCTGGCTTCGGACTTACGGCCATCAGACACGATTCAAATACAAAAAAATACGTAGGTATTTCTTATTTAACGTGTAATATGTTTACTAGTTTCATTCAATATGAAATAGCTGACACAAATACAAATAAAATGAGCGGAAAGTTTTCTCTTTTTCCCAATATACCTACCTCATGTCATTGTTTCGATGTTACTTAACTGAGGTAACTATTTTTCCAATAAAAACGTAAGTAGGTAGCGTACTTGGAGAATTAAGTGTATTTAAATAAGTTTATTAAAAGTATGATTTGTGCATAACTGTGTGTAATAGGAACAAAGTATACTCTAAAAAATCGGATCGGGCTAAAATTTGGCATGCAGGTAGATGTTAAGTATGACGTAGGCATCCGCTAAGAAAGGATTTTACGAAACTCCAGCCCTAAGGGGGTAACATGGGATCCACGCGTACGAAGTCGTGGGCGTACCTACTAATATTTTGCTCCTGAGTAATTTCCTAACAAGCACATGGGTAGCTTAGCTACTTTACGGACTGATATCTACCGTCATTTTGACTTCGGCGAAATTGGGTCTAAGCTGCAATGTATTTTGGACCTAAATGTCATAACACCGTGTCCGGCGGCCTTAATACGATCGGTATAATTCGAAAGGATCCATGGATTTGGTAGCAAATGCGAAAATCGGTTATCACACTGAATGGATTAGGGTCGAAAGGAACGAGTTTTTAAGGATACAGCGGTCAGCGAGACGTAGCTCAGACAAAACTAGATTTGGGATATTTTTATGTATTTTCGATTGTATTTTATAACTATTGTGTGATCAAAATCGTTGTGATAACTTTCACCTGCTCTGCACTTTTGTTTTCTGTAAAGGGAAAAAACGACTTTTCACTTTGCAGAAACAGTGTGTCACATGTTTGGCAAATTTTCTATAATAATTATTTGCATTGCTTTGTGGAATGATTCCTGTTCTAGATCCTCATCTTTGCTGCAGTGTCTTTAATCATGAACCTCTTCTATTGTATTGACTGTACTCGTACATTTTCTTTAGATTCTCTCAAAATACCCTACCAGTCTCAAAAGCCTCTCAAATACTCAATGTATTTACTTAAAAAATAAGGTGTTATTAACCATAAATTCTTGCTGCATTAGGTAGCATTTGCAGTAAACTAGATGAGACAGGCGCACGCGAACCGTAACTGATATTGATATGTTATGAAAACTTTAATCTTAGCTTTCAATTTATGCGCATAAATTATTAAGGCAAAGCAAAATAATATCATACTGCAGCATAGTTTCCAAGAAATTGTGAACGAGAAATATTGCCAACTTCAATATAGCGCTAAAGAAGTGTGGTGGTTTCCAGATTAGTTTTCATATTTTATGTTTTATTGGAATTTGATTACGAGTAGTCACTGACTCTACGGAGTTGAATTAAAATGAGTCCATATCAAAACTTGTCTGGAAGAATTCGGTATTTTTTGACTCTATCAATTTTATTATGAAATCGCTTGTTCGCGAGCTCCATCCAACTATAATGTACAACAAATGACATTTTTAAAATTAATTTGTGCTACATTGAGGTGATTCCTATCTACAAAAATTGTATCTTATAGATCAACAATTCGAACTTTTGCCTACTCTAGTAAAAAATTCGAAGAGTTGGTGGATAACATGGGAAATTGGTAGTATCCAAAAGAAAGGAGTACCTAGTCCTGCTATACTTCTTCAGCTGTATCGGTCTTTGAACTTTATTTCCGAAGAAATAAGGATAAATACGATAAATCAATTCCGATGTGCGTATACTTCAAATAAGAAATAATTGGACGTCGTTAGATGTGCGTGAAAGAACAAACTTCGCCATTCGAGAGCCCGGGACGAGTCTGTGACGTCACAAGTTTGGGGCACCTCAATATTGAGTGTTCTGGATAGTAAGTGATGATTATGTAAAGTTGACAGCACATCAAGCTTGACAGTGGCACTGCAAAAGCTTCTATAGATCATTCAGAAATACGTGCGATATCAAGATGTTCTCATTGAAGTGTACTTATGCTATCTGTGATTTGGATTTTTTTAGTACCTAAGTACTTTATTCTTAGTTCATTTGTTTCAGCCGAATGAATTCCACTGCTAGACAAAGGCCTCCCACAAGGATTTTCACAAGGACCGATCCTGAGCTGTTGTACAGTGAAGGCTCCTACGTAGGTATTATTAGGACATTAGGACAAACATTTAATATTAGGATAGGTTACTAATTAATTATAAATACTAACTTAGATATACATATTGCACGTGAATCAAGAAATTATTTACCAAATTGGAATTAATTAATTACTAACATAACGTAACAAGATAAAATAAATTACTAAATTGAGACCACGCTAAATGTATTTATTTAACGAAAATTATAATTAAAATTAGTTATTTGGGATTTTAGGTCTATATTTTAAACTAGAATATGATACTTAAGTAATTATTTAGGCAAGAATATTATTGTTTTGCTAAGCTTAATTATACAGTTTGCTTAAAATTTTTGGTCAAATTATGGAAACTAATCCTCTGTGTAAACTATAATAAAGCCTTTTGTTACTTCAAACGCAAAATTAGGGTATTATTATTGTAATTTTGTTAAGACTTAAAACCAGTCCAACCTAATTAAATTATTTTAAACAAAAAACGGCTTTGCTGTCTTCATAATTATGTTTTGTTTTTCTGTCTTAGGGGAGACCGGGGCACCTTGCTAATAGGGCCAAACTTATTGTTAAAAACTCGAATTGCGCCGTAAAAAAGTTCGGTGCTTTAACTCAATTTTTGCTTACAAAAGAAAGCCTTTTGCAAACTTGGTCTTACCTACCTATAACAAGGTGTTGCCTGCCTATATATCAAAATAAGCATGATGTAAAATTGTTAAATAAGCAACATTATTATTAAGTTTTGTGCGTTTCTAACTTGGCGCCCAAAAGAAATCGATAATAGCCTTTTTTCAGTTGTGTATTATATTTACCTACACTGCATTTTCACTCATTATGGTAAAATAAAGACACACAATGAAAAAAATGCACGTAAAACCGCTGGAAAAAGCTAGTAACCAAAAAGTTAATAAAATCTCAATTAAAGAATTTACAAGATCAAAAAAGACACGCCTCCCACGAATACGAAATACTATTATTACTCAGCCAATCTGTTTATTTCAATGCCTACCGTAATGAGATTTCTTACTTAACAAAAAATCCATTTTGTCTGACATGACCCTAGCTGTGAATGGAATACGTAGAAAGAACTTTCTAAAATATAATGTTCTTAGCTTTTTGCTAGACATGTATAACTAATCTTATTTTAGTAAACTCAATCACTGAAATAATTAAATTAAACACTGTCGTTATATCTTACTGTGAGACAAATTTATATTATGAAAACATAATACATACATTGTAATAATTTTTCTGTTACTTATTTTAGAAGTAATTGATTCAAAATTATTATTTTTTCTACGAACTACAAGTACTTATGACATTCATAGTTTCTCCTTTTCAAGTGAGTCACTTCTAAACAAGTAAGTATTTTGTGACTGTTCGTTTCAGCCAAATGACGTCCACAGCCTGACGAAGGCCTCCAAGGCTTTGAATAAAGACCGGTCCTGCGCTGCCATGACATGCTGCTGAGTGCACAAATTCTTATTCTACGCTTGTGCTCGCCGCAGCCCAGTCAGCGAACATTAACTTTATTTTTACTAACAACGAACTTTCGTCTTGTTTCTTGCGTTATTATAATTTGCAAAATGTTTTCTTTTTGGAGTTGGTATGTTTTAGCCGAGGTTCCCTTTATTGTTGAAGTTTCCTTTGTTTTGGGAGTAAATGAGGGATACCTTCCTGTTAACAAGTTTGGAATTTGAAAGTAATGTATGTAAGAAGTCAAGGTAAGCAAGTTAAGTATTGTGTAATGAAAATACATTTCCTTTTGTTACCGGTTGTTAATCGGTTCGCTTCTTTTATGGATTCGAAGTTCCTGGTTCAACTCCCCAGTTTACTGTTTTAGGGCTTGTATCCACAGAGACATCCCGTTTTTTGCAGGATCCCGTTTTAGTAATCCACACGAACATCTCGCTTTCTGGGGTCCGCAAAAACAGATCTTTCGGATTTGTTATTCGAATTTCAAACACACATAATATTCACATGACAGTCCAGCTTTGCAGGACCCTGCATAACTGGATCCTGGACTGAATTGCCGTGGGAGCGAACGCTTAGTAGCATTAATTTAGTTAAAAACCTTTGCTGCTCTATCAGCTTGAAAAAATAACACAAAAAATAATTTCCAAAGTTAACGAACGAAGATCACGAACGAAATATATGGAAATCAGCATCACTAACTTACTCTCAAAGTAAAAAACTGGGTGTATTTTTTTTAAATCAACGCTTTATATTTAGTTTAACAAGACTCATACTACGTACTTAAATACTTTATTGCGAAAAAAACATAAATATAAACTGATAATCAACATTACTTATCTTAGTAAGAAACTGTGTGTATTTTTATAATACAACACTTACCCCCTTACTAATAAAACTTACACGTTCGTTGAACAGTGTTTTAAAGTGACGTTTACTATGGAAATGACATTTTAAAACAGTGTTCAACAACTGTGTAACTTTTTATTAGTTAACAACAACGGGTTTTAGTTTAACAACATACGTAACGAAGGGCTCAAATAAAGCTATTCATTGTTTAAAATTTTCTTCTAAAGAACGTGCCCAAAATGAGCAAATCTTATTTTGTATGTCGTCAGATGTAATGAAATACATACGTGCTTCTCAAGTCAAGTGTTGTTTGGTTTTTGCGCCTACATTTTCGAGAGAAAACTCATTTTCAGTAAAAACTTAAGCTGTCACAAGTTCACAACACTCTGCGTTCCCCAGTACTGAATGTGACGTTGAAATGCATTTGAAAACCAGTTTACAGTTGAAATGGAGGATAAGAGACCTTGTTAGAAGGGTATAAGTGGTGAGAGACAGCAGGAGCGGGATGTTGTATTGCCAGACATAACAAGGGCACTCAGTCAAAATGGACATACGAGAGTAAAATTGAGGCGTGCTCGTAGGTTTATGTTGCTCTTGTGTAAACTATATCGCGCATTGGAATAAATTTCCATTCACTTATTTTTGCTATCCCTCTGTCATCACCGGGTTAGTAACAACCACTGACCTGTATTTATACACACTGAACAGGCTGTCTCCATACAAAGCAAGGAGTAAGCATAGAAGTAAACGAGCTGTGGTTTATTACATCACAGGAAATGATATTTGTGAATAAAGATTATTTATTTATTTATTTATTTATTTATTTAAGAACATCACTAAAAGTTCGATGGACAATCGTATCTACCTAAAGTATGGCCTACAGCGTCAAAATTGCGAAACTGAAATAGGCACAGAAATTATGACAGCAGCCAGTCCAGTGTGTAATAATACAGGTCAGAGTGATAACAACGACTACAAGCTTGACTAGTACGAATGATTGACAGTCTGACACAGCCAGCTTGCTATGGTCTCGCATTTATTTTTAGTACTTATACAAAACCAGATAGCCAACAATGTTGTTCATACATGATGCTTACTGTGTTCACTTTGCCCTGACCGCTGCCTGCTGAGAGCTCTAATGTAGAAAATCCATAAGTGTTACCTAAGCAATTCTAGATAATAGTAGAAATATCTTCCCGTATATCCTGAAAAAATATAGTGCACATAACTATCTAGTTACTGAAATGGGCCTGGCGAATAAAGGTTTTATATTTATGTTGACGTCTGATTCTATCAACTTGTAGTTTCATAAAAGTTTTATAACTGTTCCAAAATGGTTCAATGTTATCGCTAGTTTAGCAAAGTTTAGTACCTGTTTAATACTTAATTAAAATTTTGGTGTTACGATGTTGGTGATGTAAATAAAGAGCGAGAGATAAAATAAAGTGCTGATACCTGGATAAAGGTTTTGGCTTACAGTTGGCATGAATATTGCGCAATGTAACATTATTATAATAATTTATACAAGTCGCCTCATTACACGATATAGAATCAACATTTTTGTAAACTTATCAGGTTTTTTTTTAATCCACAACGAGGAAGCTCTTGTCCTGTATTTCACCTGATGGTAAGTGACGATCAGGCCGACGGTAATGTAAAACTACAATGACATGTGTATTAATAAATTTTCGCAAATCGCGCAATAAAACGACAATAATTCAATAAAAAAAATAGTTACCTACCGGTATTACTCAACTAAAAAGCAGGCGTAATATCGGTGGCCTTCCATTTCAAACACAGACCGTTAAAAATAGATACGACAACAAAGGCTGGGGTCGATCGCCACGCAATATTCATCCGTCAGACCCAAGAAACAATATTGGGTATACGAATTATAATTGAGGTATATTGCGGGAATATTGCTCGACAGTAAAGACCTTTTTCTGATTTATTACAAGCTCTCCTTTGTTTCAATATTCAATAAGGCAAAATACATACCTGTATTATAATTTGGGTTGTAGTCGGACGGTCAGGTCAAAAGGTCATCATAGCTAGGTATTATTCCTTTGAGCCCCTTGGACCTTAGGCACCTCTTGGTCCATTATGATTAAAAGAGGTATAAAAAGTTTTTGGTATCAGTAAGAGCCACCACTGATCTTCCTATAACCATTGTCAGTGCTTTGACTTTGGACGAAAGAAGAGTACCTAGTTGGATACACCATCAGATTTGCTATAAAAAGCTCGTAAGAGAGAGCGGACACAAGTCAATGATTTGAGATATTTCTCGAAGCGCAACCATTTTGAAGCGTACCTAAACTATTTCTTGAAGCGCGCCTATGGTATGTTGCCCTGGTACTTTTTGTTCATTTTAGTTACTGCTAAAAATGTACTGAAATTCCGGTCATTTATAAACACATTTCGTTCGTTCGTTTCATTCAACCAAATAACGTCCACTGCTGGACAAAGGCCTTCCCCAAGGTTTCCAAAACGACCTGTCCTGCACTGCCCAGGCAAAAAAGTTCTCGAGTGGCGACCACGGGCCGGAAGACGTAGCGTGGGCAGGCCTCCTACTAGGTGAACCGACGATCTGGTGAAGGTCGCGGGAAGAGCCTGGATGCAAACACATTTATTTCGTGCAAAAATTATTCGACCGCTAAAATAATTTACAATGTGTTCGTTTGTAATTTTCATTGCCTGGGTTTGTCATTTTAATTTGTTTAGACTGTAATTGGAAGTAGGTCAGCATTTGGAAGTTGGAATGTAATTAGGAATCCTCGAAATATACAGAATTTAGCGAAAAACATTCAATATTAGGAAAAAGCTCCACATTCGTTTGTAGACTAAGCTTGTTTACATTCTCAACGGTATGTAATTAACATTTAATTATATTTATTTACTTTGAAAAAGCTACTTGAAATACGTGTACCTACATTTTGTTAGATTTATTTGTGTTTACTGTTAATTCCTTTTGACAATATTTTAGTCTCAGACATGTGTCTTGTAGTTCATTTCAGCCAAATGACGTCCACTCAAGTCCACTGCTGAACAAAGGTCTCTCCCAAGGATTTCCATAATGGCCGGTTCTGCGCTGCCCGCATCCAGGCTCTTCCCGCGACCTTTATCAGATCGTCGGTCCACGTTGTAGAAGATCTGCCCACGCTACGTCTTTCAGCCCGTGGTCGCCACTTGAGAACTTTCCTGCCCCAACGGCCATCGTCTTTACGAGCTATGTGCCCCGCCCACTGCCGCTTAATTTTAGCAATTCTGTGAGCTATGTCGGTCACTTTGCGGGCAGCACAGTACCGGTCGTTATGGAAATCCTTGGGGGAGGCCTTTGTCCAGCAGTGGACGTCATTTGGCTGTGAAACGAACGAACTAACGAATAAGGTGTTATGTAACACTTACTTGTAGAAATTAAATGATGTAAAAAGGCCACTTATCCTGCCATTCGTTATGCCAATGAAATGTAAAAGCCAATAACTCGCGATTTAATTCAGCATTTTCCTTTGTTCCGAGTATTATTGGAGCTAGGGCTGAATTTTCATTAAAAGGGATCAGTAGATTCATTCAATAAGGATCGGTGCTATTTAATAGTTTGCATTATAAAATAATTTTCAAGTTGCCCTAAATGCAACAAACATAAACAACCTTAATTCTAGAGTTATAAAAGCCTTGATATTTGCATTTTCATTCATAATATCATTGTTGAATGAGATACATGTATCAAAATATGATAGCTTGTGTCTATTTTGATGTTTCCAATTCAAGAAATCGAACTGTTAAGCTTCAACCACACCAACGCGTGCAGATCACTCCGGCGATGGCGATCTTCAAGCGTTGATGTGGTTGAAGCATTAAACAGTTTCTTCTGCGGTTTTTATAAGACGAGCCCACCAAATCCATTTCTCTTACATCTCCGCAATGCTACTTGCAATAATATCATTACTCTTCAATCCCGTGAGATTCGCTGGAGCCATTTAGGGCATCCCTTACCTTAAATAAGGCGGGCATGGGAATTATCATTATGGTAACTGAACTGGAGATTTTCTTTTATTCGGTCATATTTTCTTCTGATATCTTCGGAACCCGATTGCAGGTCAACGTCTAAGTAGATTAAAAATGGATTGAACAGACCTAAATAGGTAAGTATAGGAGAAAATATAAATAATATTAAAGGTGTACGGTACGTGATTTCAAAAATTTTAATAGTAATAATTTAGGTAAAATGATTATGGTGAATAGCCAACGTGCTTCATACATCTCCGTACTGATTAATAGCCCGACCTAACTATCGGCTAACTAAAAATCGGTGGCTTAATTTAACATGAATACTTTTTAGGGCAAGTAAGTAAATAACTATGTAATTTTGTTCCTGGACTTTTGTTTTAAGTCTCTTTCATGAGAACCAATTTCGCAGAAGAGTAAAATACCTAGAAAATAAACCTGGTTCAAAAACTTCAAAGTTTTGCGATCAAAAACAAACCAAACAGGACGCAATCGCTGTGACGTCGCTTGTGTCAACTGACGTCACAAACGTTCGCGCGCTCTCGGGGTATTTTGATGTTTTTATTTTGTTTGTATAACAACCAATTTCAGTCAGTTTACAATGTTATAGGAGGAATTTTCGATTGCTTTTCGACAAGCCCGTAGCTTGTGGCGTAAAGTTGTTCTTGTTGTCCTATTTTACAGATTTTTTTTATTTTGACAAAGTCTAGTGAGATTTTTAAAAAGATTTAGGTATCGCCAGCCGCATGTAGACAGGTTTTAAATTAATCAAATTCCCTTTACTTTGATTGGTTCCCTGATTGATTGATCATCATCAGGTCATAAAGATGACCCCTGAAGGGGCATGACCCTCTTTAATTTACCAAAGGCAAATTAATGGAGGAATTGACCTACAAATGATAAAGCAATATAACCGTGCAACCCCAACACTTAGTGACGTCACGGTCTGAACGTAGCATCGACGTCAGAGTGCAATAACCTACTTGTAAAATTGAGAAAATGAGGTTAAACTGCTCTACCGAGTAAGGATGGGTTATGCTTAGCGACCTCCTTCTGGTGAGGTTAAATTTTGCCTTTCGGCTACAACATGTTTTTAGATTGAATAAAATAATATACATACATACACCACACAACACTGAAAATCAAAATGTATAAGCCTTTTTATCACTATAAGGTTTTCGTTGCATTTTCATTATTTTCAGAGCCATAATGTGAAATGTGTGTGTAAAAATCCAAGCTTTGATTTAGCCTAGGCGCAGACCACCAACTTTTAATTGGCCGATAGTTAGATCGGGCTATAGAAGTGCGCACATTACACCGATTTGATTTTTATACAAATTAAAATCGGGCCCAACTATCGGCTGACTAAAAATCGGTGGTCTGCGCCTAGGCTTAAACTATTTCTTTTGCAGTAAGAAGAGCAAATAAAAATCATAATGTATTTATTTTTAAATCCGCTAAGCTACCTGTAACACAAGCATATTAATTGCTTTCTTTGGAGCCAGATGGGCACTGTGTGAAATGTTCCAAAGATAAGAAAGAAAAAAAAACTGTAATGTTTTCCAAAATACTTCTTGCCGTGTGAACGAGCTCTAACATAACAAATGACGTCACAATGCCGACGTCACGCCGCGCGTCACTGTAACCTACTTCCAGCACGTCATGATAAGCTTTACAGCTGCTTTATACTGCTGTAGAAACTTTATTGTCCGCGTATCAGCTGCAGTAAAGATAGCACATACTGTCAGCAAAAGTTGTGGCAAAAGTGCAGTTATTTATATGGTTTCTTAGTTTTTTCTATTGTTATGATTGCGAGTAGGTATGTACATTCTTATTGGAATGACTAGGTATTATCTTTATAAAATCCAATTCATTCTTCCAATTATTTTTGTATGGTGTATTTATGGGGCACCATTTAAACCATGACGTATGACTAAACCCAAAAATAATAGGATCACCTTTCTCTTTCAGAAAATCTTTGAATAAATAAAAAGTAATGGCTTGAAAAAGCAGAATCATTGTTTATTTAATGTAAAGTTAAAGCTAAAACTTTATGACTGGGTTGCACCATCTTACTTTGACTTTAAGCCTAGGCGCAGACCATCGATTTTTCGTCGGCCGTTAGTTTAGTCGGGCAGTTGATCAGTATGGGCATGTATGGAAGTGCGCACATTACACCGATTTGATTTGGCCGTTTTCTTCATACAAATTAAAATCGGGCTCAACTATCGGACAACTAAGAATCGGTGGTCTGCGCCTAGTCTAACAAACGTCAAAATTCTGTCAAACTCCATACAAAAAACACCGGTTATCGTTAAAGTTACGGTCAGTTAGGTGGTGCAACTCAACGTAAGGCTGGGTTGCACCATCTTACTTTAACTTTGACAAACGTCAAAAATCTGTCAAATTCCATACAAAAACACTGGTTATCGTTATAGTTACGGTCAAAGTTAGATGGTGCAACTCGGCCTAAGTGTTTTACTTGACAATAACAAACAATTTATTTTAAATTCATTTATGAATCACGAAAAACAAATAGACATATTTTTCCTACTTCGAATGTAAGTTAATGAACGTTCGCGTGAGCTTCAAAATAAAGTTCATTAATTATAACCTGTGTTTGTAGTGCTAGTATGTTATTCTTACTTGGCGTGTTAGAATAAATCAACATCAACTTTATAACGTTCTTTTAGTCGACCAACATTGTGACACAGTACATTAAAAATGGCTTAAAAAGTAGGTACTTAGTTACAGGCACATGTAATTTAAAAATACTGTAAGTATAATATTAATTACTCTAACTGAGGTTCTTTATAAATAGGCACGATCAAATGGAGTTTCCATTGAACTTAGCTCCGAAAGCCTTCTTCTTCTGGTAAAACCCCGACTCTGAAAGAAGGAGGATTATGTTTTTCTTAAATAACTATGCTCATGCCTCTCCCTAGATTATAATCGCTCCCTAGGGCAAAAATCGTTGTATTTCCTCTGTAAGTTTTTTGTAATGTGCAATTTTTGTAATGTGTAATCTTTATTAATTTAGAACAGGTTCTGTATATCTAAAGGATCAAACTCAGTCAATCCAAAGCAACAGGTCCTAAGTGGACATACATAAGTTCCAATGTTCAAAGGACACTAATCCATAGGCTAGCACACGGCGATCAATCTGTGTTAAGTAAGCCGCGCGTGACCGGCATACCTACGTGGAATATCGAACGAACTGGCTCTATATGGGTTCTATAAAGGTTGTACTGTAGCATCTTTAGTGTATAACTTTACATCTTCGTTTACTAGATGCTAGTTTAAAAAGGTTACCTACATAACTGTCCTGGAAAATAAGGATTATAACCTAAGACACCACCAATCGAAATCATACTACTTAAGCTGTCGAAAAGAGAGAGAGAGAGAGTCACAGTCATAGTTATATTTTTTATTTAAATTAACAGTCAACATAATTTACTTACACCTAGTTAAATTAATTGGGTCGTAAGGGCCAAGAAAATCGATATCTTTTGACGATTTTAAGTCGAAGTCGAGTTATTCGATCCCGTAAATAGATTTAGATTGCCTAACACTTGAAAATATCTGGATTGGTATTGGTAGGTGTTTTATCAACCTTTTTTTTATAACGATATCCACTCATCCCTAAACCGACCCATCAATCAGAGTGGATCCTAGCCGTTATCGGAAAACGTGGACTATCAAATTTGGCTGTTTATTTTATCCCTTTTCAAGAAAATAGGGTTTGCAAAGCTTCTAAAAAGATTAACACTAAGACTGATAGGAATGCTAAGTAAGTAGCGACAACGGCACGTCAAGGTAAATACTGTGGGATCTTATGCAGTTGTAATAGAAGCGAATTTCCAACAAAAATGGGTAGTCTGATGTGCTGTCGCTTACTTTATCTGGCGCTTACAAAAGCCGGTTTTTGCCTGCGGCTTCGCTGGCATGGATCTTGATTTGTCACTTGTCTGTCACAGAAAATCTTTATCGTGCGCTCGTCCCCTTTCAAAAATACAAATGTCTTACTTATAGCACAGAATAATAATAAGTACTACGTACAGAAGTTTTACTTCGCGAAGGTATTTAAAAAAATGTATGCTTAATGTCATTAACAATATGGTGTAATTTAGCCTGTCTCAAGAGTCAAGCACCATTTTGTTGACAAACGTCAGTGATCGGCACTGCGCCGAAGCTTTAGGGCTGACTTCGGTAAAATTATGTGACGTGAGGTGCCAAACTGCGGAAAATGGCGGAGGAAATACATGATTTAGCATGAATTATCATGAATAATATTAACTACTTATTGACCTCTCAGTGTCTTCAGGCAACTTAAAAAAGTACATTCTGTGTTTTTATTATTATTTAGGCAGTTAAATACTGCACAGTGTTTAGTACACCATTTTCTTTATTTTCTTCCATCATACACAAGAATACGCGTGCGTGAGTCAATGTTCGCTCGTATGTGAGGCCTTGTCGAATAGTATCCTGTAGGTGGGCCATCGTGCGTGTTTTGTTTTCGATGTAAACTCGCGGAGATGAACAGGCCTGCTTATAGTAACATTGTGACCAACACCCGTATTCACAAACGATACTTGCTTAAGTGAAGTATCAAATCAAACGCAGAGCGTTGAATAGAGCTCTGTGATTGGTTCATGTGCGTTCACGCGCACTGTGAGACTTCATAGTAATGTTTGTAAATATGGGCGTGAGTTTCTTGCGCTGCTTCTTCTCAGCACTGGCTCATTTATTGTCCCAAAGCAGTGGTAGGGTTAGTACTGGGACGTGTAAAAGTGCTTTTTAAAAGCCTATTTGCAAAAATAAATGAGATTTTTATGTTAACAACGAAAGTATAATTATTTCGCTAACATAACGAAATGACGTTCGTTAATGCGCTGACCATGTTCTGACGTCTCTAAACACTGGTTATTGTGATTCGATAATATTGTGTGACATTATAAACCCACTTGTTACGGAATTCACTTTTTCTATCACTTACCTTAAATCAGTCATGATAAATTTATCTCAAAACAATCGCTCCAAAACTTTATAGTTATTTACGTCACTTACTTATAAGACTTGGACAGTACTGCGACACACCTCATCTTTCAAATGTTGCATATAAAAATTGTTTACACTACCCACATTAGTAAAAATATTTATGTAAAAGCTAGCGTTCTTTTAAAAGAACGCTAGTAACAAGTGGGTAAAGTACCTAGCTACCTAGGTAGCTCCTATCCTATCCTAACTACGATGTATCTACCAGCAGTATGTTAACTCTACCTGCAGGCAGGTACGGTCGTCGATCAATCACAACTAAGCCGCACACGTGACCAGAGTGATATCGGGGGGATTCCCGTGTATCACAGCCTTTATGAAGGACATATAGCAGATTATTAAGACTACATTATATGCCACAGTTAATCTTGATGTAAATAAAAATTATAGAAATTACCTAATACTTTTCAAAGGTCATCTTTGAACTCGCCCGTTTGCAAAAAAAAACAAAATGTTCTTTCATTGTGCAAAACATTTTTGGCACCGGCCGTCAGGAAAGGCAAATACGCCAGCCCTCTCTGTGCTATAGTACTAAACTTTTATTTTTATAAAAGTTATCGGTTAATAAGCCCCAAGTGTTTCCATTTCACGCGTTTTTTCCAAATGAGTTTGCTCTTCACTCTTACATACCACCACACGTTAACCTAAATAAGTACTGTAAATAGCAATCATTACAATAATCGTAAGTCATTTCAATCGTAATAAGACGCACGCTGAGTAGGTGCCATTTTGATTCAATAAACTTTATTTCGACAAATTTAAATCCGACAGTATTAAACTGTGTGTATAAAATGTACAGTAGACTGTGCCACTGACTGTAATTTTGATGCAATGTTGAACTCAGCACACTAATAATACTGTAGGGAATATTACAAGAGCTTACAGTACGACACGTGTGGTCCGATCTATCAAAGCTAAGCCTGCACTTGGACATTACACTAATACTACACTACTGTCGTAAATGATAATCCATTAAGGATAGTATTTGGATTTAGTTAAGTACACTACATTTTTCGGAGAAATTTAGGGAAAGTTAACTTTCATAATGGATTTATATCTCAGATCATAGAAAGAGAATAGATATGAAGTCGCGCGTAACTACAACGAGAACCAGTGTCCCCACATTTCCCCCACCACAGCTCCCACACACACATTCAACTGTGTAAAAACAAAGCGACTGAGAGTCTACGACAACATGTGCAACCGGCTTAAAAGTGCTGTGATTGGCCAGAAGGCGTGCCTTATGGCCAATCAATGGCCGCGTGACGTGACGCACACTTTGAAAACTAGTGAGAGAACAAAGATAAAATGAAGTCGACAAGATATCGATACTTTAAATCGCTAGGGGCAAGGCTCGAAACTGGTTTCACAAAATGCTTATGTATGAAAACCTTTTTATTATTATACGTTATTATTAACTACTATCACGCATTTACTTTTTAACCGCTTGAGTCCCAGACGGCATTAATTAATGTCATAACAATTGATTATCTATTGTGTCTAGATTCGCGGGCCTTGAAGGATTAATTATGGCGATCTGCGTACCGCATATGTTTATCAAAAATAATGCCTATATTAGGCTTTCAACTAGCTCTTATAGTAATTACATAGTTGACAGTTACTAATTACTTCTACTGTTATTATTTTTTTTGTAAAATCTTATAATCGCAAGTAACACATAATTTTTTTATTTAAAATTACAAAATAGAAAATCATAATTTACTTCTATTTATCGATAATAGGAAACCGCATTAGAACACGAGCACGGCACTATGTTACGACCGGCACATGCGGCCGTACTGTGTATTTTCACACGATAGTGGATATCGGAAGAAATTAAATACATCGCGCAGTAGTTGAGCATGACATAAAGTGGTTGCTAACTAAATCGTCAATGTACAAGTGTGTTAGAATTTTTATCACCACTGATTTCGATATCGCAGTAACTGTTACGGCACTGAATTCGTTCGTAAAAATGTTAAGTTTTTTTTATTTATAACCAAAATACCAATGGATTTGCAATACTAGACATGTAGTAAATGACTCCATTGTTCCTGTAGTTCTTCGTTTCACTTGTTTTATTGCACGTAACGACGCATTATCCAAAAAATTCGGAGAACATTTCCTTAGTACGACTGAATCGCGACTAACCTAGCTACGCGGCCGATGTTCGTTTCTGGGCATATCGCGGAGACACGCGCCACGCCCCCGTTTCACATCTATTCCCTTCTATGATCTGAGATTTATATCAACATCTATTCCAAATCCTACTAATATTATAAATGCGAAAGTTTGTGTGGATGTTTGTTACTCTTTCAC
This sequence comes from Ostrinia furnacalis, assembly GCF_004193835.3. Taxonomy (NCBI): domain Eukaryota; kingdom Metazoa; phylum Arthropoda; class Insecta; order Lepidoptera; family Crambidae; genus Ostrinia; species Ostrinia furnacalis. The sequence continues at coordinate 214,979 of NW_021130405.1, read as the reverse complement.
GCAAAAACTACTGAACGGATTTTGAACTTTACAGTATTATTGTTTATAACCCAGATTAACATATAGGCTATAATTTATGACGATCTGTGACAAACTAAATTTCACGCGAGTGAAGGCGCGGGCAAAAGCTTATGATATGAAAGTAGAGATGTATGAACCGAGCTTAAAACTCGATTCAGAAATACATTCAAGCCTGTCATTCTAAAAAATATTATTTGTTTTTACTTTATTTTATTTGGAAAACAAGCAGTTCAGTTAAGTCTTCAGCTAATACCAGACTTGGGACTATAAGTTTGAATCGTTTTTCAAGTGTAGTAAAATAGTCTTACGTAACATACACACACAGTTTATATTACCCAAGTTTGCAACAGTAATCAAGTGGTGTAAACTCGGATGCATTGTAATCACCATTACTCGAGTACGAGTCCGCGCAAGTTCGCAATTTCCTAGCGAGAATGCAACGAGGGACCTCATTGCAAATAGGTGTTAGGGGAATTGAAAGTTTTGAAGAATGGATAACAAGTCATGTTTAATGGTTTTATCATTAGTTTAATTATCTCCATGGATTAGAGTATCTATTATATTGGTCATCAGGTAGATTAAAGCCGTATCCAAAAAGTAAAGCATTGTTGGGAAATAATTTTAATCACGTTTTTCAGGGGTACGTAGTCTTTGCATAGTCTTACATTGGTTAGTTATTACGCATATGCACTACCTAAGGCTGGTTTTAGAATCACGCTGACGCACGCTGACGCTGAGAGCCGAAATGTATGAAGCGTCAGCGCCGAACGATCAGCGTCACTCAGGAGAGTTCCCTTCAATACATACATATTGAACTGTCAGCGCCGACGATCGAGTGGTCAGCGCGATTCTAAAACCAGCGTGCACTACCTATCAGTAGGTGAAACATACTAAATGCATTAACAGGATATTTCTAAGCATCAGTAGTACTATTAATTTTCACACCCTCCGAAAGCTAAAACCCCTTCGATGAAAATCCTGAAAACTAACAAAATATTACTGCAAACTAGAACTAAAACATTCAGTAGGTAGGTTAACCAAAACTTCCTAATTAGGACACTTCTAAAACATAAACAACTCAAAACTAAAACATTATCAAATTTTCCATCACCGATTCCGGATTCCGTCACCAGAAACCGCCCAACCCGGTCCAATTTGACACCTCGCCGCCTCCATATTACTCGTACCTCAGCGAATCTTCGCGAAGGTGTAATGATTATTCGATCTTGAATACAGAATCAGGAAATGTTACGGAATAATGGTAACGCGACGCGACACTATCGCTTCAAACGTATGGGGGCTTGATATGTGGATAACTATTTACATTCTAAATAAACAGATTTTACAACTAAAATATGGTCAAATGTTTACGCCACTGTACGTATATATCTGTGGCATAATCTAAGTACATAAACAGCGTAATTAGTTGAGATCTACAAAGATTTATTTACAAAGAAGATCTAAGAAAATTTACATTGTAGTTACTTGACGAAGAAAATTAGTAAAAAATGTTAAAAATGTTTCGGGGCGATTTCCTTGAAATCGAATTTCTCGATTTTTCCATTTAATTTTATTGATCGGCGATGATTTGATTTGATTCGATACCTTTTCATTAATAACTATACTCAAAATAAAATGCCACTGCAAATCAAATGCATAAAGTAACATTAAAGAGTATTAAAAGAAAAGTTTCTTTTAAAACCCCTTAATGCTAACAGATTTTTTAATTCACGTTTACGTGCTTTAATAAAATACTGACCTCATTATTTATGGTTTTTAACAAAGGCGTGCCTGTTCTACGCTCTCGATAATTTACGGCATCTGAAAACCTCATATTTTATGTCTTCGCTCATAAAAAGGAAATAAAATGACTCCAGCAAAAGTCACCTGTGAAAATTATATTCTTTTCCGGGTATTTCTCTGTTGGTTCTCTACGTGAGGGTGGATATAATAAAAAAATCCATAAGGTGTGAAAAAATCGAACCCTTTGAAGATCACTCACGTTTGTCTGTCTCTACATGTCACAGTTAATATTTCGATTTAATCCCAGCAAAATCATTTCCAAGAATTGGCAACATACAAAACTGCACTGTCAAAAAGTTATAAGATCTCATGTAGAACCAAACTTCTAACTCTACAAGACCCAACTTTACAAACTCTACACCTTCGTAAAAATATGTGACTTGGCTGGTCTCTCGTTTTCAATATAGCAAAAGAGTTTTATTAAAGACCAAACCCGCCTACAGCCCGTCTTGGTGTCGGCGGCTTTATTTCAAAAGAAACATGTCGACGACTTGTATTTTCTATGACTTCTGACAACATGTCAACAGTCGACGACTCATTGTTATGAGTTTGGTGATAGATCGTTTCATCTATGACGACGCGCCCCACCATTCTTCCGCTAATGTTTGAGTATTATCCATGAGTGCAAACGCACACTATAATAATTTCGCTCGGATTGCTCGGATCAAACTCCCCGCACTCCGCGCTTCCCTCGACCAAAAATTAGTGGGGCGCGTCTTCGTGGTTGAAACGATCTATAGATTGCACTTTAATGGTGCTAAAACTAGGTCATTGTCATTAACTACTTTATGATGTATTGGTATACATCGTATAGCTAATTAGTTACCCACAGCAGATTCCTTCAGTCTTCCAGCGGAATCCTAATAGCGACGTGGAAATGGCCACTTGCCTATATTGCCTGGAGATTGCTTCTAATATCTCGTTTATGGCCCCCTCAATGCCATGGGATATTGCTATGGGTTTTACTAATAACGGAGTTTACAACTTGTTGATTTGTTTGGGTTATGTTTAGGGGTAAAGATTATATTGTCTATGATACAAGTCTTTGAACGCGGGTTTGTTCACGTGTTAGTTTTATTCTTTGTTCTGAAACATCGTTAAGAAACAAGTATTTTCTATAAGGAATAGCTGAGTTAGATTTTCTTTACCTAATTAAGCAATGAAGAATGATTATTTAAATAAATGACTCGTTTTCCCTCTGATTTTCAATCTTTCATGACGAATGCTTTCAATTAAATCATTTCAATATTTTTTCACGATGGATGCTTGCTAATATTATATTATTATCTACTTTAACAGCACTTCAGACTATTAATTTTGGTGCTAAAATCGCATAATTATAGTGACTAAATAATAGGTACCTACCTGTTATCACAAAGTGTGCTTGAAGTGCCGTCTGTCTGCCCTTAATGAAATAAAATTATTTATTCAGGACAAACGATTTTTATCAACCATTTATAATAAAGATTGTGACACTAGTCCATCTTGCGAACCCTACCCTTGACCGGATTTATTCGATATAAAATCAGGGTCGCCATGTCAGAACGTTTTGTCTTTTTATGACTCTTTATACAATTTTATTTAAGTGCTTATGTAACTTTTTATGAGGTAGTTAAGATATGTTTTTCATCAAAAGCTATTATGAAAAATGTTCTTGTCTCTGGAGTGAAAATAAAACGAGAAAATTTGAATACATCAATGCTGAAGGTAAAAAAGTGTCTATTGATTTATTTTTTAGTTTTACAGCTGTAGCCCTACACGATGTTTCGGTGTTCTAACATGCTTAAAAATAATGGGGTAAATATAGAAAAATGATAATCTCGCCACCGTTACGCTCATAACTTATGGTATCATTATATTATTACCCAGGTCGTATATTGGAACGGCTCCTCTAACTTAATAGGCACGTTAACAGTATTACAGTGTAGATAGTGTAACATACAAATTCAATTACAGATCGCGATATCAGTAGGTAAGTAACGTACGAAACATTAAATGTATGAGACTTTATCAAATCAAAATCTGTATCGAATGTGATAATAACTAGCTTTTTCCCACGACTTATTTAAAAATAATAATAAGGTTTTATCAAAATCCGTTCAAGATAATTTAAAACATAAATATTTTATGCTGAACTCTAAATATTGTAGAAAACTAGTTTTCAGTGGGAATATGCACCGCGATTCTTCATTTAGATTATGTATTCCGTTTCACTTGTAGAAATGGTATTAGTTCCGCGCGTGGTGGAATCTGATTACCAGCGCGAGATGGATTCTGCGGAGATAGTACTTTAAATATGGCTCCTGTGATTTTTCACTAGTATATTATGAGATTTATCACCTACCATTCGTTCGTTTCAGCCGAAAGACGTCCACTGCTGGACAAAGGCCTCCCCCAAGGATTTCCACAAAGACCGGTCCTGCGCCGCTTGCATCCAGGTACCTCCCGCGACCTTCACCAGATCGTCGGTCCACCTAGTGGGAGGCCTGCCCACGCTACGTCTTCCAGCTCGTGGTCGCCACGCGTTCGGGAAGCTTCGCGAAATTCTCACGTCCGAAATACCGCAGTGTCTCAAGTCAAAAGTATTTGACCAGTGTGTGTTGCCAGTGATGGTGTACGGATCTGAGACGTGGTCGCTTACTATGGGCCTCATAAGAAGGCTCAAGGTCACCCAAAGAGCGATGGAGCGTGCTATGCTCGGAGTTTCCCTGCGTGATCGAATCACCTACCATATACAATATTAAATTGAATGTCTCCTTTGAATAAAGCTTTACCTGACTAAAGCAGGTAAGTAAGTATAACAGTAAAATATCGTTTATTTTGCATGATGTAAGTAGGTACAAACAGTAATTATATTGGCCATAGTGACTTGTTTATATGTATTTCGTAAGCTGGTCTAGGCTATGGTTGTAGATTGAACTCCTGCTACGAGTAAAGTATCATGCCCATTTTATGTAGGTACTACTTATGTTTTACAACTGGTGTCTGAGTTTCTTTCGCCATTTCTTCTTAGCACCGGCTGATATTAACTATAATATTGTCTTGAAGTGGTAGGGAAAGCTATATTTGGGACGAGTGTAAGTGCCCTGAAAACTATGGCTTAACATATTTTAATTAAGAATTTGAACTCTAGTCACCATAAATTCAAACGTGCTTGGGTTTTTAACACTTAAGTCAAGAGAGGCGAATTAATAGTTGTGATTCTTGGAACACTAACCCGTATTCACAAACATTACTTTTAGGTCTCACAGTGCGCGTGGACGCACAGAGTCTCACACGAACCAATCACAGAGCTCTATTCAACGCCGTGCGTTAGATTTGCTGCTTCATTTATGCAAGCATGGTTTGTGAATATTATTATGAGTGTAAAAAGCGAGCAATATACGGTAAACTAAACAATCGAACACTTAATTTGAGACTGGCCACAAAACGTGAACTTAAGTCCGATCGGAGATCAAAGTCAGTACCCCGCCGGTCGCAATTACGAAGATTTAATATCAAAGGTCCTTGTTTCAGAAGTTTTGCGATTTCGGTTACAATCCGGTTCACGTCTCGGTCACTGTTTCTCAAACTAGTAACTAGTTATTGTTAATTAGAACTGATATTAGAGTCGCTCATGCGTTATCCACCTTCAAACCAGTGTCAGACAGTGAGAATATATCAAAAATTTACAATCAACATTGAACTTGTGTAATGCATCAACCACACCAACGCGTGCAGATCGCTATCTCCGGCGCGATCATAGCACAGAATACATAATAGTAGCAACAGAAATTGCACTCCTTTGTGTAGGATCAGATGCCGACATTTTAACGGTAATAATAATAATGCAAAATATCCAACGCACATGGTGCATTCGAAATCGCACCTTACTACTACGCTCACAAGAGCGCAATTTTTTTGTGTTCAGAATTGATCTACCTCACAGCTCAAGCGTCAGGGTTGTATAAGCAAAGTAAAATAAATAAAAACTTAATTTTAAGAAGCATTTATTGTATTTACGATTGGTAAACTTTAATCTAGTGGTGTTTGTATAATCGTACCATCTCTAAAGTACCTATTAATAAACTTCAGTGTTGCGATAATTTAAAATTGGACAAACAGTTTTAAAAGGTGTAGTGTCGGAAAATAGACACGGTGAAGTAAAGTTAATGTTTATATTAGCTAAAATGTTTTTTTGCTACAGTTTTTTGTCATAAGTATTCAAAATTATTTAAAAAGTGTAGTTTTTATTAATTATTCAAATTACTACAGTTAATTATTATTCCCATATATTACGATTTTCCATTAAAGAAGGATAACAGTGCTGTTGGAACAATAAACCTTAATTGTGATGATGATCGACCGAGCGTGTATAGGTACGCGTGTGTACACAGGCGCGTGGCAGCCATGACTGATTTGCAACTTGAAGTTGTCGCGCGCTGTAGGTAATTATCTCGGCCGGCATAGGCGAGTGACGGAGGCCTGATCATAGGCCAATGACAGGTCGCGTGGACTGTCATGGGTCGCGCGATCTGTCATTCGATCTACACGCGTTGGTGTGGTTGAATCTTACTGAGTTTCATACTATTTATGTTGAGTTTGAAAGTGTCTGAATTCTTTTACGAAAATAGCTTTGTATTATAAATACTCATAAAAGTGTAACAGTAACAGACCAACATGGCATCTGATGCTGTAGTTATTGACTTACCATAAGCATATAACTATACTACTCGTATTAGGTACGTACGTCATTGCAAATATTTTAATTTATTTTTAATCCTTTTATTTATTTTATTTGTCTGCAAGACATTTATGCCCGTTTTCACCATCAATCTCTAATTTTCAAGTGACCCTTTTGAATACAAAATTCCTGATAAGTGTTACCATAGGGGTCACTTAAAAATTAGAGATTGTTGGTGAAAACGGGCATTAAACTACTAATGGGTGGACGGCACGCCCACCGAAGCAATTTTTGTGGCAATGGCAATAACTGCAAATTGGGGATACATAAAAAGGTTGACAGCCACTGACCTTAAGTCTAGACGATCTGACACAGCTGGCTAATTTGGACCGTGCAGTAAATAAGCTGCAATCATCGTAGTCTAGGATAGGTTATCAGCCAAATTGGTTCTACAGCTATGAAACGAAATGAGTTCTTCATAATTAAATAAGTACTTAGGTACTTTAGTTACAAATTATAACTTCGATCAGATATTCATCATCATCATCATTTCAGCCATAAGACGTCGTCCACTGCTGAAAATAAGCCTCCCAAAATGATTTCCATGTTGACAGGTTGGTGGCCTTGTGGGTGGACGTCTTACGCTGCGTTTTCCGGTACGCGGCCTCCACTCCAGAACATTGCTGCCCCATCGGCCGTCAGTTCTGCGTACTATGTGCCCTGCCCATTACCACTTCAGTTTGCTAATCCGTCGGGCTATGTCAGATATTCATACAGTATGAAAAAGGCTAAAAGCTAACAGAACAGTACCTATCTGAGGAATATGTTTAATATTTATAACTTTTTGACGCAAAAATTACTGAACGGATTGTGATGAAACTTTACAATTTTATAGCATCAACATTGGTATTGAAATAGCATTTAAAAAATTTAGTTAAGATTATTTTTATCGAATACTTACGCGGATAAAGTCGGGAGCAACTGCTAGTCTACCAAGACTCGCCCGAAGGTGATACGGCGTTCCAATGAAATCGAATTCTACAAGTTATTTATGTGGCATACGCATTTAAGTATTCTTTTGGAAATTCGCCAACTCTATAAAGTCAGGTATTTTATGTCTAGGTTTATTCTAGGAGCATTAAGAGCGAATAAATAGATCTATCTAATTTAGGTACAAAATCGAGATGATTAGCCATATAATTCAATATTGTCGGTAGCAATTGTGATAAGTGTTAATATCTTAATCTTTAAAAGAAGCTTGATACAAAAATACCAAAGAATAACGACGACCATGAAACCTGAAAATTCTTATGCTGGGTTGCACCACCTAACTTTAACGGTAACTACGACGATAACCGGTGCTTTTTGTATGGAGTTTGACAGATTTTTGACGTTTGTCAAAGTTAAAGTAAGATGGTACAACCCAGCCTTAGTAGTTGAGTAGAAATATTTTAGTAGCAATCGTAATAATTCTCAATATCTTAATATTTGTAAGAAACTACGTACAAAAACTCCAAGGAATCATGACAGTTCCACTAAATCTGGAATAAAATCACAAAGATTGCGGTAAAACATTCCATAAATATAAACAGCCCTCGGGCATCCATCAGGAGCATAAGAAATTTGTTCGCCCCGTCTCGTATCATTTTTCACCCCAAAATATGTTTGAGGTACAATATATCAAAGCCGAGGCTATGCCTACGAGTAAACAAATCAGGTTACCTCTTTGTTATTCTAAGGATTATCGGTAAAGTATACTACTTCCTTATTTATCTATCTTTGTACTATCGGCAACAGTGTTAACTGCCCATTGCCGGTTATGTCGTCTCGTTCTATCGCAAAGAAACACCATTTGTTGAGAGCGAGAGCAAAAACAGAAATGGATAGTTAACACTGTCGCCGTGTGTACATAAAAGCAAAAGGTTCCTGTCTTACTCACTTATCACGAAATCTCAGAAAAAAAGGACCGTGGCGGCCGGGGAAAATAAAAAAAATACCTGCGAAAGTCTGAAGAACTAAGACTATTTTAATTGAGCAATTATTAAAAATAAATAACCGAAAGTTGTGGATAGTCCCATGACGATATATGCCATATTTTATGGCATTCATTTTACCATTCTCTATTTCAACAGTAATAAGTAACGCCCGTATTCACAAACATTACTATGAGGTCTCACAGTGCACATGGACGCACAGGGTGACACACGAACCAATCACAGAGCTCTATTCGATTTGCTGCTTCACTTGCAAGCATCGTTTGTGAATACGGGCGTAAGACCCGTATCTTATTTCTTAGATTCTTAATTTGTCTAAAAGAAAAAACATTACTTACCTGCCCTAATTATTCCTTAATCTCAGTAAAATCACTCAATGCCCTATCTTACCAAGATTAAAACAATCCAATTATCTCTTTCTTTTTTCTTTGTTCAGATTTTTATTTGCTGACGTCAGCGATAGGGCCTTGTTAAATTTTAATTACAGTTTGAGGAAAACAGCAGACTAAGTTTAAATAAATTTGGATCATGGCTCAGAGCGAATCTGATTTATTAAATTTCGCAAGACCGCAAATCTTTCTGGAGCAGACATTTTAGGCAGCTCGCCCACTGAACGTTTTATTATTTCAGAATATCTACGATGCTTCTAATAAAATCATTTGTAATAATGTTCTTTGATATACAGTCGTAAATGAAATTGAGAACTAGATTTATTAAAATACCTCCCCACAACTGTACGTGAGTTCTTAGATCAAGCAATGCTTAATTCTTAGCAATAATTCATTTAAAAAGGTCACACAGAAACGTTACAAGTAGATCATTTATTTTATTAATTTAGGTTTTCGTGACATGGTAATAATATTGTGTATTTTAACCCTTAACTTTGTTTCTGAGAACCGCTGACAAAATTCCCCTAAGACCAGGCAAATTCAAGCTTTCTTATAAATTTTTGGATTTATTGTAGATACTATTTTTAGCTTGTAAAATGTGATATTTCAACTTTCTATATCTTTTGAATGCGTAATTTGATACTTACAAAGTCAGTTAAGCATTTTCAAAATCATTACTAGGTATTTTCTTATCTTAAACCACCCAACCATTTACTAACAAGAAAGACAGATTAATGAAGACTACACAAAGAATATATCGTATTATTAATAATTCAAGCATACGTAGTTATTTGTCAATGCTGGTCCATTTTCAACCATAAAGTTTCCCACGTTATTCCATTTAGTTACAAGATTGGAACCATACAGCGAATGATTACCGGAGAGTGTCCAAAGAGAAATAGGAAATAAAATACAATAGAGACGTACAGAGTTATTTGGACCTTAGCGCACTTATGAGACTCATACAAGTTTTATACTTACACTCGAACGTAATTTAGTAGCATTATTTGTAAGTCCATTGTTTAACCTTTGTAAGTTCTTAGTAGCACCGTTGTAGATTCTTCGTAGCGCCATAGTAGATCCTTCGTAATACCATTGTACTTACATTCTTAGTAGCATTAATACCTACCTATTTTATGTAGGTATTGTTGTAATATCGCCGAATATTGCGTGGCACAATATGTAGTATCTTTCATTTTACCACAATTAATTATTTACAATAAAAGATTTGTCGTTTTCATTGATTTCCATTCAATCCCACAGAATTTGAACTGCTCTATCTATCTTTTGCATGATAATCAAAAGCAATAAACAATTTTCTTCCTAAACTCTGTCGTTATTTACTTCAAAAACAAACTTTAATGTGTACTCCTTCAAGTATTAACTCCATCTCAGACTGATGATTTTACGAACTCATTTAATTTATTCCTATCAACATTTGAAATAATGATCGGCACATTACCATCATCGGCTCATTTTCAGGATCATGACCCTCTCTAATTTTTTAGAATCAAGTGGAGTTAAAAGATATTCCGTAAAATAGCCAACGTGATTTTCCCGGGTAACCTAACACCCTCGCTTAATTTTAATTGGTGGAATTGCTTCTAAAGGTTAACACAGGCAATGATACCTTTTTATAGAGTCGAAAGAACGGCCAATACAAATCTATGAATTAGAAAGTATTTATTTGCAAGTTACAGTTAATATATTTGCAATGCTCTAGATAAAAAAATATTTTACTGTTGAATCTTTTGTCTTTTACATTGATTAATGTTATGCAAAAACTATACAAAATAACCTACGTTTTTGGATTTTCCTCTTACATTATTTTAAGTATTATCCATTTACTTATACTCGCAACATGTAGGCACTCGTATGTTACTCAGAATGAATAAGTTAGGAACCAAAAGAAATACATGAAGTGCGTATCTTACAACAACTACCTACATCATTGAAATTTTTTGGCTGTTCTATTTTGTTTGTGGTCTTTGACAAAATAATTGTTTAGTAGAGAAACTGGCCCTGGTTTTCGCTTCGTAAACTGTATCCGTAAGATAATTCTTGGGTATCGCTTTATTGTATTGTATTTTGATTTGATTAATTCAAAATATCTCTGGCTAAATATAATAAATTTTCTACCTCAGCATAGAAAACAACGAATTTCGCCCTTAATTTTCATGAATAGGGGTAAATAAATTAGTAAAATTGTACGCATACTGTTTATTAATATAATGACTAAAACCTTAACACAACATACAAGGAACTTTAAACAAAAAGCACACAGCTGGCATTATGCAGCGTGACGCGAGCGTAGCATGACGTTTCTACAATAAAATAGTCAAATTGAATCAGTTGCTGTCGCGTTGCCGCTGCGTCGCGCTCACGTCGCGCCGCTGTCACATCACCTGTGCGCTAGAGGCGTTATACCGAAATAAAAAGTAGAATCAAATCTCACAGCTCAATAAGTTAGTTGTACTTCAATAATAGTAATATCACAATCAAACATCTTCAGAGATCATTCACAAATACATAATTATTTATACAGGGTGTCAATTTTTCTATATTATAATATTGTAGAGTTTTTAAAGATAAACGACAAGTACATCAGATTTAAATATATCTCTATAAGGAACCAATAGAGCCAAATATATCTATGGGATTTTACTTTATTATTTAACTTTCTTCTACAGAACGTTTCTACTACTCAAATACCTAAAGGATTTTAGCTTTAGCAAATAGACTGCTAGATAACAACAATTCAGTAGAAAAAAGTCAACAATAAAATAAGTTCGTTGAAACATAAGTTTTGCAGTGGAGGGACTCTCATAAAAAGATTTACAACTTTGTTTTTTAGTATTTAGTATTCGTCATACTCCGACATAACTAATTCACTTCAGTGGATGCAAAGCAACCATAAAATATTAATAATTCATAACTATAACAATAAAAGAAGAGATCCACACTGTTCACGATAAAGGTGCATTCCCACTAGACAAAACAGTGGGCCTTTAACCGATCATAAATACTGACATTCTTAGGACTTTTATCACATGCAATTTCCATTCGACTATTATTAGTTTAGTGAATAATAGCTTAATGTTTAAAACTTTAGAAAGAAATGCAACACCGCACATCAAAATACCCGTATAATTCCAAAGTATACAAAGATTATCACTATTAGATTCTGTTTTCCTATAATTTGCTCAATTATACTTAATAGCATAAGTGTTATAAACATGAAACATTGAAATCATTAAAATTCTCATGCCAAAGATATAATAACGTTTTATAAAATAATTTAAAACAGCTACGTTTTAAACTCGATTGTTAAAAACAGTTTTATTTTATAAAACATGAGTATTTTAAGGTATATCACTATGTACTCTAACTACATATAGACAGGTTAGAAAGGTACCGAAGTATAAAAGGTCAGTAAAAATACTACAGGGACTAAGTGTATAATACAATAATTCTCCCTATATTGTTCTTATATACACACATCTCACTACATCTTTCAAATAAATCGCTTCTGCGATCACGTTTTCTATATCTACGAGTATTTAAACATGGAGTCTTACCTATAAAATTCGGAGGGTACTTGGTCACCCACTATAAACTATATTAAAAATAAATAAATCTTAACAGTAGTGACTAGATTAAGAAATAAAATCCTTGTGCTTGGCACAAAACCAGTAACATCAATAAAACTTTCACGACAAAAGTTATGGTATAACCGGTGGTACGGGGCGTGCGCCTGTGCCTAATAAATGTACGTGTTTTATTCTTATTTTATTCTTGTTGTTCAAACCCGAGGACGCTCTGTTTGTAAAAAAAAAATGTTTGAGCGTGGACGCCCCGCGTACGCCCCGTAGCAATGTGAATACACCTTAACCTGGCGTCAAACATTAGACCGATATAAATCCTTCAGTCTTCAACCTTCATGACTTTCTTGCTTTTGTTGGGGCTGTCATTAATGACGCAACTGTTGAATCTGTTCACGACGTCTCGCACTTTTCCTTTGCTTATGACTAATTCCTTGTCGTAAGTCGGTGTAATTAGGCCTTTGTCATTACCATTGCAGAGTGGTTTGACAGGGAAATTTGCGCTTTGTGACTTCCTGAATTCCCTGACAGCATTATCAATGTTGTTGATGAGGTCCTTAGCGACGAAAGTAGCTATTTCATGTTTGATGCGATCTCTCTCGCTTTGTATTTCGAGAGGCCTGTGGTTGCTGGTTTCTTTGTCGTTGGTCCGTTCAGGGCTGTGGCTTTGGGTGAGGGAGTGAGAGGCAGGGCTGTCAGGACCTTGGAATGTGATGCTGGGGTTGCTGACGACCACGTTTTGAACGTGGTTGGTCTTTTCATATGTGTATTCGGAGTTGATTGGTTTCTCTCCGATGAGCCAGTATGTTGTCATTTTTCCTTTTCCCTGTGATGATATAGAAGTAGGTTAAATATAAGCTATATAGCTACCTACTAATTTTAACTAACAAGTTTGAAATAAGATAGCTGGAAAAATTCTAACCTATAACTTAAAACTCGTATCATTTTTCATAAAATCATACCTTCATGGTGATCTCTCCACGGCACTCCAACTCAAAGCAGTCGTATAGGTCCAGAACCTCCTTGGTCTTCGGGCTGACGTGAATCTTCAGCGCCTCTCCATGGGACTCCATCCTGGAGGCTGTGTTCACCGTGTCCCCGAACAGGCAGTAGCGTGGCATCTTCAGGCCAACTACACCAGCTACGCATGGCCCTAGAGAATTATGAATGGGTTAATTTGGACTATTTCTGATAGAGATACTTACCTAACGAAAAACAAAACAAAGTTATTTTTGTGATATTCCTCCCAAAGCAAAATGTGATCGTAAAAAGGGGCATTTGCATTCAACAATCATGCCTAAACCCTTGGATGTCTTCTGCTGAATATAAGCCTAAGATGCCCCAATGAATTTGAGATTAGTCGTTTCGAAGCGGCCTGCATCCAATGGCTTCCTGTGATCTTTTCAAGATTTTCTATCACCATCTTATGGATAGACGTCCCATATTGAGCTTGTACTTGAAGTCACGAGCACTAAATTGTTCATACTATGTATTTTTTTTCCATATTTTACTCAATTTCAACTGCATGTTCTCTACATACCCGTGTGCATCCCAATCCTCAGCAGCAGCCGCTCCCCAGGCCGGTGCGGCACTGTCTTCACCCTCACAGCATTCAGCAGAGCCAGTGACATGCGCGCGATCTCCGCCGCGTGGCGGTTACCATTGCGCATCGGGAGCCCTGACACCACCATGTACGCGTCGCCTATTGTCTCCACCTGTGGAACATTATCTTGGTAAGTGTTGGGACTGTGGGCTCTTTGAAATTAGATGTTTTGGATACCACTTCACCTATAATTTTCATATATTTTCCATGTACTGAAAATGGACATTAGTCCGACGCAGCTTGTATATTCCATGCCCTGAAAATGACGACTAACTTCCGACTCAAAGTATCTCTCTTCGACTATCCGTATAATTTGAAAGAGTTTATAATATATCTTTCCCAACACTGCAACTCCTGCATAGCAAGAGTTTTGCATCCAATAAAACCCTGCCTAAAGGTATGTACACTCGCGAGCAAAACTATGGAATCACTTACATGAAGTGGTTTCCACGCGAACTTGTGTACTAACGAATTTGTTAGTAACAAAAAAAGTGGCACCATTTTAAAGATTAAACTTTTTTCTTTAAATTGATATCAAATTCATTTAAATCACACCAGTATTTTAAAAGATATCCCGGCTGATGTAAAGAAGTAACGAAAAAGACATGTATGAACTGTTTGATACGTCGCGAGTTGCGGCCTATTTACCCCCTATAAAAGCACGCGTTTTTAGATTTTTGCTTTCACACGTTGATTCATACACATCTCCGCTTCTTTTGACACTTTACCTGGGATTCTACACCTTCAGAAGCAGCACAAATCGTTGCACTATTGCAAGAAAGGCTCAACCAGCGAGCTGTCGCACGTCAGCGCCACATAAGCCAGTCCTGGGTTTCGAAAGTTTCAAGACGCTTTCGGGAGACTAGTGGCTTTATCCCGAGACCAAGTTCTGAACAGCGCCGGTGCACATCGCAGAGGGAAGACCGTTTTTTCATGTCAACCTCTCTATGAAATCGTCATTTGACTGGAATCGATGTCCATCAAGAGCTCAGAAATGTTCGTAAGATAGCTGTTAGCGAGTGGACAGTTCGTCTAAAATATAAGCAATAGAATTTGACCCCAAAAAGGCCTGCCACAGGCTCGAAACTGACGGCAGGTCACCGATAAGCACCCTTTCAATTTGCTCGTACACTCGTACACACCATTTTAAATATTACGCTCGTAATATTTAAAATGGTGCCACTTTTTTTGTTCCTAACAAATTCGTTAGTACACAAGATCGCGTGGAAACAACTTCATGTAAGTGATTCCATACTTTTGCTCGCGAGTGTAGTTTCATGGGATAGCTCCTCAAAGAACATAATCAGAAAAATAACAATCATAAAGCTATCATTGTCATGATCGTGAACATCAGCTGCGAAAACCTACAAAATAATAAACCATCTCATTCGATATTACTAAAATGATGAGGCCAAGTAAATAGGAGTATAATGGTCGTATTACCTCCATAATAAAACCAATACACAACGTTTGGGTCTCACCAACAAAGCACCTAACTAAGCGGTGTTTATCACGCGATGGGGACTCACAACAGGTAAATAGATAATAATGCTAATAATAAAATATCGACTTTCCTTTTTTTGCCGAAATGAGAATAATGGCGGACGTTACGTACGAGATAAAGCCATTTAAGGCGGGGCGGGCATAAATAAGGTCCGATTACCCTCCTTCCCACATTCGTGTGTAGGGATGTAAATCAGGTGTAGCTTGCGATATCGTACATTTTGGTGTAGGTATTCTCAAAAAATGCTTCTTAAAGACAATCCTACGCACAACCTTTTTCTCTCATGTGGATCGCTATTGAATTCATTTAGGTTCTTTTTCAATGAGGCCAAGGTCTACTCTGAAATGTGCTAAAATCTCTGGGAAACCATCTTCATTTGAGTTCATAAAAGTCACGTTTCATCTCCATCAACATATTGCGTTTCAATCATTTTTCCCAAGCCTACCAAAAGAACTTTATTAATATCCACCTGTAAGAATTTTTCAAAGCGAAGGTATTCATTACAGTAATAATTTATCGTAATCTTAAGACCTATAGTAGGTAATGTCAAAAAGGTAGCCTAATCCCAATAAATAAGCCACAGTTCATTCTACCATTTCAATATATTGCTACACTATTTAGTATACAAAATGGCCGGGTTCGTATCGCTGTCCATGTAATCGGATCAAGTATTCAGCGTATTGGCCACGGTCCATCCAAGCACGATTGATGGCCACGTCCTACGCAACGATATATTTATCTCTACCCACCTTTGTTTGGTTTGGTTTTCCATTCACTTAAGCTAACATTAAGGTAACAGATACTTTAACAGACACAGGCCCGGATTCTGAATTAAGACCTTTGTCTTGTGCTAATTTTCTAATCAATTAAAGTACTTATGACCTACATATTAAAATAATTCTTGAGTAGAGATGAGGACTAATGTGTGAAATTATTTCAGAGGATGTAGGATTGATTTTTATTTCTCTTTCTACGATTAAACCAACGAATGATTTTGAAGAAATTTGCTATAGAGACAGTTCAAGATTCAAGGAAAAACATAGTTTGAATACCAGCTTTCTGAAGGGGGAAAAGCGCGAGATAGGTAGGTACTTTTTTTACGCGATACGTTCACTCATGCGAAGCCGCGGGCAAAAGCTAGTATATTCATAAACACTATTTAAAACAAACTCATAACAACATTCTAACTAAAATACCGCGTTTCTTTGTTTAGCAGAAACACACCTTTTACAGAAAGTGTCTAAGCTAAAATCGTTAACGCTATGCTGTAGTATTGTTCGTTCGTTTCAGCCGAAAGACGTCCACTGCTGAACAAAGACCTCCCCTAAAGATTTCCACAAAGACCGGTCTTGTGCCGCTCGCATCCATGTAGTATGTGTACTGCTTTAAATTTTATATAGTTGAAAGTTTTATATCAGCATCACCAGACTTCATAACGAAGCTATGGAGTACTAATTTGAATGCGAATGGTTTATTACAAATTGCACAAAGCTTGGCAAAGTGCCAAAAGTACGACTATAAAACCGTAAAATTATTCACCGCTGAAACTTAATGCGAAGGTAGTTTGATACAAACATAAAATATGATTTCTAGTGCTAAGCCTTAGTCTACAGAAACGTGTGAATGAACCTTATCTTAATTACTTTTTGTATAATTACCTATTTTAGCTGCCTGTGTTTTTCCAAACTGTAAAATAATTCTTTAGGAATATAGCAAAATATTTTAAATCCTGTATCTACTTACTTGCAGTACTTACAACGTTTAAGACTTAGATTTTTTATCAAATAATGTCCTATTTTTCGATCAAATAATGTCCACTGCTGGACTCTCTCAAGGATCTCTACAAAAATAATATATCTATTCAACCTAGTTGATTCCCGGCTTCCTGCAACCAGGTCGAACCAGAAGGAAGTCTACCTGAACTGTATTTTTCAGGGCATGGTGACCAGTTGATATTAAGATTAATAAAGACAAATAAAAAAACACTAACCTTATAAACGTCAAAGTTCTCAATGATAGAGTCGAAGCTGGTGTAAAGATCGTTCAACAGGTCAACGACCTCCAGTGGTGTGGACTCAGCTGACAGTTGTGTGAAGCCGATGATGTCGCTGAAGTAGATGGTGACCTGGTCATACGTCTCCGCCATGACTGGCTGGCCCATGATGAGCTGGGAGGCCACTGACCTGGGGACGAATATGTCAGGTTAGGCTATTCGTTTTTCAGAAAAACAGTAAAAATCCACGGTAATAGCCGTGTGGTTCCAGCTGAGTAGCATAGAACCTGTCATGCTCTTTCCATGGACATAATAAAGGTGACTAAGGGACAAAAAGGAACCCTAACATCAGGCGTCCCCAACGTATCTAGTCAGCCTAAATAATGATGACATAAAAAACTCTTCTTAATTTAATAAAATAGGTTACAAAAATAAATATTACAACAAACATGATATTTTACTACAAAATATGGCTGGCCTTAGGTGGAGGAAGAGTAAAAAATTATAGAATTTAGTTTTTGAGATAAAATAAATTCATGATATGAACGATTAAAACAATTCTTTTACAGAATAAGACACTTTTCTATCATTTTCCTTTCGATCTACCTCTACTAACGATTAGAAGATCGCACGTTTGGGTTCGGACCATTGAAAGCAAATTACTACCTTACAAGCTTTTTTATTATCAGAACCAAATAAATCTTAAGAAAATTTCCCAGTATAGGCTTATGTTCAGTGTAATAGATAAATCCTATTACATTTCCCAATCGTGCGAGAAAATATTATTATACAGGGTGGCAAAGAAGTGACGTCCAAAGCTAAAATTTAGATTCCTTACATCAATGTGTAACTAAATAACCCCCATGTATGTTCTACGATATTGCTTAGTTTAGGAGATAGAGTTAATTTTGTGATTTACAACGTTTTGAGAATCAACTCACGGTTGAAAGTTGATCTTCACTGGAAGTTTCTCTAGCGTAAGTGAGTAAAAACAAACGACAAGTGCTTGCCAGAGTGAGAAAAACATTTAAAAATCAACCATAGATAAAATGATAAATCACAAAATTATTAACTCTATCTCCTCTAAGCTAAACAAAATCGTAGAATATACATGAACCTTTATTTAAGGAAACTAAATATTTTAATCTTTCAACGTCAACTCTCTGGCCACCCTGTATACACAAGTCAAATATCACTGATAACGTGATAGGAAAACGTTTCGTATAACACACGAGTGAGTCTCCTTAGAAATTCTCGATTCACTAGTAAACCTAAGTATTTTTCCCAGTATCTCGAATGGCCTGTCACATCTCAAATATACTCGATATTGCACGCTTTGTCTGCCATTAATATCACTAATATCTTGACAGATATCTGCTATCTTTTCAAATAATTTGTGAACACCTTTGAAAATAAACTTGGCAACTAATACCTACATCTTTTATTCAAACCCTGCCAAATTGTTTTTTCGAGTAAACTTAAATTTTCGTGGAAGACTCCTCAGCTTT
Organism: Ostrinia furnacalis; assembly: GCF_004193835.3. NCBI lineage: Eukaryota > Metazoa > Arthropoda > Insecta > Lepidoptera > Crambidae > Ostrinia > Ostrinia furnacalis. The sequence goes on along the minus strand of NW_021130405.1, from coordinate 195,899 downwards.
ATTTAGATAAGATTCTTTACGGCTATCAATGTCTGCCACTTAAATAAAGTAACGTAGACAGAAATATAATCTGAATAAGCTACTACAATCTTACGGATCAAAAGTAAAATATTTACGAAAGGTTATTCTGACATTGAATGCAATTTAAGGGTTATAGAGTTTACTGACATAGAGAGCTGATGATGGTATACTTGCGGCCTTTTGCTTACAGATTGGAAGAAACAGAACAATCTTAAATAACTCTAAGTTTTAAATGTTCTGATCATTTATTGTTTTAAAAAACTGTAAAATACTCATACATGTAGTATTCAATCAAAAAAATTATTTAAATCCTGTAAAAATAAATACTTAGATACTGAAAAAAAAAAACATAATTTATATTTATTCTATGTAATGGTAGAAACACTCAAACGAGGTAAACCCTCGACCCTCTTTTGATGTGCCCTATACGCTGGCTAGACGAAACCCCGAAAGGGGTCATGCTTAATCATTTAGTTTTTACCAAAACGTCCTGATTTTTATGTAGCTACCTCTTTATAGATAAAATTACTCACTTGGGCAACAACTGGTACAGTAACTCCTCACATTTCCTCTTCTCCTCGAGGTAGTCGGAGGTGCGTTCCTCAACCAAAGCCTCTAGATTGTTCGCGTACTGCTCCACCTGGGTCAGCAACATGTCCAGACGGGTTGATGTCTCGCAGTCCCTAGATGAACAAAAAAGTTTATATTTACTGAGTATAATATCGCTTTTTTTCAAACAATTTTCGCCATTGATTCCAGGCTCAGTAAAAAGGAGTGCATAAACAGTTACATTCTGCTTATTACATTCATTTTTAGATCGGTTCATCATTTTTCGGTTGTTAGATTAATTTGCTATCTGTGTATTACTGTGCAGGCTCCCTATGTTAGTTGTACACTATGTTTAAATTTGTTGTCCTCAAGAGCTTTGCTTAATTGGGACAAGATTAAAATGGCGCCGGTGCAAACTAAATGTCCAATTACAAAGACCACTTATTTTATTTTGAAGTACGTAGCCAAATTTTAATTGGATTTAGATCAAATGCTGTTAGGTCTTGGTATTTGAAATCTAGCCATAGTAATGTTGCGGTAAGGGTGTTATATGCATACCTTGTAACTTCCAAGCCTGGGGGTTGGTCGTGTCGGTGAAACCCGTCTATTGTTCTGAACTATTTTAGACAAGATTAATTCTCAGCCGAAACATTGTTCTGTGCTCCAAATATTTGATACCTAGACTTTTGAGTAGGGTTTAGAGCCTTGTAATGGCTTAAAATAACATTAAGTCTTATTATTTTATTTTTGTTCTGAGCCAAATAAGGTGTATTATATTCTATTGTATAAAGTTATGCTCGCTGGCGACCTTTCTTTACCTTTATTTTGCCTTCTAAATATTGTTTGATATTGAAGCAGTTGCTACTTATTTTCAAACATTAGTACCTAAGACTAAATTGCCTTGAATGTCTCGAGGATCCGAGCTTGCTCCTACACAGTTACTAACTTTGAAACAACCGAGAAAATTTTAAGTGCAAAAAGTAATAAATAAAAACATACACTTTCAAAATATCTTTGACTTATAATAATACCGATATTTAAGTGATCCTTTGTCTAAATGCTGAACTACCACTAGTAGTAGGCATAAGAAGCTTACAAAGTCTTCGTAAGCTATGATTGGCCTCGCAATCCGAAGTGCAAACCACTGAACCAAACAACCGTTGAATTTTCATCTCAGCCAGACGTCTAAGGCTGAATGCCATCGATTTCCCTCTGGAAAGAGGTTCTCAAACATTTTTCTCGTAGTTGAGTAATATTTTTGTTTTTAATAGCACCTTTGCTGTAGGCCGATCCTGGGTTGTTTTTGTTAAACGAGTGCATTGAACAAGTACGAGTATATCTTCAAGAACATTTTTAAAACATCAACAATCCAAAAATCGGTCTCAATTTGGGAAACTCGTTTAATTCCATCTTTCATCGTTTCTTGTTATTTTCTTCTCATTATTTTGGTTGCGGTTCCATGACAGTTTAACTTTGCTCCGGCTCAAACTTGACCTTCATTGGTTAGGTTTTTTTTTAATTGGCGGTTAATCTGTAAATCATGGATACATAGGTGTTGTATAGTAGTGGGAATAGTCTTATCTTCTCAGCCAAAAGGATCTACAATGACCCACCTACGATTATTTCCCTGGACTAAAATCTAGTTACTTACTTAAGAAAAGTATGTAATACTTACTTGTTGATCTTGTGTATGTTTTCCTTGAGTGCGGAGAAGTCAGGCCGGTCGTCGTCTGGGAGGGTCCAGGGAGGTTCTCCCGTGAGGGACTGTCTTGGCGACGCCGAAAGCGGGGACGTGCCGCGGTTGCGCATCTCTGCACTGCCTGTTGGACAATATGGAGAGATTATGGTAAGGTATCGCTGCACAATTTATAGTGAGACTAGCTTTCCCCCCGCGGCTTCGCCCGCGTGGAATTTTGTCTGTCACAGAAAGAGTTTATCACGCGCATTCCTGTTTCAAAAACCGGGATAAAAACTATCCTATGTCCTTTCCCGGGACTCAAACTATCTCTATGCCAAATTTCATCAAAGTCGGTTCAGTGGTTTAGGCGTGAAAGCAAGACAGACAGACAGACAGACTTACTTTCGCATTTTATAATATTACTAGCTGTGCCCGCGACTTCGTCCGTGTGGAATAATGACTTTGGGTAGGCACTTAAACTTAAATTGAAGTAGGTAATAGGTGATTTTTAAATGTAGGTTAGTACATTGGTACTAACCTACATTTAAAAATCACACTTTGTTTCGATTTACTACTAAACTTGTTTCTAAAATTTCTGCCGATTTTTCGCCCATGATTGTCTATCTAGATAAGTATAAGTACGCAGTAGATTAATTTTATGATTCAGAAACGAATATCTGTCCCATGATCAAATGACAATGACAACAAGTTTAATTGAATTACCTACTCCAATTTGAATTTATTGGTGTAAATATTATTATGATATGACCCCGAAAATATTTCAGTAAATGTTTTAAATGTGAGTTTTCCTTTGTCTGTCCGTTGCGTTGCTATCCGTTAGGTTTCATTTCATTTAATTAAAATTGTAGTTTCATGTGCGTTAATTAAAAATACAATTAGTTTCAAAATTATTTTCCTTATCGAAATAAAATAAAAGACCACAATTTTCGTAAATTATACTTTCCCGACAAATGTTTAAATAATCCCAAAATCTCAAAGTTCTTTAGCAAAAGTACAAAAGCTAAATTGTCTGACTCTAAATATGGAGACGCCTTAATGTTCCTATTGTGCTGAAAGAATTTAACCTCTTCTAACTTACGCTAACATTTTTAAATTGTGGCTTGAATATAAAACTATAACTTTTAATGACTCATATAGGACAAGAGTCTATTATGAGGACTTTTGAGGCACTTTTCTATCGTCTTAACTTCTGTATTGGTTGCTTTATGGATACAGCTCTTGGTATCAACTGTAGTCACCATAACATAAGTATCTGACATTGTTAAATTGAACCGACACAATTTAACTGCCTCACAAATATTGATCCTTTTCTTACTTAGAACGTTTAAAACTATCAATGCTAGAACAAATCTTGGGAGCAACTACTTGAAGTGCTTTTTCTATTTTTTCTATTAGAATCGTACTTATACAGAAGAGAATTTCGCTCAAATTAATATCTGGATGGGAACCGTTGATCTTTGTATAAGGGACCCTAAAGTAAATACACCGTTCGTCAATAATTCATAACATTTTTAAGCCGCGAATAAAGGCTGTAGTTATCTTCCAACAAAAAATCCCACGAATTTTCCTCGCACATTTTCACGCGAACGAAGCCATCGGAGGCACCTGTCGAGTCCCAACAAATGCGGGCATCTATAAACCGCTGTAGAATACGCTCTAAAGAAATATCTTCGCACATATAAGCATGTATTTCAATATATTAAGCTTTCTTAGCCTGAAAAACTCGGGAGAAATCCCGGGGGAATCTATTCATGTGTTTTTGCGGGTGAGTTTGTAGCGCTAAGACCTAGATTTACGTAATGCATTATTCAGGAAGACCCACGTAGGTGTTAAGGGCTTGCGGTATTTTAAAGAGACCCATGTTTTTGTAACTTGTGAAGTCAATGTGTTAGATAATACTCAGACTCTTTCTCAGTCGTTCAGTTAACTTATCTAATCTTTTTTGTAACAAATTATTCCCCAGGGATTTGTATTTCGTACGTTTTTACGTTAGATGTGGTCTAGTCTATCAAATTGAGGGTTACTAATCAGTTTTAAAAGCAATGATCGGTTGTTTTGACACTAAAACTATGCTATAATCTACGACGTACAAGTTTTGAAAAAGAGGCTGACAATGGTGCTTGAGTTTCTGTCGCTGCTTCTTCTCAGCACTGGCCTATTTATTGTCCTGAACCAGTGGTAGGCTTAATACTGGGACGTGTAAAAGTGCGTTTTAAAAGCCTACTTGCAAAATGTAAAATGAGTTTAGTGAGTTCTTATGAGATTTATTTTCACTGTAAGTAAATGGCAACTTTCATAGCTTATTTTTACACAAAATTATATTACCTACTTAATTTACCTTTCTTTTGTTTAATGCCAATTGAGATGTGCACATAACTGAAATCAAAATGCTCCAGCAATAAATGCTCAATTCCAGTTTTAACGGTCGGAGAATTCTTCGTCACTGCTTACGTAAGCTCCATCGGACTAAGGCCTCAGCCTCGAACTTAGCGGGCAGCGGGGCGGCGGCGGCGGCGGCGCGGGAGCGGCAGGATCTTATGCGTAAAATCAAATAGACCGGTTCTCGAAAACAGCGGCGCGGCAGCGGGGCGGCAGCGGGCAACGAGCGGGCAGCGGCGAGGGAGCGGGCAAGGAGCGGGCAGAGCGAACTCCTTCTTTTGCCCACAATAAATCGAGCGTTAGGAATAAATTTGAATCGAAATAAAATTGTCGCCGTTGTTCAGACATTTCGTTTGCGAATAAAAACAAATATCTCGACAACACAACCCCGAACACAACACTTCGCCGCTAAAGCGCCGCGCGAGCTGCCCGCTTGTTTCGAGAACGGGTCTGCGCTGCCCGCCCCGCTCCAGCGCCGCCGCCGCTCCCGCCCCGCTGCCCGCTAAGTTCGAGGCTGAGGCCTAAGCGTCGTGTCTCAAGTGGCCGATGGCTAGGCCACTATAGGAGACGTAATGCCTAGTAATGGCTGGGCCACTCTAGCAGAAGTAATGCCTAGTAGTCACTGATCTGTGCTAGTAGTGGACCACTTGTGTTAAATTCTTAAGTAGTTTAATGTAGGTGGATGCAGAATCCTAATGCAGTGGGTACATAGACCTCCTTCTGGCGCAGTCGAGTAAAAAGAGGTAATTGATTGGGAATATTATGGTACTCGTAGTTAATAAATTAGACACCAATTTTGGTAATTAGAATATTTGTCTGTACTCTGAAAATTGTTGAAATTAAATGAGATTATAAAGGAAGTTACCTATAAACCTACACCAAAAAGATACATAAATGAGAATGCTAATGAGATAGAATCTACGCTATAAGGAATGTTTTAATCGGTTTAACCAGCGAACTTCCTACCGCCTACATTCATCAGAATTATTATTATAGGATTCTAATGGAAAAATTATTCAATTTTCTATGTTCCATAAATAGGGACGCAGAGTCAAATTTCACCAGCACCGCATTTCCTTTGATCCAAAGATATTCATAATCCTCAAATGTGTACTCACAATCGTACGCTGATTTCACTCGAAAGTAGAAGGACTTGCAAAACAAACGAAGGGAAAGCAATTTCTGAAATTTGGAGTAAAGTCGAGAAACCACACGCCCTACCTATAAACTTTGTTCGGATTGCTTTAGAATTTACTGAGAAAATGAGATTTCTTGTAATGACTCCTGAATCCTATGGAGCGCGGGGGAATCCAACTTCGGAAATTCTCGCAATAATCTCTAAAGAAAATTTCATTTGAAGACCTAATTATGATTAGAATTTCATTTGTATCAAATTATATTTCGATCTCGAGATAACTTATTTGGCTTTCTAGCCGGCTTTATTAAAGCGCCTAACTTTTCGATAAGATTCCTTCCTGATAAGTGTTTCAGTTTTGCTTGGGTTATAGGTTCTCCTTACAGCTACTATACAGCGTCAAGACTTACGTTTAATCTTGTCTTCCAGTAGAGCGACAAGTAGTAACCGGCAAGGGCAAGGCCCCCGCATTGCTACCAGAGAGTCGACGATCCATCATGGGCTTCGAAAGTGTTTAAGGGAAGAGAACTTTAACTGCTATGGATCCTCAAATACAGCTACTGTGAGACTAACGTTTAAACTTGTCCTCCAGTTTTGGCAGCGCTATAGATCTTTAATACAGCTGTCATAAGACTGACGTTTAAACTTAGACTTTATAAAGAGGAAAGATTTGTATCTATTTTTGTATGTTTGTAATGAATAGGCTCAAAAACCACTGAACGGATTTTGATGAAACTTTACAGTATTATTGTTCATAATCCAGAATAACATATAGGCTATAATTTATGACGATCTGTGACAAACGAAATTTCACGCGTGCGAAGCCGCGGGCGGAAAGCTAGTCTTCCAATATAGAGACACAGTAGTCGCAAGCGAGAGTTGCCGTGAGGCCGCCGTATCTCTGGTAGAGAGCTATAGCTTATAAGCCTTGGGAAGTCTTTCAGCGTTTGGCAGCGCTGTAAATCTTTAATACAGCTGTTCTAACACTTACGTTTAAACTTGTCCTCAAGTATAGCGGCACAGTAGTCACAGGCGAGGGTGCAATGTGGCCGTCGCATCTCCAGCAGTGGGCTGACGGCCCGCCGAGGACTCGGCGAGTCCGCCCCCCCTGGCGGCACCAGGGACATATTTCTGCAACAAAAGAAAACTGCGTTAAAACCTGTGAATATTTAATTGGCTGACTCTGTTTTATTTTTTAAATTAAAGCTTAAAGGTAAGCCGAGAAAACCTAAAAAAAAATCTTGTGATTGGTCACATTTTTTTTATGACACTCGTAAATAGTTTATTTAAATAATCTCGCTTTCCTTTTTGTGTCTCCTTTGTTACCTAAGTACTTGTTAATGTAAAATTTAACATTTGTCTTTAATCTCCTAAATTTCATTGATGTAATAAATGTTTATAATACAGCTACGAACCACTGATGAATCGCCTGCCAAAATAAATCTTTGCAGCACAAAGCATTTTGTGACTTTGACATAGTCAACTATCCGTTACTATGATATTTCAGTTTCACCAAATAACAGGACACATGAATGTAACATGGGAAATTGTGAATAGCACTAATTTGCTTTCAGAGTGCCTCAAAGGAGCATTGTACGACGGGCCTCTTGAACGAACAGTTCCGCGAATTGCTCCTTTTGATTGCAATTCGGTTATCGCTAGTCGAGCCTGCATCGTAATGCATTTTCACTCGTGCACATGGAACTAAATAAATAAAATAAATAAATAAATAAATATATCCTTGGACATTTTACACTGCGCTTCTAGTCCCAAACTAAGCAAAGCTTGTACTATGGGTACTAGACAACGGATATAAACATACTTAAATACTTTTTTTTTGTAAATACATACATATTATACATAGAAAACACCCAGTCCAATACAAACAAATATGTTCATGCACACAAATGTTTGTACTGTGCGGGAATCGAACCCGCAACCTCCGGAATAGTAGTCCGTTTCGAACCACTACACCAAACGGCCGACCAAAACAAAACTGAACCTTATATTTATTTTAGGAGCGTTAATTGAGTTTATGTTGTCATCATCAAGCTATTTAATCTCCTCTGCAGGTCCCTATCTAATTTTATCATCATCATTTCAGCCACTGAACGTCCACTGTTGAACAGTGAACATGAACATAATAATATGCCTCCCTTAATGATTTCTATACAGTTCGGTTGGAAGCGGCCAGTATCCAGCGCCTTCCTGCTACCTTTATAAGGTCGTCGGTCTACCTTATGAGTGGTCGTGTGTGCTATATAATGCACCAGGAGCAAATGAAGGATCTATACTCCCCAAGCTGGCCAAGCGGGTTGGGGAGGCTTGGTGTTCACATAGGTATTCGTCCTTTAGACCATAGTATCCTATGAAATGATGATGATGATGATGATGATTATGAGACTATAGTAGGTATACTCGTAGCTAGGGACTACTCTAATCCTACACCATAATATAGTGTGTAAGAACCTATGTTGTTTAAATGGATCTAAAGTAACAATCAAATCTTATACCGATTTCACCATCAGTCCCTAATTTTTAAGGTACCTACTAGGGTGGAGCACGATTGTATGGGAAAAAATTTTTTTTTAGTTTCGAAGTTCTAATAGGGGGGGATTTGTGCCTTATATGAAAGTATAAATAACTGTAATTTTTTATCCCATTTAATGAATATCTTCTGCCTCCGCAGTGACTTCAAAATTTTAAAATTTTATTTAAAGTTGAAAGTCGTCTAAGGTGAAATATTGCGCTCTATTTATTAGTAAGAAGGTATTAAATGACAGATAATTTATAGATTAGATATTTACTAAGGTAATATAACAAGAAATACATACAAGAATTAGATAAATTACTTTAATTATTATGCTTGAAAATCCTTTTTTGATCAAAATTTAGGCATCACGTTTTGCGATTCCAACTTGACTTTTATTGCACCTTATTAGTGACTTTCTGGATGCAGTGAGAAATAGAATCTTTGATCGTAATCTTTACAGGTCCCTCAACAGCTTGAGTGAGGTAGAGAAGCCTTAAAACAAAGGTTTGCTCTCACCACCAGATTTGACAATGTGCTGAATTTCTTAGTCAAATAAATATCTCAAAAGCGGCTGTTTGGTTAAGTAAATTAAATAAATATATAAAATAGCATTAAAGTGTATCACTAGTACTTAAAAAACGCCTAAGTGAGGTCTAAAACCAACTTTTTTTATAAATTCAGTGTCGATGCGGAGGCAGTTACTCTAAACCGAATTGATTAATATTTTGCATGACTTCATTTAAGCCCTAAAGGCACAAAATTTTGACTATTACATTACAGATATCTGAAAAAAAAATTTTCGCTCCACCCTAGTACCTACTAATGTTACAAAATGACTTCCGTTTACATTCCACGTTCCGTATCCTATGACACTCCACATTCAGCCTCACACATGTATGACTGTACATTGTATTGTAACAGATTAGCTAGCCCACAATAATCTCTCACGTTGATTTATGAACCGACTTAACGTTCACGGGATTTTTGTTACGTTACTGCGTAAATCTGCGCCACTTCAGTGCAAATGGCTTTCAGGCCGCTAAATGAACAGCACGTCAAGCATACTTTTTGTTGCAAAATAACCTCTATCACAACTGAATAAGATGTACAGTGTTCAGCTTGTGTTGTCGTTAGTAAGTTTCAAATGGTTACGCCCGTATTCACAAACGATACCTGCTTAAGTAAAGCAGCAAATCTAACGCACAGCGTTGAATAGAGCTCTGTGATTGGTTCGTGTGTGACCCTGTGCGTCCACGCACACTGTGAGACCTCATAGTAATGTTTGTGAATACGGGCGTTTATAACGTTACCTACTGCGTAAATCTGCGCCACTTCAGAACAAAATATCTTTCAGGCCGCTAACATGACAGCACATCTTGCTATACAGGTGACATTTTGTAATGCCACCTGGAGGGAAAGTTGGTACTCTTAATGTAGATAGAAAATTTTACTCACATAGAACATTCCTTTATTTTTGAAAAGAAAGACAACTGCATTCAAAGATTAGGGTAGTTGTTACTACAGAGGTCACTCCCAATCAGTTGACATACTTTTATAGGATGTTATGTGACCTATATTTTGTGTAGTAATTGAAAGCTATGACGTCACTTATACGCTGATGAAGTTATTGATTTTAAAGTAGCATCTGGAGCTTACAGTTCATTGAAGGCCTATACGGTTTTCAGGGTCTAAATTAAGTGTATAAACGGTGTTTCGAAAACAAGTAGGGAACCCTGTATAACAGTCTCAAATATTTAGCAAAATATTTTCTAGGTACATTTCCTATTCACATAGTACATTCACCCCGTTCTTAGCTAAAATAAGGTTTGCTATACTTAAAACATGCAAATATTTCTATTACAAACATGAAATGCCCCAACACGCAATGTTTTCACTTAACACAGGGCTACGTTAATATTTCATAGACGGGCACTTGAAGCGACCTCTAGGGACGAATTTGTAAGCTGTCTAAGGGTTCTTTTCTTTTATACGGCTAATAGGCCCTTTACATGCGAAGTGGTGACAAATTGTAAGTAGTTATTTCTAAACAATGAGAGTACAACTCGTTGATCAACCATAAAAACCTTAATAAATGGTTTACTTTACCTGTTTTGAGACAAATTAATACTTTCTATCTATTTATCTATTTAATATTTCATTCAGATTAAAGCGATCTGTGCAAGCTGCATTTAGGTAGAGTATGCAGTCTACTCATACTCATACACATATTAACCGATTGAGCCCAGACGGCATTCATTAATGTCATAACAATTGATTATCTATTGTGTCTAGATTCGCGGAGCTTGAAGGATTAAATGTAGATGATGCTCTACGCTCTTTCTATTGTTTGATTTCAGGTTACACTTACATTACGATTAAGATCATAGTAATACATTATTATCGTAAAATGGCATCCACATATTATGTATTCGTCAGTGGAAAGGAAAAAAGACTAAAGCGCCAAAACCGTACTTGTGGGAAATGAGGATCAAAGTTTTTTTTTTACGAAAAAAATTCGTATCTCTTTTGATATTAATGTTAAACAGTTCTTTTAAAATGCAATCGTGTTCTTGATTTTTTGCCTAAATTTTAATGAAAACACCAGGTTTGTAGCTCTTTTAGATCGTAAAATAGGTGTCGCTTTAGAAAAAGAGTCATGAAAATTCATTAAATGTTAGTCAGGGTAAAACTGCTAACCTCCATTTATAATCAAATATCCAGCAACCAATAAGTGCTAAATAGTTTGAACAACCTTTTTGATAAAAGAGAAAAAATACTTAGTGAGATACAGCTTAATAAGTAAGTCGAAGATAAATTACTAAACTACAAAATAAGATAGTCGCATGCGCCAGCGAAAAAATGCGTAAAAGCGATATTATCCATGGAGCTTACATGAATATTTGCTTACTTACGCAGACCCTATAGAACGAATATAAGCAAATGTTACTAAACTCTTACTACATTAAACGTTTTAAGCAAAAGTAATGCTTATAGATTGAATAGGTATTATGTTTTATGACAAAAAATGCTTNGTAGTGTGTGCTTATAGTCACAAGTGTGTTTGAGATGTCTTTGTTAATAATACTTAACTACTATAGTTTTTGCTTTGATTAATGCTCTCATTTTCGCTAAAATACTTTAAAGCTTATTAAAAAAAGGCTACTTTTTGCTAAAGCGCCAAAATTAATCGAATCTTGTTCACTTACTTTTGCTTACACGCCAAATCATTTTGAACTACAACCATGAATAACTACTAATATACCAATGAACTATAAAACTCAAAAAGCTCGAATTGCTAAAGTAACAAGTCATTCGAGTTCTTAAATAACAAAAAAATACTTAATGTTGTGAAAGCAAAAATATTTTGCCAGCAAAAAAACCCTTACGCGACACTTGTTGCAAAAACACTGAAAACACGTCGTTTTAGCAGCGACGAGGGCGGTGATTTTAGAAATACTTAAAATTTTCAGAGTGCTAAAGCGCCAAAAAAGTCATCGGATTGAGTTGAAACCTAGATAGATCGACGCAGAAAAAAAAATCCTATCCAACAATGTATATAACTCATTTTGGCCAAAATGGCGCTTTAGTCCTTTTTCCTTTCCACTGACGAATTATGTATCTTTATACGATACAATGCAATGGTGTTTAGCTGGAATAGGTACAATGAAAAAATCACGGTTTGAAATTTTTTCCGTCTCATATAGGTGAATGTGAGTTATTGTTAACTGCTTCAGAAAATAGTTTTTTTTATTACATAATGGACTGTATACATACTCTTTAGGGCGTAGAACGCCACGCAGTGATTGTATAGCTACAATATACGCGAGAATTATTCTCAATTTCTTATTCCCATTTCTCCTCTCCCTAGAGATATTTTCCTTTGATATGCCGCTATTGGCAGAGGATTAAAAATTATAAGCCCCTGAATGTTACATGTTTTATCTGGTAGAGAAAAAATATGTAAAAATTGTAACATACATGAAATCCTTTACAGTTTTAGTTACATTAACCTTCTTACTAATTTCCGACATACCTACCTCTACATAATTTATTATGTTATTTTTGCTATCCTTCATAATAACACTCGCTCACTGCTAATATTGCGTAGTAGAGATTTTTAGATAAAGTATAATTTATTGCCCCAGTAGTAGGTATTATTAGGCCAATAAATTAAGGCTTTAAAGACATCGTTGGGATCTCAGACAGAAATTACGTGTTAATGAAACTGTTAAGTATGAATTATGACATTAATTTCCAGAAAATTAAAGCAGTTCATTCAGGTTTTATAGCTTTGCTTTTGTATGGAGTCAACCTGCAGAGATTCTGTTATTTTGCTATCAAATTCTAGGACATCCGCTTTTTTGCGACTAAAGTTATTCTTTGTTCTTTTCAAAGATCCGCTTTTTAGGGTTCCGTAGTCCCGACAAGGAACCCTTATAGTTTCGATCATCTCTGTCTGTCTGTCCAAGGTTTCGCTTGGAAACTATTGGCACTAGAGAGCTGTAATTTTGTGGAGGTATCACGCCGACAAAACGGTACATGCACTTGGCCAATTTTTTTATTAAAAAAAATTGTTGATCAATTTGGGCGGGAAAAAATTGCAAACCGATTCTTTTATAGAAGTTTTATCGCATTTATTGATAATAGTAAGATGTTATTTCATCATCATCGTTCCAGCCGTAGGACGTCCACTGCCGAACATAAGCTTCCCCCAATGATATTCACGTCGCTCGGTAGGTAGCGGCTCTTATGAGGTCTTTGTGAGATGTTAATTAATTAAACTGATTGTTGAATTCGGTTTACTATGTTGTTTATTTCTCACTACAATGTTGCTGTTATGAAATGATTAAATTGACCATAACAGTCTTACCAGTAAAGAAAAAATATAATTTTAGAGGTGCTCTACAACTTAAAGCTGCAAACAGAAATATACAGCACGGAACAATAAGACATTCTAGCAGTCTAGACTAGACGAACAACAAATAGCAAGCTTTAAAAATAAAATAAACCATTTGTCGGTTTGTTTGAAGATTTATTCCTTTTTTGTTAAAAGCTTTAGTGACGTTTCCCAAACTTAGCTGAAAAATTTTCTGCTATAATTCATAAAACTGAGATTTTATGATCAACTCATAAAAGTTCTTAGAATTATTATTTTCAGCAAGTAAAATAAACGTTTTATCATATTTTGCTCCCGTTGGAAAGCGAACCCAATCCTCTACTTCCACTAGATCACAAAGTGTGCATGTACTGTGTAATATAATATTAGCAATTTATAAAATCAAATCACTACTTAATTATCCCGTTAACCCCTGGCGGTAAACTTAATAAGCTTGTGTTACGAGTGGGTTCAACACAATAGTCAAGAAGGCGGTGGACATCGAATCCGCGTTACTCGAATCACGAGTCAGTCAGTCCAACAACTTCACCGTTCGGCTATCGTCGCTTCAAGTTCTAACTTGAAGTAACTAAGTATACATTTTTGTTGTCATTATAGCTCTTATTACGGAGACAGAAGGTACCTCAGTGTTTCACTGGAAGTCCCGTAGTCTCTACAAATTGAAACGCATATGAAACGGATGTGGGTCACTCATAACTGACAAAGATTGAGAACCAATGCCTCCAGAACTTCAGAGCAGCATCGATTTCCATGGCCCATGTAAACTGAGAATAGCAGAAACAGAAGGTGCCACAGTATTCCGCTGGTTGTGCCGTCGTCTCTACCATATTATTTTTTGGGCATTTTGAAATTCAGTGAGAGCGCGGTGCTCTCGTCTACGTGATTTGGAATTTTTTTGTTTAAAGATTTTGGGTTACTTACTATGTTCTCAATGTGGGTGGTACATGTTGTTATGGAGTCTTGCTTCCATTTGAAACGTACATGAAACAGATGTGGGTCAGTGGTCACTCATACTGGCAAAGATTGAGAACCAATGGCTCCGGCACTTCAGAGCAGCATCGATTTCACATCGCAGCGGCGTCGCGTTACCCAGCGCGTTTAAACTGAGAAAATGGCTTGTCTTAATGCTCGAACGATATTGGCTTCGCTGTTTGTCGTGCTAAAATGCTGATTGTTGGTTCGAATTGGATTTATCGTTTTATAGGACAGCTAGGATTGCTACAGTCACTTTTTACTGAAATTAATTATGAATTAATGCACAAACTAATATGTACATCAATCAGATATCAACTGTCCTGTAGAAAGGAATCTTTATTAGTTAACTTTGTGTCTTATTGTAATAATCAGATAAGCTATTTTATTTTGTGCATTAAACATCAAAAAAGTAACAATCAGAAAAGCACTCAGTCCTGGAGTTTTACTTACGTAGTTTATGTTCAGTGTCCACATCTGCACCTTATTTTATTTCATACTTTACAGAAAAAGAAATGTAAAAACAACATCATAATATCTTTTGGTAGGTACCAACCTATTTGCTTCTGCTTACGGAAATAAAAACCAACTAGTAAATACCTAACCGTATTTATTTCACAACAGTCACTGCTAACCTAATTTTTCAATCACATTGTCAACCCTACGATCCGCGCACAAAAATGGAAATTTTATAGTAAAAATGGAAAAGCTCAACTCAAAGGCAGATTTAGAATGCCAGCACTTTAATAGAATTTGAATCCAGAGAGGATTTTATTTTATGCATTGTGAAAACTGGGTTCAAATACTATGGAGTGATAAACTTTATGTAGAGGTCGGAATAATCTCGGGGGAATTTTCCCTGAACTTGTATTCGTATTAAAAGAGGTGTTAGTCATATAACACTTCTTGAACCTAAGGATTTGAATGTGTTTTCAACTTAAGAACGTTAGAGAACGTACTTGAGAACGTTAAGAAAGATGACCATTGATTATGACCCAGTTACTGAATTGAGCTGAGCGTTCACATCTTCTAATCAAGTATTATATTATTTTCATATTAAATTAATTTAAAAATATAAGATGAACAAGCTGGAATTTTTTTAATTCTGAAACCAGGCCTATTTTAATCTTTTCTTTATTTCACTCTTATATATCTCTACATTTCAAACAAAAGGTCGCAATCACGACTTTTTATAATTCAGAAATAATCTTATCTTTTCAAAGCTTCATTTAAAATTATCTACATTCTATTTGGTGCAAACTAAGTAAGCGTATGTTTCAGTCCACACTTGTGATTTAATTACACAAAAATTTTCTTAAATAACCTGAATTCTTCCAAAGTCAAGTCATTCAAAAGAGGCCACTAAAACTAAAATTTAATCTTCTTTATTACGTACCCTCCATACCCCGGAACGCACGCGTCGACTCGGATACATGTGGGTAATTATGCCGCGCCGCATTCTCATGCTAATGCAGTCGGCGCGCTGTCCACACTCGACGGACTATTCCGCTATTTGCCTGGCTAATTTAACTGCGTAATATTGCAGGGATATTCATCTGCATGACACGGCTTAGTTATGAATGAAACACTGGTAAAATCACAAGTACTTATATCACTTAGGTTTACTGAATTTAAAAGCACAGCTTCTCAGTCATAAATTGTAATATCCTGGTAGTATTCAGCATATTCCCGCTTAAAAGTACAGTCAGCTTCAAATAGTTCACGACACCTAAAGTAGCCTAGTAAAGTAAGTAGTCACACGTCTTTTTAGGGTTCCGTACCTCAAAAGGAAAAAACGGAACCCTTATAGGATCACTTTGTTGTCCGTCTGTCAAGACCCTTATTCTCAGGAACGCGTGGAGGTATGAAGCTGAAATTTATATCAATTACTCCGGTCTACTGTCCCTTGAAGCTGTGAAAAAATCAAACTTTTAAGCCAACGCAATCAAAAGATACAGCCGTTTATGCCGCAAATTTTCGACACTTGCAAGGGAATCAAAACCTACAGGGTGCTTCTCGTGAACTCAGAATCTTGAAATTTGGTACGAAGCAACGTCTTATAGCATAGACAAAGGAAAAATTACGAAAACCATAAATTTTTAGTTACATCACATAATATTTTTTTTTAATAATTTTAAACTTACTACCCATTTTCTCATAAACGCGTAGAGGTATTAAATTGAAATTCATACCAAATACTCAGGTCTATAATACCTTTAAGGTGTAATAAAATCAAACTTCTATGTCAACGCAATCAAAAGAAACAGCAATTTAAGCTGCATATTTTGAAACTCGCAAGTACTCGCAAGGGAATCAAAACCTAAAGGGTACTTCCAGTCGACCTAGAATCTTGAAATTTGGCATGAAGCAACGTTTTATAGCACACATAAAGGAAAAATTCCGAAAACCTTAAATTTTTAGTTACATTACAAAATATATATTTTTTAATAAATATAAACTTATTACTTTTTTCCTCATGAACGCGTAGAGCTATCAAGTTGAAATTCATATCAAATACTTAGATCTAATTGCCTTTAACCCGTGAAAAAAATAACATAGTTATGACTCGATTGTCGTAATGAACGAATTTTGTAAACCTTGCAGGTTTGTACGGAACCCTCGGTGCGCGAGTCCGACTCGCACTTGGCCGGTTTTTAAAGTTGGAATATGATTCTGTTATCAACTTTTTGGCCATTTTGCGAGTCACGAAGTATTTGACGCTGACTGTGCCTACCTAGGTAACATTTCGTGAATGCTCAATAGAAGAACGACACATCTCTAGTTTCAATTATCCTTATACATACAAGAATGTGTATTCCGTACTTTATTTGGACATTTTACTGCGACTGCACCAACTTTTTGACTTTGACCGAACTCGGTTGTATTTTTAAGCAGATTACACCGTAGCGCATGTACAGACTACAGCATATCAGACTATACATTCTCGTTACAAAATAGCCCCTATTATGACTACATAAGATCCTACAGTGAGCTTGACGTGCTGTCTGTGCAATCGCGAATGAACGTTGCAAGCCATTTTATTATTCAAGCGCAAGCAAATCTGTGGTTCGCTCTAGCTTTTTGGGATTCGTTGTGAAATATGCAATCCTTCCTTGGAAACTTATCTGTAATCTAAATAAGGATTAATTAACTATGTTTACAGTGGATTCTGCCTAGCTGCTTGATTGCTTGTATGACCTCATTTTCTAAAACTGCATAATTTTTATTTCAAAGATGATGAAGCTATTTTGATATCCATTTAAGAATATGGTTATAAAAATATTTAGGTAGTTTTCTAACTTTGCTAGAATTTACTGTACTCTTTCGCCGGTAACTACGGAACCATCGATAAAAAAACTCGATGCATTTGCGAAAACTGCTAAAATCTAACTTTATTATAATATTATGCCACGAGCGCCATTTTCGTGTATCAATTTGAATGTTTTTACAAGTTAGATTAGGTAAATATTTGAATTTACTGCGAATATCAAAGCACTAGAAATAAGCTTTACAAATACCTACCTATTAGCTATTGTCGACAAACTTTGATAATGTTTATCGTAAGTATTAACTTACAATAATATCATGAAAAACTTAGGTCTTACGAGCGAAACAGCAAAACTATTGCTTTAAATGGATAAATTAAAGATACCCTCAATAAGGGGTCTCATAGGTTCAATTTCACGATTTTAATGTGGAATTTGTTTGCTTTTGTAGCTTAACACGTTGAGTGCGAAACCAGGTCTATAGACCTTGTGTACGTCTCGCTTACCGTGCGGCTAAGAAAATTGTAGTCTTCCTTGTCGTGCGAAAGGCATAACTTCAATTGGGTCCGGTGTAGGAAAGTGATGAATATATATCTATGATGTATTCTTAAAATAGAATCCAATGATGTACCTACCTTAATACCAGGTTTATAGACCTGGTACCGCACGGAAGTAATAAAATGTCTTTACAATGCGAAACCAGGTCGAAGCACCTTGTACCCTGCGCACCTGGTACCGCACCTCACGCTAGCTTCGTGCAGCCAGTGTTGCCTCGCATTCGTAAGAAACGTACATGTCGACATGGCGTCAAGAGAAACAAACAAAATCAAAACTGCAAATTGATTATAATTTAATTTGCTACACGATTTATTGCTAATTTAAATAATGTTTTTCGTGACAAACATTTGAAGTTGTAACTAAATGTTATTAAATAATATGTTTTCTTTAAATATAGCTTATTAAAGTATTTATGCACGTATGTCTTATTTGTAAAATATTTAGACTAATTTATTAAAACATCTTTGTTTGTGACTTTTTTAAATTTTGATTAAAACTTAATTTAAACTATCGATATTTGTATTTCACATCCCTAGAATACCCACCAGACTTCCCTACTTCAGTGCGGCACAGGGTGCAAAAGCCTTGTATTTTGAATATAGCTATAATTTTTATACTAAACAAGTTATTTACCAACGCCTTCAGGTGTATGTCAATAAATGCATTATTATTAATATTCAAAGAAAAAAAACACAATATCTATTAACATGAAGCCAAAAATAAAATTAATATATCTTAAATATTACAAGGTCTTTAAGCCTTGTGCCGCCACAATGTAAGTTTTAATACCAGGTTTACAGACCTTGTACCGAAGGAATGGAAAGTATTAGAAAGTTACTGCCGCAGCAAAGGTGTTAAGTTTGGTTCTGATCTTGAAATCCGGTAAAAAATAGGGCTACTGCTATTCCTTTCTTTGTCTATAATTGAACTCATCACGGTGCGAGGCTCGATACCCATTTCTTATTAATTATCATCAACCATCCCTGTAATAATACGTCAGAATAGGAAATAATGATGAATTACGCTACTAAACCACAGCAAAAAGCTGAAAAATACCAGCCAGCTCGATTCCAATTTAAGAGAGGTATATGGATGGTCTCAGCTTAATATGCCTGTAATATGCACTAAAGATAAAATTTATGTTCAATATTACTTAGCTACTATTGTGGGTTACGTATTATGGATATAGCACTCGCTTATATCACTTGTTTCAATGAACAGTCAACAGATAAACTTGTAAGTCTCCTTTCCACTTTTCTTTCATACGAGTACGTTTTAGGTGCTATTAATTATTGGTATGTACTGCAAATGAAGTAAGTACTAAGTAACAATTGTTGACCAATAAACAATATTCTTTCTAGTAAAATAAAAAATAATAACGCTAAGCTTTTTGTTTCATATTTTGGCATACACAAACGTTTCATAACTGGTTTACGATCACAGTAAAATTTTACTTCCAAACAAATTGTGAGACGGGCCCCGGGTGAAATATGAGAAATAAAAAAGTATTTTTCCTGTACAGATTGGACGGTCGGCATCGTAAATGTCACGAAGCTTGTGAAATCGACAGGCTCTAGAAAATTTAGGCTGATTTTGCTTCCTTTTCTTTGACAAATTACAGGTCACTAGGTTATGTACAACAGTTGCGCAAAATGATAGACGTATCCAAAGCGTTTGATTGTGTTGATCTTCAAGCTTAAATAAATTGAACAGTGTATATTAATGTTTCAGGCGACGACTTAAGGAGGATCAGAAAATGTATAAAATATGGATTGAACTAACCTTCGGGCTTCTAAAAATGGGAGTGCCTTAGGGCTTAATACTAGGACCTATGGTCTTCTTACATTTATTTAAATGATCACCGAATTACTCATTAAACGTTAAATAACGAATCGTTTACATGTAAGCCTGTTTATACTAAAATAATATTCTACCATACAGCTTCATACATATTTGAGTGAAATTACTTCCTAAATTCCTTGTTGTTCCGCTTACCATAATTTAAATAGGTATTAGAGCGACAGTTTGATTATAATTACAACGGCGTGAAACTCTGCATATTTATAGATAGTCTCGGTGGAGTTGGTTCGACACTCGACCACAGCTTGAACGAAACAGTCAATAACTATTAACACGCTCACTGCGTTATGAGGTCTAAAAAGCCCCATGCAGAACTTATCGCAGGTGCGGCAGTCATAATCGCGTTCTCTCACTCTGTGCGGGGGGCGACTATTTTAACATTTCTATGAGTACAACAGAGACAAATATATCAAATTGCTTCTCTTACGAAGCCTAGCATAATGACGTAGAAAATATTGTATGAGGTCGATTAGGTCCCATACGCACTGGATAGAAATTAATCACGTTCAGTGCGCCGTGAGGTCTGAACTGCCTCAAAAATTGCAGGCCTCATAACCGCACAGGGTGAGGCGCGGGCGCCGCGCATTTAGAGTAGTGATGTGATAAGTTTCGATACGGACGCACGCTGTTAGCCGGTGACACATTAACACTGACTTTTTAACTAAAAATGGCATTTGTATACACTTAACGCACGTATTTATTTCAGGTATTCCTAGTGGCAGATAATAATAATAAATATTTTTGGACATTTTACACTGCGCTTCTAGTCCCAAACTAAGCAAAGCTTGTACTATGGGTACTAGACAACGGATATAAACATACTTAAATACTTGTTTTTTTGTAAATACATACATATACATAGAAAACACCCACTCCAATACAAACAAATATGTTCATGCACACAAATCCTGTGCGGGAATAGAACTCGCAACCAAGCGTTGCGTAGGTTGCTACGACAGATTAAGACTAACACTAAATAGCACTCAGGCTGCAAAAAAAAAACTATTTTTTTTTTAACTTTTTGTGTTCTGTGTGACAAATCCTACTGTTAGCCCTGTTTTAATGAAAAACACTTTAATTAAAAACAAATTAATATTATAATTTTATGGTAACTGAAATTTTGTTTTATTCCCATCCCTAGTCGAGACACAAATTGGACTTTCTTTCAGTGCGAAATGAGGCAGAAAAGATGTCATATATATTTTTTTAATTTATTCAATACCAAAATGTCATAACTGCGGGCGAAGCTAGTTTAAGGTTAAACATCTATTTAAGTTTATAATAGAAAAGTTTCAAGCCAATATTATCTTTTCTGAGCTATATTTAAAGTATTTTTAGAAACAATATTTTGTGAGGCAGAAAAGGTCTCATACGCACTGTAAAGAAGTTCAATATTGACTCGAAAAGACCTCATACGCACTGGCTGAAAGTCTACAAAAAATGGTTTCGCAGTGAGCGTGTTAAATAATTGTTTACAACTTTTATGGTCACTAGCGCCCACTGAGGCGTTACTGGAATAGCGAACGCGCGCGTGGGCAGAAATGTTTGCAGTGTTCTAGTTTCTATGCACTATGCCACACAATCTGGCTGTAAGTGAACATTCATTTTTATTACAAACCACTAATTTTATTCGCCACACGCCTTTACTGACCTTATCAACTCCCATATAATCTTCTGTCGATTTACTAGTAATATGTTATCTTCAGTCTTCATTTTACTTATAAGGTAATTTATCTTTTGTTTGGATTAATCACCATGTTTTGTTTTTAACAGGCTGATTTATTTAGTCTGGTGAGCATATTGAAGCCGCAATAGAATGCGGATTAGGCGAAAACGAGTTTTGCGCGAAATTGCTAATTATCGCCGAATAATAGCGAATTTTATAGGTATGTGCTGTTGTGGATAGATCGTGAACGGATGTTTAGGATCAATTGCACGTCCCTGCAGTTATAGATAAATAAAATAATATAAATAAAACTTTATTGGGAACAAAAACACTTACATGCACAAACATTGTTGCGTTAGGAACTGCATTAGTCAAGGACTGTGTCGCAGTTGCTAGCGCACACCTCATACAGGCTGACATTGCAGACTTAAAAGTATTTTTGTTATAATTCAGATGAAGTTGAATATCGTACTTACTAAAATTTTATCTAAGAACGGTAACTATCCATTCATTGGAATATACAGTATTTTACTTTAGTACCTACATAGTTGCAAAAGCTCTGAGCCGTTAGCAATTGGAAAATTGCTTCGCGTGGGCAACGAAATTAACCAGAAGACACTACAGAAATTCATAGATCGCCACAGTCTACGATCTCTCACTTTTTTCATCTAGCCTTTGTAATCTCCTTTTGGTCATCGGTCCATCGAGCAAGCATTCATTCGTTTCAACCCTAGTGCCATCCACTGCTGGGCTGCTCGCATCCATGTTTAATATCAATAAATTCAGTCAAATGCCGTCAGTGGGTGCCTGAGTTAATTATTCCCGTAATTCGCAGACACGCAATTAGCGTTAGTGAATAATTAATTGACCCAATAACCTGGCGTTAATTGTGCAGACATAACCACCTAAATAAATTATGATAACTGCACGATATCGACACCTAGAAAGAAGCTAACAGCTTAGTAGCAAATACCGGAACCTAGGTAATTCCTTAACATAAACATCTGTGAGGAATTTTCAATTTAGAGTACACAAAAAGTTATCAGTTATTTGTACAATTACGGCAATGGATGTAGTTATTTAATTGCTATCTCTAACATAATGTAGAAGTAAAGTTCAAAACAGAAAATAGTCGTAGTAACAGTCAATAAAATTATTTTTGTATCGTAATTAGGTGATGGAAAGACTGAATTTTCTACTAGTTCATCCACGTATAACCAAAGCAATGAGCTGAAATTTTATAATAAGTACCTAAACTAAAAACTTATAGTCAAGTTACTTAAGATCCAAAAAACTAGTCAAATATTATTACAGCCCTACTTCATAAATATGCGTCCTCATTTCTCAATACTTAGATTTAAAATCTTTTAACTCAGTACTTAGGTTTCAATACACGAAGCCAACTTTTCAATGTCTTGTTCTTCCTAGTGATTGCATCGGGACTTCTTTAGAATGTAAAATCTCGAGTTCGTTAGGAAATTCAATATCGTGGTATTTCAAAGATTGACTGCCAAGTTTATTCTTTTAAGTGGATTGTTTTGTTTAGTATTCGAGATCGCCTGCTGGAATTTCAGACGAAAACTTTAGATATTTGAAATCGTTAATATTTGCATAGCTAAAATATTTCTCAGTAACGACGTACTCGCAGACTTCATTATTGCTAATATTAAAATCCTTCTTAAAACTGACCTAGATAGCATTAAATCTGTTATCTGTTATAATTCCGTGGTCTATTTCGTTGAGGATCTGGTGAAATTAAAAAAAAAGTCATTTTAAAAAGAATACATCTAAGGCTGGGTCGCACCATCTTACTTCAACTTTAACAAACGTCAAAAATCTGACAAATTCCATACAAAAACCACCGGCTGTCGTCAAAGTTAAAAAAGATCTTTAGTAAAAGTATTTATGAGCACGTACTTTTCCACAATTGCTTACTTACATTTCACAACTCAGAGCTAAATTTTCAAAGCCTCTATGGAAATTGTATCGTGAGTTTTGCAGTAAAACATTTTCTGTTCGTTAAATTATTCAGTGCTCCAGCCAATTCTACAGGTCTTGTCAAATTTCTCCTTCGGGAGTTGTAATATTTATCGATACAAACGTAGTTCGCTAATGTAAATAGTAACAGACGTTTGCGACTTTATTTCTATGAGTTAGGTAAAGTTTTTGATACTCTAGCTGGGGAACAGAATATACTTAAGAATATACGCGTATATGCTTTTTCTTTACAATACAAAGTACCTAATTAAATTTTTTGAAGCCTGAAATATTGGGTAAAGTTTTTATATTTTGTATTGATACATTAATAGATGCGTTCTTAGTATAAATTCCTATAAAATATATATTAAGTATGACACATTAGACAGAAAATAGACAAAAGGTTTTTATATCAGAAAATTCTTAGAACAATAGAAATGAATTGAATTTTAGGAACGCTGCCAAGAACGCTGCAAACAATAAACTGATATTAAATATGAATTTGGACATAAAAACACATTAGAGTCTAATAAGAAATAATGTTGTGCTTTTTATTGCTTTTGAAACACTGTAGGTACAATCAGCGTCAAATAGTTCGTGGCATCCAAAGTGGTCAAAAAGTTGACAACACAACCTTATTCCAATTGTAACAAAGACGTGTTTGTTGCGAACTTTTTGGCTACTTTGGGTGTCACGAACTATTTGACGCTGACTGTACTGGAAATATAAATCAAGTTACTAAGGTAACAAAAGCGAAAACAGTTGAATATCACCACACACAAGACAGCAAAAGATATTAATATTTTTCCCATCCACCTCTTCCAAATGGGCTTCCCAAACATTATCGTAACGTTGTGGAATTCTTATCCCAACATTACAATTGCAATCAGTTTGAAGGTTTCCTCTGAAACCCTGCAAGGCCCTAAAAAGGAATCCGCAATAGTCCCGAAGGGCCCATTTATTTACCTTTGCACCTCTGTTCGCACATTCGACTGGGATATTTTCTATTGTAGCTGTATCTTCAATTTATACGCCATGAGAGGCAAACGCGTTGTAAAGATATTTCTAAGGTATTTTTGGTCTCGTAACTTACACATTTTCAGAAATAATACTATCTACATAATATACAGAGAATAAACTTACCTAATAAATTCGGCAACAATTTTCTTTATTTTCTAGACTTAAATATGATTTGTATTTGTGGTTATTCTCAAGTCCTTTTTAAAGTTATGCAATATTTCCCAGGAAATGTTTTTATCAACTAAAACTTTTCCAACATTTTCTTCATTGTTTTATTTTCCATTACGGTACTTTAACTTTGGATACCTTAACTACTATTCTCTACTCTACAGTAATAATGTTTTTTCACAAAACTTTTTAACCACTTTTGTCTAAGTTCTAACAAACTATTTGGCCAAAGATACTTCCTCAGACCCATATTTCTAAATCAATCACGAGTCCAACTATACCCCGACCCTTCTGGTCACTTAACCACTATGCTCAGAAGCTCTGTGCCTCAATTATCCGAGTCCTCGTTCTTCAAGTCCGTATCCTCATTAATGACCCAATTCCAAGGGCTTCAAAAATGAATAATTCAGACGACCACACTTCTTTCAGGGTTAAGGGTCTTCTGTAAGGTTATTACAAAAGGAGTGAGTTAGTACCAAATTAAAATTAATGAGATCGTGTAGGTACTAGTTATTCGTAATAATTTCTATATTGTGATTTCTCGGAATAATACTGCTGGATCAGTAATTTTAAATATTCTTAGGATAAAGGATATAAGATTTATGCGCACAAGGGCACAAGCTATTTCTATTACTGAAATAATTTCAAGAACTGTGTCAGTGCATGCTATTGTGCCTTGTCATAAATACAAAACTTGTTCCCTTCGAAAATAAATTAATAATGAATTCACTTTTTGACCCTTGATTTCAGGTATTTTATCGATAAAATTGTCCATAGACTATTCTTAAAGTTTGATAAGTTAACAATGATAACTACTTCCCTAGACACGTTTCTTGTACCTACTCTCGTATCCCCCCTACTATTTATGGTTAACTAAGTAAATAAAAAAACAAAGTGCATTTTAACTACGTTAGAACCTTAAAGCAATTTTCTGTGGGCTCCTTAGCTGGTGCTTCCAAATTCAATTTCGTGGGACCTTGTTCACATAATCTTCATTTGTTTTTGACCCATCGACGTTTGCGTGGCAGAAATGTCAGCTTATTTGAATTTGGAACGTGAATACGAATTAGGAACTCGAAAAAAAAGTAAAAACTCTTTTTTAGGTCAACCTTTTTACAACGGAAATGTTAAAAAGTAATAAATCATTCATACTTATTATTGCCCTAAAATTACCTACGAATAGCAGCTAGGGTGTAACAGTAACATTCCTAAAATTCCTATATTTATAAATATGCATTCAATCGCGTAATGAAATAAAATTTTTAGGGAATGTAATATTGTTTCCTTCTTTTGAAGAAGTCCTCAAAAGGACACCAGAAGTGTGTACTCATGTCAACACATTTTCTTTGTTCCGCTTAGTTTCAGAGGAATTTCGTTAAAAATTCTGAGTCAAAGGAATTTGGATGATTCTTTTCGTAATAAAAAACAGTCGAGGAAATGTAGATCTGTAAAAAATATATTTATACCAAGTTCATAACGACTGTTGTAATTCCTAAAATTAATGAAACACAAGCAAATAAAATGTTAATAAAACGTACGCGTGTTTAACCTTAAACATAATTATATCCCTTTTTGGGATGAAGGGACCCGCGGCCACTTCCTGGGGCAACATTATAATGGCAGTATGTTATACAACGATGTTCGCGAAAGGGTTGAGATTAGGTCAACATCCAAAAAAGCCTTAGTACTAAGTATGGACCACGACATGTCAAGTTTTTTAAGCACAGCGTCTTATGTAGTCGTGATAGATACTATTTTTCAACAAAATAGTGCTGGGGACCGAAACGTAGATACATTTACTTCCAATCTTCTTTATAATAAAAAACCTTCAGTGTATTGGACGAAGATGACATAAATCACGTACCTTACCTTATTTTTAGGGCGAAAATCAAGTAACCTTCAATCTAATTTACCTTACTATTTTCTCTCTTAGCCATATAAGATTCGCGGCTAGCTTACCATAGTTTTAAATATGTAAATTGTAGGTACGAATTAAGAAACCTTTCAGAAGTTGTGTTATTACTACACGAACTTCTTCTAAATGTTTCAAAAAACAGTTCGATAAGAGTAGAATTTTTGTAACAATCAAACAAGTGAAAACCTTGTAAAAAGTAAAAAGAAAAGTTATTTTAACTTTTTACAAAGTTTTCACTAGTCTTAGAAAATTTGAAACGTAGGTACTCGTATAAAAGAATCTTTATAATTTTAACAAGGCATGACTTTTCGCTCAGTTGATGCTTTGACTTAAAAGGTCCATAATTAAAATTCTTCTCAGCTACTCCGGACAGAATTTTCGTCGTGGACCGATGTAAATTAGAGCCGTTATTAAACAAATTACGACGAAAACAAAGTCACAAATTGTGCATGTATAACAGAGGGTGCTATTAGGACGAAAACCTTTTAAAGGGGCCCAAACTTATGAGCCCACATAAAATAAATACAAATTAAGAAAACATGTGCGTCACAAAGATGTTAAAAATTACGTAGAAAATAGGCTATAAAAACGTGAGAGAACAAACTGAACTAACTTAACTACCAGCTAACGATTTAACTCTTACTAAGACTAACTTAACTCTAACTTTACAATATTCTAAGTTTAATCGTTGTAATAAGTACTACGTAGTTTAATGTGAAATTTATGCAAAACCACTTAGGTACAATCATCAGATCAGCACCAACGCATCATAATAAGTAACATTCAACCTACGTCCAGCAAAGGACTGATGATAAAGATCATTTATGATGCTAATCATCAAAATAAAATGCGTATTGTAGATTCCCTGTGTTAGAAAATTTTATTAAAATATACCAGAAAATAATTTGATTAAACTACCTCAAAATTTAGACTATATTATTCAAGAATAATCCGATGTTTTAGCTAACATTTGACATTTACGTAACTTTATTCAGGAAGCGGAAATTTGGTGCACTCCATTTTCAGAGGCGCGTCAGGCCTCATTAAGGACGGGGCTGACTTTGGCTACGTCGCTTGATATAATGCTACTATGACAAGCTATATTGTCTTGATATAAAGCTACTATAACATAAATATCTGTGTCATGTTCAGCTTCAGGGAATGCTTCATTCCAAAATATTGAATGTACCTAAGTAAGATGTCATTTTAATCGCTGGTTTTGAAAAGCTTTCAACAATAAACTAGGTATGTGAAATTCGCCCGTATTTTCAAACATTACTATGAGGTTTCACAGTGCGCGTGGACGCACAGGGTGGCACTTGAACCAATCACTGAGCTCTATGCAACGCTGTGCGTTCGATTTGCTGCTTCACTTAAGCAAGCATCGTTTGTGAATACGGTCGATAATGAAAGACAAAAGCACTTCCCATTTAACAATAAATATATTCCTTACTACGAGTAGCATTATTTTTAAACCAGCATAAAGTTCCTCATATACATTCTCACAGGGCAGAGCAACATTCAGTAATTTTCAGCAGGTGAGTTGTTTTCTGAACTGAACAAATTCAGTTCGTTTCTATCACTCTCATAAGGTTGCAGGTATGAGTAAAAGGGATGGATAGAGCCAATAGAATGCCTCATAATTAATTGACAAGGCAGTAAATATTCGCCATGC
Organism: Ostrinia furnacalis; assembly: GCF_004193835.3. Lineage (NCBI taxonomy): Eukaryota > Metazoa > Arthropoda > Insecta > Lepidoptera > Crambidae > Ostrinia > Ostrinia furnacalis. The sequence continues at coordinate 167,609 of NW_021130405.1, read as the reverse complement.
ATGTAACCAGACACAATAGCATTTGTCTGGAACCGCCAGAGCGAGGTGGAGCGAGAAAATTAAGGGAATGCTTTTATAACGATTTCAATGTATAGGTAATAGGGTGGTCCTTATTTTTCGACTTTTGAATTATCCCCGGGGCACTTTCTCATTCGATTATATACCTCTAAATATTATGAAATTACCTTTTTTTGTTTTTTTTTTTGGTTAAGATTTAGAGGTCGCTACCAGCTGTCAAAATATTTACAAAAGATTTGAAGATCTTAAATCATGGTTTTCACATTTTACGTGCAAATGAACATCGCTTAGATCTTAGAATAGACAGTCGCTTCTTGTCCCCTTCTCTCCTCAACCCCTCTTCTGTACCGACCATAGTACCGACGCGTCGAGATACTAACAAGTAAACTCTTATATCTTAAAAATAATTGATTCAAATATGTACATTGTACATAATATCTTAGTTCATAGCAACAACAATAATTTTGTAATATTTTTATTTGGCTTTGGCTTTAAAAATAAATGAATCTAACAAATACAGATTTTGTTTTTAATTAAAATTCAAACCTTGGTAGCGACCCCTAAATGTCTTTGAAACTTTAAAAAAAAAAAATGAAAGACTTTCATATGGTATATATTCAAATTACGTGGTGCCCCGCAAAATATAAGAAAAAAATTTTGTTTCGTAGGAATAAGGACCACCCTAATAGGTAAAGATTTGCCTTTTGCCTCTGGTTGTCCCCCGCAGTGAAGACTCAATAATGGTAAAAGGTAAATACGGTCTCTTTATGTTTACAACATAGGCAGTTACTTCAATATTGTTTTTAGTCGAACCACGGGACTGATATCATGTTCCACCACTGCAACTCCCATGTACTTACCCTTTTTAAAGGCTCCAATACAATAGCAAATTACTTTTAAGCCTGGGCGCAGACCACCGACTTTTAGTTGGCCGATAGTTGGACCCGATTTTAATTTGTATGAAGAATCGGCCGATACCAAATCGGTGTAATGTGCGCACTTTCATACATGTCCATACTGATTAACAGCCCAACCCAACTATCGGCAAACTAAAAGTCGGTGGTCTGCGCCTAGGCTAACTTAAATAACTGGATATGTAAACAAGTTTTTTACACAGTTCGTCATACAAGTACATACACATTTGGGATAAATTCTCCAGCTTTAGTGAAATAAGGGAGACAGATTGTACGTAATACACCGCTTAGGAGCAGGAAACTCGGGGAAGTCCCAATTACTGCTCGACTCACCTCATTAGGGGCTCGGCCGCGCTTCGGCGCGCGGAGTAGTTTAAAGCCGACTGTGGCGCTCTGGGAGGCGTTTTGATGGATCTTTGTTTTTCTTGGGTAGGTATAAGACCTCTGGGTTTATTATTACTTACACCATAAAAGCTACAAAATTATTTAAAACAAAGAACGATTTGTTTTTCAAGGTTAGGTTAGGTTGAATTGACATATTCAACACAGTAATATAAGAGGCTGACAAAAGCGACCGAGTTTCTACCACCACTTCTTCGCAGCACCAGCCAACATTTGTCTCGGAGCTAAATTTTGAGATGTAATTTAAATCCCTTGAAAGGGGCTTACATTCTGAAAAGAATTTGAATTTTCTCAGGTCCACTTTAATCCTGCCAATATTGCCTGCAGGCAGTGGAAACGTTTGAAAACGTGCTTCTAAATCTACGTACAATAATAGTACCTACGTATCGTGAGCTAAAGTTAAACGGATTTACAACACGATCACGCTAGTGCTCCGATTTTTGGCACAAAACATCCACTTAGAAGAAAACAATAAATCCTCCAAGAAAAACTATCTCATCTACATCTAAATAAAAGACACCAGCCAAACTAGGCCCATGAGGCTCTTAGCCATAAAGCCAGGAATAGGTTTAGGTACAGGGTACCTAATCCCAACTTTAGTGGCAAGTTGTACCCTAGAGTGACTGGAAAAAATGGACGCCACCTATTTTTATGGCGACACATTAATTTTGAGCTTGGTCCTGCAGTACAGTCTAAGCCGCAGCACTTTTTCAGACTTCCAGACGTAAAAATATAACTTTATGACACTTCTTAGGCTTAGCTTAGTGAATGGAATAGTTTAATAATGGAATAATAGACCCTCACATTTTTAACTTTGGAGATATTATTAACTCAAAGATTAGAGCTTAATCTTTGAGTTAATAATATCTCCAAAGTTATATACCTACATTAAAGAAGCTGGTTTCAGCTGATCGGCCATAGGTCACCCCAAGCCGTTTTTAGCGAGATTTGCTTCCTTCACCAGTGCATGGATTTAAGAACAAAATGCCCAAATGTATAGAACTGTAAAACTAGATAGAAAATCTGTTTTATGAAACGTGTTTGTGTGTAATATCAAAAATATTATAATTAGATGGTGTTTTAAAATCAAAGCTGTTTCTTTTTCCTAATTAATCCTTACATACGAATGTACAAGTATTTAGCTTGTAAAATTAGTTTTGTTCAATGCTACAAGGAAGGCAGATGCACACCCAAGTTTCATATAGAGGCGGTTATGTATACATATTCACGACACGATTTCCACACAAGTCGTAAAGGACAGTGTCGTCTGGACCCAAGTATCTACTACTAAGCATAGGGTTCACAACAAAACATAATAAGAAAGTTTTTGAAAAACATTTTCTTTTCTTTTTTGGACCTGTTCTTTTATGATATCGTAATCTTTAGCCCGCGGTTATTTTAGCCATTTCTCGTTTTTCTGAGGTCTTCTGAGTACTGAAGTCAATAATCCTGGTGTCAAACTTAATGAACGGCCATAGGCGTCTGAAATTGCTCAATCGGAGTGACGGCATAACGCCAAAAGACGCAATCATATTTCTTGTCCGGTTAATTCAAGCATGCAATAATTTACTAACAAACTGGTAATAAAACATCTGACAGAATTTGTTGCAAAGTAGCACCTCAGCACCTTTTAGATAGTATCACATTGGTAATCCTTTAGGCCTAGGATTCGCATCACGATACACTTTTATCGAGGCATTTTATCGATTTTACGTGATAAGCCCATACATTTGTCATCTAAAATCATCGATAAGATATTATCACGGCATCCTAGCCCGGTTGCAGTGCGGTAACAGAAAAATGCAGTAACCACTATAGTAACACATATCATTAATTTTGTTTTCATAGGGGTCACTTTTAAATTAGGGATTGATGGTGAAATCGGGCATATTTCTCTCTCAGTACTCTCAGGTAGTGTTGCATTATTTGCAATACAAATTGGAAGTATGCAAAAAAAGCAAAGCATACTGCAAGTGTACAAAAAAATAAAGATAAAAGTAATTCTGCCAGCCCTAAGCCCACACGAGCATGTGGGTCGTGCAATCGCCGCATTCAATTAACCCAACAACAGATTTTACTATTATGTTGCTCCGCTTACATTAATTAACACATTTTACTCAAATGCTCGGGGCACATAGCTCGTAGAGACGATGGCCGTTGGGGCAGAAAAGTTCTCGAGTGGCGACCACGGGCTGGAAGACGTAGCGTGGGCAGGCCTCCTACTAGGTGGACCGACGATCTCGTAAAGGTCGCGGGAAGAGCCTGGATGCGGGCAGCGCAGGACCGTGCATTGTGGAAAACCTTGGAGGAGGCCTTTGTCCAGCAGTGGACGTCATTTGGCTGAAACGAACGAACGAACGAACGAACTCAAATGCTCCAGATTCTTTTGAGTGTTACTTAGAAAGGGTAACTTTTTACCCGTTTAAAGAAAATGGGGGTTCGTTTTACTAGTGTTTAGTATATTGGATAGGATTGACGATCATAGGGTGAATTCAATCCTCGCTGACTTTTGGAATTTGTAGTCGGTTTTAAATCTCACTAAAAACATTGTCATGTAAAATTTTGCCTAGAAAAGTAAAAAAAATATCAGATCTCATGTAGAGTGCGCTAGCTTCTTACTCTATATGCCTTAACTCTACAAGCCATAAACAAACTCTACTGTCTACCTTAGTCAAAATACATGACAATACCGTTTCTAATGAAATTACACAAAGCTCATTTCAAACATATTTTTGTGACAATATTTCTGCCACCGCAACTTCAGGGTTGTTGGCTACAGAAAACAAGTAATTTCCGACTGGTCGTTTCCAGGTGAATGTAATTCTTATACGCAATGGTGAACTTAAATGATATTTTACACGTTACTACTGAAGAATTAGCTACCTATCTAATTTTTTTCAGATTTTTGTGATAGCTAGAAACTAGAAATATCCCATTTTCATTGCTTTTTGAACGCCCCTCGTATGAAATACTTTATATTGTTGTCTATATAGGACGAGAGTGTCTACTGTTTAAAAATATTGTCACAAATAAACGTTTGATTAATGTTATCTTTATTAAATATACAAATAATAGGTATATCTTACACAAAGAGCTCGTATGATCATTTAGCCGAATGAAATTTCACACAAGACTGCGTATTTCTTATGAAACGAAAATGTGTGATAAGAATTAGATTTCCTCGCTCTGCTTCGGCCGAAAAATTGTTTTTTCCAATATCCGTTCCATTGTACTAGGACAGCACTCTATCTACGTTATACATTTTTATAGCAAAATCGCACCTATTTCAAGTAAGTTAAGGTGTCACAGTGCTGAGCTTGTTGTGCTATCATTTCTTCCTTTTCAATAGTTTTCTATCTATTTCTCCAGGTATGATTGCGAGAAAGCTTCGCTTTGATGTTTTTTTATATTATTATTATTTCTTATCGTAGAAATAAAAGTGATATTTAGTTGGAAAATAAGAAAAAATGATTATTATTTTCTGTACCTAATTGTATTAACTCCATAAAATACTATAAGCGCCTTAGTACGCCTATTGTGTGATTAGACATCAATTTCTTTTATACGTCAAAATGTAATAAGCGGCTTAACTCGATTGAAATTCTTTTATCAGTTTAGGTACACACCTTCTAATGGAACATCAAAGTTTATATTTGTATTTACCTATTTTATTTCCATGCCAATATAACTACTTTACATAATAATGTTATACTTAACTGTCCATGATAAAAATTTTGTTCCCTACCGGATTCGAACCCTAACCCCACTGACGTTATAGCCCAGTAGGACTACTAACCACCAAGTCAAGCGGCCATCAATTTTATTTTTCAGAACACCTAAACATATGAAAAGTCCTTTTCATTTGGGCATATTATACTGTCTACAGCGCATCAATCGTTACATTTTTTGCAAAGTCACTCTTATTACAAACACATAAGATATCCCACTGTTTAACTTACTGTGCTTGTAAGTACAAAAACTAGATGTGTAAAATAGACAGACAGACAAATATATTACCAGTCATTGAACTAAATTGCTTCATCCCAAAGAGAAATCCTTTTCCTATACTCTGACTCATGTGTACCGGACAACGACCTGCCGTTACTACTGTACCCTGAGCACGAATAAATATAATTCTCGTTATGGTATGGTAATCATTTTCTTGTGTAAAAAACAAAACAGCGGCGCCGCTACGGTTGTATTAGGAATCCGTTTATAATATTTCTACAAGATTATAAGATTTATTCGTGCTCAGGGTACTCTGGATTTTTTTTACATGCGCGTTAAGCCTTACAAATAAATGTGTCTTTTATTTAAGGTCAATGGGAAAAACTTCCGCCAAGTAGCAGTCATTTTATGTGTTATTAAATCCAGTTCTTACTTAAGTGCCAAAGACGACGGAATTGTAAGAATGGCACTTGAATCAAAAGTGTCTACTTCTTCTTTTGGAGCATTCATTACGTATTTTTGAATTTGCTTTAGATTGTTCTTTATAAAATATAATTTATTTTATCACTATGACAAAATCTAATAATAAATCTGTAGAGAGGTCAATTCTGTACATGAAATATATCTTCAAAATAACTATCAGGGGGTGATTAGTGATCGATACTGATGCCTGTCTGTCTGTCTGTCTGTCTGTCCGTCTGTATGTTCCTTATAGAAACAAAAACTACTCGACGGATTTTAACGAAACTTGGTACAATTATTCTTCATACTCCTGGGCAGGTTATAGTATACTTAGGAATTCCCACGGGAACGGGAGTTAGCGGGAAAATCCTTTTGTATGAAAAATCTAAACCGCTTAAGTTAGACGCTTGAAATTTGCCATGCAGGTACCTTAGTAAACTTAAAGCTTAGTTCCAACAGGATATTGCAAAATTTCCACGGGAACGGGAGTTAGCGGGAAAAAACATTTGTATGAAAAAATCTAAACCGCGTAAGATCGATGAAGGGGGTAAAACGGGATCCACGCGTACGAAGTTGCGGGCGGCCGCTAGTAAATGTAATAAATTTAACTCTACTTTTTACTATGGCAGGAAAATTATGCACTTATTTAACTACCAAATTAACATTGTTAAATGCTATTAATAGCATTTTTGTACGAAAAAGACCTCATTATGAACTCATATTGGATAATTTCCCGTTAAATCCTGACATCGTAATGAAATGTCAGTGACCTGAAAACGAGCCATACCAATTTAAATTTTAAAATCGTTATACCCACCATTTAGACAGCTTCGTTTTATCTTCCAACATTAACATAAGATGCGGTTATCTCCCATCTTGTAAATGAACTCCTGAATAACGCTTCCTTAACGCCGAAGCTTTAGTAAGAAAGTATTATGAGTATAGCAAATAGGAGTATCTAACAGAGGGTTTTTGAAATTTTAATGATATAAAATGTGTAAAATTATGCTGCATTAATTGTTTTAAAATAAACGTGTTGTTATATTTCTAACGAACAAACAATAGGCCGATAACACACTCACTAAATTGTTCTATTTCATCTAAACTTTCTACAATAAAATATGTGCTCTAAGTGGGCAGGTGCTCAAAGTGGAATCAAAAGGTCAAAAGGTGGACCGACGATCTAGTGAATTTCGCTGGTAGTACCTGGATGGGGGCAGTGCAGGACCGCTCGTTATAGAAATCCTAAAGGGAGGCTTTGTCCAGAAGTGGAGGTAATTTGTCTGAAACGAACGAAACTCTACAATATTTGATAGAGCACAATACGCGGTGCGAAAAAATACCGCACCCCATCCATTAAAAAATGTATTTCAAACAAAAGTTAGTTAAATTAGTTCTTTCTCGCGAGTGCCTAAAAGCCTCGTATGAAATACGATGATACATTGGCTGTTAAGTGGTCTCTAGTTGCTACAGAAATACGACGATACATTGGCTATTTGGTACTTTGCCGCAGCTGCTGCAAACTTAATAGTATCGTCAGTGGAAAGGNTATGATGTAGGTAATCTAATTATTATTATTTGAATTATGGTAAAAGATTGGCACTACTATTATATTGGGTTAGCCTGTAACAATAGTAAATGTGTGTGTATGTAAATAAATAAATAAATAAATAAAATTAAAAAGCAATGTATACAGGGTGGACACGATTAAGTGATCTCACTCGATTATTTCTAAACTATACAAGATAATATCAAAAAACTAGTTACTGATCCTGAAAGTGCTTCATGAGCTCTATCAAACTGTATTAATAATAGGTTAAATAATAAACTGGATCTATCCGAAAATTCAATATTTCCAGCTTCCATACATTTGGTAAAGTCACATTATTTTAAAAACTACACATATCGTAAAACTGATTACTGATTCTAAAATTGCTTCACAAGCTCTATCCAATGGTATCAATAATAGGTTACAGAATAAACTGGATCTATCCAAAAATTCAATGTTTCCTTCTTCCATACATTTAGTACTACCACAGTCATGACACTCATCTCTTGACAATATTATAGCAAGTAAAGCCTAAAACCAATGTTTTCCATGAAAATTTTTAAATAAGAATACAATTTACGAGTTTATTTTAAGATTTTTTTATTCAATAAAAAAAATTACACTTCTAATATTGTGTCTGGCATACGAGGGGCGGTTGAAAAGTTTTGAGCCTAGGGTATTAAAAATGCCGATAGAAAAGTATAAAAAATATATTTTTCTATTTAATCTCCCTCTACTACAACGGACTTCTTACATTTGTGTAAAAGAGCTTTTAACCCACTGAAAAAAAAATCGCAATCTTTGCCTTCGAAATGAGCCTTTAACGCCGCCTTCATTTCTTTGTCACTCAAAAATCTTCGTTCCTGGAGGTTTTTTTTCCAATTTGAGAATTAGACAAAATAGCTAAAATAAAATAAATTCATAAAATTCATTTATTTTTGCAAATAGGCTTTTTAAAAAAGCGCTTTTACACGTCCCAANTAAATAAATAAATAAATAAGGCCTCACATACGAGCGAACATTGACTCACGCACGCGTATTCTTGTGTATGATGAAAGAAAATAAAGAAAATGGTGTACTAAATACTGTGCAGTATTTAACTGCCTAATAATAATAAAAACACAGAATGTATTTTTAAGTTGCCTCAAGACACTGAGAGGTAAATAAGTAGTAAATATTATTCATGATAATTCATGCTAAAACATGTATTTCCTCCGCCATTTTCCGCAGTTTGACACCTCACGTCACATCATTTTACCGAAGCTTTGTTAGCCCCCATTAAAATGCAACCTTCGCCCAGAACGAGAATATGCAGACCTGGTTTCAGTTATACAATAATAAAAATAGCTACAGTAGTCTCTGCCTTATAAAGTGTGTCGTATCCAGCTGAATTTTTATCATTTAAACTAGCGGCCGCCCGCTACTTCGTACGCGTGGATCCCGTTTTACCCCCTTAGGGGTGGGGTTTCGTAAAATCCTTTCTTAGCGGATGCCTACGTCATAACATCTACCTGCTGCCAAATTTTAGCCCGATCCGTCCAGTGGTTTGGGCTGTGCTTTGATAGATCACTATGTCAGACAGTCAGTCAGTCAGTCACCTTTGAGTTATAATATTTAGATTATCCTTAATGGGTTATTCTACAGATAATTAAATTAAATTAAATTAGATTTAAGTCGGTGACTTTTAGTTTTAATCGAACCTACTTACTGTGTTTCCTTTTAGCTTATTCCTTCGTAGCCTCTATGCCATAGAACCTGCTGTGGCTTCCGTATTGTAATAATCTACATTGCAAATGTCCCTGTGCATTTCAGGGCTGCTTATGAGGTAAAATAGCGATGAGCCCTAGTAAAAAATATTTTAGAAAATTGCCTGACTAAATGATGAAACACAAGGTTTAACAGTAAACGATAGTATAGTTTGTAATTTGTTGTAGTTCATAAAGTTGGTGACTTTTTGAGCTCCTAATCATATTTTTATTACAACATCTAAAAAAAGTATTGGAGTCCTAAAAATGAAATACTTTTCAATTAACTGAAAATTTAGATTTTTAGGTCTTACTTTATTTAATAGATCAGTAGTCAATTGAGTTGGCAAAATCCAGCTTGTATTGTCATACAAAATCTATGGAACAAACACTTTTGAAAGCTCCTAAATCTAACGAAAAGTCAAATTAGTGTGAAATACCCCATTTTCAATTACTACTAAGTTATTCGAAACATCTTATTAATATTCCAGACTATTTCATATAAGGCCTGTCAGCCGGCCCCATACCGTGTACAATGTCTGAATCTATTACATCCATGTACATGTACACATCCAAGCAAAGCACAGCATGTGTATGTATGTACAGCAACAGCACTCTCAGTCTAAACCAACATGTTGTTTGGAAATAGGTCCTATCACCGTTACACAAGATACTACAATGTCAAGCTTGATGTGCCGTCTGTACGTCCAGTGATTGGATCCTGGTGGAGCATGATGTAATTGACAGGCAAATCTAATCACGCCGAGACACCCGGGAGACGGAGTGTTATTAATATACAACATGTATAATATACGAGTATAATATACGAGTACATTAACTAATTCAATGAGATAGATGTCAAGATTATCTAAAACATTCGAATGTTGATTTGAATAGATAAATAGGAACCTAAGTTATTGAAAGACATGAGCAGAATTATTTCTTAATTTTTTTAATATTCCATCTATACCTGAACTTATAGAACAAATTAAGATAATAAGTAATGAACAATAGTAAAATGGCTCAGCTAATAGATCTTAAGTAAAAAGCTCTTTATGGTAGATGTTTTTCAGGGCACGTAAACACGTTTCTAATATAACTTGTCCTGCACTTAATTTATAACGCCCTGCAATTGATTTGTTTTTTGTTTAATCAGGAATTGACATACAGGGTGTATCGTGAAGACTTGGCTGGGTTACTTTAACATTAACAAACGTCAAAAGTCTGTCAAACTCCATACTAAAAACGCCTGTTATGGTTATAGTCACAGTTAAAATATGGTGCAACACAGCCTAAGTTGAAAAGAAGTCAATTTATTCTCACAATAAATGCAACTGTTTAAAATAAATGACGTTAACTCGGCTCTGAAAGGAGGGTAATGCAAGAGTCATGTAATCCGAAACAATTAGGTCCGGCTTTAGGCACGGCTGAGTTTCAGTCTAGATTCAATTTAAGCTAGACTGGGGAAGAGGGTAAACTGGTAATTGTGTTTGAGGATCATAATTTCTTGAGCATCGATATAGAAAGTTTCGTTGAATAATTTAGTTCATATTTGGTACTTTACATTGTAATAATCAGTGTCTATGATTCATCTTTTATGATAAGTACTTATAGTCAAGGAGCTTTTTTAATCACAAGTCATCAGGGTTTGCTGTAAATGAGTTCGTAATACCTTTTGGGGTTAAAGGGTGATTAGGTATTATCAGTACTTTACACGTCAGCAATGTTCATTCTTCTTTCACGTACGTCCCAGTTTCTAGGCTGCTAAAAGATAACCTAGTTTTAGTTAATTAATAATTATAATATTATTTCAGTGAATTATAAAAGATAATACGTTTTGCGACATTCTTAAGGGCAATAGGTTGAAGGCGTACTGAATTTTTGTATTTATTTTATAAACTATGCCTAAAATTATTTTCACATTGTCTGGCCTGATCAGCGTATACGGGAACGAAGCAGCCCCTTCATCATTATAATATCATCAGTGGGCTGAGTGTGAGTTTACATCAAACGCGCTCACTAGTGCTATTTTAGTTTTTGAACGTTTCCCGCTAGGGGCGCTGTACAATCCGTGATACATTTAATGTCATTCTTTGACGCGCTCACTAGTGAGCGCGTTTGATGAAAACTCACACTAGGCCCTCAGGTCATGTAATCCACTGGCCACACATCAGATCATTCAACACACTTTAATCCAATGCAGGAAAGAGAATGGCACGGTCTGATTTACACTGACACTTAAATAGCTAGTTAAGGGTTCCCTGTCCCCTGGAAACTTTAACATGGGTTCGTGGAGCAACCCTGTGCTAGAACGATGAAATGCAAAATTTGTCATCGCAACCGTACAAACAATACGCGGAAGTGCAAAACTTATAAACTAAGGTCATCACACCCAAAAACGTTACTGTGATTAATGTTGGCTTCAGAAACTGGGCGAATGTAAACCGAATTTTATGGCGTCGCTATTTCTGACGTCCAGTCCTGACGTGGGTGGACACAATTTTGGGGCAATTATACACCTAGTTGCTGATTTTGATCGTTTTGTAGCTGAATTTGGAAAATGTAGAGAACTTCCCGTAGATTTTTTACATGAATATGAGTATAAGGTGTTTGGCAAACTGGAAAGTATAGGTGTACCAGAATCTCATGGCAAATAGGGAAAATAAACTTTGTTGAGAGCAATACTGGGGAAATTGGAATAAACGATCTTGATACTTTAGTTTAATTTTTTACTTTTATGACTTTAATATTAATGAACATGAAGTACGAATATACATTTTAGGTAGGTATGTGAATGTGTATGAAGAATGTTGTTATACATCGGGAAAGTGTCTTGAAAAATAAATAAATCGTATTATTAATTTAAGTAACTAATTTTATTATGCATCATACTTTTAACTTATCACTTCATTCAGAACTAGAAAACGATTCTAAGAACTCCACTTGCAATTTCTTGTTCTTCAATAGATGATCAAAATAAAGAGATAAAATCTTTTTCAATTTTCTTTACATGGTCATAACATTTTGACCATTCCCCTGCACCAATTTGTGAGATATACCTGAAAACCCCGATAAAGCAGCTATTAAGAATAATATAAAAAAAACATAACCCTCCTTGTGACGTAATTGGGTAATAAACTAAATGTATCAAAATATTTCAGTCCAACTTACTGTCAACTCGACGACGCGCTTTAGAATCAAAGATTGACTTTGAATTATGCCTTATTTTACAATTCACATTAAAAACAATATGAATTGCTTGAGCTTTTTCGATTTTTTCACAAAAATAACAAATAGTCAAGAAGAGATTACAAAATTTTTGCAGCGGCTGACAGATTTCATAATTTTCTTTGACAGGTGACAATTAAACCATAGACAATTGCCATATGAAAAACACACTTTTCCAATATTTTTGTTTGCCATGAGATTCTGGTACACCTATACACTTGTATAATTCCTATTCGCGCGAATTGGATAGATTTGTGGCATAGAGATATAGAGAGATGACAAGTAATGCGCTGAGTCGAAACTCAGTGTCGCATTACAAATTCACACACACAAAGAAATCAAAATATGTTCTCATTATCCACTGCGGTATCAGTACTCAACGTTCGAACAATCTTTAGTATTACGCAAGCAATGTAAACTGTTTACATTATGGCGTCGCTGCTGTCATCATCTGTTTTTGGGCATATTGCTGCGACACCGGCCCCGCCCCCTTGTCACATCTCCCTTTAGTTTCTGTGATCTGTGATTTGTAGCATTACACATTTCAAGCGAAGCACATCAAGCTTAAACACAGCGGCATCTTATGTAGTATGTAATGGGTACTTATTTCGCAACAAAAAGGTATAGCCTAAAAAGCTGTCCTCTGTCAATGTAATTAATGTACTTACATGGCACGGAATGTCTATCAACGCATCTCTGATGTCATCACATCTTATTCCTTTGAAAGTCATGTCGTCTGGTTTTAACCGACTTCAAAAAAAGGAGGAAATTTTAAACATTTCTTGAGCTAGGCGGGCTAGCACCGACTCCGAGAATATCAATTATGGTGTGTGTAATGTGTCCTACTAAATAAATAACGAAAATTATTTTCATACTTTTTAGTGCACTTTTTTTCGGAGTCGGTTATAATTTTTGGTAAAATCTTTTCTTTTTCCAATTACAATTACTTAAGCTATGTTTTACATAAAATATGCACCCTGTATATTTTACACATTTATTCCTAAACACCCCAAGTCCGTTAAGTCTTTCGCCTAAACTTCCAGTACAGAAACTCTCTGTCAAAACCACATTTCTTCATTTGCAATTCGGCCAGTTTAATTTACCAACTTTACGAAACGAAAAATGCTTCTGAATTTGCTACACTTTTTTAAGTTTGCTGAAAAATATAATTTGTGATGATGAAAGAAAAGACTGACGATCTGGTAAAGGTCGCCGAAAGAGCCTGGATGCGGGCAGCGCAGGACTGTGCATTGTGGAAAACCTTGGAGGAGGCCTTTGTCCAGCAGTGGACGTCATTTGGCTGAAACGAACGAAAGAAAATATCTTATAATACTCTAAATGTAGCGCTAATAGCAATGCAAGTTGGGTTATTCAATTCAATAAAGTTTTTGTCGCTCGGTGTACAATTTGTGTCTCAACTCCCTACGTACTAAATTTCCAAAAAATCAGCCAATTTTCTACAATACTTGGGAGTAGAGCTTAGTTAAAATAAGACATTAAGCTCTTTTTTAAAGCTTCAAGTATTTTTTTATTTGTTTTATATTAGTGCTAATCTCACCATCACGCTTTAACGCACCTGTAACTCTCCCGAGGCTGCGGGTGTCTATGGACAGCAGTGGTAATCATTTACCATCAGGTGCTGCATGTGCAGTAACTATTTAAATGGGGATTTTCTATTTTTTTCCACTCTCGGCTATTGTCAATGTTTTCGTGTGTGTTACGAGTGCAAGCCTCGTCTACGTCACAGCATACGTCACGCGAACATCACGTGTTGCCCAAGTGCAGGTGGCTCGATTGTGCAATAGTGTTAAAAAGTGCATAGTGGACAGTTTTCGATCAAGTGAATCTTTCGGACAGTTTCGCGGTGCCTTTGAGCTTCAATCGCGGAAGCATCAGGACGTTTAGTTAAGACCTGATCATCGTGATCACTTTAGGATAATCACTTTTGTAATATCTATGTAATAAATATATCTATAATTAAAAGTATAGTTTTTAAAAATCCTACCCGACGGCTCAACTCCGTAACTGGCGCAGTCGGTAGGATAGTCGAGTCAGTGCGCGATTTCACACTTCGAACCGCCTGATAGTCGTTTCGCCGGCGTGTCGACTATTCCTACGAATCTACGTGAAGCAGTCGTCGGACGGAGAAGAAGAATCGACTTCGAAAACCGGCGCTAATCCAAAAATCGATGGCCAAGCTAAGCATCCTGCTCCTGTGAGTTATTTTTTTTATAAGTTACGCATTCCTATTGGTTGCCAGCGGTCCCTTTCCTGTCTCCCGTANTGAGTGCATTGAATCCACCGGCATAAATGTGTGCCCGGGGAGCAAATTATTTATTTGGATAGTTGCAACATTCTTGCATCTTTGCAGGCACTTGTGAGTGACCCGAGTGCGTTAGTGTGTGCTTATAGTCACAAGTGTGTTTGAGATGTCTTTGTTAATAATACTTAACTACTATAGTTTTTGCTTTGATTAATGCTCTCATTTTCGCTAAAATACTTTAAAGCTTATTAAAAAAAGGCTACTTTTTGCTAAAGCGCCAAAATTAATCGAATCTTGTTCACTTACTTTTGCTTACACGCCAAATCATTTTGAACTACAACCATGAATAACTACTAATATACCAATGAACTATAAAACTCAAAAAGCTCGAATTGCTAAAGTAACAAGTCATTCGAGTTCTTAAATAACAAAAAAATACTTAATGCTGTGAAAGCAAAAATATTTTGCCAGCAAAAAAACCCTTACGCGACACTTGTTGCAAAAACACTGAAAACACGTCGTTTTAGCAGCGACGAGGGCGGTGATTTTAGAAATACTTAAAATTTTCAGAGTGCTAAAGCGCCAAAAAAGTCATCGGATTGAGTTGAAACCTAGATAGATCGACGCAGAAAAAAAAATCCTATCCAACAATGTATATAACTCATTTTGGCCAAAATGGCGCTTTAGCATTTTTTCCTTTCCACTGACGGTATGTATGTACTCATAGAAAACACTATTTTTTATATTTACATACATCATTCTATTTGATTACAAGTTATTTAGCTTAAATATGATACAGGTTTGTCTCGCGGCTTCACCCGCGTAAAATTCAGTTTGTTACAAACAGAGAGATTAACTCAATATCAAATAACACTGTAGCTCCATCATAATCCGATCACTAGCTTATGCGTAAAAGAGTACCAAATATCCATCCATTTGTAAATGTAGGTACTCTATAAAAGCGAAAGATATACTAAAGATAAACTACAAGTGCTAGGAGTCTCAAATTTTGCATGGGGGTTCCTTTTAGAACGTAGATGCTCCCTAAGAACGGATTTTACGAAACTCCACCCCTAAGGGGGTAAAACGGGATCCACGCGTGCGAAGTCGCGGGCGGCCGTTAGTTTATAAATAAGTAATTCATAATAATAATAGGTAGGATTTTCGCATTCCTCCAAGCTATATTTCAGTAGCCAGTCACGCACTGCCCCGGGGTAATCTACCCAATTAGCTGGGATTCCTGGGATCTTGTGATCTCCTTTGTTTTTATGTTTCGGTCATATGTAATTAGTACAAAAGAAATTGAAAAACGAGAGGATGGAAAAATCTTTTCTGTTTTTGGAACAAAGGAGTCCTTGTTAAGTTAATAATTGCGTTTTCAAAGTGCTTGTAGCTCAGTTGCTACAGGGTTTTGGTGGCGATCTTTTATTTATTTATGTAAATCTCCGACAATGTTCTTATTCATAAAATAAGAAACCTAGTACACCAGTTTCACTATAGGATAGGTGTCTTAAGATTAGGACAAGCTGTTTGACTATACTTTTGACCGCTTCTTCTTTTCTTTTCGTGTCGACAACAAACCTTCACAGTGTCAGCCCAAAACTTCGCCACAAGAGTGGCGTTGTCAGCAGCACTCATCAAATCCTCCTGAGTGCAGTTGCTTGGGCACTCAGGGCACGACATAAGGTGCTTCATCGACTGGGGAACAAAACCGCACCTGCACTCCATGTTTAAGCCATCTAAGAATCCCCACCTGAAAAGATTGTCCTTACTACGGCCAACCTGCGTCCGAAGTCTTCTGTAGTAGGAATGCTAAGGCCACCTGTCTCAGATCTAGAGGTCTTGGGTTCCATTCTCAGTAGGAGCAAAATTTTCTGCTTTGTTAGGTTTATGGTAGAGACTCAGATAGGTGGACTTAGATCATAAGTCCACCTATCTAACTACCACCATCTTACCTAGGTCTGTTACCATAACTACAACGTTAACAGCATTAATAAAGCTTTTTGTTTGTTTTTTTTTTCTTATTATTTAATTGTTACATAAAATTTTAGTAGATACACAGTCCCAGCAGTGAGACTATTTAAGCCAAATTATTATTTTGTAAGTACTGACCTTTACACCTACATAAAAACAAGATACAAAACCATTAACCCATCCAAGTACCTATTTATTTCAGATATAAGAATAACATGAGTAGTTAGAACTGTAATAAAAGAGATGGGAGTGGGCACAGAACAGTAAAACGGACATAAACTTTATGCCCATAGCAAATGGAACTACTCGTATACTAATTGATTATTACTTACCGATAAATGGGCTTTATTACAGACCCTACTTAATAATACTCGTAATAGCCGAGGTGAAAGAGAGGTTAACACAGTAATGGGGAAAATGACAAATTAATATTATCACAGTATTGTTTAATTAGGGTGTTCTTACTTACTAAGTACCTACTTTTGGGCGTTCAATGAATCCTACTGAATATTTATTTCAGGGAATTCAAAGGTTAAACTTAGAAGGATAATGAATGAATAATAAACAACATTNACAATTTTACAAATATAAAGGCAATAATGGCACTTTATAATGCACTAGTCAGAAGCCATCTCGAGTGTAATGCAATGATCTGGGCTCCAAGTGAGAGTAAATATAGTCTCATGTTGGAACGCATACAAAATAAATTTTTAAGATATTTATATTTGAAATTATATGGGATATATCCGTTTTATCCATTAATGTATCCAAGTCTATTTGTCATGGGTATGGTAGGGTACAACGAATTGAGGGTTAGGAGGGATTTTGCATTCGTATTCTACATCTTCAAGCTACTGCGAGGCAAGGTCTGGAATGCAGAGATACTGGGGAGGGTGAGTCTTTGCGTTCCGGAGAGGTATGTGGAGCGGCGGCGCCGGCCGCCGCTGCTGGTGGAGCCGCGGGCGCGCACAGCACTGCTCAGCAGAGCCCCACTCACACGAGCGATACGCACGTTAAATGCAATTTCTTTTAATGGTCTGGACTTGTTTGCATGTTCTCTGGGCGAGTTTACAAAGATAACCCAAGTAGCAACAGATTATCTTCATAAGGCATTGAAGATATCTTGAAGACTAGTAGCCTAATTCCAGCCGTTGTCTTGGCCAAGACAATAGTCGCACTCAAGAAATCTTGAAGTTATGCCCCAAGACAATGGTAAGCAAAAAAGGGCACAATCCTTTGGAAATCACTGAGACAGAGTTAAGACAACGCTTAAGGCAGACTTAAACCCTAATTAAGAGTGTAGTTTTAAGAATTTCTAAACAAGTACTATAATATAACTTGTAGTATGACTGTAGACAAGGAAATAGAGTTGAAGATATCTTGAATACTTATTTAAGAGTAATAATTATTTTTACAGCTAAGGTTTATTTAACTTCATGAAGAACTATGTAAGACACTTTTTATTAAAGAGGAACTTTAATTTAGTAAACATTGTGATCTTTAACACTAAATCAACTTTAGATAAAGGTTAATGAAAATGGCGATTAAATTATTTTAATAACTAATTTATATTATGTCTAGAATAGACCGTGAATGACATTTTTGCATAGGAAATATAACACGCATTGTGGTTTCTCGTGTAAAATCAATGGATAATGTTATAAAACAGGGGGGCCTTGAAAAATACCTAATAAGATAAATAAAATATTACGAAATTGTATTGTATAAAGAAAACTTTGAGGTTATAAAATAATATTTTATTTTATGCAAACGTTCTTAGACATTTATGCAACTAGAAAAAGTGTAACAAAGACGTACTACAATTTAAATGTCCTCTTGTTATAATATTATAGGTTAATTTCCGATTTATTTTTTGTTACACATAGCTCATAATGGCGGTAATTCTAATTTGTCTTAATGTAGCAAGAGTATAGAAGATTTTGAATTTGTAAGTTTAGTTAAGAAAGAGTTGAGTCAAGTTATACTTTACATAGTATTAGCTTAGAAACATTAGATTTAACTTACACTTAAAATTCACTTGATGAAGTATTACTTAAGTACATATGGTATCAAGTAGCTCTTTAGTTTTATTTAATTAAAACTAGATAGTTTTCATTCTGTCTTAGTCTTGCTAAATTATTGGTGCTGCTATACATTAAGGAACAATTCATTTACTAACTAATTTATTAATTACATGATTTCTCCTTCGGATTGTCCGTGTGGAAGTCGAAAATGGTTCTAATAGGATTTTAATTGGTTTTTACGTTTTTAGTTTTGTTATAACATATAGGGCGGGTAAATTGCACTACCCGCATATTTCGTAAAGTATTCTTTGAACTCTGTAATTGCAACACTCAGCGATAAGCAATTAAATTTATTAAATATCGGACATTATGATTTTTGCCGTATTTATTGTGAAAAGTTTTTATTTAATAGTTTTTATGGAACTTTTAACAATTTGTGATTTTGTTAAATTTAATCACACAGTGTTTCTAATTTATTAAATGAGAAGATAGAGCAGCGTAAATAAGTGTGGATTACAATTATTAGAAACATTTTTCGGTAGTTATTATGTTAAGATTTTTTAAAGGTCTACTGTCACCTAGTTAGTTAAATTGTATTATATCATGTTGTACCCAACTTTACCAAACAATTTCGAAAATATTTTAGACAATACCTATTTTAGTAAATCATATTTTGAGTTTACTTATAATAGCATAATTTAGTTTGCGGGCGACCGCACGCATTTTGTATCAAAAATTAATACAATAAGCTGCGCACGCAGGTGCTCGTGCATTACCTTGAATTAAAAGGCGTGATCCTGTTTTATCGAAATCGTCCCGTTAAGTGTATTTTTTCTCAAAATGTACTAATTCTAGTAAAAAAGGAATTAACTTAATCTTCAGAAAACTATTTCTAAGACAATGGTCTTTAAAAAGTCCTAAGTAAATCTACGAATACTTTTTTTACTTTGCAACACTTAAATAATACTTGATCTATACTATTTAGTATTAAGTGAGCATACAAAAAATTTAAATTTAGTAAAATAAGATTTTTTTTACTTAAGCTTAGAATAACTTAAGACCAAATTATCTAAAGAATACTTAACTTGGTTTTGGGTATTCTTAATTTGCTTAAGTAGCGCTCGATGAAGAATATAAAGTCTTAAAGAAAAAAATCTCTATTCTAAGTTAATTTGGTTTTAGCTTAAGTGTAAATATACAGGGTGTTAGGTAAATGGGTATATGAGCCGACACTAGCCCATGTTAACATGGGCATATAAATGGTATGGTGAAGTCAGAAATTTGATATCATCATTTTAATTTTTTTAATTTTTATACAAAATAAATTTGATTAAATCCGATTTGTATGAAAAATAAAATAATTAAAATGAAGATATCAATTTTCTGACTTCACCATACCATTTATATGACCATGTTAACATGGGCTAGTGTCGGCTCATATACCCATTTACCTAACACCCTGTAGATCGAGTTAAGACAAGTAAGATTTTGCCATTAATACCAATTGCTACTTGGGAACATTATGGACATTATGTTACGCTAGTGATTACTAATTAATTTATTTAATGGATTTGATTATGCTATTATTATTATTATTATTATATTGTAATTGATTATTTTAATGTGTTTGGACATGTATTTTGAAATTTGTTTTATTATATTTTATTTTTATTTTATTCTGAAAATGTATGATGTAGGTAATCTAATTATTATTATTTGAATTATGGTAAAAGATTGGCACTACTATTATATTGGGTTAGCCTGTAACAATAGTCAATGTCTGTGTATGTAAATAAATAAATAAATAAAATAAATAAATAAATANATTCTAGTTTCTAGCTAGGGATTCAGACTAAACTGTGTGGTGGGTGAGTAATTTCATGAAATCCAGTTTTACCTGGGGCAAGCCTTGCAAAATGCGCGGTGTGCGCAGGCGAATTGTCTTGCAATAACAGATTTATTTTCGCCAGTTTGCCTCTTAATATTTCAACAACCACTTGACGCACTTTTATCAACAGTACAGCATAATAATCCCCGTTTATTGTAGTTTTTTTTAAGTAGATATTCAATGAATAAAATTCCTCCACACTCCCAAAAATAGTGGCTGTGAGCTTGGGTGTCAATCGCTCCACTTTGAATTTCCGCGACGGCGTTTTCCCTTTTGAATCCATTGCATTGACTCTTATTTTGACTCTAGATCGTACTGCCGGATCTATTATTAATCAATAGTGATAATGTGAGAAAATTTTTTGTTAGGATTATGGCCAAAGATGTCCTAAAACTCCTGCGAAGTTGTGACTCGACGCTGGTTGTCGAACGGCGTGAGCATTTTTGGCACCCATCGCACGCACCCCTATTTCATGTGCAAATGAGTATGAAAAATATCGCCGATACGTTCCTTGCTAATGCCTATGGCTTCAGCTATATGTCACAGCTTAATTCGCTGATCTTTATAGGAAGATTCTTTAAATTTTTATTATTTTATTCGTTAATGGCGAAATCTGGCCGCCCTGACTTGCGGTCATCTTTTAGCGACTCCCTGCCATGCTTGAATTATCGGATCAAATCTTTCATGGTGGCAAATGAAGGCCCAGACTCCCCATAAACTGTAGACATCTCTTCAAATGTTACCGTTAGCGTTTTGTTCCTCTTTTTGAGGCATTTTATGACAACCGTGTACTTCAATTTCGTTTCATTGCGCGGATGACTGGGACATGATGATGTTTATGGATTAATTACTAAAAGCGTGATGACGCTAATGAAATGAAACTTTGTATATATACTAAAGAGGTTATTGGCAAATTAATTAAATTTAACTCGAGTCAATAATAACACTTGAAGATACTTAGGCTCAAAACTTTTCAGCCGCCCCTCGTACATTTAGTATGGAAGCTGGAAACATTGAATTTTCAGATAGATCCAGTTTATTCTGTAACTTATTATTGGTAACGTTTGAAAGAGCTCATGAAGAACTTTCAGGATTAGTAACCAGTTTTTCAATATCTTGTATAGTTTAGAAATAATTGAGTGAGATCACTAAACGTTTCCACCCTGTATAGAGAAAGCAAGAAAGAAACGATTTTATTTAGCACTAAACACATATTCAATTTTATACTTAAATTTTGAATGTGCCAAAAGGGACACCTACTCAGGCCACTCTTAGATCATACCAGAATACTTAATCTTGCAAGTAATAATAATTTGAGGCTTACTTCAACAAAGAAAAAAAATTTAACACATACAGGCCAACTGTCTACAAAATAAACGACCTTTTTTACCTTTCAGGGACAATAAAAACAGAAACTGCAAAGATCAAAGAAAACAATGTAGCATTTATGAAAAGGGAACTAACTAAACTGGCAACATTGTTTGGAGCTAATTAACTTATGTAGTTTCATAATCAGAGGCGCTTTAGAATAGAGTTCACTTTCACGGGATAAGTCATACAAACGTAGTTTTACAAAACTATGTTTGTATGACTATTTACTTTTAGTTTGTTTACCACAGTAAATAGGAATATCACAAATAGACTAAGAACTAGTGAACGCCAGACCTACATCATTTTATAAAAGCTGAAAGTTTATCAGCGTATGCTCCCAATATAGGATATAATGTTTTCAGCTTTTATAAAATGACGTATGTCTGGCGTTCACTAGCTCTAAGTCTAAAATGAACATCTAAGAGCGCTTTCTCAAGATAATCCAGTAATGTCGGATCCCGCAAAACTGGACTGTCGTGTGATCACAAAAGTCGCAGACCACCAATTTTAGTTGGCCGATAGTTGGGCCCGATACTAAATTGTATGAAGAATCGGCCGATACCAAATCGGTGTAATGTGCGCACTTTCATTTATATCTCCGTACTGATTAACAGCCCGACCCAACTATCGGCCAACTAAAAATCGGGGGTCTGCGCCTAGGCAAAGTGTGTTTGAAATTCAAAAACCAAATTCGAACAGATCGGTTTTTTACGAGACAGTGGAAACGGCATGTTCGTATGAATGTTATTATTAAAACACGTAGGTATACTACTAAACGGGATCCTGCAAAAAACGGGATGTCTCAGTGAGAAAGAGCTCTAATTCACCCTAAATATAAGTCTCATCTCAGTTCTTGGAATCATATTCGCGGGATCTTCAATAAATTGGCGTGAGCTCGTAAACTCGAGCAATGGAAAATCAATCATCTTGTCCCGACATATCGTAAATTAGGGGGGTACACACTGCGTTGAATCAGATTTGCGAGAACATTATCAGTACAGTCATCGTGGCGCGACGTACAACGCATGTCGTGTGTCGTGCAAATGAACGCTGTGAGCATTTTAAAATGTTCTTTGAATTTTGAAATTTATTTTCTTAAACTCGTGGAATCCTAAGTGGTCGCATGAGACCGCGGTAACAATAATTGATTTATATTATCTCGACTCGCTGGTACTTGAAGGGTTAAAGTTTATATGGATACATTTATTAATTCTTGTGCGGTTCATGCTCAGAAAAAAGTGACTTTACAAGTTCAAGTATAAAAGTTTAACTTCTCTGAAGTATAAAAGTTAAACTTGGCCTTTACTGGTTGAGTAGATCTTTATTACTTTGGAGTCGCAACGCTACACACGAGAGAAAGAATTGAATCCTGGAACGACGAGTTTACTTTTGAATACAAAGATACGACATCTTATCGTGCCGTCGCGGCAGAGCCAAAGCACACGATGCTTTGCAGCACTGCGCCGCAAACCGCTCGTATACCCGCCACAGATGATTCTTTGTAAGACGACGCATCGCTACCGCAACGCATCGTAAGCTTTGGCTCTCACGATGGTGTCACGTCGCATTGATGAGTCCTTGCCCTTGCATAGTAGATGGCACTTAAAGATAAATGTATAATATTTGATGACGAGTTTACTACCGGGTGTGAGAGGGATAACTTAAACGGTGTTATCACTATTGCGATCTGTTATACTTTATTATTCTTTCCCTTTTATATAAATCTACTTTTGCTCCTTTTCCCAAACAAAAGCCTAATACGAGTAGTACGAGAGGGGACCGTAAGATACCTACCCTACGTCACTTGATACTAAGATAAGCTCCATGGCACACGTGACGTAGGGTATCTTACGGTGCCCTCTCGTACTATAAACAACTGTTTATTTTGTAGTCAACCAATTACTTTATTTAAACTGGTGCCTTACATTATTTCTAAAAACTAAAACAACAAATAAAACTTTTCATATTTCAGTCTGAAAAATGCACCTGTAGAATACCTTAGAAAACCTATTTTAACGGTGTTACCTGCTTAATAAAACTCTATTAAAGTAGAAAATTACTTGGGTCAAGTTTGTGAACCAAAGAACGTAGTTGGTTATAACTTTGACGGCAACGAGATTTGAAATTAAGGTCTGAAAATAAGGCCCAGTTTTCACCAAGCGGAGCTGAGCAGAGAAGTTTTTTCAATAACCAATCAGATTCCATTATTTGCACGGCTCCGCTTCGGTGGAAATGGATCGTGCGGAGAAGATCGGAGACGTATCGGGCGCACTTGTTTTTCTATAGAAAGTAAGTTCCGAACTAAATAATAAACTCTTGATAAGTCACACCTAGATATCTTTTAGATCAGAAAAGGTATTGGTAGTAATAGAAGTTTACTTGAGCTTATGACAGCTCATAGACTAGATATTATGATTACTAAGTATCGTGAGAATCGTATAGTGGGAAAAATGGTTGTAATCTTTGAAATACACGATATTACACTGACTTACGAACTACACAGCGAACGTTAGATGTTAAAAGTAAGTACATAGGTAGGTACGTACGTACAATGTTAATTTTCTTGAAATTTAGATGTGCCTTATATCGTAAATAACAGCAGTGCTAATAAGAAGCCCCGCGAAAAATTCAGTCACTCATCGAAAAGTATATGTATAAGCCTTTTGTACTAAGAAACCTATTGCTTCTAGACCCTTGATAGAGAATGCTGCTCACGTAGAACCAAGTCAACCAAGTCTAGTAAGTACAGTCGGTTCATGTTATTACTAGTAACGTTTCCATAGCAACACTATTTATAGTGGATACTTTGGCTAAAGGCCCATTGGTCAAGGTTGAAAAGTACACAATTTATGTAGTGATTTGAATATTTATTAAGAACTAACCTTCACCTGTCTGTAAGTCCACCCTGGTGATATTTTCTTTTAATAACATGTAGGACTAGGAACTGTATTTTATTTTGGTGCCTTAATTCCTTGATACTTATTATCTTTATTTCAGCCAATAAATTATGAAAAAAATCTGCGAAGTAAAAATATACATTAGAAAAAAGCAAAATAAATAAATTAAAACCTAGCACGCGTAAGTAAAAAAAGAAAAACGATTTTCAAAATATTATGGTAAGAGTTATAAAACAAACTTTTGTTTCAACTATGAGAAAGAATAGGTGAAATTATTATCACAAGGTCACCTTAGTTCAAGGCTTCTATTTATTTTATATGAAGTAAACTGACCATGAAATCTATTTGTTTTTCTCATAAGTGTATTTGTTTGAGAACAATAACTGAAAGTAACTTTAACTGTAAAAGAATCCAAAGAATGTTTTAGTTTCCAAGTACCCGCGGTTTTTTGGCACTCCGCATAGAATTCGTTTGGCCAGTTAGTTTCATTTAAGCTCAAAAATAAAGATAAGAATCTTCTTCTTATTCGTTTTGCTCTTGGCAGTTGAACGAACACGAAGTTAACAATAGAGAGTTCTTAACAAATTCACCCAATAAAATAACAAAATAGAATAAAAAAGAAATAGGTAAGTACTACAGGTAGTAACGAAAGTATCGTACCTATTCTTTCTTTTGAAGTCAAAATCTAATTACACATTTCAAGCGTTGCCAAGAAATAAATAGTAGTACGATAGTAAATTCTTACGATTTCTAATTAATGATTTTATTCTTTTAACTGAATATTTTCTTCTCATCATTTCAAATCAGGCCAATATATTGAGAACTGCGCAAAGTCATTTTGTTCCTTATCATATGTAAATTGTTTTGTTTCCGTGCCAAACAAATTGTTTTCTTATAGTTCTAGCAACTCACGAAGGCGAGTGAGCTTTACTTATGTGTGTAAGTGTACATGCACATAACGATAGTGTAATATCTATCAAACTTTGGAAAAATTAACAGTAGTGAGCCACCACACATGTAAAGCTTAGTCACTGAATTGTAGACACCCCATAAAATCAGGGTCATTCTCAAGTCATAGTAAAGTATAACAACCATAACTTCGATAACGCGCAGGCGTGACCTTCAAGCAGCCTTATTGCAAATTTTATTAGTGGTCGTGAACTATCACGCGACCACGACCTCATGGTACGTGACTTCTCAGTCAAATCGACGGAATGACTAATTTGAATTAGGTCTTTTTGTTGAATAATAACTTGATTAGCATGAGAAAGTTTTGTTCGTTTTGTTCTATGAGCTTAAATTAAATCTGCCATTATCAAAAAACACTGCTTCACATTTTTTGAGTTCTTAAGTAGGTACTCATTGAAACTATTTTTAAAGTAAGGTAAAACAGGTTTTAAGAAAAGCCCATTATCGTAATAAGTAATTAAATGTAGGAATACCAATTCTTCATAATAACTACCTATATCCAGTTTTAAGAAGAAGTTCGTTACTTGAAAATTTTCATCAAAATACTTCAAGAAATAACATGAAAACAAAAGCCGTTCTCTTTTTAAACATAACAAGTACTGGAAAAATAATAGTGTAACCTTAACCTACACGGTTTATAGAAACAAAATACCGATAATAATGTTTATTTTATGCGATGAATGTAGAAAGCTCTACGACAAAGGACTAAGGTTTCTACCTGTCATAATATTTATTTAACAACTGACGTATGAATAAAAGGCATCTGGTGTCAAGCAGACCCTTATAACTGTATGTCACGCCTGTCCATACGGAATAAACGCAGGAAAGGTCAAATGTGCCCCTGTCACATCTGTAAATGTGACTTGTGTTTACGTTAACATAAGTGAGCCTTTTGTTGAAGGGATATTGTAAATAAAAATCAAACTTGATGTGATAAAGGAACAACACATACGCCCGTATACAAACAATGCATGCTTAAGTGAAGCAGCGAATCAAACGCACAGCGTTGAATAGAGCTCTGTGATTGGTTCGTGTGTCACCCTATGCGTCCACGCACACTGTGAGACCTCATATTAATGTTTATGAATGCGGGCGACAGATAGTAACTTTGTGGCATTAAAAGTGTCATTTTACCTCTAATGCCACGAAATTTTAAGCACATGATCGTAACAAGACCGCTATTAAAAGGTCTACTTAATAAAATAGGGGTCATGATCCTCGTTATGTCCGTAACTTATAGTCGACTTCAATAAGTAAAATTTTTTAGAACGCCTCCATACGTCGTAAATGTACTTACTTACATACTTTATGTAAAATGTCAAATATTGTCGTATAGAAACAAACTATCAAAGGTCTAACAGACGTATTCACAAACGATGCTTGCTTGTGAAGCAGAACATCAAATGCACAGCGTTGAATAGAGCTCTGTGATTAGTTCATGTGTCACCCTGTGCGTCCACGCGCACTGTGAGACCTCATAGTAATGTTTGTGAATACGGGCGTCTATCGCCTGTATTATTACCAGTAAAATAGGAAGTTTATTTTCATTGCCAAGACCCTGACACGTATTGGGAAATCACATATTACCCTCCATTACTAACCTTTACCGTTAAAGGGCTCTAAAAGCCACTTTGTGTAATTAGCAGTCGCAACGAAATTGCGGCCAATTGAGTTACGATACTAGTACTCTAGTACGAACCAAAGTCGTTGACATAGCCCGACGGATTAGCAAGCTGAAGTGGCAATGGGCAGGGCACATAGTACGCAGAACTGACGGCCGATGGGGCAGAAAGGTTCTGGAATGGAGGCCGCGTACCGGAAAACGCAGCGTGGGACGTCCACCTACAAGGTGGACCGACGACATCGTAAAGGTAGCAGGGAAGCGCTGGACGCAGACCGCTGCCAATCGATCAACATGGAAAGCATTGGGGGAGGCCTATGTTCAGCAGTGGACGTCCTATGGCTGAAATGATGATGATGATGACTAGTACTCTGACCCAAACTCGGTTAGACATTACATTAATAAATAGTCGGTGCGTACCTAACATAAGGTAGGTACCTACGAGTAATGATGCTATTTTAGCTGTACAATTTGAAGGAAACTAAATTTTCAGGAAAGCTTTTGTTTTTTTATTTTTGAAACTGATGAACATCACTACATACTTTATAGTATAAAACAGTCACTTTCCGCTGTCTGTCCCTATGTATACTTAGATCTTTAAAACTACATGCAACGGATTTTGATACTTTTTTTTATAGATAGAGTGATTCAAGAGGAAGGTTTAAAGGTATACTTAGCACCCGTGCGAAGCCGTGGCGGGTCGCTAGTTTAATATAAACCAAAAGTATAATTTAACAAAAAAAGACATTGAAATAGCTTTTGAAATACATGAATAATGAATTCCTGAAACTGTACGTTCCATTATTCACGAATTTCATTTTACCAAAAAGTTAAAATGTGGAAATGACAGGTGGAAAAAGTTTTGTAACCTTTATCACGTCAAAACTTTGGCCGCTAACAAATGATTAAAAAGGCAGTACCTTCGAGCTGCAGAGAACAGATATAAAGAGGAGAGGTCCCTCCTACCTCTGTCAAAAAAATAATGTAGGATTCTAATGACGAAAGATTTTTTCAAATCGGCCCAGTACCTATACAATACAAACCAACAACAAAATCATTCCTCTCTTCTAGANATCGAAATATAAAAGACTTAATGAACTCTATTAAAAATTTAAATTAATTTATCAAGTTTGAATACCTCATTCTACCTTAAAATTAATAACTTAAATCAAGTCTTAATAAGGTCACGGCTCAAGATTTTTTTGTCCATTTCAGCGTTCTTTTTACTCTTTTGACGTTGCGTTGACAGCTTTTACCTAAATTCGCGCGGAATATTTTTGTGAAATGGCTCTTAAAGTGAGATATGTCCTAAAGGTCGCGGGAGGAGCCTGGATGCTGGTAGCGCAGGACCGTTCATTGTGGAAAACCTTGAGGGAGGCCTTTGTCCAGCAATGGACGTCATTTGGCTGAAACGAACGAACAAACGATGTCCCAGAAGCAGGCAGGAAAAGTACGTCAAACCGTAACATTTGACAAGCAGGCAAGACTAACACCCGTATTCACAAACGATGCTTGCTTAAGTGAAGCAGCAAATCGAACGCACAGCGTTTATTTATTTATTTTATCACCAACAAGGTTACATTGAGTTGAGTTACATAAGTTGCGTTGAATAGAGCTCTGCGATTGATGTGACCCTGTGCGTCCACGCGCACTGTAAGACCTCATAGTAATGTTTGATACAGGCGAAAGACTACTTTAACTTAACTTCACTACCTAAAACTTGCATCTCCAAAAGGCACGCCATTGAACTTATTAAGTACGTTACGTTTTATTTGACTTCGTCTAAAATTGAACCCGGCATCGTCTAGCCAGAGGCCAAAGGGCGTCTAGCCAATATTATTTGTTGACAAAGTTGGTCTTGTATTCCTTCAGACTTCAGGATAAAACTGCGGCGAGGTTGTATGGGAAGCTAAGCCAGGAAAAAATAGTTTTATGTAGAGAAATTGATCTCATAAAGGTTGCAGGAAGGCGCTAGATGCAGGCCGCTACCAACCGGTCATTATGGAAATTATATGTTCATTGTTCAGCTATGTTCACTTATGATGATTATAATGAGAGAAATCAACTGTTTTTCGCTAGTGTAGGAATAAACATCACCTTCATTAGACTGAGACTGCAATCCTGCGATTACCAACTTAGGACAGTTAATTGTTGAATAACCTCTTTAATTGCTCGTATACTCTCATGATAATTTTTGTTTCGCGTTATGGTGAATAAAGACAAAGGTACCTAGTTTGAAGTTACAACTTTAAACTGCAGTATTGGCAATAGAATAGCCAATGGTTAGATCTAGTATCAAATATACATTGATTAAATTAAATTAGAATAGTGTAATATTGACAAAAGTGTGACATTACATCGTAAAGTATTTATTTTCTTTGTTTCTAAATTAACGGCAGTTATTCTAATCAACGATGTCTCCTGCAGTGTGATAACCCAGTTATAAACAACAATAGGTACCTCACAATTAAGGTGGCTGTAGGAGAACACATAACAAAACTTGAAGTAATATTACTAAATGAACTTGAGAGCAACTCAGTTATACTTAAACTTACAGCACGCGAGCTAAGTTAACCGCAACTTTGCTGCGCTCGATGCTAACTTAAACTGTTAAGTAATTAAGGAAATTATGAATTAACTTTTTTAAGCACCGCACCTGGTTTGAAGATCAATATTAGATGTAATATCAGATAAGTTAATATGGACTAAGTATTAGCTATAACCACTTATAAAAGATTTTGTAAAGTGTGCATCACACCATTATTTCAACAAACTTAAGTAATACCTACCAATAAAAATAGGTACTTTAATCAAAATGAAGTAAAAAGACTGTTTATACTTCGATTCTCAATATGGTTTTTCTGTTATCTTTTTTTTTTGTTTTTTTTTAAATGATTAATTTGTTATTATACAAATTACTAAGCTAAATATGCTTGTATCACGAGTGAGCTCACCACAATAGTCGAGCACAATATTGAAAAACGGCCAATGTTTAATCTTATTAAAAACCAATAAGTAAGTACATGGTCTGTTTTCTGGAATCTTATCTTACAATATCTTAATCTTACAAAGCTCTAACATAAAATAACAAATACCTAATGTGCAGCTCACAATTTCTTTTGAAATCGCACCTTTTACAACTATGAGTATGACTTTTATCTTGAAATGCCGCCACCGTCTTTAAAACTGTATTACTATTAATACGTCGTTATTATTTGAAAAGTACCGTTACCATCTAAACGAATTTTTGCAAAAATAGAAATAATTCCCTATAAATTCCTTGTAATTGCTCTTGACATTCAATTTATTATCAGCGTTCATTTTATCACGCATTTTCCTGCAACTTTTCGGGAAACTCTTTCGGGGAAGGAAAGCATTAACTCCTTAATACCTCAGGCACGTGCAGGATTGAGTTACAGGCATCAGGGGGTCATTGACCTATTTTCAGCATCCCGGAACTTATCACACCCTGCACCAGAACCGAAAACAATTAATTATAATTGCATGTGTTATTTTTATTTTTACCTGACACGAAAAAAATCACTTTATCACTTACAATGTCTATAATCCCATGTTGTTTCTTCAAAAATAATCTAACCGCAATTAAAAATTCCTAAAACTAATTCAAACTTAACGCAATCCACTAAACAACATTAAAAATTACATACGACTAGTAACAAAACTTCATACAACATACAAAATTAAATCAAAAACTTACGATTCGATTACACGCCGGCAAAAACACAAACACACACAACCACTGCAAAGTTTCCGATCGTAGCTACGGTGCTACGGCGCTACGGGCGTAGCGGGCTACGGGCGAGGCGAGACTGGACTACCCGCCCGTAGCGCTGTAGCAGTGGCTTGACTGAAAACGCTTGCTGAAAACGCTTGAGTGAAAACGCTTGAGTGAAAACGCTTGCTGAAATAATAATTATTACTGACGGGATCGCTACCATGTACTTAATTTTGAGTGTTTGCGAAAGAAAGTAGACCTATAGGTATGTCTGCCCATAACATCTCACCAGCAAGTTTCCTCAGTTACTCCGTGACCATGGCGCTTGCAACAGTGTCAAAATTTCGGATACTCAAAATTAAAATTAAGGTAAGTACATGGTAGCAACCCCGTCAATAATAACTATTATGTTATTGACCATGAAACTTTAAAGCTTACTGAAATATAACGGCGTTGAAACGATTTCTGGAACAATCGAAGTAATAATGAATAATGTGTTTTTTATGGTTTTGTTGAAATAAACGGAAGCGAAATGGTTATATTGCTCTATAAAGATACGTTATTTAACAAGGAAGTGTCGAAATTGAAACTTAAAATATTAATTGAGCTAAGGCTAGAATAGAATAGATAGGCGACTCTCAAATACGGTAACCATGTACTTATTGGGATAAATTAAAAGTCTTGCAAAGATCTAGTGTGAGATTGAGTTAAATTTGGATATGATTCTCGATGTAACAAGCAGATGCAAAAGGTACGAATTATAATAATCACGATAACACTTTCTTTCGCAGTCTATTATCAATACCAATCTGATAAATACATCTGATAATTAAACTTTTCAGTTTTTTTTACGACCACAAATCGCTAGCAGTAAGACCCCAGCCTCTTCCACGGCCTACAGCCTAAGAGGAATGTCACGTGATCGATGAGCCTCCAAAGCTGTGGGGTGCTCGCTGTGATGATTTACGCCATGGTAGATAATTACTTACCTATACAAAATATTGTTCTCTAAGTACGCATATAAATCACTTCTCCAGAACCTGAATCACTCTGTAAAATTTCTGAAAAAATATATGTTACGTTCTCTTGACTTTTTTACCTTAGTGCCTTGTATTATTGACACCACATTCTAATTTTGATCAAGCCAAGTTATCTTCTTTATTTTATTGAGTGAGTTGTCGCCTTATGTGTGACTAGCGGCCGCCTGCGACTTCGTACCTACGCGTGGATCCCGTTTTACCCCCTTAGAGGTGGAGTTTCGTAAAAATCCTTTCTTAGCGGATGCCTACGTCATAACATCTATTTACCTGCACGCCAAATTTCAGCCCGATCCGTCCAGTGGTTTGGGCTATGCGTTGATAGATCACTATGTCAGTCAGTCACCTTTGAGTTTACTCGTATTTAGATGACATGGCTATGTGATGTGTGATGACTGCGGTCTTTTAATCCTGCAATATCGACACTAAAGTAAATGTAACACGTTACTCATATTAGTGAGACTTAATTATGTCCCCATCTAGGAATCGAAACCAGAACCTCCGAGTTGAGAGAGTCACATTGTTTTAACACTAGACCACGGGAATTCCAAATGAATCCTATTTTGAATTGAATAATTAATTCAATGTCAAGTGACAATTAGTTAAATTAATATCACAGGCCATTCGGTGTATTAATTATTCATAATTACAATATTATTCCAATAATTACGTACATAATTTATTGGATAGCTGGCTGCTGCAATAATATGGAATGGTAACAATACTAGAGGTATTGTAATTAATTTGATTATGAGATAATTTGAAACATAACTCTATAGGATCTGTGCTAAATTAATATTATAAATTAAACAGTATAGAAATAATAAAGCTGTCTACAGGGTGTTAGGTATATGAGCCGACACTAGCCCATGTTAACATGGGCATATAAATGGTATGGTGAAGTCAGAAATTTGATATTATCATTTTAATTTTTTTAATTTTCATAAAATATTTTTTAAATCCGATTTGTATGAAAATTAAAATAATTAAAATTAAGATATCAATTTTCTGACTTCACCATACCATTTATATGACCATGTTAACATGAGCCGACACTAGCCCATGTTAACATGGGCTAGTGTCGGCTCATATATCCATTTACTTAACACCCTGTATAAAATTCGAAAAGGTAAGAAAATTCAGAGCTAAACTTTGCAGGTAAAGTCGCACCTCACCGCCCAACGTAAACGTAGCGTACTCCTAACTAACATACACTATCAGGTACATTTATCTCTACAGGAGTATGACCCTCTCTAATTTACTGGAGACAAATGGAGGATTTGGACTAAACTCCTGACGCTAGCCAGAAGTTAGGGAGACCTGAATTGTACGCATATTTATAGTCCCTTATTCGCATTTTACGACATCTACGAGAAGAGTCACTGGGAGTGATCGTACTTTACTGTAAAGGTTCGAACAAACCAACGCGTGCAGAGTGCGTGCGCGATAGCGATGGCGGTCATTAGAATATTAGTAGGATTGCCATCGTCATTGGTGCTCGAACCACCCAGCCATAAGTAAGTACACATAACTACACCGAAATTTATCCAGCTTTAATTTATAGAGGCATTCTGTGTCACACTAAAAAATACCAGGAATTTTATAAAGCAAATCGCCTTCGCTCGGTCATTGATAACCGGACGGCCTGTTGGTTAAAACAAACAAAACGGCCATATAGTGAAAGTTAATAGTAAGATTAGTGCTTTAATTTGCACATTCTATTGTCATTTATTGCGTATTTGTGAGGCATAATTGGGTTTGATATGGGTTTATTACTTTTTCACGCAATAATCGATGGATGAATTTGATAAAACTTAATAATTATTGTACATCAGATAGCACATACGAGTAGGCTATGTTTATTAAATAATCAGTTAGACTACTTTTTATTCTACACTAACAAAGTCCTGTGACGCACGAACATTTTATTCTGATAAAATTGACACATGCATCACATTCCTCATTTAGAATGTGCGTTTAAGGCAAAGTTGCACCACCTAAACTGTAACAGTAACTATAACGATAACCGGTGCATTTTGTATGGAGTTTGACAGATTTTTGATGTTTGGTAAAGTTAAAGTACAATGGTGCAACCAGCCTTAAACTACTAATTATCTTACTTATGTAAATTCCAACGTAAGTTGAATTTTGAATTTCACTAGAATTGGGTTTTCGGAATGTTAGGCTTTCGAAAAGTTGAACCGTCCACTCGCCCCTACAATGTGCAAAATCGTCATTTTTATTAAGGAGATGTAGTTATTCTTATGTTTACTATAGATATTACTGCCCACGCCACATTACATATTCATGCCTTGTTACGTGTATTGGCACATTGTCTGATGAAGTCGAACGTCTTGTTGCTAAACAGATTCCTGTGGTTATTAATAAATATGAAACAGTAAGAAAAGCGGGAAAGAGAGAGAAGTTTCGAAAGTGCTTCAGCACATTCAAAATTTACAAGAGTTGGGTACAGTTTACTAGTTTTAAGTCAATGAGGCTGTGTTTTAAACAAAACTTTAAATAAGTTACATATTTTTAAGCCTCTTTCATGCTGTTTCCAAAAATATTATTTAGGGTGGTTCATTACTAAATACATAGCTTTATGTTATTTACTACAAGTACTTCTCGGTATTACGAGTATACATCCCTTTGTGAAAACCCTTTGTTTTGCTTTCATTTATCTGTAACTACGCCGCAAGTTTCGTATGTCATCTCAATGTATTCAGTGCTGAATATACGTATACAACGTTACTCGTCGCAACATCAAAGGACTACAATTTCACCGAAAAACAATTTCGGGGCGTCAAGTTTATATTAAAATAAAGACATTAATATGAAAATCTCTTCGCACTTCGAAGATTGAGGCGCAAAATAGTTGTAAACAAATATATATTCAAAGATGAGTAAATTATGTATTATTAATATAAACTTTGTTGAACTGAAGTGTAACATTAGATACACAGGGTCTATTGTATGTAGTTTATCCATATATCCATATCTAACTTTAGATCTTTATAGGGCAACCATATATCATTTGATATAACTTACTAAAACAATGTCTACATTTGTAAACCTTGGCTTTATAAACTAAAGTGACTTGCTAACTTCTCTAACTACTAAAGTTTGAATAATTTCATTCATAGTTTATGCAGAACAAGTTAACAATTACCTACTCAACATTATAAAAGATACTCGTATAATTTCTGCACATAACATCGCCTGAAAATAGTTGAAATTTCATACTGGGAACTCTGAATATTAAACTACAAATTCACAAACAATAATTAATTAATATTCCATTGGAATTAATTAAGGAATTCGTTAGGGGAATTGCGTATACGCGTTCATGCGTAAGCGGGACTTAGTGCGGGGCGTAGGCGGACATATCAAACGTAATTGAACTTCGAACTTATAACAATGTGTCAGAACGCACATTTTTCCGCCTGTATCAGTTTCAAAGCGGATTGTTGTGCTTTTGAAGAACATAGAGGAAAAACAACTTGTTAAGCCCTGCTTTGAGCTTTGCGTGCGGCTACTTATGTGGGAGCATGTCCTTTACAACATTGCATATTACACCACTTTGATAAAAACTTCTGCCCGCAGCTTCACACTAAGCTTTTTCCGTGAATTGTAACATTATTTTTTATTAAACTTATGCCCGTTTTCATTATCAATCCCTATTTTTAAGTTACCCCGATGAAAACAAAATTCCTGTTATGTGTTACCATAGGGTTCCTTAAAAATTAGGAATTGATGGTGAAAACGGGCATTAACCTTTTTGTCAAACTTAGAAAACAGGTCAAACCATTCTCTAGAAATACTCCATCATACTATTTACTACTATCTTCGTATGTTGCAGTAAACGTTTTTCTCTAAATCATCTACTTCTTACTCCTAACATATATTTTAAAAAACCTTCTTGTCTCTTGTTACAAGATTATTCCCCGCAGACTTTTAGATGCCCGATAGTTGGGCCCAATTCTAATTTGTACGAAGAATCGGCCGATCCAATGTGCGCACTTACATACATGCCCAATGTCCATACTGATTAACAGCCCGACCCAACTATCGGCCGACAAAAAGTCGGTGGTCTGCGCCTAGGCTAAGATTATTTGATACTGATCCTATATCTAAATACAATAACTCAAAGGTGACTGACTGACTGACTGACTGATTGACTGACTGACAGAGTGATCTATCAACGCACAGCCCAAACCATTGGACGGATCGGACAAAGAAAGGATTTTATGAAACTCCACCCCTAAGGGGATAAAACGGGATCCGCGCGTACGAAGTCGCGGGCGGCCGCTAGTTACCGATATAAGATAGTAATACACGTTACCAATAAACCAATATCGTCTCAATCCGCCGGTCGATTAAGCAACAATAAAGACGAGCGATATTGCTGGATTCCTTCCCGTAACCAGCTCATCCCAGGGTTCAAAGGCGGGCTTTGAACCCGTGAACCGTCTAATTGTGATGAAGTAATCATTCACCTCGGATACAGAGTACGCATTCGCAGTTGGACGATATTAATTTTCATCTACACATTTAGGCTGAGTTGCACCACCTAACTTAAACTGTAATTATAACCAGTTTGTACTGAACTGTAATTATTATAACTGAGTTTGTTGCGGCGCTTCTTCTCAGCACTTGCCAAATGTTTGTCTCGAAGCGCTGGTAGGGCAAAAAAAGAATGAGACATGTATAGGCTCCTT
This sequence comes from Ostrinia furnacalis, assembly GCF_004193835.3. NCBI lineage: Eukaryota > Metazoa > Arthropoda > Insecta > Lepidoptera > Crambidae > Ostrinia > Ostrinia furnacalis. The sequence continues at coordinate 130,845 of NW_021130405.1, read as the reverse complement.
AAGAGCATTTGACGATTTGCAAGTACTGATTTAATTAGTCTAAACAAATAAAGAAAATTTTGATTTTGATTTTTGATTTTGACCATTAGCGGCGTATTTTGTATGAAGTTTGTTAGATTTTTGACGTTTGTTAAAGTCTAAAGCACCATCTTATGGTGTAACCCAGCCTAAATTGTTAAAAAATTAAAGTACCTACCTAAGTTTTTTATCGACAACGAGGGAGCTGATCAGGTCGAAGGTGGAAGTGAGCTTTATCCGGAATCCTCAACCACAGAGCAACTGACTATCTTATCTCTAACTGCCAAAATTTTTAATGGAAAAAATGGGTAATTGGAAATAAGAAACCACAACTCTGCCAATTTATTTACTGATAACAATTGAAATGGAACTGGTAGACTTCGATATCCATCTTACTATATCTTTTTCCAAATCTAGATCTAAAACTTTCCGATTTATAACTAAAAGCATTTTCCTTGAAAATCCCGTTTTAAATTATTCAGCTGCATTTTCCAGTCTGTGTATTTCTCATTGGCCGACTGCCAAATCTATTCTACAAGTAAGCAGAGGAAACAAAAGGCGTAGTTCAACACCCTAAAAAAACAGTTCCTTTGCTTTATTGGCTGAGGAAATTGTTTATAACTTGTATTTTCCCATGAAAACACATTTTAAGAACATTTTTCGTCCATTTTTGGTACTAAAATTCCGGGGATTATGTGACTAATGCGTTGAAATTAGTTTAAATGATTTATGTTCAGAAAAATGTACAATGCCCATTGCCTAATATATGCCCATGCTCATCACTCTCATAAAATATTGGATTACCACAGGATTCGAAGCCTCAACCACAACTCGCTTTGTATATCTACCTACATCATCTACAATGTCATTAATAACCTAGAGGAGATTGGTTTACTCCCGGATCCTGGTATTTATTGACTGAAGAATAATAACCTTCTTTCTTTAACTTAACAAACGTCAAAAATCAGTCAAAATCCATACAAAAACACCGGATATCGTTATAGTTACTTACCGTTAAAGTTGAGGTGGTGCAACGGCCGCCCGTATTCGTCACCCTGTGCGTCCACGCGCACTGTGAGACCTCATAGTAATGTTTGTGAACACAGGCCTGAGGCTAAGACTATGAGTTTTTTTTTTAAATACAGTGATCCCACTTGACTTTGACTTTGAAAATGAAATTAGCCAAAAATTCTCGAGCTGTAGCACTACATTTTCTCGTTACAAAAACATCTTTATGGTGCAGATAATAAAAGTTAATAAGATTTGTTATCTGGCTCAACATTAACGTTAATTTTAATATAATCTCGGAACGCGTCGCACGACACAAGAAAATTACTCAGCTTACACGACAATTATATTAAATTGGAATTTAATTACAAGTCTGTTGTGTTTTCGCAATTTAGATTAATTGAAATGTTTATGAAAATACTCTATCATAATATGCTGCTCTCGTAGGTAACTTTTTTTTTTCTTTCACCTGGTATACTTATAAATTGCACTTATCATGTTTGATCATCTATTCATCATCATCATCGTCATGATCAAGTCAATTTGTCTCCACAGCAAGAGGACGGTCCTCTCTGATTTTGCAGTAGCAAATGGAGGATTTGGCCTTCACTCCCCAAGCTCTACAGACGGGTTGATCATCTATGTATATGCTGAAGATAGTTTGCAAAAATACATAGTCATAATGTACAGTCTCCAATAGGTGGACCGACGATCTGGTGAAGGTCGCGGAAAGTACCTGGATGCGGGCAGCGCATGACCGGTCGTTATAGAAGTCCTTGGGGGAGGCCTTTGTCCAGCAGTGGACGTCATTTGGCTGGCACCACCTAACTTTGTCCGTAACTGTAACGATAGCCGGTGCTTTTTGTGTGGAGATTTACAGATTTTTGATGTTTGATAAAGTTAAATTAAGATGGTGCCTTAGGTTTCATTGTTTATCCTTGTACCTTAATCTGAAATAACAAGCTTCATTGATTAGGTATGTATTTATCAGTACTGAAGGTCGCACAAGCAAAACAAATTGACAAACATCTCATTTAGTATTCTAAACAACATCGATGGCTTTGGAAAATTTCAATGACAGCGCCAAGAAAATATAATATTTACTTCGTCTGCATTTATGCTATTATTTCAATTAAGTCGGTCACAAACAAACTGAGTTTTAAACAGGCTAGAGTTTTATAATAAACCCATTTCCACAAAAAAAAATCCTTCAAAGTATAGTTTTATTAATTTTCTTTAAAATTCAATTTAGGGCTTATATAAAAGTGAAAGTTCACTGTCACTGATTGACTGACTGACTCACACACTCATGACGAAATGTCAGAAACTACAAACTTGAATTGTGGCACTTAATTAGGGTGTAGACATCCACTAAGAACCGATTTTACGAAAAGAATTTGATTCAGAAACAGTGGTTTCGATAAGAAGTAGTTTATAATATTTATAAAGTTACTCGTAATTACCTGTAACTAAATTACACTTTGCCATTATGCATTAGTACATACGGACCTTCCTAATATCTCGGTCTCAGTCCTATTCGTTGGCGAAATTCCTACACTGTTTTTCCTAAATCTTGATGTTGCTTTCAAACGGTCGTTTGTGTAATAAGGCGTAATGGCACTGCGTAGCGCGAGGCCGCATCCATCACCGCGCACCTGTAGAAAGACGTGATGCTCATCTGAAATGACTTCTTTCTGTAGGCTGGAGGCTTGATATCTTATTAATATTGTTTGCTTTTATATTTTCAATCTTGCTTTTGTATGTACAGTCGACAAAATCGTTTACTTTTTGCAATAATTAGGTTTTAAAAAGTGCTTTTAAAAAGTCTATCTAAATATTATAACTCAAAGTCTAAGATCTATCAACGCACAGCCCAAACCACTGGACGGATCGGGCTGAAATTTGGTATGCAGGTAGATGTTATGACGTAGGCATCCGCTAAGAAAGGATTTTACGAAACTCCACCCCTAAGGGGGTAAAACAGGATCCACGCGTACGAAGTCGCGGGTGGCTGCTAGTTTATACTTAAAGTAATAGGCTAGTAGACGTAACGCGGTTATTAGGTACCCTACAACTGCTTCGGGAAATTACGAGTAAATGGGCGAATGCTGAGAAGAAACAGCGCAAGAAACATTATGCAAAACAAACAACATGCAAAATTTAAAAATAATTTACACATTCCAAATGGTAACAAATAAAATGAAGGAGGATAAAAGGTTTGAACTTTTAGGGAACGAATTCGGGGGCATTCACTAGTCACGTACTTAGGTAACTACAGACGATGGCGGCATTATCAAGCTAAACAATGTTATCTTATGCAATTGTGATAAGTGCTATTTTTGCAATAAAATTTTCAAATTCTAACTTGAGTCTCGTTGACTGTACTCGTACATACGAAAGTTCTTCGGAAAAGTAGAGAACATGTGTAGCAATTTATGGCATAATCAAAACTCCATAATTTTACACGTGGAGGTAAAACTTCATGCTGTATCAACTTGAGCCCGCTCATATTAATAGGGGGTCGATTCTTTCATAACTACAGTTAATATATTAATAAATACTTAATCTTGGACATTATTTACTACGCTGAAGGTGACTGATGACGCCCGCATCATCAATCCCTAATTTTTAAGTGACCCCTATTGGTAGTCTTATTATAATTTTTTTTACATATGGGTCACTTAAAAATTAGGGATTGATGGTGAAAATGGGTATTGAGTTTCTTTCGCCACTTCTTCTCAGCATCAGCCCGTATGTTGTTGCGAAGTCTTGACCTACATTGAAAATGGGATATTTGGGTGCCCTAATAAAAAATATTTATAGGTACGTAAGGTACCTATAAATATTTTGATTTTGATTAAGCAAAAAGCAAGGTTCACTTTACGTACCGTTTTCTTTGTTTTAATTTGGCTTGATTTTTTGGAATTTACAGGACTCTACCTCTCATTTTTGAATGAGAAATCGACTGATCCATCAATTAGCTCTACATGGACTTTTTAATCAAAATTGTATTAAGAGAATCGACACCTTGTTTACTTTATTTCATGGTAGATAAGCTCAGGGATAATTCTTACACGTGGAGGTGGAAGCTGGTTGTTTTTTGATGACCTTTATAGAATAGACAATTACATTGTAAAAACACTAACTGGATTCCGAGCTGGGAGTTAAAGTTGGCTATTTTTGCATTACACGTGGTAAAACTAGTTTGCTTTTCATGAAGGTGAACTTAAAGGTTAATGTTATTCTTTTTCTTGAGGAAGATTTTCTTTTACTTCTTCTTTTATTTTGCCCAGGCCAGGACCGAAGTACCAACCAAAACCGCTAGTTGATCCAAGTTTACAATGTAACCAAACTATCAATAAAACACATTTTATGTATTTGCAACCAAGAAATCGAACTCAAAATTTCAGCCAAAGAGTCAAAAGAGTCAAACTCTCCAGTCACCGGAAGAAATACTGTCTCTTATAAAAAGTACGATACATAATAGAACAGTAAATGCAGATATCACTTTTCCGAGCTAACCCGACTTTTTTAACATGGGAGATTTCCCTTGATCCGATTGGATGATAAAAAACTTATAAAAGTTTCGAGAGTCGCCTCTTTTTTGCGTAAAATCAATTTCCAGTAACTTCGTTCAACTTTTGGGTTGCTCTGTTAAAAGTTTATTGGGTTAGACTACATTATTAAAGGACCTTCCATTTACACCTTTTCGTGTTCAACGAGTGAAAATAACGAATCTGTTTAACTGAATTAAGTTTTAATTAGTTTGTGTTTGTATGTTTCTAAAATTACAGTGGCCTGAAAATAGGGTAAGTAGCTATTTCACGATATTTTAATAAGCTTTCATGTGTTATTTTGACTGGCTTTTGCCTACGTAATTTTGGTTTTATCGAGCGCGTCCCCTATTCAAGAACCAAATATAAATCTTACCTGTGCTTTTGGGTCTCGCTCAATCTATCGCACTCTCATTACACCAAAAGACAATGCCGGAAATTGGCGTCTTTTTTTTTTCGCGCGGCCATCGACCAAACTTTGTTTTTTTATTACAAAATAGTGTAATACACCAAACTTACTACGACATGTATACCTCTAAACTCAGTCTGAACTGAGTTACGAGCATTAGAAGTTTGATGATTTTCATACTAGATTTGCTTTTTGCGCGCAAAGTTTTGTAAAAAATTGCAACAAAATAGTGAAATTGTATGTGTAAACAAACAATATTATCCATTAATGGCTCCAGACATCAGTATGGAGCAGAATCAGCGCAATAAAAAAATAGCGCAATATTTTGTTGCAATTTCTTACAAAACTTGCGCACAAAAAGCAAATCTAGTATGAAAATCATCAAACTTCTAATGCTCGTAACTCAGTTCAGACTGAGTTTAGAGGTATACATGCCATAGTAAGTTTGGTTTATTACACTATTTTGTAATCAAAAAACAAAGTTTGGTCGATGGCCGCGCGAAAAAAAAAGTGATTTCATTTCATACTTAATTTATTAATTTGTAAAAATAGGGTACAATGTTGTAAATTAATTGAAACCCTATTAATTATTACGTATTTTTGACGGTCCTAAGCCCGTAAAGTAGAAAGGAAAATCTGAAATCAACTGAAGAGTATTTTAAAATAGTTATTATGACTGGATAAAAAGGCTGGTACCCAAAGCCATAAAATTAAGAACTAGGCCACGCCCACTAGGTTTATTCCACTTGCACCTGTAGAACGTGCGAGACAAAATTGGTTTATTCCAATTTGTACTGAAAAACTAAATTTACTAAAATCTTAGTGTACTTTCTTTATGGGAGTCTCTTGTTTATCTTAAATAATAGGTATTGTTCCCTACTTTTATCTCTGTGAATATGGCAAGAATGCAAAGTAACACGGTGTATTTTATTAATGTAGCAAGACAAAATCCTGAAACCTCATTGTTATTAAATAAAATCTTGGATTAGGTTACCTTCTTTCCTCCAATTTTCCTTTATTCTTTTTCAGAGACTCGTCGCCTCTGGCGGGTTCGAGCCAATAAGCTCAACAACATAAACAAAGAACTCTCGTTTTGGAACTTGAAAAGAAATCTAAAGATATTTGAATTCCATGGCTGGTATCCAATTAAGAAATGTTTAGATTAGCTAAAGTGTTTCTGAGTGTCGCATAGGTTTAAAATAAAAACTAGATAAATAGAAAGGTCAATGACTAGAGTACAAGAAGGTACCTAAACCCTGATACTAAGATGTTATCACAATAAAAAAATATCTAATCATCGTAGCAAGAATCCAGCGGATATTAGATTCGATGAGTTATAAGATCTTAAATTATTACAAATATTTCGAAAATTACTTTTCAGCTTTTCATTAAAATAAAATACGATTTTGAAATCTGAAACCCAATTAATATTAAAACAAAAGATGATCAAATAATCATGAAACGATTGTCTTTGGTTGTATCATTGTCGTTAGCCCTGAGCTAAATGGCGCACCATTTATTGTTATTGAATTATTCAAATTTCCCTTAATTTGGTTTCATCGGCAAATGATAACAATTTTGTTTCGCTCCAATTCGGATTTCCTTTCACTGGTTTTAATATAAATAAATGTTGAACTGAAATTGCTTTGTTGATCAGCAGTTTATGATATTCTCGCAAAATATTTTTAGTAATTAAATACTGTCAGAGCGAATTGCACAATAGTTTAACACTAAAAATAAATTAGCTGGAACTTGTTGGATTGAATGAAATAAATTACCACCGATTTTGATGGCCAATTTTAGGTACTTACGAGAAATTTTTTTTTTATTCTAAACGAGGTAGCTCTTGGCTTGCATCCCACGTGATTTCGCTTGAGACAATAACAATCGATATCAATATTATTAGCTCATATTTTTGCAAGAATACCAAGATTATTAGTGCGGAACTGCTTCTATGTTTCCGTTAACCAATGCAAACTGCGAAGGTAGACTTGTCACAAACAAAGTTGTAAATCGCTGAAATACAGTTTAACAGTCCCCGATGTAGCTGTTATTTTGGAAGTAGGCTACGGGGGTTTATCCACGGCTTTGTTGTCAAATCAGGCGATAAGAAAGTTAGTTGTTTGTTGAATCGAACTTAGAGAGCTTTAATTAAATGTTAAAATTGGATTTGACATCTTCATTAAATAAGTACAAGTATGCTAACTTTATTTTGCCGTTCCAATTTGGGTTTTCTTGTAGTTTTCAGTTGTGTGTTTGCTAAATAGAGAGTGAAATATTTTCTATAGATTTTGATGTTAAAGTTAAATGAAGTAATTTTTAATTAAATTATTTATTTATTAATACGTAATTCTCTTTATTTACAATTCAATTAAGGTATAACCAAGGCCTAAGTGTCTCATATTATATCGCCAGCAGTAAAATGTTTCTATCAGTAGAGATTTTGTATCTTTAGAGCAATTTAGTTTTTATTCGGATTTTTTAATTCGCATGGCATGGAATTTGTTCGTTATATCACAAATTCAGAATGAACATTATTCATGGCGGACTGTCGCCGTTCCCATCTGACGAATAGCTTGTCTAGACTGTCCTCTAGTTCTACCTACATCCAATGAATAGTCTACATTTTGAAGAAAAGTATTTATTGCTTTTCTCGGATTTCAGGTTGCAGTTGTGTTTGTGCATTGGAAAACACTGAATTCATTGTATCTCGGAACTTTACACGGGTACTTCTCATTTACACTCAAATTTGATGGTCACACGGTAATAGTTCATAAACGGTATATGTTAAAACAATAACTTTGAAATCAGATGATAAAATATCTATTTAGCTACATACAAAATAAATTTTATCGTAATAGAAGCAAAAATAATACGAAAAAATCACATGAAACGATAAAAACGGGGTCATTTTTCGCGTTCTCATCGTGTCACACCTTCGGTTGCAATGAAACATTTAGTTACTGCATTCACAATTTTCATTCAATTTGTGTGTAGCATATACTAAAATCATCGTAATTAAATATACTTTCCACACAATAGTCAAAAAAATATGTTCTTATAATTATTTTGAATTGAGAAAGCGAAATACGTTGGTCACACGATTTTAGGTACCTAAAATTTTGAGTAATAATACAAGATTGCCGTTAAACCGAACCCCAGCAACCAATCACAGCGTTCTATTCGGTTAACGTCAGTCGCTCTTCGACCATTGGGGAGGTGAGGTAGGTCGATCGTCGTTCCGCGAAAAAAATACGTAACTTTTTGTGATTATCCATAGACATACCGTCGCTTGCTTGAACAATATTTTCTACCTCTAAAATTTAAACAATTTAATTGAAACTTTGCCATTGAAAACTTAACATGTTAGACTTATTTGTGTAGTATTCAACTTGAACCGTTTAATTCAAATTTAAGGATAATTCATAAAAAACTAAAATTTTCGTCACCTTCGTGGCATCACCTTCGTGGTGTTTTATACACGAAGGTGATTTTAGGCCACGAAAGTGATTTCTTGCTTTGGTTTATTTTAAAATATAGTGACTGGTGTTTATGTTTTTACAATATTTTAATAACTAATAAATTATACGTGGTAAATAGCAAATGTTTTATTTTGCCAAATATTATATCCCAAATAATTTGCTTGGTCAAATTGACACTTCACATACTTACGAGTACCCACCGTTACCCACAAATCAAAGCATAAGGCACATGGTCAAGGTTTTCACAATAATTTTATGTAAAACAGAGAGATTGCAGAAAATAGTATGGTTGCAAAAAGTAGGTATTGTAGAAAATAGTAGGTTAGGTTCGGTTAGAACAGTGACCCTAGAATAATCTCTATTGTTAATCAATCATTTGGAAATTTCGATAAAAAGAATGAAATATGAAAATTTATTTAGAAAAAAAAATATATTAACTACCCACTAAACAAAATAATAACCACAAGCTAATTTGTATTCCATTCTATGCACCAATCAAATTGTTTTGTAAATAGTTTATCGTGAAATATTTTTGCCAAATGAAACATTTGGCAAAACATACTTTGCCAAACAATAATATGCCAAAAACGACATTTGCGAATTAAAAGTTTGCAATAAGTTGTTTTGCCAAATGAGAATTTGCCAAATGAAAATTTGCGAAACGTTGTTTGCGATGTGTTAATTTGGGAAACGTTTTTTGGCCAAACATTAGTAATCCCATTCCTAAGTTTCGTTTCAGCCAAATGACGTCCACTGCTGGACAAAGGCCTCCCCCAAGGTTTTCCACAATGAACGGTCCTGCGCTGCCCGCATCCAGGCTCTTCCCGCGACCTTTACCAGATCGTCTCCTTCCTAAGTATCTGGATACCAACTACAAGAACTGAAATCCGTCAATAAGTGTACCGTTTTTGTTACGAAACTCTTCGGAATTAATATCATAGGAAGTTCGTAGCGAAATATTATAAAAACTTCCACGACAGGGCCAAAAATGCGGTGGAATGTGCGCGTCTGCTCGCGTATCCTCTGGAATACGCTCGGAGCCGACCGGCTTTACCGGCTGATTGAAATGTCAGTTAATCGGTTGTAAGCAATTACGACTCTAAGAACTGTTAATAAAATACTATTTTCTTTACGGCCGTGTAAGTGCGCTCCGACGCACGCCGGTCGGTGGGTACCGTCCCAGTGTTTTGTAATAAGGTAGAAGAACCTCTAACCAAGTGTCAATCTGTCCCTGAAAAGTTCCTATCAAGGTGTATAGCTCGCGCAGCGACAGTTGAGGCGATGAATACAATTTGTGTTTGTGTATTTATACTCTAGCGGCGGTAACGTCGTGAGTAGTCTGACTTACAAGTGCTTTCTGTCTCGCTTGCACACTCGTTAATTTAGCAAGAGCGAGTTAAGCCACTAACTATACTATCCGAGGCCCGTGGCAAATGCTGTGGCTTGAATTAGGGTCCTGGGCTGGGGCCCCCGACCTTAGGGGGCCCCAGCCCAGGACCCTAATTCAAGCTACAGGCATTTTGCCAGGCCTGCCATTATAGTTCCGCCATTGAAATATTGACAGTTTCTTACGCTGCTTCTTCTCAACACTGGCCCATTTTTATTGTCCCGAAGCAGAGGTAAAGTTAAAGTAATACTGAGTACCAGGTACTCAGGTTACTATTAATTACAGGTCCTGTAATATCGCTTTTTCAAAGCCTATGCAATAACTAAATGAGTTTTATTCAATATTTCAATTTGGCACGTGTTGCGTGTGTTTCTGTACACACGGCCACACTCGTTAACTATCCATTTCCGTTTTTGCTCTCGCTCTAATCAAATTATGATTCTTTGCGATAGAACGAGACGACATGAAAGGCAATGGATAGTGAACACTGTGGCCGATGGTACATGTACACGACGTACACGTATTTATTACGTCATCACGAGTACCGTGTCCGCCTCAACTTTCGCTGTTCGATCTATAGCATGTAAAAGTGAAGCAGCTCACCTGCACATCGAAGGGTTGATGTTGCTGATGCGAGTCGGGCGCGGACTGCACGACGGCGGCGCCGTTGACGAGGTTGGCGGCCGCCGTCACGCCGCCGCCGGCGTTGCCCACGCCGCCCACGCCACCCACGCCGCCGCCCACGCCTCCCACCCCGCCCACGCCGCCGTACTGGCAAAACAAAAGGTTTAATGCTGGATTTCTATATTCAATCCTAATCCAAATTAGACGGATTTGGATTGTCAACTGTCAAATTTTAATATGTTTTTGGGCAAAATATCTGCGGTTTTTGATGTTTCTACATTTTTATATTGTTTATAAGACTTTTAAACAATATTAAAGTGTAAATGCATCGAACATTTTGGAAATACAGGGTGTTTGGCGCATCGTGTGCCAAAATGATTTGGCGGATAGAATGGGTAATTTCCTATATTTTCAGCCCCCATAACACNGCGCGTGCGCACAAAGGAATGAGACCGCTCGGACACCGAGCCCACAGCGTGGTAGGGGTGGGGTTGCCCGCTCTTTTGTTTTTTAATACTACTACGCTGAATATTGTGTGCGGATTGGGTTGTCGTACAGGGGTACTACATGGTAAAATAAATCTCGGAGGCGAAAGCAGGATAATGTAAATAGTATACAAATGACATTGGGAACTTTTTGCCCCACTTTTCGAAAAGTAGCGGACACAAACGAAACCTATCACAGATGATACTTAATATTATCCAATGAATTTCCGTGCATTTTTTTTCTCTCTTATATGGGAATATTGAGAAAATGAAGTTTTAATATTTTATTTTATTTTACATTTAAACTTTTATTGCATCTAAATATTAATAATATCATCACAAAAATACGCCAAATGACATCTGTCGTTGTGATCTGTGCGCTCCCGTGTTTTTTTAACTTATTACTGAACCAACTGATTGCTTTGTATTACGGACATTATCGAGTTTGCTCTTTGATTGGGTTTCGGTTTAAAATGGATAGACAAAACCGTTTTCAAGGTGTGCCGGGCCAATCCTGAGGTCCCGGGTTCGATTCCCGGCCGGGACAATATAGAAAACGATCTTTTCACATTGTCTGTGGTTTGGGTGTGTTGTGGTTCGTCGTTCCCGATTTCCATAACACAAATGCCTTAGCTACTTATTTTGGGTTGGAGTAATGTATGAGATGTTGTCTAATATTAATTTATTTATAATATTTTATTTATTTATATTTTTTATTTATTTATATTATTTTATTTACTTATATTGGTTACTCTGCAATGCCAAACAACATAACATGTAAAAATATCAAATCATTTTAGACAAATATATTTTCAACTTAGACTCGTCACATTCCAGAATTCCCATATGTCACAACATAGCGCTTTAAGTGAATATACCTACAAGTATAAAGCTTTGAAATAAAATACGTTTCATCTTTGTCCGCCGTGGGGCATTTTCTCATAGTAAAGTTCCCAATGTCCTTTGTCTCAGTTTAAAAAAAAATCTTGTTATAATGTTAATAATTTTAACGAAATTAATGAAATATGAACACGCCATATTATTATAATATTATGGAGGTTCATTCATAGGTACTAGCGGCCGTCGGCGACTTCGTACTCGTGGATCCCGTCTTATGCTGGATTTCTAATATTCAATCCTAATCCAAAATATACGGATTTGGATTGTCAACTGTCAAATTTTAATATGTTTTTGGCCAAAATAACTGCGGTTTTCGATGTTTTTACATTTTTATATTGTTTATAAGACTATTTTAACAATATTAAAGTGTAAATGCATCGAAAATTTTGGAAATATAATCTAAAACTGAATTCAATTTGACAGTTGTAATCCGGATTTGGACAAGGATTGAATATGGGAATCGGGCGTTAGTGAGCACCTAGCCACCTACGTTCTAAAAGTAAACCCCATGCAAAATTTTAGACTTCTAGAAGTCGTAGAACTTGTAGCACAGTGTATGATTTACTTGTAGTTTCTGAGATTTCATGATGAGTGAGTGAGTGAGTCAGTGACCTTTCGCTTTTACGAATATGGATATGACTAGATTATTGTATTATAACATCATTTGCATACATTTATTGAATACTAGCTGACCCGGCGAACTTTGTTCCGCCTTATGGCAATAAATAAGCAGACTTTTTTTTTAATTTCGAACGGGATAAAAAGTGTCCTATGTCCTTCTCCTGGCTCTAAATTACCTCCCTGACAATTTTCAGCTAAATCGGTTCAGCCGTTCTTGAGTTATAAGTGGAGTAACTAACACGACTTTCTTTTATATAGGTATAGATTATACACAGACATCATGAAAAATCATTCACATTTTTTGTGCAGAGCAGCTCCTGGTCTATGCTTTGGTAGTTGCATTTTCCTAATTTATTATCAGAGTTCCGTACAAGCTTTCTCTAAACGGGACATCTGTTACAGGAAATTGTCAAGATATAAATAAATTATATGCTGCTGAATCGATGGATAAAAGGACTTTAATTTGGTACTACGACAAAGATGAAAAACTTTTATAATGTTTTTTTTTTCGAATTAAGTTTTTTGCTGATTCGTGTTCAGAAAAAGCTACATAATCAACTCCCTAAATATGGCGAGTATTGAAATCAACAGCCTGTATAAAAAACATTAATAATCAGATATTTTACTCTGCGTAGTTGAAACGTGTACTTGTACTATAAAATTGTACAGAACATTCTGCACGACTCGGTCTTGGCAGTTTTTTTATCTGGCCATCATTAATCACACCGGAAGTAAAGTTATCTTGTTAAGCCTTACTGATTAGTTTATGTCTCATTTAATTTAATTTATTTTTGATGAAATAAAAACAGTTTGAAAACTGTTTTAATTGAAGTAGGTAGGTATTATTCTGTGATTAAGTTAGCATTAATATAAAAAAATTGTTAGTGTGTTTGCATGTGTGCAGAATCCTGCACTTAGTAATCACTTTTATTTTGACATCACCACAACAAGGCTGGGTTGCACCATCTTGTTTTAACAAACGTAAAAATCTGTCAATCTTCATACGTGTGTAATTTTTAATGATGTTTATGTGTACCCATTGTGGTGCTGTAACGATTTCTTTCATTCATTCAATAATTCCCACTGTATTTCAGGCTTATAACTTTTCAGTAGACCAAGATATGGCATCAACAGAAAAAGCGTGGGCTGTCCCCTCACGTATATCGGACGAAAATAATCTTGTTTCCTTGGAAAGGTCCTTTTGAACAAAACACTCGCTTTTCTAAGTGCATTTTATTCAGTTAGACCCTCTAAGGCCTCGGCCTCGATGCCCACTTACAAAAGACCCCAGCTCTTTTTCATCTACACCTTTTAGTTCAACAATTTACAAGGGCTATAGAGGTCACGGTAGGCTGGACATTAGACAGTACACAGTCACTCGATGGAATTGGTAAAAATTCGATTATTCTTGCCCGTTATTTGGAACTATTAGTTGGAACATTTCTTTTCATGGAGTGGCAATAAACGAATATTATGATTTATTTTGTAAGCCAATGAATTATTTCTCCAACCCGTCTGGTCAGCGTGGGGAGTGTAGGTCAAATCTTCCATTTGCCTCTGTCAATTAGAGAGGGTGTGTAGTGGAGACCAAAAGATCTAAGAAATCCAGATGATGTGACATTACAAAGTTAACGCCTACACCTTCTTCGCTTAACTCCGCTGTCTGTTGTAATTGCTTGAACAATATTATCAGGCGTTTCCGACTCGATCCTACGATGTACGCGTAACTCCTACAAAGTTCTAGCTTTTGTAAAACTTGAAGTTGTTAATGTCCGACGCAGCTCAGCAGTTCAGCGAACGAACTTCACTGCACTTTGAATGTACAAGTGGTTGCAGTCAGTGAAACTCAAATGTTTAAAACACTTGATTCGAGCCTATGCTGAGTATGAGTTTATATCAAACGCGCTCACTAGTGAGCGCGTTTAAAAATGTATGAAAATTTTAGTTTTCGCGCGTTTTTAGGGGCGCTGTACAATCCGTCATACATTTAATGTCATTTTTTGTCGCCCTCACTAGTGAGCGCGTTTGACGTAAACTCACACTAGGCCCTCAGGTCTAAAATGTCGACATAATATGAGCCATTACATAGAAACTATGACTGTTTGTTTTTCATAATAAATTAGCTAAGAAGAAGTGCAACAATGTATACGTGGTGTCCAGTTTTCCATAAACTCGTACTGTATAAAAATATTGTTGTAAGAACCTTTATGGTAACAAATTAATAAAAAACAAAAATATTAAATTTTCAGAGCAACAACAACGAAGCGTTACAGCTCCCGTTAACGGTAAGTGTACTACTTGTATGGATATCAAGCTAAATACTGTTATTATACAGGGTGTTAGACAAATGGTATATAAAGCCGACTTCTTCTTCTTCTTCTCAGTCGGTACACTCTTGTCAGAGTGGTCGTGGTCATCATTTTGAATCACGATTCAGAGTGATGTTCCTCGTAATACGGCGCCATTCCTCGCGGACTTCAGCTTTCCGGGTACTTTCGCTAACCGAGCACTTAGTTGCGGCCTTGATCTGGTCCGTCCATCTCATTGGTGATCTACCACGTGGTCTGGTTCCCTCAACTTTTCCCTGCACTACGATACTATAAAGCCGACACTAGCCTACTTATGTTAACATATGCATATAAATATTATAGTGAAGCCAGAATGGAGAAGATCTATTTTGTAGGGACAAAAAACCCAGAATTGATTGGGACTAAATGATATGAGTAGTTTCCATAATGCTTCGCTTGATATACCATTCACCTAACACCCTGTATGTCCTAACTTCTTAATTAAAATATGATTAAAAACTTTAAATACATTAATTATTTCAGACGCCGCCGCCTAAAGAGGAAACAATACCGTTTAAAATTCTACCAATGGTAAGTATCCATATTTACTTTTTACGTTTCTACATAAGTGATACATAAAATACACACAGCGCCATCTAGTCCCAAATAAAGCAAAGATAATGCTTGTGCGGTCAGCATTTATTTACAATAAGTAAGTAAACCAGTCAAAATAAGGAATTGCTTAAGAAAAGTTAACAACAGAGTTGATATGGTGCAAAAAATATGGGCAAGAATCACACTGAAATCTTTTTTTACACTTAGAAAACTCCATGTCGAAATCAACAAATAATATTTCCAATGTCTGAATTACACAATATATTATTACGATCAAGTAATCAAGAGCTCATGGTTTCAAGAGTCTTTAGTAGGTAATAAATAGAAAATGCTGATACTTAACGAGTGATTTTTAACTATTAAAGATTTTTTTTTCAGAATCCTTCCTTGGCGGAAAGATTTCAGGATACGGTAAGTCAGAATAGATTTTTAAAAGAAAATTTAGTAATTGATTCTTACATTTCCACAACGAATGTTTCTGCGCTACCCTCATCCTGCACTTTCTGAATGCCACTTGAGAACTTTTCTGTCCCTTCAGAACTAATTAAAATAGAATTTTCAGCATGGAACGTCTCTTAAATTATATTTTTATATCTTTTTTAGCATTTACAAAGTAATTTTTTCCTCTTTCTTGATTAATTTTCACAATTACAATAAAGCACAGTGCGCGAAGAGACCGCACTATCGGCGCGATATGTTTCTTCGCCCAGTGTTTGTTGGGAACTCAGTTCCCTTCTATGATCTGAGGTTGGGAATATCGACAAACACAGTTTGATGTGCTGCTGATTGTAATTTAAAAATAACGAGTTACACTTTCAGGACCAAAATAATGAAGACTACAAGGCCGATGATCCCTGCAACTACGACCGAGTCAACCACACACGACCTGAAAGCTCAAGAAAAGGCAAAAGAGTTAGCGATATCAGTAAAGTCTACCTTTCACTTTTCTTTTTGAAATAGATCGTTTCATCCACGATGCGCCCCACCAATTTTTGGTCGAGGGAAGCGCGGGGTGCGGTTTGATCCGAGCTATCCGAGCGTTATTATTGTAGAGTGCGTGTGTGTGCCTCATGGATAATATAGCATGTACCGATAACACTCAAACATTAGCGGAAGAATGGTGGGGCGCGTCTTCGTGGATGAGACGTCTATAGTCAGTAGTTACTAACTAGATGTGATTTGGTACGGGACTATTCTTACCTCTCGCAAATTTAAACTTTTGTGTAGCCAGGATCACACAGCTTGATGTTTGCTAGATTTTCAGGTGGTTCATCATCATTATTTCAGACACAGGACGTCTACTGCTGAACATAGGACTCCTCAAATGATTTCCGTAATTGACCGGTTGGTAGCGGCCTGCATCCAGCGCCTTCCTGCTACCTTTATGAGATTCTCTGTCCACCTTGTGGATAGACATCTGTTAAAGAGTGCAACAAAAACAAGCTGATTAATAAAATGTAATAGAAAACCTACTGTATCTGTGGTAGATGTCGCTCTTGTCTATGACATCTCTCTCGAACCCTCCATCATTGTGCTAGGTTGTACCTAAATTACTTTCCAAGATNGGATAGCCGGTGTCAGTTTGACCCTCATTTTGCCATACTGTCATAGCGCCTGCTTAAGGCCGCGGATGCTTTATCGTGGGGTGGTTCGAGAGCCAAATGGCGGCTCCTTTACGCCAGCATTTTGAAAAGCATTGCGCTTTACGGGGCTCCCATATGGGTTGCCATCCTCGACAGAAGTCGAGAGGCCCGCTCGAGAAGAGAGGTGGTCCGCCGCGTGGCTCGGAGGACGAGGCGCGATACCCTCGCAGTGTGTGTGGCGTGGGCTCGAGGCGCTGGGCCGGGACCTCGTGTTGGCTAGCATAGTCAAAGCAATGCTGGACAGTAATGAGGCCTGGGCGGACATAGCCTCCTTCTGCGAAAACGTCATGTTTCAAAATGAGTCCTCGGAGCGAGAGCACGAGGACGAACCAAACGCGCCCTCACTCCGTCGGCGGCGGAGGGGTCAGAGGAGGGGACAATATGATCGCTTCCTGATTCCCCTCCACGGTGATGGTCAGCGGCTGATAGTGTGAGGGTGCCCCCGCCTGCATTGCACACACCATCTCCTCCGTCAGACGGGAACAGCTGCGTGATCCCAGCTGTTCTGAGCGCCCTGAGCTTCTCTTCTCGCAAGCTCTGAGCGCCCGATTTGCCGCCCCCCTGGGCGTGCCGCCCGCGTGCGGTGCACGCATTGCACGCCCGCTTGCGGCGGCCCTGAACCTATACAACGAAACATTTTCACGGTATGATTCCTTATTAAACAAGCAGGTATGCAATTAATTTACGATAATATTGCAGTTGGCACAAAAAACGTGAAAGCACTATAATTTGTCACTTCCCTTTCTGTTCTTTTTTCAAAAATAACGAGCATGGTTATTAGGTTTTCCCCAATTGGGTACTAATAACATAATTACATTACTGCATTTCCTTTAACTCCCTCCCCATTTCCCTGCTTAAGTACTGGAGGGAGTGATACGTATCACATATTTAAATCATGCTACAGCACTGCAAACTTTAAAACTAAGTACGAATTCGCCCCAAAATGCCAGCAGAGTAGACTGTGGCAATATAGATAAGATTGTAACACAGAATCTTAGAGACGTCTCTCATGCCATATTGTATTTCGTCATGTAATATTGTTCAAATGCCAATCGTTCGTTCATTCGTTCGTTTCAGCCGAATGATGTCCACTGCTGGTCTAAGGCCTCCCTCCCTAAGGATTCGCATAACGACCGGTCCTTTGCTGCCTGCATCCAGGCTCTTTCCGCGAACTTCACCAGATCGTCTGTCCACCTTGTGGGAGGCCTGCCCATGCTACGTCTTTCGAACCGTGGTCGCCACTCGACAACTTTTCTGCCCCAACGGCCATCGTCTCTACGAGCTATATGTGCCCCGCCCACTGTCACTTGATTTTAGCAATTCTGCGAGCTATACCAGTCACTTTTATTCTCCTACGGGTCGCCTCATTAGGGTTCCGTACCTCAAGAGGAAAAAACGGAACCCTTATAGGATCACTTTGTTGTCCGTCCGTCCGTCTGTCAAGACCCTTTATCTCAAGAACGCGTGATCGTATCAAGCTGAAATTCACATGAAATACTCAGGTCTATTGTCCCTTTAAGCTGTGAAAATATCAAACTTCTAAGCCAAGCCAATCAAAAGATATGTTAAAGAGTGCAACAAAAACAAGCTGATTAATAAAATGTAATAGAAAACCTACTGTATCTGTGGTAGATGTCGCTCTTGTCTATGACATCTCTCTCGAACCCTCCATCATTGTGCTAGGTTGTACCTAAATTACTTTCCAAGATAAAATACAGAATGTCAAGTTAATTACGCATCTTTTCTTCAATTACCCAATAACCCTAACAGGTTATGGGCCCAGACACAACTAGTACATATAGTTAGAGTTGAAAGAAGAATTACACAGTTGATTTGCAAAAATTGCAAACTTGCATCCTTAGATTAATAAAGCCTTCCCTTCTTACACTTCCTTTTTTTATGAAATCGAGACTTTTAAGTCGATTTATCTTATTGTAATTAGGTAGGTACTTTGAATTCAATAAATAAGTAAGTAAATGATGCGTTTTGTTTTTGTTAATTATAAAATAAATAAAAACGTATTAAAAATTTCCCTACTTTCGGGAAAATCGCCTTCACTGTCTACACTCCCCAACAAAATTGACACTAATGACATAAGATTTGTGCCTCACTCTTGACGAAGCGTTTGTATGAAGACTATCCATCTAGGTTTTATTAATCTAAGNACAACTAGTACATATAGTTAGAGTTGAAAGAAGAATTACACAGTTGATTTGCAAAAATTGCAAACTTGCATCACAACAAAATGGAGGCGAAAGGCGTGGTGCTCAATGGGGGCAATTGGCCGGCGTGGAGGCTTCAAACAGCTATTATGCTAAAGGCTCGTGGTTTGTACGAAGTGGTTACTGTTGAAAAGCCAGAAAAGGCGGATAGAGCCATGATCGAGCAGTGGGAGGCCAGGGACAATAAAGCACAAGAACTCATTGTGCTACGTGTAGATGAGGAGGTATTGAATTACCTAGCAACATGTGAAACCAGCAAGGAGATGTGGGTCAAACTTACCAACCTCTACGAATCAAAGTCCAAAGTCGGTGTACATTTGATCCAACAAAAGTTCTACAATTTGAAGTATGAGGCGCCAATGGCTAAATTCCTCTCCAACGTAGAAGAAATAGTAACAAGACTAAAAACCATGAAAGAAGAAATCTCAGAGAAGATGGTTGTCACCAAGATCATTATGAGTCTGCCGAGCAGCTATAAACATTTCGTGTCAGCATGGGAGTCGGTTCCGGAGAGCGAGCAAACCATCAGTAATTTATCTGCAAGGCTATTGGTTGAAGAGGAAAGGTGCAAAGTTGAGGAAGAAGAGGTCACAGCGGCTCTGGTGTCAGATAGTAAGAAGAAAATTAGTGAAAATAAGTGTTACAATTGTGGTAAACTAGGACATTTTAAGAGAGACTGCAAAAATAGAAAATGTAACTATTGTGGTAAAGTTGGACACTTGTATAAGCAATGCAGAGCGAGGCAAAACACAAACAAGTCACCTAATGCGTATGTAATGCCAGGTTACACATCAAAATGTTGGGTTATGGACAGTGGTGCGAGTGAGCACATGTGCAAAGATAAAGATGTATTCATTAACTACACTCAGGTAAATAACAAACATGTAATTATAGGAGATGGTAAACAATTACAAGTATTAGGTATTGGTGATGTTGAAGTGTATGCTTTTAATGGTAAAAATTATGAACCCTCAATTTTATTAAATGTTTTACATGTTCCAAAGTTGCAAGTAAATCTATTTTCAGTTGTGTGTGCCATTGACAAAGGCTATAAAATGGTAGTACAGAGTTCTAATGAATGTTGCTTTACTAAGGATGGTAGGACAACATGCACCTCATCACGCTGTGGAGATTTGTTTATCATGAATTTTAATTTTAAAGGAAAAGTAGCTTTCAAAAGTGTGAATGAGTGGCATGAAGTTCTAGCACATCAAAATTACAACCATGTTAAAAATGTATTAAATAAATTTAATGTGAAACATGAAGGGGTGAGTGACCAGTGTATTTCTTGCCTTAAGGGGAAACAGCATAGACAGCCATTTCAAAGTAGTGATTATAGGGCATCCACTCCAGGTGAATTAATTCACATGGACTTGTGTGGTCCTATGGAGGAGTGTTCTCTCGGTGGTTCTAGATACCTTTTGTTGTGTAAAGATGACTATAGTAGCTTTCGATTTTTATATTTTCTAAAGAACAAGTGGGAAGTTAAAGATAAAATTTTTGATTTCATAAATAAATTTGAAAATGAGACGGGATATAAAATTAAAATTGTTAGGTCAGACAATGGTACAGAGTTTATTAATAAAGGGGTTTCATGCTTGTTTAACAGGAAGGGAATTACTCACCAGACATCTGTGAAATATACACCGGAACAGAATGGAAGAGCAGAACGGGAAATGAGGACAATGGTGGAATCGGCGAGGACTATGTTGTTGGATGCAGGTTTGGGAAAGGAACTGTGGGCAGAATCAATAAATACAGCAGCGTTTGTGATCAATAGAACGGGGCCTAGTAAAGAGATGAATAAAACACCATTTGAATTATTATACAAGAAGGAGTTTGACATAAATATGCTAAAGAAGTTTGGATCTGAAGTCTACATACATATTCCAAAGCAGAGAAGACTGAAGTGGGATGCGAAGGGTAAGAAGGCAATTTTTGTGGGATATGGTGATAAATGTAAAGGATATAGAGTCTGGATACCGAATACTAAGACAGTTGATACTTTCAGAGATGTGGTGTTTGTCAATAAAAACAATATGAAGGAAAAGGAAATAAATAGCGAGAGACACATATACAGTAGTGAAAATAAAGAAGAAAATACAGTAAATATTGAGAGAACAGATGATAGTACAGATGAAGAAGGAAATAACGAAGAGTGTGACACCAGGGGACAAAACAGGATGACTGAAAACATGGAAGGACAAGAAAATCAAACTAGAGAACCGGATATTACAGACGAAGAAAGTGAAATAGAGGAAGGGAGCAATAATATGAAGCAGGAAATGGGGAATAGCGAGGAATATACAACACCAGGAGAAGAAGAAGAAGAAATTACAGGATCTGATAGACAGAGACAGAGAACCAGAACAAGAGAAATCAAGAAACCAAAGAGATTTGAAGATTATTACACCGGATTTTTAACTACATCGGAGGAACCACTAACTTACAGACAAGCAATGAATGGAACGGACAGAGAAAAGTGGGAAGAGGCTATAAAATCGGAATTGGACGCACTAGAAAGAAACCAAACATGGACTGAAATGGAATTACCAGAAGGAAAGAAAACGATAGATGCGAAATGGGTTTTTAAGATCAAAAAGAATGAAAATGGAGAATCGCAATTCAAGGCAAGACTTGTTGCGAGGGGTTTCCAACAGGAGGACAGCTTCGATCACTCGGAAATATACGCACCAGTCGCAAAATTACCAACTTTGAGAATTTTATTGGCTATTGCAAGTAAATATAATTTGAACATTTCACAAATGGATGTAAAAAGTGCATTTTTGTATGGAGATATTGCAGAGGAAGTATTTTTGAAGAAACCTGAAGGAATAATCAATGACAACAAGGTTCTGAAACTGCAAAAATCACTTTATGGCTTGAAAAGATCACCTAAGATGTGGAATGAGAAGTTTAACAACTTTATGATTCAGGAAGGGTTTTGCAGAAGCAATTCTGATTATTGTTTATACTATAAAAGAGATGAGAAATTCTATTTGTTACTTTATGTAGACGATGTTATTGTAGTTGGAGAAAGTCAAAATAAAATAAATAAATTAAAAGAAGCATTGAAAAACAACTTTGAAATGAAAGATCTTGGAAATAATAACTTAAAATACTTGGGAATTAATATCAACAGACAGGAAGGAGTAATTGAACTAAATCAGAGACAATATATAGAAGACTTGCTAAGGAAATATCATATGGAAGAATGTAATGCTGTGGGAACACCTATAGAATTAGGTCTTGAACTGAATAAAGAGCCATCAGATGATCCAGTCTTGGTAAGAAACTGTAGAAGATTGATTGGTAGCCTAATGTATGCCATGATGGGCACTAGACCTGATATTTGCTACGCATTGAGTTATCTAGCTAGATTTCAAACATCTGCAAATCAATCTTTGTGGAAGGCACTTAAGCGTGTTCTACGTTACTTGAAGGGGACACTGGACTACAAATTAGTATTCAAGTCTGAAGAAAGCTCACCGCTGTTGGGATACACAGACGCTGATTGGGCTGGCGATAGAGCAGACAGGAAGTCAACATCTGGGTATGTCATGAAGGTGTTTGGTTCTACCGTTTCGTGGAGTTGTGCAAAGCAACAGTGTGTAGCTCTCTCTTCGACCGAGTCTGAGTATGTAGCATTGGGGAAAGGGGTAGCAGAAGGCTGTTGGATACAAAATTTGTTGTCAGAGTTAAAGTTAAATGCTAAAAGTTTTAAAGTTTTCATAGATAACCAGTCAGCCATTCATGTTTCCAAAAATAGTGAACATCATAAGAGGTTAAAACATATTGACTTAAAGTATCATTTTATAAGGCAAAAGGTTTGTGAAGGTGTTTTGTTGTTAGAATACATTCCTACTAAGGAACAATTAGCAGATATGTTTACCAAGAGGTTGTGTAAAATGAGATTGCAAGAGTTGTGTTTTGGAATCGGTTTATTTAATAAATAATATGTATTGTTACAGATAATTTAAAGTACTAAGTTTATAGAGGTTCCAATGTTATTTAAGTAAACAGTTTAGAAGTCAAGTCAATATAAGTTTGTGAGAAGTAATTCTGTGTAAGTTTAAGTTTAGAGATAGCTTGTTTTTGAAATGTTATAGCTTGCTTTTGTTGAGGAAGGGTGTTAAAGAGTGCAACAAAAACAAGCTGATTAATAAAATGTAATAGAAAACCTACTGTATCTGTGGTAGATGTCGCTCTTGTCTATGACATCTCTCTCGAACCCTCCATCATTGTGCTAGGTTGTACGTTGTACCTAAATTACTTTCCAAGATAAAATACAGAATGTCAAGTTAATTACGCATCTTTTCTTCAATTACCCAATAATCCTAACAGTAAGTCTTGGAAAGCTTTTTTGGCGAACGTCAGATTTCCCTGTAAGAAGTAAAGTACAGGGATTTTCTGCAGAACTAGTAATAGGATCAACGCCACTCTTGGATGTCCTGTGGATCCTGTGGATGTCCCAGAAGATAACTGTTGGAGAAATATGAGACCTTCATTCCTCCCCAACCCTGCTGCACCCACCGGCCGGTCACGTTCACAAATGTATGCTTCTATGATAACGGGACTATTTCCACCAGTTGTTGTCTACCGCTGCAGCGCTGCAACTAATGTCTAGCAAGGATCTACAGCTTGACCTCCAATAAAAACCCAACCAGTGAAGGTCAAGTTTGTCGCGGGGAAAAGTTAAACTATCATCATTGGACCACGCGACGAAATTGATCACAAGAACATAGAAGTTCTGTGCTTATATGATAGTAAGGGTAAATATTAATCTCAGAATAAATCGTTAGTTATTCGACATATTTCCCATATTGAAACTGTCAATATGCCAGTTAAACCAGGAGTTATTATCGGATAAAAGTTTGGTCGGATTGGACCTAAACAATTTATAATGTAGCACTGGACCTACTAAAAGTACTTACGTTGTGGCTGAGACCTTATTAGGAAGCGACACTAATCGCGTTTGACACGGATTTCGTTCCGTTCGGCTCAAACCTTCAATTTATAAATGTCAGATCATAAACCCATGACGTCACGAATCCTCGCAAGCGCAGTTAATTACGTTGTCCTTATAACAGGTCCAGTTTCGATGCATTATGTATTTGGGGCTACTTGGTAACTTATAGGTGTTTTATAGTGGACGCTATCAAATACTGGTTTTGCGGTCAAATTACTACTTGTAGGTATTATTTGTACGAGTATCGTGTATTAATTAATAGTACAATTTGAGTATTAAATATTTAACAAAATTAAACAAAGTGAAAATAAAACCTGAACTTCTTCAAGGCTAGGTAATAAAATAGGCATTTTGTCAGATCACAATTTCAAGGAACTCTTAACTCTACATAACTTAAAATGACTATGGTTTAAGTTCTACCGGGTACTCTAAAGTGTAAAACCTAACTCAGACACAGCTGATGTCCGCCACTGTAAGGTCTCAGACACAGAAATGCCCTGGGTAAGAAAGATTCCTTCGTCCTGATCATCACTTTACAAGATACATTCCTAGAGTTTCCCGGTTGTGGTAAAAAATCTCCGTACAAATTTCAAGCCAACTATTTTTGAATGAGAACAAATATTTGTCATGTCGTTTATAATCTCCTACACCTGAATTCGCCAAACGACGTTTTAATGGGCATTTGCGAACGAAACCTGCGAAGGCACCGTTACCGAAGCGGCTTGACGATTATCAAACAGATTTGTTTTGATAGTTTTTGCTGCTTACTGTTTAGTGTTGCGGGTAATGTATGTATCGATAGTGTTCATCGATTAATTGTGAACGGAAAAAATATTAAGTGCAAATGTAATTTTATTGTTAACAATAAAAATCGCCGAAGCAAAGTGTTGGAAAATTACTTTTTAAGACTGGAAACCTCAAAAGTCAAAAATCTGTCAAGCTTCATACACAAAAACACCGGTTTACGATTAAAGTTAGGTGGTGCAACTCAGCCTTATTAGTTTTAGAAAGTGACTGTTTAAATATTAACTCTCATTAGCAAATATGACATTATGACTAAAATTTTATGATACAAAACTACATTAAGTGCAATGAGACATAGTTACCTATTATTATAAATGAAAGTTATCGATAAGTCAACATTGAGCATCACTAGCATGTTATTGAATAACGGCCTGCCTCGAATAGATGTAACGAAAATTCGTATATAATTGCTTGCTGAGCCTCTTTGAAAGTCATGAATTTTGTTTTATTATTATTATGTAAAATGTTTTTAGCTCTCACACTATTCAATAAATAGGACTTAGAATTTTAATTATTTCTCAGATTATCTTTATTTTCAGTTTGATTTAAGAATGCTACTTGCTAACTTACTATGCTACTTACACCAAAAACTTTTTCCGTGAATGTGTCACTTTTAACATTTAAAATTAAGTTTAAGTATAATTTACTTGCAAGTTAAAGGTACTGTGGGCAATTTACTTGCGTTACTTGTTGAGTGTCTCGGCTTGACCCAATACCTAACTGAGTTTTACAACTTTACAAGCCTCAACTTTCTGCGGCGACTACGAATATGCGACTATAAAGTTTTTTCGCGCATGAATGCTTTGACGCGTTGCATCATTTGAATATTCATTTACTGCGTATGTGTCACCAAGTTAGGCTAATCTCAACTTTATTGCCTAAAAGATAAGACAGAGTGCGCAGGAGTGGTTCAAAAAACTGACCGGTGACTAACTAGTACCGGAATCATATATTACAAGCGGTTCAAACTTAGACTACGAGTGTGTGGTGTGGTGACATAATCTGAAATATTTAACAGGGAAGTATTTTCACCTACATATTTCAATTTCACATTTNAATCAACGCAAAAATTCAAAACGCTGAGGTAGGTACCTACCTATAATAATGCAAATATAGGAAAAATAAATAAATAAAAAATAATCATACCGCATATGTTGAAATTCGCCACTACTCGCAACGGAATCAAGTAAGTAATTTGATTTAATACGTCATAAATTGTAAACCGCTACGTTTGTACGGCGGAACCCTCGGTGTGCGAGCCCGACTCGCAGTTGGCCGGTTTTTTTTGATTCGATCACGCAGCGAAATAGAATAGAATAGAACCGAAATGGCGACCATTCAGCATGAACCACGGCGAAACCCTTGCTATGAGGCTGGTTTTCTATCATCCTCGAATCGGTAGTCCAACATCCTGGGTTGGACACCAGACCATTCTGGGGGTGAAGCTATTGGATGAGCGCTACAACATCAAAACATTGTATCAAACATACGTTATACAGTACATACTCGCACCTAATCCCAACTATCCCAACTAATATTATAAATGTGAAAGTAACTCTGTCTGTCTGTCTGTCTGTCTGTCTGTCTGTCTGTCTGTCTGTCTGCTACGCTTTCCCGCTTAAACCTCGCAACCGATTTTGATGAAATTTGGCATAGAGATAGTTTGAGTCCCGGGAAAGAACATAGGATAGTTTTTATCCCGGTTTTTGAAACAGGGACGCGCGCGATAAAGTTTTTCTGTGACAGACAAAATTCCACGCGGGCGAAGCCGCGGGCGGAAAGCTAGTTAACAATATAATTGATCGAACAGCTATACTCCAATTACACCCAATTAATTAACTAAAACGATTTAATAAAAGATACTAGTATAATATACCTACATAAGTTGGAGAGGAATTGAATCTTGTGCGCGTCACACTAAGTAACACTGTAGTATTTAAATATCATAAAAATAAGCAAATAAGTGCGTAAATAACTAATGAGAGCTTTTTATATTGTTACAGTTACCGAGAAGGAGATCAGACTTTGGTAAGTACGAGTAAAACAATGTTTTAGTTAGGGATTGATTCCCGCCTTCGGCAGTTTAATTTTTTTTAAGTTATGTATTTATAATTTTCAAGGTGTTTTAAGTCCCCACGAACTAGTAATTTTACAAGTAAGACAGATTAAAAATCAAAAGTGATTCCAAGAGTATTTTAGTCTAAAAGAATTTTCTTTAAAAATACATTAATTACTATAATTATATTGTACCTAAGTTAGCCAACGTTTAGCGCTCAACGCCATTGGAAGAAATCTAATAATAAGGCCGAGTTGCACCACCTAACTTTAACAGTAACTATAACGATCACCGGTGTGTTCAGATTTTTGACGTTTGTCAAAGTTAAAGTGGTGCAGCCCAGCCTAAGTCAATGCCCCTGTGTCATTGGTGACTCGTAACGATATGTCTGCTAAGGCAAAACCTTCACGAGTTATTTTCGCTTTAATTAAACAACATGCTTCAAGGCACATTCATTAACTTTTTTGCTAATGCTCGTGTGACAGTATCATTATTAATGAACGTAGAAATACTTAATGCCTTAATATTTTAATTTATTTTTAGGCACAAGGGATTTCTGAAGGACTGTCCGAACGGCCTCTTAACAGAACAGGTAAGGAAAATATTAAAAATCTCCCAAATTTAAATTTTTATAAGTAAAACGGGTCTGTACGAAACGTTACTTGTAAGAAGAATGGCGAAACCCAAAAAAACTAGCGTTCAACTTTTATTAAACAGGCATATCTTTTAGATAGACACGAAACATCCTAGTACGGTATCTTCCATACTAGAATAAAGCTAACTAAACTCTGTGACTCTGGCTCTTGTAAAGGTGTTATTTTGCGATAAATCTAATGTTTAGTCTAATGTGCTGTCGGTCGCAAATCTAGGATATTTATGTCACCGTAAAATTGTGAATTCCGTCAGTAGGTATAATCTGAAATTACAATCTAACCTAACCTAGCCCACTGTTCGTTGGCAATCTCACACGCTATATTATAAACTGATGAAATTTGTAATTTCACGTTGACATTAGGTACATAAATAGAATCAGAAACTTTTAGTTAATGTTATTGTTTTATTTCCAGGGCTTCATTAAGATTTACAAGCAATTCTTCCCTCAAGGTGACCCGAGTAAATTTGCGTCACTGGTTTTTCGGGTGTTCGACGAAAACAATGTAAGAAAGCACTCCATCTGTTATTGTATTAACTTTTAATTGATTTCTTCTAGATTGCCAACGTTTCTCAAACTTTACAATTAGGTATAAGTTCTGAAACTTTAGCTCAGGTTCCATTATAACTTACCACTAATTAGGTACTAAGTTATTAAATTAAATGTTTTGTAACTAGGTGATACACTACAAAACGAGAACGTTATAAGTAATTTTATATCTTTTGCTAAAAATCTATCCAAGAATAATGATGTGTCAGTAACAATATCATACCTAAATGTTCAATGTCTCAAAATGTACTTCACTAAAAACATTATTTCCGGCAGAAATCCTCAAAATAAAATGTTCAGTTCGTCTCATATAAAGTCAGTAATAATATAAAAACTTTGCCACATTACAAGTTTTACGAGAGAAACGATGTAAACGTACTTAACTCAGTTTATTCAAGGCCACAGCGCCCATTTTTATTATTGAAAGTGTTCATGAAAAATGTCGTATTAGATACGAATATGTGCAGTTTATTTGGTCTTATGCAGCATTACGTCTCTCAATAATCGAGATGGTTGTCGTAAAGCAGTTTACGATTAAAGTTTTTACGAAGCCTTCATCGTCGTTTTTATTTTATANCCCAATAATCCTAACAACATCCCACCCTGCGCTTTCTGGAACGTGGCTTCCACTCCAGAACCTCAGTGAACCAGAACCCCATCGGCCATCAGTTCTGCGTACTAACTACCATGTGTCCTGCCCATTGCCACTTCAGCTTGTGAATCTGTCGCGCTTTGTCAGCGACTTTAATTAGTTTATGGATCTTTGGTACATTTACGGTTACGGTTAAGTTGATTAGTCAGTGATAAATTATCTTAATATAATTATTATGTTATTGTTGTTTTAGAGTGCGATGAATACTCGTGGGACTACTGGACAAGAATTATTGAATCTGATAGGCGTGCGGAAGAGTGTAAGTACGAGTATAAGTATTTTGGAAAAGAAAAGTTTACACAATATGACGAAATGTTTTATGTTTTATAAAACGATAAAAAAAACACTGAATTTTATCGCTTGCAAATACCGCGTAAGTGGCAAAAGTAGCCAAATTGACATTCGCGCCAGTGCTGCAGTGCAATGTGGAAGCTGATTCACTTCTAAATTCGACAAAAATTGAATATCGAATAAAATTGAAATCGACTAATATGAACAATAAATAATTAATGTTACTTCTCGTTCAACAGGCAAGCAGCAGTTGAAAGACCCATCTACAGTATTTGGCGGTATGGATGCTAAATATGGAGACTTTCCACACATGGTAACATTTTCACATGGTTTATATTTTCTTATTTATATTATCTTTAAATCACAAGGAGGATGACCTCATAAAGGTAGCAGGAAGGCGCTGGATGCAGGCCGCTACCAACCGGCCTTTGTGGAAATCATTGGGGGAGGCCTATGTTAAGCAGTGCACGTCCTATAGCTGAAATGATGATGATGATGATTATTAAGGGATGTTTCCTGGGTCAAAAAGCAAGAGTTTTAATTAGTCCGTCAGTTAACTTATCAAAAAATACTCTACACGTATTTTTCACTTTTTCAAACTAATGAAAATTTAAAGAGATAAAGCGCGCCAAAGTTCATAAGAAGAGGCCCGTGACGTCAATGCGTGCATAAAAGTGCCGCACGTTGTGACGTCGTGCGAAACTTCAACGCACCATAACTATGTAATTATTTGTTAGATTGACAAATAAAAATATATGTGTCCAATATTTTTTGATAAATTAAACATGACGGACTAAAAAATTTTTTTTAGGAAACTAGCCTATTATGCGAAGGCTTTGTCCGAAGAGATTAGAAATAAGAAGGTGTCTATGGACGACGGTAATCATTACCATGCTCGTTTGCCGCCTGTCCTATAAAAAAATCAGTACCCATTTATATTATTTTCAGGGTGCTCTTTTTGGTATCTCGAAATCTAATAAAACAGTGTTCGAGTGTGGCTGCTCGCTTATCAGTTATAAGTTCGCGCTAACCGCAGCGCACTGTGTAACAATTATGGAATATAGACCATATCGGATACGGTTTGGAAATACATCAGGGAGTGAGGTAAGACTTATAATGTTTTTGCATTTTATCTATACTTATAACAAATCTGTAGAGAGGTCAATTCTGTACATGAAATATATTTTCAAAATAACTATCAGGGGGTGATTGATTATTGTTAACCTGCCTAGGAGTATGAAAAATATTGAACCAAGTTTCGTTAAAATCCGTAGAGTAGTTTTTGTTTCTATAAGGAACATACAGACAGACAGACCAAAATTTTACTGATTGCATTTTTGGCATCAGTATCGATCACTAATCACCCCCTGATAGTTATTTTAAAAATATATTTCATGTACAGAATTGACCTCTCTACAGATTTATTATAAGTATAGATAAAGCCTAGGCGCAGACCACATATTTTTAGCCAATAATATTTGGGCCCGATTTGAATTTGTGTGAAGAATCGACCGATATCAAATCGGTGTAGGTATAAATGTGCGCACCTGCATACATGTCCATACTGATAGCAGTCCGACCCAACTACCGACCAACTAAAAGTCTATGGTTTTCGCCTGGGCAAGCAATTTATGTGTATATTTTGGCAATGATACGAGTATAAACGAAAAAGTAGGTAGTGTACATCCGTTCAAAATTGGTAAACGCTTTGGAATTGTAACAAAAATTGTTAAGACTTGCTTGTATTTTTTTTAATTCTCGCATTTTCATTTTAGGGTAAGGGGGTTTCGCTGGATGTGGGCATTAAAAATATTTTTATACACCCTAACTATAGTCAACCATATAAGTACTATGATATAGCATTAATGGAGTTGGAGCGCGAGCTCAAGACTCAGGCGCATATTAGACCGGCTTGCGTCTGGAGCGGCGCCGTTGGTAATAAATGGGTGGCGAACATCACTGGATGGGGAAAAACAACACCAGAATCAAGTAAGCTTTTTACGTTCGTTCGTTTCAGCCGAATGACGACCACTGCTGGACAAAGGCCTCCCCCAAGGATTTCCATAACGACCGGTCCTGTGCTGCCCGCATCCAGGTTCTTCCCGCGACCTACACCAGATTGTCGGTCCACCTAGTGGCCTGTCCACGCTACTTCTTCTGGCCCGTGGTCGCCACTCGAGAACTTTTCTGCTCCAGCGGCCATCAGCTTTACGAGCTATGTGCCCCGCCCACTGCCACTTGATTTTAGCAATTCTGCGGCCTATGTCAATCACTTTGGTTCTCCTGCGGATCTCCTCTTTTCTCCTGATTTCACTTTATACAATAATTAGTTTCTATTCCCAGAAATCAGAGTGACCATTAACCACCACACTTGTTTCTCTATTCAGATTCGGCGTCAAACAATCTTAATTACGCAGAAATCGATATCTGGGAGAAAGGCAGTTGCAACAAATCATTAAAAGGCCGACCTAACCGGCTCTGGAAAGATGGCCTGAAAGACCACCAATTTTGCGCCGGCAAGCTGGGTGTCGATACTTGTCAGGTGAATTAAATTGTATTTTTTTTACTATTAAAGCTCTATTCACACATATCAGTGAAGCCACAGTTCCGTCACAGTGTCCGCTCAGTTCAGTATCAGTGCTACAGTGTTGCGTCGGTGAAATGTTTTGAATATTTTAAAACGTCAGAGAGCTGTTTCAATATTCTTGTTCAGAAACTATGAAGTAAGTTATTTTGTTTTTGAAGCCGCGGCGGCGTCCGTGATGCGACAAAAATATAGTAGTCAAGTCGGCGTTTTTAGAATTGTTAGTTTTCATAATGTTCAGTAGTTTTTGCGTCTACTCAACTCAATCTATCCAATCCAGATAGGATTCTTCAGAAGTTGTAGTTACAAGTAGTTTGGAAATAAATTAGGTATATTTGCTGAATGATGTTATCCCCCCTCCTGGTACTTTCACGGCTAAAAGTAGCATAATTTTCCTGAATATAAAGTCAAGTTGTCCTTTGTAAACTTTAATAACATTAAATACTAAGCATAAAATAAGTACTTACCCTCTTTATTTCATAATTTTCAATTAATTCTGTGCACACATGTTAAGAGTCGCGGTCTAGATTAATCTATAGATTATTATCTGTGCCTGAATATGACTGTAACTTGTTTCGTGAGCCTTAAATAAATGAATAAATAAAACAAAATAGTTGTTTTTTTCAGGGTGACTCAGGAGGACCAATTGGGATCAGAAGGCCGTCTAATTATGGCGAATCTGGATTCATGCACCACGTGGTTGGAATCACAAACTTCGGCGTAAAATGTGGGACGAAGTTACCAGGAGTGTACACCAACACAACCACGTTCTTATGTTTCATCGAGAAGACTGTGTGGCCTGAAGAGCCAAACGAATTTTGTCCTTAGTTTATTTTTGTCAGCACATTTAAATTTAAATTAATTATTAGTATATTAGCCCTTTTTATGGTATTATGACACCACTTCGGGACAGCTATTATCGGCTGGTGTTTGCTGTTGGTTATTTATTATATGGACTATTTACGAGTATAATGTAGTCATTCATACTTCAGTTGTTTGTAATTCTATGTGTGTATTATAAAATACTGTTTATTTCTATCAATAAAAAAATATACTTCAATACGTAGTTAATGTAATTCTGAACCCTGTTCTAAACTTTGAATAAACTATGCTTAAAAAACGTTAACATGTATTGTGCCGTTTAAATTTTGCTTAGTTTGGGACTGGATAACGCAGTGTATAATGGCCAAGGGTAGGTATTAATTAATTTAACTATAATACTGGGATTTTTAAAGTGACGTATGTGTGCATATACGCTCAGAAGCAGGCAACTAACTCACTAAAGGAGAGAAGTCAAGTAGGGCCTATTCAGCCGGGCTAGGATGCGCGCCGTGATAAAATCTTAACGATGATTCTAGACGACAAACCTATGGGTTTATCGCGTAAAATCGATATGTACGCGATGGTACAAGATATGTGTTGTAGTTGTCTTGATAGAAGGAAACTCTTGAAACTCTTGATTATTTATTTAAGATAATTACAATATAAATCTTGACGATTGTGTGCACACTAATTAATAGGTTGAGAACTTGTGTAGAACTGATCGGCGAATGCTTCAAGTTAATAAAATTAAATATTGCAGCGTTTGCATGACCTACATAGTATTTACTCGTGACTTATTGTACTTTGTACACGATAAAATGACGTGATTAAACCTTATCAAGGCGCGCATCCCATCCCTACAGGGGGTTTATACGCGTCCCAAACTTTTATTCCCAGTAGTCCCTTTTGGCCAACACTCTCCACGTAGGCTAGACGGGAATCTAACTGTTAACCGTAGGCCTAGGATGCGCGCCGCGATAAGCGGTTTACACGCCATTTTGTCGATTTTGTTCATACATTTTGACGTTGATAAAGTATATCACGGCGCGCATCCTAGCCCGGCTGAAAACTTAATAGGATTTTCCCCCTCAGGTTCAATATAAGTGTATTTTAGGGATGCTTCCTAGGTAAAAAAGCAAGAGTTTGAATTAGACCGTCGGTTAACTTTGGAAAAAAAAACTCGACAAGTATTTTTCACTTTTTCAAACTAATGAAAAATTAAAGAGATAGAGCGCGCAAAGCATCAAAGGAAGAAGCTCCGACGTCACGGGCTTAAAAGTGTAGCACTTTGTGACGTCACGAGGTAATATAATTCAAAGTTCGTTTCTTAATTTAAATTGGTTTTACTGATCACTAGCTCTATTACTATGTTAGTATTGTGGGGGAGACCATACTATAAATAATATGCCTTTATCACTAATAGGTATTTCTCTCTCGTTCTTCCCGAGTTGACAAACAGATACACTTTCCTATATTGTTACAATTATGTCAGTATCACTATAGTTTGCTCCAAGGCAGTTCTCCTCCAATGTGACCATGAGCGTTTCTGTGTTTATAGGTAAAGTTTTGTGTCTATTATTAATCTAACAATACTATTAATAAAACTTTATAATAATAATAAAATAATAATATACCACAGTTTATGCTAATTAATGCTTTAATAAAAAAAATAAACAAAAAACAATTCTTTCTATTCTCTTTTTTGACCAAATTCTTGCATTACTATGCTTTGCTTAAATTACTAAGATCAAAATATTCTACCAATATCATTGAAATCTGTGGTATATTTATTCATTATTTTAATATTGTAGTAATTAAAAATATTGTCGATTCTGTGCTATTACTTAAACATACTAATATTATCGAATATTTAAAAAATATACCTAACTTGATCTTTTTTATTTAAAGATATCTAAAATACATAATAATTGGCAATAAATATTATTATGTATGGCAGTAAGTAGGTATTTTTAAAATATTAGGCAAATGATTTAGTTATTAACAAGTAAATCTATGGCTAAAACGACATTCATGTTATTTCTATTAACCTTCAAATTTTTCCTTAATTAACTACAATTTATTATAATTATAAACAAGGATAAAATATATTTCAGCATGTCAAGAATCCATCTACGTACTACATTATTCTACTGTTATACTTATCAAAATATAGGTTAAATCCAATACAGTGATTGACTGTTTAATATTCAAGAGAGAGTAACAAAGCTTAAAACACTTTAAAAGATATTCGTTTTCAATTCCACTTAAAGGTTGTCCCAAAACCAACTGGGTTTTATCCCAGACCTTAATCTCTCACCCAATACCAGATTATCGTTGAGTTTTGGGATAACCTTTAAGTGGAATTGAAAACGAATATCTTTTAAAGTGTTTTTAAGCTTTGTTACTCTCTCTTGAATATTAAACAGTCAATCACTGTATTGGATTTAATATCTATAATGTTAGAGCCCGAGTTAACAACGTAGCACATTTATCATTTCTTAATTAATATTATGTATAATGTTGCAATGCCCTCACAGGGCTCATGTTCTGGGACTGTTTTATTTTTAATACCTTGTTTGTACCACATGAAGCAATAAAGATATTATGATTATGATTATGATGATCAAGCCCGAAAGGGATCGTAAAAGTATCAACTCGAGGCGGTAAGTATTCTTTGTATGAAACTCCATATTGCAACGCACATTTATCCGCAGCGTAACGAAACGGCTCGCCTCGCGGTTGATAGCGTGCGAATGGCGATGACTAACTCGCGGAAGGCGATACAGGTGTTGATCCCTTTCCGAGTTGATAAGTCTGCTATGACCTTTATTGCCCCGTATTTGATATGATTTTTATTGCTGTGATGACTACCTACCACACTCTTCCCGTGGATTTCGTAGGAGGCGATTAAGCAATGCGACCGCTCAACTTCCCAAACCCGTCTGGTTGACAAGGGAGAGTTGGTCAAATCCTCCATTAGGTTTGTCTTACAACAGTGGACACTAAATGACCTATTGATGATGTTTTTTCCAGTAATGACAGCTTTTCTCTTTTCTTTTTTTTACAGCTGCCATAATTCTCGCAGTAGGAACACAAGTCTTGACACAAAATGATTCGGAATTAGTAAGTTAATGATACCTCTTACAAAAAAACATAATTTTAATTAGAATGTTTCTTGAGGTAGTTTATAAAGGAACGATTCAATATTTAGATTTTTTAAATTATTTAATATCTTTAAACGTGGTAATCCTTCTTCTTTGGATCAACATGTATATTGTTTTTGATACATTCAGCTGTAGGTCATACAAGTTTTACAACATTATTTTCTTATTATTTTCAGGACTACAATTTTATTTTTGAAGAAGACAAAATAGTTCCGATTCGTAAGTGAAATCTTTATATTAGTCGTAAAATATCAGCCAAAATAGCCCACTGTTGGAATCAAGGAATCGTCATATTCGTTTGTCAATCGCTTCGTCAGGTCGTCGGTCCATTGAGCAAGTAGATGATCCTACGTTTGTCGAGACTTGGTTGCCTTTCAAGACCCTGTTTGCATCTTTTGTCGGTTTTCCGACAGATATGACCCCTGCCAATTTTGTTTTGAGGCTTTTTTCTGTCAAATGACCTCGTCAAGGATTATAACTTAATCTTCTTGAAGAATAAATTCTCAAAGATCTTTCTTTAATAGCAACACCGACAGCTGGCTATTTTAATATTAGATTTTTACTCAAAAGTAATAGTTTTTCATTTCGTTTTTCAGCATTAGTGACAACAGAAAAGGTAAAAACGTTACTTATTTATTAGTGACATATTTACTATTTTAATATCCTTTTTCTTAAAAAGATGATAATTTACATGTTTATTTTTCACAGTCAAATAATACGCCTAAAGCAGTGGTTGCAACAACTACAAATGTTCCTCAAGTTGGTAAGTTTTTGTGATGTTTTTTTGGTAATGTTAATTGTAAACGAGTTATTCATCCTCTATCATGAGCAATAACTGTATGAAAGTATAGATAATTTCCCGCTAATTCCGGTCCCGTGGGAATTTCGGGAATTCCTTTCTTAGTGCACCTCTACGGTACTTAAGCTACGTCCCTTCCAAATTTCAAGTGCCTACGTTTAGCCGTTTAGGCTGTGCGTTGATATGTCACTAAGTCAGTCAGTTTCTCATTTTATATATTTAGATAACATAAGTGACAGTTATTTTTAATTTATCTCTAACTTTGTTATGTTTTCTTCTTTATTTTAGCAAAACCAGGAGTAAGTGTGTCGGGAATAGCACCTACACATTTAAATGGGTCCGAAATAACAACAGAGAGTAGTAATCTTACATCCAAGAAATTTGGTAAGTTATCAACTCAGATCATAGAAGGTTATCAATACCTACTTAAGTATGAATTTATTATTGTACTAGCGGCCGCCCGCGACTTCGTACGCGTGGATCCCGTTTTACCCCCTTCATTTATCTTACGCGGTTTAGATTTTTTCTTACAAATGTTTTTCCCGATAACTCCCGTTCCCGTGGGAATTTCGCAATATTCTGTTGTAACTAAGCTTTAAGTTTACTAAGGTACCTGCATGCCAAATTTCAAGCGTCTAACTTAAGCAGTTTAGATTTTTCATACAAAAGGATTTTCCCGCTAATTCCCGTTCCCGTGGGAATTCCTAAGTATACTATTACCTGCTATATGAGTATGAAGAATAATTATACCAAGTTTCGTTATAATCCGTCGAGTAGTTTTTGTTTCTATAAGGAACATACAGACAGACAGACAGACAAAAATTTTACTGATTGCATTTTTGGCATCAGTATCGATCACTAATCACCCCCTGATAGTTATTTTGAAAATATATTTCGTGTACAGAATTGACCTCTACAGATTTATAATGTATAGATATAGATGAAGAAAAAATACTACGGGACTATTCCTACCTCTCGTTTCCACAGCTACAACTCCTGTGTAGCCAGCCTGACGGCCAATAAAAATTAAAGTCAAGGTCGGAGGTCAAGTTTGTCCCGGGGTTCAAAGTTCAACTATCAATGGAAAAAAAACTAGTAGTATTTAAGCAGAACCACCCCCTGTCATATATGTAATCTTGCTTTCATTATACAGTGTGAGTCACGTTAAAGTGTACATATGAAAATAGATGAAACTAGACCTATTTTTATCGACAAAAAAGAGGTCAAAAAATTTTTGAGATTTTTTTTTAATTTTTTATAGAATTTTTTTTCTTCGAATTACTTATTGTAAAGAAAACGTAATAACTTTTAAACTAAGCGGTATATCCTGATAAAATAAAAACAGTAATAATGCTAAATAACAGGCGATCCTAAAAAAATACATTAAAATACACAAAAAAGGCCAACAAATAATAAAAAATGATACTTTTTGAAAAAAATCTGCTTTTNGAGCCATTTTCGGTTTCGTTGTTAATGAAGCATTGAATGGCGCGCCCGGAGAGGCTTAGTTCAAACGATCATTGCAAACGTTGTGATAGGGATAGAGACATGCGATTTTTGGTTTTACGAAGGTAATACGATAGAAAATAATACAACGTAATAAAAACCACCGGTTATAGGGGCATTTTTTGGAGAAATTTATCAAATAACCAGAAAAACACGAATTTTAAAGCAAAGCTTTTTGTTTTCGCCCCGCGCACTTGTTATCTCTTTTTTACGCATTTCTGGAAACGTATTGACCTTTCACACGCTAATTACAAGGCATGCATGCCTATGAGCTATT
The DNA here is from genome assembly GCF_004193835.3 of Ostrinia furnacalis. Taxonomy (NCBI): domain Eukaryota; kingdom Metazoa; phylum Arthropoda; class Insecta; order Lepidoptera; family Crambidae; genus Ostrinia; species Ostrinia furnacalis. Next base: position 92,464 of record NW_021130405.1, on the reverse strand, counting down.
AGTTAACGTAGATAGTGTATTCACCTCTGATAATAGAGTTAAGTAACACGGCATAATTAAAATATTTTTTGGTTAAAATTGGACTCTTAATTTTTTATTAGTGGATCGATTCGACTCTCGACTCCGAACAAACTAATTTCAGGTTTTGCGCTTATTCGTTAACACGTTGTATAGTATGTGAAAATAATTAGTCATATTATTATGCTTTAATAATCTATACGCATAAGACTTACCCTAGGCGCAGACCACCGACTTTTAGTCGGCCGATAGTTGGGCCCGATTTTAATTTGTTTCATACAAATTGAAAATCAAATCGGTGTAACGTTTCACAAAACGATTTCGCTTTCATACATGACATCTGATTTGTTAATATAGTAAGACATACAAGAGCAGACATGAGTCTGCTTGTGACCACGACTGCAGCATCGCAGCCGAAACGTCAAGCCGTGAGTACATAATGTAACTCATTAATAAACGTCGCATGTCTTACTACACTGGTCATCACAAAAATCGACCCTCCCGCGACAAGCACTTTCAAACGTTTGCATCCCCACCTCCCACTAATATTGGCACCATTTAAAAGCCTAGTTCTAAACTTCATTTCATTAAAGGAAAGGTTTTTACCCCAAAAATGTGTCTGTAGAAGAATCCAGAGTCACTTCTTCAAAAAATAGGTAGTTACGCTTGAGCCAACTTTTATGGCTTTAAAACTGTTAAGTTGGGATTAATCGCTATCAATGTGTTAAACAGGACACGTGAGATCATTATTTGGTTTTATAACCATAAAAATTGGTCTAATTGATCCCAGAGGTGAGCCCAAAGTGAGGTCTTTTTTCAAGTCACATTTATTGTATATGTTAATCGTTTAAATCGTTTATTAAGAAATTAAATGTGTTTTTCTTTAAGGATATTTAATATCCTTTTATTAAGAAATTAAATGTGTTTTTCTTTAAGGATATTAAATATCCTAAACGATTTAAACGATTAACATATTTGATGACCACGAATTTTAAAGCAGATTTTTTTTTAAAAGTATCATTTTTTATTATTTGTTGGCCTTTTTTGTGTATTTTATGTATTTTTTTAGTATTGCCTGTTATTTAGCATTATTACTGTTTTTATTTTATCAGGATATACCGCTTAGTTTAAAAGTTATTACGTTTTCTTTACAATAAGTAATTCGAAGAAAAAAAATTCTATAAAAAATTAAAAAAAAATCTCAAAAAATTTTTGACCTCTTTTTTGTCGATAAAAATAGGTCTAGTTTCATCTATTTTCATATGTACACTTTAACGTGACTCACACTGTATTTTATTGAGATCCGTGAAAGGGAAATAATTTCCCACGTCCCATCTGGGAACCTAACTCAGAACCAGTTGGTAGAGTCTGACTCTATTAACAGTTCTACACTTGTTTTGTCCATAAAATTGTGATAATACTCTTTTTTCAGATTTTGACGACTGGGATCTCATGAATGAAGTAAGTAAAGAAAGAAAAAACAAATATAAAATATTTATCTGGTACAACAAACAATACAAATCAGCATAAAAGCAAAACAATTTTTTTGTTAATGTTCCATTACAAGAACCTAAAAATAATCATGGCTATTCTACATGTTATTGGTTAAAAAAATGTTATTTACCTTACAGAATGAAACTATGTACGATGGATTTAACCCAGAGGAAGTGGAGAGTAAGTGTTTAATTTTTCCCAATTACTAAAATATACATATTAGTTAAGTATGATTTTTTGAAAAGCCACAGTTAACGCATTTTTAAATATCATCATCTTCTATACTTGTAATAAATCTGTAGAGAGGTCAATTCTGTACATGAAATATATTTTCAAAATAACTATCAGGGGGTGATTTGTGATCGATACTTATGCCAAAAATGCAATCAGTAAAATTTTTGTCTGTCTGTCTGTCTGTATGTTCCTTATAGAAACAAAAACTACTTGACGGATTTTAACGAAACTTAGTATAATTATTTTTCATACTCCTGGGCAGGTTATAGTATACTTAGGAATTCCCACGGGAACGGGAATTAGCGGGAAAATCCTTTTGTATGAAAAATCTAAACCGCTTAAGTTAGACGCTTTAAATTTGGCATGTAGGTACCTTAGTAAACTTAAAGCTTAGTTACAACAAGGAATTCCCGAAATTCCCACGTGAACGAGAATTAGCGGGAAAATCCTTTTGTATGAAAAATCTAAACCACTTAAGTTAGACGCTCGAAATTTGACATGCAGGTACTTTAGTAAACTTAAAGCTTAATTGAAACAGAATATTGCAAAATTCCCACGGGAACGGGAGTTAGCGGGTAAAAACATTTGTATGAAAAAATCTAAACCGCGTAAGATAGATGAAGGGGGTAAAACGGGATCCACGCGTACGAAGTCGCGGGCGGCCGCTAGTTATAAATAAATGAAATAAAGTTTAAGTTGAATCTATTTTCGTGTTTAATAGTATTTTTTTTACCTTCACAGAACTAAGAGCCCGAAAACGGACTAAAGCTCCGGTAAGTAATTGATAAAGATAATAATTATAAAACAGATATATTATGTACCAGCCTAGACTGCATCCCACTTAACACCAGGTGCGATTGTGTTGTGGTCAAATAGCTGCCTTGTTATGCATAAAAAATACATAGATCTACATAGGAATATCTAATTTGTGACTACATATTGACCCGTTTGAATTTTTACGAGTAGCGGAATAGACACTATCTATATCTATTATATAAAAGAAAGTCGTGTTAGTTACTCCACTTATAACTCAAGAACGGCTGAACCGATTTAGCTGAAAATTGTCAGGGAGGTAGTTTAGAGCCAGGAGAAGGACATAGGATACTTTTTATCCCGTTCGAAATTAAAAAAAAAGTCTGCTTATTTATTGCCATTAAGGCGGAACAAAGTTCGCCGGGTCAGCTAGTTAGTAATAATGACATCAATATTACTGTAATTCTTTTTAAATCCCCCATATACAATAAGTAGCATTGTCGCACTAACTACAAAATAGATAGAAGAAGGCTCTCTCTCACTCTACATACAAAGTGCGCTCGGGCAACGCACACGGGCACGATATTACCAATAATCGCAAACCAGTCTAAACCAGTGCGAGAGCGAATGCCGTCCGCTTGAGACACGCATTGTCTTCTGTTACTATTTTGTGCAATAATTGTCATCCCTTTAATCCAACTATTCCAAAGTCTGGACCACTTAAGGGTACAAAAACCTGTTTTGTATGCTTTCAGACTACCACCACCACACAACCACCCCCACGGTACACGGTAAGAAACATAATATAACCATATTATTATTATGTACTTGATTAAGCGCAGACCACCGATTTTTAGTTGGCCGATAGTTGGGCCCGATTTTAATTTGTATGAAGAATCGGCCAAATCAAATCGGTGTAATGTGCGCACTTCCATACATGCCCATACTGATCAACTGCCCGACTAAACTATCGGCTGACGAAAAATCGATGGTCTGCGCCTAGGCTAATAGCACGCAGATAGAAGTAACTTATAGCTCGTGCCAGTAAAAACTGTCAATTAACGTAAAAATAAAGTCGAATGAATACTTTGTAAAGTGAAGTGAATTGACATTACCAAGTAATTTTCACTAATCATAACGCTTGTATGAATTTTGACTGATTGGTAAAATTTTAAAACAGGCGAAATCACTTTAGTCTAATTTTTTACACTCAGAAGTGGATTTGACTAACTCCTCTGGTCAAAACCACTTTTGACTGAAAAAATCAGTCATTAATGATTTGACCAAGGGCATCAGTCAAAATCACTTTTTACTGATTTTTGCAGTCAAAAGTGGTTTTGACCGATTATGAGTTTTGATTGTAACATATAGGTTTATTTCTGACTTTTCAGACACCGTTGGTTTTGTTAGTGATTGACGGATTGGATTTAGAGGTAAGTAAATAAAAAAATCTATAGTATATCTATTCGGTTTTAGTTTTCCTACCATTAACACATAAGTACCTACTAAATGATACTTATATTTTTCAGTCCGAGGAAAGCGATCAGAAAACCACGGTAAGTTCAAAATTCTTCTTCTTCTTCTTCTTGTCGTGTGAACAACAAACCTACACAGCGTTGCCCAAAACTCCGCCAAAAGAGTGGCGTTGTCAGTAGCCTTCATTAAATCTTCCTGCGTGCAGTTGTTTGCGCACGCAGGGCACGACAGTTTAAAATTATGATATGTTTTATTTATTAACATTTTTAATTTAAATATGAACTAAACACTGGACAAGTATATTTTAAGCTCGCAGTCAGAGCTTTGTTAAAGTGACAAAATGTGAAAAAAAAAGTTAATAAAACACTTTTTCTGTTACAGCCTCGTATGACTCCTAGTACAACAATAAGTACGAGTTCTGTGAGTACCAATTTATGAAAATCAAATCAAAATCAAAAGTATTTCTACAATTATTACCAGTATTTTGGCACTTAAGAAACTTCTTGTAATCTTTCGGTAGGGATGATTAGAGTCAGCCTACCCAATTGCCATTTTGTAAGCCATCGCTAATGGCCTAACCAATGAAGACCTACATCGAATATTTATAATAATCGTTCGTTTGATGTAATAGTTCGTAACGGGCTACTGTATTACGGGCTATGAAGTCGCAGGTTCGATTCCCGACAAAATAATAGTAAGGCCCAGAACAGACGGTGAAACGCAACTGCAACGAAACTGCAACTGCTAGTTACTTTTGAGTTGCATCTAAGTTTCTGCCATAGCGTCCGTTGAGAGACCACACATGATGCAACCAGTTTGAAACTTTCAGTTTTAGTTTCATTCATCGGAATCATCAGAAAGTTGCAGTTTCGTTGCAGTTGCAGTTTCGTTGCAGTTGCGTTTTACCGTCTGTTCTGGGCCTAATAGTTTGTTGTGAGATCTATTATCATAATAGATAATACAAATTTTCAGACTCCTAGGATTACAACTCCACCAGTTACAGATGGATCAGGTGGTGAGGATGATGAAAGAGCAGGTCCAGTACGTATTTTAAGTTTTGTACTTAATTATGTTTAGTTCAAAGCATAGATTAGTAAAATATTTTTAGATAAGAAAAGTGAGGCAATTTGAGTAGCCATCCCTACATTGTCAACTTTCCACCAGCTCGCACTTAGCGTTTCGATAACTCTTGCGATACGAACAGCTAGCAACTGGAATTCGCTGCCTGCTGCTGTTTTTCCCGAACACCATGATCCGCTTTTTCAAGGGGATAGTGAATAGGCACTTAGTCTGTTAAGTAAGAGAGGGACGCCTTGCTGCAGTGAAGAGTGAAGACTAAATGACTTGATGACACTAGAAAAGTAATATAAGTCCACCCCGCTAACGGAACTCTACTGAATCTTTGAAACAAATCAGATAATCTACTAACTACTAACTTCGAATCCTCTCATTTTTGCATATTGTTAGCGTATACCGTTCCTACAGGGCAGATATGTACCATCCTAGACTGCATCTCACTAAACATCAGGTGCGATTGCGGTCACCTACCTTATTCTGTATAAAAAACATGTTTCAGGGTGACGACGGAGAAGGAATACAACCTATCACTGACGAACCTGACTACGATTCTGAAGAAAAAAAAGATGATCCTTGCAATTACGAGAAGTATCCTCACCCACTTCCAAATATCATTAGAACTAACAGAAGAGTCAGTGCCATAAGTAAGCCATTAATAAGCTTTAGTCAAGCCATATTTATCCTGAGTTGCACCATCCTACTTTAACAATCAATTCTGAATTCTTCTGAATAATTCTGGATGCGGGCGGCGCAGGACCGGCCATCCTTGATGGAGGCCTTTGTCCAGCAGTGGACGTTATTTAATTTTGGCTGAAACGAACGAACGAAACTTTAACTCAAAAATACTATTTTTAGACACGGGTTTTACTATTTTAATTGAAATGGAACGCGAAAGTTTAAAATCTTATTTTAACTCAAAAGTCTGTCAAACTCCACAGAAATACCGGTTAAAGTTGAGGTGGTGCAATTTTAAAGAGAGAAAAATAGTTTTAGATGATCATTACCATTGCTAACATAATACATTTCTTTATTCTAGAATGCGAGGAATACATGTGGCATTACAAGATCGAGGAGATCGATCGAGAAAGAAATCGGTTAAAATGTAAGGATTTTTTTATTCAAATGGTTAAAGTACAACTCAATCGAGTTAACTATAGGGTTATTTTATGGGGCAATAGCACAGATGTTCGATCGTTATTTATAAAACAAAAAAAACTAATCCGTATATTAGCAAATATCAAGCCCAAAGTCAGTTGTAAACCTTATTTCCAAAAGTACAAAATTCTACCCTTGCCTTGTATCTACATTTTAAATATTTGTAAATTTGTCCGCTCCCACTTTGAGTTTTTTACCAAACGCGAAGAATCATGTCCACAATATCATTTGAGAAATAAAAATAAATTAAAAATACCAACCATCCGCCTAAATTTATCTTCTTCAAGCACCTACAATATGGCCATAAAAATATATAACAAATTGCCTGATCATTTATTAATAGAAAATAATAATAGTACATTCATAACAGGACTAAAAGAGCTATTAACTACGAAATGCTATTACACCATAAAAGAATATCTAGACCATAAAATTAATTATCGATGTACCTAACTAAACTATAACTTTCTATCTATAAAAAGAAGCCTCCTCTCCTTAGATTTTAAGTTTGCAGCGTCCAACAGGGTCCTTAATGATCTCCAAATTTATGTAACACCTAAATGTACTTAAGGAAGCAATAAACATATTGAGTATTGAGTATTGAGTCGCGACTGTGCGACGGGTGCCCGCAGTGAGTGTGCGAGCGCAACAGCAACATAATTACGTGCGAACGATAAGGATGGGTGGCTTGGGGTCATTAGACAAAATTCTACGTGCTCACAGACCGGGCTTTAGTTAAGATCGGCCAGTCCCGTCTGTGGTCCCATTGCGATGGGCATCGCTGTTGTGACAGGGTGGCACTGTTCAGTGTTCAGTTCACTTTTTCTGTCCTTGTAATATTTTATGTGCTATTTCTGTCTTTTTTTCTTTACACTCTATTTTTGTCTTGTGTGATGTTCATAGTAATAAATGTTTCTTTCTTTATTTTATTTCAGGCAAGGAAAATTCGCCAGATGATACCTCAGAAATTTTCGGAGGAGCAAAAGCCTTGCAGGGTGATTTTCCGCATATGGTAATATACTAGTTTATTAAACGTTTCATACTCTCTCTCTCTCAAACAGCTATTTCCAAGTAGTATTGACTATGGAGGAGTGCAGGACAACCAAATTGACTGACATAGCTCGCAGAATCGCTAAAATCAAGTGGCAGTGGGTAGAGCACATAGCTCGCAGAATTGATGGCCGCTGGGGCAGAAAAGTTCTCGAGTGGCGACCACGAGTCGGAAGACGTAGTATGGGCAGGCCCCCCACTAGGACCGACGATCTAGTGAAGGTCACGGGAGGTGCTTGGATGCGGGCCCGGACCGGTCTTTGTGGAAATCCTTGGGAGCCTCCCACAAATCGACATTAATGATTTGGTTATTTTTAGGGAGCTGTTGGCTGGGTATCATTAGATGGGGGCATGAAGTGGATGTGTGGTAGCACCCTGATCAGCCCAATGTTTACCCTAACCGCTGCACACTGCAGGCTGGCTTCCAGAAGGATGCCTCTGAAGTATTTTGATCCCAAAATAGTTAGGTTCGGCAGCGTTTTCTTATATGTAAGTTTCATTTATTTATTAAAGATATTAATTTTAATTAACTGGTTTGTTATAATTTCCGTTAACCCACTGAGCAAGTACTCTCTTACCAGTATCACCGAGCTGCTCTGAGCTACGTACTATTGGCCACAGTTCCAGACCAGCTACCCATTTTCGGTCATGTCGTCTCATTCTATCGCAAAGAATCACCATTTGATGAGAAGACAGAAAAAAACGGAAATAGGTAGCTGGAACTGCGGCTGGAATAATACAGGGTGGCGCAATAGAACGTGCATTTTTAAAATAATTATTAAAAAATAAATACAAAAGGTATAGTTAAAATAAAACTAAGCAATTATTAAGTGATAACTGAAGTTTATTTTTTAAAAATAACATCATCTAAATGATGACCCTCTCTACGTTGGCACTCCTCTAACCGCAAACGGAAATTACCGAAAACTTTCTTAAGTAGTGCTGGTTATTCCTTTGGCAGAGATTGCGGCCCAAACTGTCACTTTAGGGCTATGTAACGGTTTTTGATGTTTGAGTCTGGGATTCTCACTATTCCAATAACGACAATTTTGGCGGTTTACGAACCCATTCATATGAAAATGTGCCTCATCAGAGAAAAGGATGTTTTCAAAATTTGAAAACCGATTGAGCATTTCATTAGCAAATGTGAGCCGTGCTATGAAGTCAGAGTCTTTCAATTCTTGAGTTAATTGCAGCTTGTATGGATGCAATTTAAGATCCAAGTTTAAAATTCGTTGCAAACTTCGTCGCGATATGTTTAGGACAGACGATCTCTTGCGAGTAGACATTTGTGGATCTTCTCGTACCGACTGCTTAACACTCTCAATATTGTCTTCGGTCCTAGATGTGCGTGGACGACCTTTTGCGTGTGGTTTAAACGTCGATCCAGTCTCTTCAAACCGCTTTATCCAGATTTTAATTAAATTAGCACTCGGAGCCTCCCTAATTTGCCGTACACCATACTCAGAACAAAATAGTCGCCTGACAACTACGTACGAACGACAGTTTTCGTAAAATGCGCGCACGCAAAATGCGCGACGCTTCCCGTCGAAGTGACTCATAGTGACTAAAACTTCATGAACCGCGCTACCCAACGATATCGGTCTCCCCTCGCCCACGCCCCTTCTACCCCGCAAAAAAAAATGATGCAATATGCACGTTCTGTTGCGCCACCCTGTATAAGATCGAAATGTTCATTACCTTAATAATACAATTGGTATAAAGATGGTATTTTGAAAAACTGTTAATTTTTTCCAGGACACTAACAGAACCAGATATAAGGATGTAAAAATAAAGGAATTTTTGGTGATGGACGAGTATCGAAAGAATCCGCTTCAGAAGTACAATGATATAGGATTGATAAGATTGGAGGAGGAAGTTAAAATGACCCTGACCATTCGACCTGCTTGTCTGTGGAGCGGATATTTGGTTGGTGAGGTGGCCAACATTACTGGATGGGGCAAAGTAACCACTAACGAAGGTACCGAATGAACAGTTTTGTTGCCATTTAAGGATTTTCCACACTGAATCCGTTCTGCGGTCGGGCAAAGTGAACGCAGCCCGCATCATGTATGAACAACATTGTTGATCTCTATACATTTTGTGTGGACCGTGCGAGCACGAGCACAGATCGCAAACTGAGGGTTGAGAGCTGCTTTCACTTTGAATTGACCGCAGACCGCATTCAACGTGACATATGCTTTAGCATCTATTACAATTACAAGAAACAAGAAAGGTAACTATTTACTCCTAGCATAAATTGATCTAGATAACGTTACGCAAAACGCAATCCAACTTTATTTCGCAGATTCGGCATCGAAATATCTCAGATATGCCGAGGTGGATGTCTATGGTGTAGACACTTGCAAGAAGTACGTTCGTGGAAGAAACAATAGAAAATGGCCGAAGGGTCTGGTGGAGCACCAGTTTTGCGCCGGAAAACTAGAGGGAGGCATCGATGCCTGTCAGGTAAGAGTCAGCTCGTCTGTGGACTGTATTCTCTGAGTATAAAGTCCTTTTTTGTTTGTGCGCATCGCAAAATAAAAAGAAAAAAGTTAGAAAATTACACAATACTCTTTTGTCATCGCAAAAAGCAGGCGGCAAGTGCGTGAGAGTATACAATACATTGCAATAGGGAGTCTCATATAAAGATTACTGAACGGCTCTTACTAAAGGTCAAAGTAATTATACCCACCTATCTACCTGCGAGATGCATTTAGTTCGACCTGATCGCAGACTGCATCCAGTGTGAACAATCCTTTAGAGCTTAGTATGTCCGCTAGAGATAGGTATTTTTCTATGTAAGACGGACGACACGCAGTGACACCGCTCCGGCGTCACACCGCCGCCGCAACGCATCGTGTACTTCGACTTATTCAAATTTTTTTCCTAGGGCGATTCCGGAGGTCCACTGCAGATCAGACAACCCATGCCTATGGATAATACCCACATTTTCCACTACGTCGCCGGGATCACCAGTTTCGGCATCAAATGCGGGATACCAAACCTGCCTGGCGTGTACACCAATGTCTCCCATCATAGCTTCATGTGCTGGATCGAGAAGACCGTGTGGCCTGAAGAGAAGAACGACTTTTGCTAGGTTTAACCGACAGAAAAAAGGTCATGTACGACGACGACCGCACATCAAGGTAATCAATCAATTTGAAGTCTTAAGTAGTTGTAATTGGAGCGAATTTCCACAAACAATTCTATCTGATGTGCTGTAGTCTTGTGCAATTTCGCAAATTTGTCTAAATGCTGCTGAAAAGATCTATGTTAATAAAATAAATGTAAACTGTAATGGAAATAAAAACATTTTAAAAGCGTGAATTTGAAAAGATTATTCCTAAAAAGGTGATTACAGATTCGATTACTTTCTTGTACCAGGAAATTAGTTATGAGTAAATTATATTTATGTGCTGTTTTATTGACCGAAGACTACCTACTTCATAACGGCGAGTAGGTACCTATTGCTAATGTTTTACATTAATAATAATATTACAATTTATATCAATATATTTTCCTTATTGATCCATCTCACATCTTCTCAAAAATAAAAATTGAGTTGATTTATTTGCTTTTGAAAAATATAACTTAGAAACTGAGTTAAATCGTCACCACCTTTATTTACATTGGTTTGTTTAAATTATTTAAAAGACAAACAGTGCACAGTGCCTTTGTCAGAGAAGTCCAGGAAAATCCTTGGAGGTCTTTGTCCAGCAATGGACGTCATTTGGCTGAAACGAACGAATGTTGCGCTACATCCGAATGTTCATTTGTGTGTCCACCTTTAGTGTTATTCCTTTATTCCTGCAACCGCAGAGTGGTCAAAACCTTTTACTGGTGTATAAAAAGGAATATTTTAAACGTACGATTAGCATTTTTTCTTTGGGACACATGTTGATGTCGTATTTGCATTAAAAAGACTTCAATTTGTTTTATGAACTTAATTAAAGCATGATTTGCATTTTGATTACATTAGCCCTTTGAAGTACGAGTATTTTTTGGATTAGGCATTGGTTTACTAAACGTAGATTTTATGAAATCACAGATACTACGACTTTACTTAGGTATTCAGATACTGTATTTCGATTTACAAGGAAGTTTAGTCACTATTAATCTGAATATTATGATGGTTAGTTAAACTCAGAACTATTGAACGAAGAGTGACTTTCTTGGTTCTTTTTATTCTTCTTTTCCCTCTGTTTTACTTATGACTTATGGACGTGTTGTGTTTACTCGTTAATTTTATTTCTTAATTTTTTTCTTTATTTTAATCCTGCTTAATAAAAGTCTTTTTGGAACTTCAAGGAAGAAACACTGATAAACTAATGAAGTCTCTTCAACTCACTTTAATTTTTCCATAAATCTTGAAAACAAGATAAATGTGGAACGAAACTCAATCTAACGCGTTCTGTCAAATGCTTTTTTCCTAACGGGCCTTTGCATAGGCAAATTAATCAAACTTCTGAACTTTTATAACTTGGTTTAGGGCGCTGTTCCACTGGCCCGCCGTGTGGGCGGGCAATCGCCGAGAGGGACTGTCATGTGGTAGTGAAGGCTTTGTCTGGAATTCCACAGTTCCTTCCCACTTAAGGCGAATGACGGAGCACCGGGGTCTTTTTAGTGGGCATGCCTTGTCCTACTGACTTTGTGAGCCCCACATAACCTACCCTGTCCCCGTAGGGTAGGTAATAAGTATGCAGTTCAATGCATTTTTTCCCCGAAAAAAAGGGCGCTGTTCTATTGAGGCGGAGCTTAGAACAGGCAAACTTAAAATTAGGTTTAAAAACTTAACAGATGACAATTTCAATGCTAGATTCTTTCCAAGCCTACTATTATGTTATTGTTATAAAACTATGGTTTTATCAAGAAAAATAAGTTATTTTGAGTCGATAACTGAATAATGCAAGAAAATAATTGCATTATGCTTTGCGTAAATTATATGCAGGGAATATTTTCCTTAGTTTGTCAACGCACCATAATGTGTTGTCATTCTATTTGTTTTTTTTTTTAATCTGGGACTGGCTATCCCTCTGACCATCATTAAGGTGATTGTAAGACATTGGAATTATTAACCTATCATGTCTGCCTATCTTAATAGCCAGGTAAAACACACGGGACTTTTCTCATCTCTCGTTCCCACCGTTGCAACTCCTGTGTACCCATGATCAACAGCTTGACCGCCAATAAAAATCCAACCAGTGAAGGCCAACTGAAGTGTCAAAAAAATGTTTGTAAGAAACAAAAAGTATTTATTTGATGCAAGGTACAGACACCAAAATGGCATCCGCTCATTATAAGAGCGTGTCACGTCACGACGACCACTGGTATTCTGTAGGTCTAGACAAAGTGCACTTTTTGATCGAATCGAAAATCGAATCCGTCAAAACTCCATACAAAAAAAAGGCTTTTCGACCACTTTTCGACTGGTTTGCGATTAAAATGTGCACTTTGTCTAGACCCACTGCTGTTTCTTTCGCTCAGCTTTAGTAGACAGACACCCTTATCTCCAAGGCGTAGTTTGAGAGCACCAGAGCATAAATAAAATCCAGATTCATTACCAGGGGAGATTTCATTAGAAAGTTAGAAGAAATTGTAGAGACAGGAACTTTTTTATTTTGATATTTATAAATATTTTTTTCCTAAAATACGAAGTTGTCTATGATTGGTCGACATAATTTCGTTAACTAAAATTAGAGATGGTCGTAGCTGGATCGATTCCTGTGGTGTCTCAATCAAGTATCTGGAGGCCCCCCCACCTTTCAAAAATCATGACGTCAGGTCAGGAATGGTAACTTTTAGGAGGGAATGATTCCTGACCACTCACTGATTAATCATTAAATCTCAGAAACTATAACGCATACACACTTGGGATGTTAGGGTCCTTATAGGGTGTAGACATCCGCTAAGAACGGATTTTACGAAACTCCACCCCTATGGGGGTAAAACGGGGTCCACGCGTACGAAGTCGCGGGTGGCCTCTAATTTAATACTAAAAGAAAACTGGTTTATTTTCTCTTTATGTATCAAAGAATAAAGAGCCAATTCTTCCATAAGTATATTATTATTTATTTACGATTCCACTCCACTTTGAGTGGTTGTAAATTATTAAATATCGCACAAAACATCTTAATCCAACAATTTAATCAGGCTATACTGAGATTCAGTAACTTAACACCTTTAAAATTTTACGAGGTAATTCGCAACTTTATTTATCGGGCCATTCGGTTTAATATCGCTTGACGTCGGGGAGGTTCTTTAATGTAGCACCTCAACTAATAAAGTTTGGTAACGAGTTTCGTAAACGAGTCCAGTTTGATTAAGTGTAAGTAATAAATGACCTCATAGCTTCTGATCATAGGTAAGGAAGATGGGAAATGGTATGCCCGCGATTGTAGGCTCGAATCCCGATGAGGACAAATAAAGACTAGAACTCGTTTTACAACGGTGGATATTGGATCACAGACTGGATAGTATGTGTGTTCGTGATCTTAACATAGGTGGTATTTCTATTAAAGCAAATAACTTAGGAAATACTGTGAATATTGAGATAGGAGTGTGAACAACCTGTGCCAAATTAGACTTTAAATCTATTGGCATTAAAAAGTGAAAACCGCCAGAACTTGAGATAGATGGTATTGGTTCTTACCGTCGATATACTTATAATAATACATACGCATAATACGTAATACATAATACATAATACTTATAATATATACGCATAAGACTTAGTTTAGGCGCAGATCACCGACTTTTAGTCGGCCGATAGTTGGGCCCGATTTTAATTTGTTTCTTAGAAATTGTTTCGATTTCATACATGACATCTGATTTGTTAATATAGTAAGACATACAAGAGCAGACATGAGTCTGCTTGTGACCACGGCTTCAGCTTCTCAGCCGAAACGTCAAGCCGTGAGTACATAATGTAACTCATTAATAAACGTCGCGTGTCTTACTACACTGGTCATCACAAAAATCGACATTTTTTCAAGTCACATTTATTTATTGTATATGTCAGTAGAAACGAGTTTTCCTGTAAAACGTAGGTGGGCCGATTTTTGTGATGACCAGATTTTAATTGAAATGAAACGCGAAAGTTTAAAATCTGATTTGTTGTTCAAAACATTTGTCCGCTCCGCTCCGTTCCGCTTTGGCGGACCCAGGTCACTTTTGAACCTTTGTTTAATACTCCTGTTTATAAAATTATCCATTATCCTCTTAAGCATGTAGATTCTTGAAGTAATGACCATTTGATGACCGTATTTAAATAAGAGTGATCAAGAAGCTAGTCAGACCGGAGTGATACAAAGAAACAACATGTCGTGTCGCTTGGAGCTATTTTCCTTGTTTGCTGGTAAGTACGTCATTTTTGTTATTAATATTGTTTATTTAAGAACGCATCTGTTATATTGTGTGTTTGTATCGGTTAATTATCATTATAAATAATTTATAATTAAAATGTGTGATATATTGCACAAATATAAAAGTAAAATCATGTATATTATTACTGTGCAAAATGTAAGTGTATATTTGGTTAGTAAAACGAAATAAATGCGTTGGGTTTGCATTTTATGAAATACTATTATTTTATAGTTTTTTTAAAGATTTTATTTTGAAGCTGCAAATTGAGTGTTTCAGCATTGTTTTTTCTAAATTTTGAAGCTTCGAATTGAGTTTTCGAGCATTGTTTTGGAATACAAAGCTAACTGCAGAACACTAAGGCTGGGTTGCACCATCTTACTTTAACTTTGACAAACGTGAAAAAACTGTCAAACTCCATACAAAAAACACCGGTTATCGTTATAGTTACGGTCAAAAGTAGGTGGTGCAACTCAGCGTTAGTAGAGCTACAAATCTAGCTGATCACTATGAAATCTTATATGTCTTTGTAATAGGCACTATTTTAAAACCAAATACACAGTCTGATGAGCTGTTTCCTGAGTAAAAACTGAGATATTCTCTGGATCTCTAAATGAAGGTTAAAATAAATGATTCGTTAAAAAAGCTTTAAATTGGTCCAAGTAATGGTTAAGCTGCTAATAAATAAATAATAAATAAATAAATCTTTGGACAATTTCACACAGCGCCAGCTAGCCCCAAAGTAAGCAACTTAATGCTTGTGTTATTGGTGCTAGCTTAACGGATATACTACTTATATACTTTTTTTTTAAATACATAAATATTATACATAGTCACACCCAGACCCGTCACAGAAATTAAAATTCATCATTTCAATTTCTGCCCGGCCGGCAATCGAACCCGGGACCTCTCGGCATAGTAGTCCGTTCTGAACCACTACACCAAACGGCCGACTATTACAATATTACAAATATTAACAAGAATTTTATTGTTTCAGTTCTTATACTCAACCTGGTTAAGGTGAGTACATGCACTTACTAATTATAGAGTACATTGAGTACTTATTTTGAGTTGGAAAAGGGACACATAACTGCAAAAACCATAATATCAAAATTATTCGACTGCACTTTAAAGGACGTTAATGCATTTTCTCTTTGGAGAGAGAACATCCCCTAAATTCTTCTCTAGAAGAGAATTGCTGTCTTAAGTGTTAAATCATCATCAGGCTCTTTAGGAACTCAACTCTCTCAAATTAATCTGATTAAAGGGAGGATTATTATTGTGATTATTAATTGGCCTACACTTTGAGCCTAGGCGCAGACCACCGATTTTTAGTTGGCCGATAGTTGGGTCGAGCTGTTAATCAGTATGGGTATGTATGAAAGTGTGCACGTTACACCGATTTGTTATCGGTCCGTCGGTCGATTCTTCATACAAATTAGAATCGGGCCCAACTATCGGCCAACTAAAAATTGATGGTCTGCGCCTAGGCTAAGCACTGGCACATAAATATTGCATTATTTAAAATGTAGTCTATCCGTGTGGTCTCGGCAGAGTAGAATAGGATCACCTACTCTTCACATCATGGAAGTCGTAAAAGGCAAATGAGGGACAAAAATCCGAGCATCAGGTCGCATTAGCCTAGGCGCAGACCACCGAATTTTAGTTGGCCGATAGTTAGGCCCGATTTAAATTTGTATGAAGAATCGGCCGATACCAAATCGGTGTAATGTGGGCACTTTCATACTCGTACATGCCCATACTGATTAACTGCCCGACCCAACTATCGGCCAACTAAAAGTTGGTGGTTTGTCGTGTGAAGAGTGAAAACTGAAAATCAAATCTTTCATTTACTTTTGTTAAATTAGAGAGGGTCGGGTACTTGCAGGAGTCAAAATGATGATGATGACATGAAATGTCAGATTGTTGTTTCCTCTGTTGAATCATGATTGATATTTTCCCCATTGAGCTGTCATAACGGGATAATAATTATTACTGACGCAGTGCAATTTGAAACTAATGTGCATTATTTATTTCATATTTTTATTTAGGATTCAAACTTAGTTCAATGTATGTTTACAAAATGTTATAAAATTTACTTCCAGGCAGATGTTTGCAAGGACACCAAACCGGATTTTAGTGCACCCGGCCAACGAATCAGCGAGCAAAGTAAGTACAAAATAGCCTAGTGCGTGTCGTGCCACGCGCAGTGTAGGTTCCGTCGTTAACACGATATATTTCAGAAGCAAGCAATTACTTCATCTAAAGTCACTTTTAATATGTATTTTCTTCTAAGGAATTTTATTTAAATGACTATTATTCTTAAACTAACTGACTTAACCATAATAGTTTTCCTTGAAATTATGAACTTTAAATCTGGCAAAATTCACAATAAATAAATAAACAAAATAAATATCCTTGTCATTTTACACTGCGCCGCTAGTCCCAAACTAAGCAAAGCTTGTACTATGGGTACTAGACAACAGATATTAGACAATAATAGTGCTTTTTATGAAAAAAAAAAAAAACACTATTATTGTGAATGTTGCCAGACTTTCCAACCAAACAGTTTTTAGAGGAGGGGGAGGGGGGGGGGGGGCGGGGGACGCCCTACTCGGAAAAAAAATTGGCACTTTAAACGTCAATATTATGCAAACGGATCCCTAAATCGAAAAATAGTCTAAAAAACCGACCGACCAAAATTATAGGAATCGTATGTTTTTTTAGATAATTCTTTAGATGCATGTGAAACCTTTGTTAAATATCTTGTTTTAAATCAGCAAAAGAGCGCCATAATATTTATGTATGTTGTAACCCATTTTTTTTTTAAATTTCAGAATGCCGTGAATACAATTGGGAAAGAAAACGTTTAGAAAAATGTTCTACAGGTCAGTGAAATTAATCTGTATATTAAAGATGTCACCTTGACTAAAGATTTAGATCATGCTATTGCTATTGATCTTTATTTAAATGAAGCTAGGGTATTATTTATTTATTATTATTATTTATTATTTATTTATTCATGAATAGAACGTATTGGTATTAACTAGATTGCTCAATAACTAAAATAGAGTTACATTTTTCAGACGCAGACAGCTTCGAATTTCCGTACGTGGTCAGTATTGTACATATGCCCTTATTTTCCTGTGTACCCTTGGCTGTTCCCTTGATGGTACAGTGGTAAATAAATTTTAACCGCTGTACCCTTGGCCGTAAAACCCAACCAACTTAAATTGTACACGTGACCAAGAGGACAAGCTTTTCTTGAATTTGGCCAAAAAACAAAAACAAATGAAGTTATCAAAAAACAAAAAGAAATCCATGTTGGATGTAGATAAAAGTAAAACCTATTTATTTATAATTAATTAAGTATATAGAATAAAGAAAAATACTCCCACTAAACAAATTTAAATGCACTCTCAAACGATGGTTGATAAAAAAATGTTTTTACTCAATGGACGAATATTTTAATTATTTTAAATCGGGGAAGTTGTTGTAACCTTGATATTTATATTCTAATTTTTGACTACATACTCGGTGACTTTATTCATATCTAATATTTGTGTTCTATTTGATGTTAATAACTTTATTGTTGACATAATTACTTAAAATGACATTGTTTAAATTTTATATTTTTGCATGCCATACTCTGGCGAAATGTGTGATACTACTCTAATCTACTTTACCATCACTTACATGTACCACTTTCAAGCGAAATAAATGATTTGATTTGATTTTGATTTGATTTGAAAAAAAAAAGACGCCATTTTCCTGTACCACTTCTGAAATGTCAAAATTGTAGTACTGTCGACCGTCATGTAATAAAACAATACCGCCATTCCTCTCAATAAAACAAGGTATATCATCGTCAATGCAATTAGCTTTCATGATAAAATTCACAAAAAATTGTCCTAATAAATAAATAATGTAATTATTTTCTACTTTTTAGTGCAGGTTTTTTGGAGTCGTTTTAATTTTTTTGTTAAAATTAATTAATTTAGTTGATTAGTCCTTGTTATTCTCACTGAAGATGGACAGTACCTATGTTTAATGGGATTGAGACTGTAGTTTTCCATTTTAAGTGTAAATAATCTTCCCTACAAATAGAGGCTACCTACTTTAAATATGGGCAACTAAAAAGTATCATCTAACTCCTAACTTACGAAGTTTGACCTTTCATCATCAGCTCACCTAAAACAACTGTATGTACATACCTAAAATATTTAAAGAATTATTCTCCAACTCCTAAGCGTTAAGGAGTTTTACCTTCCATCATCACCTCATCAACATTAGATGATGACTACCAGATGCATATACTTGAATATCTTTAGAATAAATATGAAAAACGATATTTACATGCCTATAAAAAATTGTGTACCCTTTTTTGAAGTCGGTTGAAAATGACGTAATATTGTCTTTATTCTATGTACTTAATTAATTATAATTAGGTTTTACTTTTATCTACATCCATGTTACTTCATTTGTTTTTATCGATGTTCATTTGTTTTTGTTTTTTGGCCAAATTCAAGAAAAGCTAGTCCTTTTGGTCACGTGTACAATTTAAGTTGGTTGGGTTTTACGGCCAAGGGTACAGCGGTTAAATTTTATTTTCCACTGTACCATCAAAGGAACAGCCAAGGGTACACAGGAAAATTTTCCCTTACAAATATGAAAATTATAAATAATGTGACATACAAAGGGTTCCGTGCTATCGAAAAGATACGTTTTATTTCTTTTGTTAATATAATATTATTATGTTCTCGTTTAATGATTTAAAGATAGATTTGAAAACAATAGATAAAAATCAAAGAAATTATTTAACTTAATGGCCACAGAATTATTATTATTATTGTTGCCGTTTGGTGTAGTGGTTCGAAACGAACTACTATTCCGGAGGTAGCGGGTTCGATTCCCGCACAGTACAAACATTTGTGTGCATGAACATATTTATTTGTATTGGACTGGGTCTTTTCTATGTATAATAAGTATGTACATATTTACAAAAAAAAAGTATTCAAGTATGTTTATATCCATTGTCTAGTACCCATAGTACAAGCTTTGCTTAGTTTGGGACTAGAAGCGCAGTGTAAATGTCCAAGGATATTTATTTATTTATTATTATGTAACGCCGTTGGTTAAAATAAAATGCTTATAACTTAACTTACAAAAGCTTGTAATAATGTAATGGAGAAAGACATTGAATAAACAACATTGATATGTATTGTACAGTAGATGACAAGATAAAACTGTGGGACTTCATGTAGTTATAATAAGGGTATTTTTGCAAAAAGAAAAGTATAGCCCGATGAGCTGTCTAATAAGCTATTCTTTTTTAGGGTGCTGTAGGCTACAAGGAAGAAGAAAGTAAAGATTGGGTATTTGCGTGCGGAACATTCCTCATCAGTGAAAGGTATACGGTCACTGCCGCGCATTGCTCAAGAAGAAGACCCGATAGTAGGCCTGAAATTGTCCGTTTTGGCAACAAAAATATAGTTGATGACGTGAGTACTAAAACCCTTATGTAAAACAAGTTTCAATTATAATTATTAGACATTTATTATATCAGTCCGCAGGAAGACGCGCCCGCAGAATTGCCAAGCTTAAGTTGCAAACGACTATTCCCACCTCTCGTTCCCACCGCTGCAACTCTTGTGTAGCCAGGATCTTCAGCTTGACCGCTATAAAAACCAAACCAATGAAGGTCATGTTTGTCCCAGGGAAAGTTTAAACTGTCATGGGACCCTTAAGTGGCAGTAGGCAAGGCATATAACTCGTAGAACTGATGACCGTTGGGGCGAAAGAAAAAAAACCGACGATCTGGTGAAGGTCGCGGGAGAACCTGGATGTGGGCAGCGCATGGCTTTGTGGAAATCCTTGGGGGAGGCCTTAGTCTAGCAGTGGAACGTCATTTGGCTAAACCAAAGAACACACGATAATATCAGTAGGATATAATAAAGGATGGTGGGCATATTGGGCGTTAAACCAACAGAAACAAAAAGTGTACTAAATTAAAGCTTAATACTAGTACTTCATTTCATAGTATGACAACAATCCTGAAATACGCGGGGATACGGAGATAGAGGTCATTGAATATGCAAAGTTTCCATAGTATTTCACATCACAATAGGGTAATAAAAATAGTATTAGGTCAAATTAATTGCTTGTATCGATCATATTGATAGTATTGTATCATATCTTACTGTTTGGTAGTTATTTATATGAAAATATATTTCTGATACTAAGTCCTAACAGATAATAGTAGTTAAATTTCTGTTGGTCTTACGCCCAGATTCCATAGAAAAGTGCCCATCATCCTTAGTAGGAAATTCGAAGCTGATGTCTTCAATGGCGGAGAACTCTATTTCCACAGTGTTTTTTTAATTATATTAAATTTTCGCTTGCAGGTTAAGCGTTTGGATGTTAAAATTCGTAGCGTGATCGTCCATCCGCAATACAAAGCACCGATAAAGAATTTCGACATAGCTTTGATTCAACTGGAGTCTGAAGTACCTTTCTCGAGGTCTATCTATCCAGTTTGTCTATGGTCAAAGAATCTTGATTCGTTCAAGTTTGCTTTTAATCCTGCATGGGGAGTTGAAGGCAAAGAATGTAAGTATTACTATAAAAAACGTAGGTATGTAATGTGTTTAGGAGAAGCCTTTTTCCAACAATGGACGTCTCGAAATAAATAAATAAAAAATGATCTAAACTGTTTATGGCAAATTATTAATACATAATTTACTTTCACTGGCTTTGTGAATCGAGCCTATAAAATCATTCGGCATTGATCGAAAAGTAGGTAATATTTAAAAGTTTATTTACAGATAAAATCCGTAAAGAAATAGCAGTAATGAATGTACAAATTCTGGACCACGACTCTTGTGTGGAAGCAACGAAACCATGGATCACTCGTTTATTTAGAGAACTGAGTCTGCATCAGATCTGTGGTGATGAACAAAAATCAGCTGTCAAAAACTGCCAGGTACGAGTAAGTTTATTTTTATGATTAGTTGGCTTGTTGGGGTGACTTCGTTCGCGAGAAAAAAAAACAGTTTGGCCAGCATAACCCTCATCATCATCAGGTGAACTATTTTACTGTAGGAATACGACTATCTCCAATTTCTTCTTCTTATTAGTTACGCTCTTGGCAGAGCGGTCGTGGTCACGTTGAAGCGTTGTTCACATTGGTTGTAGAGGCGGATACAACTCTTCGCACGATCTCCCGCCATTGGCAGGCTGTCTGGTGCAGTCACGTACGCCAATTTACCAGAGTCAAATGGAGGATACTTATGACTTACACTCCACACGCTAATCACTGCAAACGACAAATAGTACCCGTCTGTAGTCAACATCTTTATTGCATTCCATGTTTTTTAACGCTTTTAAAAACTTCTCCGTAGTCCACTTCAAACTTTTGGGTTTGATTAGAACATGCATTGATTAAATCAATTAATATTTATAATCATATTGTTCGAAAAAGAATTTGGATTTTTAGGCAGGGCCCTATCGCTTGGATGTACCATTTCCAGGGGGAAGAGCTGACCACCCCTTCTGGGTACACCCATGGTTGTGATCTTACTTTTTTCATCCCACACGATGGAAAGTATGTAGGTAAATAAAAATAACGAAAGTTTCTATTATTTGTATTTCAGGGGTCAGGGGGATCTCCTCTGATAACCAAAGGAAGCCTCGACGACAGTGATGAAGACCAAATACCTTATGCCTATGGAATATCCTCCTTTGGGAGAGGCTGCGGAAACATGACCATCTACACCAGGATATCGAGCTTCATCGATTGGATCGAGGAGACTGTGTGGCCGAAGACAACTCCAGCAAACGACGCTATTCACTTTGTTGAATGATAAAGTTAGTGATTAAACCTGAGTATTTTAATCATTGTATTTTAGTAATGTGTTTACAAGCTGTCAAACTTAACCTGTGTAATAAATAAATAATTAAAAAATCATTATTTCGCGGAGTTTTTTTCAACTTCACGTCATGCATGTATATCTGGTACTGGTATACCTACATAAAAGTTTAGGTGTACCAAATACCTACATTTATATTGTAAAATAGCACAAATTAAAACAACATTCTATAAAAAAAAAATTGACCTCTTTTTTGTCGATAAAAATAGGTTTAGTTTTACCTATTTCCATATGTGCACTTTATCAAGACACACTGTATATACTGTGGCAGAACTGACTGACCGATGGGGCAGCAAGGTTCTGGAGTGGAGCCACGTACTGGAAAGCGCGTAGGACCCACAAGGTAGACTGTTGACCTCACAAAGGTAGCAGAAAGGCGCTGGATGCAGGTTGCTACCAACCGGTTTTATTGGAAATCATTGTGGGAGGCCTATGTTCAGCAGTGGACGTCCTATGGCTGAAATGAAGATGATGACGATGAACCTCTCCACACCTGGCTAGAACAGTGCCTGGGATAAAGCGGTTCACTTCGGATGCGTCGTAGGATGAGGAACAAACAATAAAACTAGCCTTAGTCGGATAGCGGAGGACAGGGCTTAGGTAGGCCGCGCCTGACACCGAAATGTTAGTTTTTTCCTTCCACTTATATTATCATCATCAACATAGAGATCTAGAGAGATGCTAACTAATGCGCTGAGTTCGAAACCCAGCGTCTCATGAGAAATTCACACACACAAAGTAATCAAAATAAAAACAATACGTCGCGAAGACTTTGTGTCGTGCACATATGGCATTGAGTGCGGCTATTCGTTCGCATACCAGGTTGCAAGTAATGTACGTACAGCACCACTACATACGCAGTGATTGCGATTGATTTATGGCAAACATGGGTGGTATGAAGTTCGCCAGGTCAGTTATGCTTCAACTACACCAACGCATGCAGATCGCCATCGCCAGCGCGATAATAGGGAAATGACCCGACCGACCGCGACCACATCTGTCATGACAGATCACGCGACCTGAGTTCATTTAGTAAAGTGTTGTGTTATCATGTTCTTAGTTGCGGCTCGGCGAAACTTCTGCGATGGGCAGAGCGGAGCTCAGAGTGATCTATACGAATTATGCTCGACGATACTCTTCGGTGTGAGAGGCGGCCTGCATTACAGTAATATTCCATTTGAGGGAGCGATTTGTCTGGTAGACGGATAGCGGCTCCGACTTGAGCCGTGGCACTCGCTCGGGACCCGCTTATTGCAATTGTACAGCGCTGATAGAAACTGGCAATTTTATAAATGCACTAGCTTTTGCCCGCGGCTTTACCCGAATTTAGGCCTGCTACAGAAAAACCTGGAAAAGTTATAATAGTTAATAATATTTTTCGAGACTCCCTGTCTCATATACCTCGTCTAAACAGACGGACTCACTTTCGCATTTATAATATTAGTATGGATTATAATAAAGGCACAAATGAGGATTTAATTGTCTCTGAATCGTTAAACGTGGTAAAATTGTACGAGTATAAAATAATATTTGTTTAATCTCATATCTCTAGAGATAAGTAGAGACACAGATCAAGGAAAAATGTCTGTGTTTTTAAGCGATTTTGTGAAAAATATTATATTAAACTCGTTGCAGTCGTTGTTCAACTTTTGACAAACTTGACTCTCACTGGTTGGGTTTTTATTGGCGGTCAAGCTGTAGATCCTAGCTATACAGAAGTTGCAGCGGTGGGAACGAGAGGTGGGAATAGTGCTGTTTAAAAAGGACATAGAGATGTCGATATCGATGTTATTGGACTTTGTTACAAAAATCGCCGGTTACTATTGACGGGGACTGTATGGGACCATGTTCGGGATTACGATGCTGTTTTGCTGCCGGTCTGAGGGAGTGATCCGTTTTCAAAACGGATGATTTGATGCTTTAAGATATTGAAGGCTAAGAACGGGAAAGAAATATGTTTTTATTTACAGAAAGTGTAAATAACATACTCAATACTCAACAGTTTATTGCTTCCATAATGTTTAGAAAAGGTGTTATTGGTAAGGTAAGATACGATTATGGACCCTGTCGGGCACTGCATTTTAGGAGAGAGGAAGATTTTTAGATTTATTGCATTAATTATTCTATGATTATTAATTATCAAATTTATTTTTATCTGTATTTATATGTATAACTAATTCAATAATATTTATTATTAACCGACAATATAATATTGAATATAATATTTATTATTAACATAATATCTGGTTTAGCAATGACTTGTTCCTCTAGTTTTGGCGAAAGACGGGGAAATACACTACATTAAAAAAAAATCTTAAACTCATTTGTTTTTGCAAATAGGCTTTTAAAAAGCACTTTTACAAGTCCCAGTATTATCTCTACCACTGCTTCGGGACAATAAATGGGCCAGTGCTGAGAAGAAGCAGCGCAAGAAACTCAGTCACTATTGTCAGCCTCCTTTTCAAGGACTTACAGTCTTTAAAATATACAAATTATAGTCTTAAGTATTGATGCGAGCTAGGCAGTCTGGAAAATTACATCAACTGGTATCTCCTATTTATTTTCTATGTGTTTTCTGAAATATAGGGTAGTACATGGGTAATGCTAGTTAGTATACATACATACACATGTTATTTAAAAGAGAGATTGAGAATTTTGTGAGTGAAAAAAACTATTAAAATCTATTTGAAAAGGTCTTTCATAATTTGAAAAGTGCATTATTTCGAGTGTAATAAATGTAAATGATGACTTCATTCAGACCGATAAACGGCGAATTTTGCGACTTAAGTTTTGATATCAAAGACGACTCTTGACAGACCATATTCAGTTTTACAGCTTCCAACATAACCAAACAGAAAGCGGGGTAATCAAAAACTCGTCGTCATATCTCTAGCGCAGCACCACACGGGCAGCCAGCTTATCGCGACTTGGTGCCACGCCAAAGCACAGGTGTAGCAGTAACTTAAAGAGATAAACATGCAAAAGTACCTACACTAGAAATCTACATAAAATGAGTAATATCATCTATATAATATATAACTCAAAGGTGACTGACTGACATAGTGATCTATCAACGCACAGCCCAAACCACTGGACGGATCGGGCTGAAAGGACAATGTTCGTTCTCCATACATTGTTCGCCGTTAGATCAACAGTGCCGAAATAATACTTTCTAGGTTCTAAATGACACAAATCTTTATGTAAGAACAATTATTCCTGGCGGACCAATTCTATAAACTTATTGATAGCAATATTGTTATCATAACCTCTTACTTACTAGTATTGTATTATATTATTTTATGCACATCGATTTGGGAGATGTTCTGTATTGTAGTTGTCGCAGCCAAATTGTATTATAATATTGGACGGGTTTTGGAAATAGCTCGGCGTTCCACTTTTATGATTTACTTACTTACATTTTGCACGTAAATAAATAACATGAATCCTATGTTTACTTTCCACTCTTGACATTTAACACGTGACTTACCAAACTAACTATCTCCATGGTTACCGTCTTAGTCTATGCATGACTAGGGATTGAACAACTTTTAATTGAATATTATTAACAATTCTCGATAATTATTATCGATTGAAAAATATTCGGTATTTGAATCGAAAGATATATTCAATTTTATCAATATCAAAATATTCAATTTTAATAATAAAATAAATATTATTTACTACCACCTATGAAATGTTCTAAAAATTGCCTGGAGCGCTCCCCCAATCCTGGGTTTTCCCTTTCCAAGCTGAGAGGATATCATTTTGGTTCTATCGATACATTATAAAGGTACTTAATATTTGAAATGTATTACCAATTATTGTTATAAGCATTTTGAGCGAATAAAACTTTCAATTCTATTAGAACTTTAGACATTTCTCTCACTTTAAGCGGCATTGGATTTTTCATCGAATTTTGAAACTGTAACAGATATATTAAAGATGATCCCATATTGTTGTCATTGTCTATATCAGTGTTATGATCACAATTCTTTTTATTTTATTCATGACCTTCGACCAGTTGGACACATTAGATAGCTTCTTGTAGTATCGTGCAATATATTTTTAACTTTTAATTAAAATCTAGTCATACTGTAGCAATTTGGACGATTTATTTTATTTACAAGATCGGTATCTTATTGTCTATGATGACCGCAGTCAACATCACTATTACATGGATTCCTAACAATGAAGTACGGCATTGCCTTGTGCCGATTTTACATAGATTTTATCGACACAAATTATGGAACTTCATAGGATATGGAGCAGGCCACGCCCTAAAATGTCCGGATGTCGTCATAGTATTATGGAATACATATAAAATACTTTTATTATTTCATTTTCTAATCCTCAAGTGTCCGTTACAATCTAATTAATATTTAAGTATTCAAAAAGTAAGAGATTAATTTTGATACTTTACTGCTGTGCCCAGGAATCTAAGGCGGTTTCTGACAATGTCCTTTGGTATGCAGGATGTTATGACGTAGGCATCCGCTAAGAAATGATTTTACGAAATGCGGATGTTGTCAACCCGCCTTGAGACTCATGTTTAAAGTTTTGCAGTATGCGCGACTGTACTACGAACGACAAACGGTGCGTGATGCCAAGTTCCTGGAGTTAACAATTCCTTCGTTCGTTTCAGCCAAATGACGTCCACTGCTGGACAAAGGCCTCCCCCAAGGTTTTCCACAATGAACGGTCCTGCGCTGCTCGCATCCAGGTTCTTCCCGCGACTTTTACCAGATAGTCGGTCCACCTAGTAGGAGGCCTGCCCACGCAACGTCTTCCAGCCCGTGGTCACAACTTTTCTGCCCCAACGGCCATCGTCTATAATATGAGCAATGTGCACCGCCCACTGCCACTTGATTTGAGCAATTCCGCGAGCTATGTCGGTCACAGTTAAGGATTGCTTGAAGCCAATCGCGGATCTTGTTAGGTATGAAGAAGCGCTAATATTTGTCAGCGTGCGCGAGCGCATTAATCAGGGAATGATATTTATTTCAAGCGTTCGTTACGCGGCTAATTGCCGAGCCGCTGTCGCTAGCTTCCTCCCATAAATTATGATGGGACCTAAGTGACGGGCGAAGCAGAGTTTTAAACATAAAAATATCTATAAGCAAGTTTTAGTTACCTCAACGCTTAGTTCATTTCTACTAAAACTTGTATGATTGGCAAAAAGGTAAGAATAGTACAGTGTAGATAGTGCTCGGTTTGCTCAGCTTGTTTTATGTCCTTCTGACTAGCTATCTTATCGAAGTCTGTCGCCATCAACAATGTTAACAGCATTGTTGTGTTTAGATAGTTAGAGGCAAGATAGTTCGTCTGTGATTGAGAATTCTGGGTGAAGTTTGTTTCCACTTTCAGTTAGGTCATATAAAGGCCAAAGCTTTCCCGTTGTGATTAAAATTAGCCTCTACTGTTTATTTTATTAAGGCTAAGGGCTTCTCCATTGTGGTAAAAATACATCGACATTATCAGTATCAGTCATCATCATCATAATTTCA
Source organism: Ostrinia furnacalis (assembly GCF_004193835.3). Classification (NCBI taxonomy): domain Eukaryota; kingdom Metazoa; phylum Arthropoda; class Insecta; order Lepidoptera; family Crambidae; genus Ostrinia; species Ostrinia furnacalis. The sequence continues at coordinate 64,413 of NW_021130405.1, read as the reverse complement.
GCCACAGGACGTCCACTGCTGAACATAGGCCTTCCCCAATGACTTCCACATCGCACGGTTGGTAGCGGCCTGTATCCAGCGCTTTCCTGCTACCTTTATCAGGTCGTCGGTCTACCATGGGGATGGACCTTGCTGCCCCATCGGTCGTCAGTTCTGCGTACTAGACTCTATTAAGACAAATAAATACTCTTTTACCCGTGTTCATCTGTACTAACATCCTAGAGACGATCCGCTGCCTCCTCCCTCTTGGGCCACCTTGTTGGCTCTGCTCTCGTGTTCCAGACACCATTAGTTTTGTTTCTTGCCGACTACTCGGGATAACCGGGACTTTCTCAAGAATAAATTACTTAATGAACCAGAGGAATATTGCGCCGCGGCCGGTTATTTGATAAGCTGGAGCTTCTTGCTGAACACGATGTTGGTCGGATTAGGATTACTTGTATAGATGGCAAACTTAATATTTAATTGATTAATTTAATACCTGTTAAGTGTTTACTGTAAAGATAATAATGGACACTAGAAAGTGACAACAAAAATGATAAATCAAAAATTTTGCCGCACAAGCCAAAACAATCAATAGTAAAACTGGTATACTAATTTTTAAAAATATAATAATTATGGTATTACTTAATAAGGTAAATTAAGACTTGATTGAAATAATCATCCAAATAATTAGTAGATTTTCCGATAAGATATCTTGAGATCTTATGGGTAATAAGACCAGTAGGCCTAAGATGCGCGCCTTGATAATTTTTATCGACGTCAAAATGTATGGGCAAAATCGATAAAACGGCGTGATAACCGCTTATCGCGGCGCACATCTTAGGCCTACAGGATTACAACGATGGAATAAAAATGGATCCAAAATACCATGATGGAAAGTAGATTTTCACACACAGTATTCGGTTAAAAATCCCGTATATCCACGAGGTGTCCATACATTAGGTATTACGGTTTTATGTCCAGTGCGGGGTCTAAAGTGGGCAGTTTACTGCGGTCAGATCAGGACTCGGGGTATTTCTCTAGAGACCAAGTGCATCCCGGTTCCCGGCCTATGGCCTTGAATCAAGGACGACCAACAGTTTGTTGGAATGTTGACCGCAAATGTTTTGAACATGGTGGCAGCCCTTTTTAGTAATCTTAGGGTATAACAGGAATTAATTCACAGTATAGCCTGGTAAGGTCCATGAAATCTTGTAATTTAAATGCACCCACTTTTTATTGAATTTTTACTTTATTAAACATTTTAATTAATAGATGCTCGGAGAAGCATCAGTTCCACATACAATTGATTGAAACTACAATAGCTCAATGATGATGGTGTTCGAACCCCACCACCGCTGGATTATCGTGATCGCGGTGAACCTTACCACGAGGGGTTACGGGACTATTCCATCCTTTCGTTCTGTCATTTACATCTTAACCGCCAATAAAAACCCAACCAGGGCAGGGTTAACAGTACTGTTCTTTAAAAAATCTTTGCATCAAAATACAAAATGGCTGGCGTAGACGCACTGAAGCGTTTACCGCGTATACCGCTCGGGTATGCGCCCCAGCATAGCGGTTTCGCAACCCACACGGAATGGTTCCTGGAATTCGTATCCATTCGAACAGTTGCTTTGACACCTTTGTGAAACTGTGAGTCTGTTTAAACTGCGAAATTGAAGGCACTTAAATTTTCTGGGAAAATAAGACGTAGAAGAACTTGTTTGAAATGAACTCCGTATCAAGTTGTAGGATAATCTTCCTGCTAGCTTGAGAAATTAGGTTTTGCATATTATTCATCTAATTTAAAATGTAAATTACCACAATTGATTAATTTGCGTTATTCCATAGCCATCATTTACATTTGGACCCGGAACTGCAACTGAAAAAATAGACTGTCTCATCAAGCTAACTGGTGTAATATAATGAAGAATAAATTGTTGGTATGAAAGTTACCGTTAATCAATAAAGGATGTGGCTCTAAAAAGATTAGCATAAGCAAGTCTTTTACATGAATCAAACTTATTAAGACTTTTGTTTCTCATCATCATCCCTTCAGCCATAGGACGTCCACTGTTGAACATAGGCCTCCCCCAATGCTTTCCATGTTGATCTGTTATAGTCAAACCTCGAAGCTCAGGCGCTCCTAGGTTTGACTAGTCAATCCTCAGGTCTGACTAGAAGTCTTAGTCAAAGCCCAAACATTTCGGCCTTTGACTAAAGAATGTTAGTCAAGCCTAGGAGAGACTAATTTGGTCAGTCAAACGTCGAAACTGAATTTAATGAAATCGGGGTTTGACTAGTCAAACCTCAATTAAGACCTTAAACTAAACTACACTTCATTTTGATATTGACCTTATTACATAGACTTTACCGACCGGTTCTCTCTTTAGGTGAAGGTACGAGTACGAATAACTAAACTTGTTTACTGCGGTAGTTTATCAGTGTTTCTAAACCGATCTTGAAATTATTATTTTTCGGGTTCTGTACCTTAAAGGATTAAGGGTTAAAACGGAACCCTATTACTATGACTTCGCTGTTTGTCTGTCACCAGGCTGTATCTCATGCCTTTCCCAAAATATTTAGTTTTATAGTCACTTTAAAAATCATCCCCATTTGCCATATAACAATAAAAGAGTCGTACGGAACCCTTCGTACGTGAATCCGATTCGAACTTGGTCGGTTTTCTATAATTGCTGCCGGCCCACTATGGAGCGAAATTGAGATTTATGGACATAGCGATTTTTTTCACAATTTCTATTTGAAAAAAATACCTATCGNGAAGAGTTTAGTAAAAAAAAGTTATTTCCAAACTATACTCGATTAGTTTCACACCCTTGGGTTCTGGCCATGTATAGAATGGAAAGACGCTACGTTAACAGCCTATTTGAATTGAACGTCTAGGAAAAATACTCTTTTACGAAACTTTTTTAACGCCTTTGTTCATGAGAAGAATCATTATTAGTTAGGATTTTATTGTGTAAGAATTTTCGCAGCAATACCAACAAAAAATCAAATCTTTCCTTTTTCCTAATTAAAGTATTATAAACTCACCACGTTTTGTTTATCAAAATTAGTGAAATACGTGTTTTTACTCTGTATTGAGTCTCTTTTGTCTCTACTCTGTAAAGTAGTTTGTGTGCGATCGTGTTAGTTCGTTGCGCCACCGCTATCTCGGCTAGCAAATCGTAATTTTTCGTCGGCGCTGCACCCCCTTAAAATAAGCGATTTGAGATTCTATATCTTTTACTAAACTAAAGTTCAGAAATAACTTGAGGGCTTTTAACGGATGAAATTTTTATATTGCGTCTTATTTTGTTACTATGTTAAAAAATGTGGAAAAAATCGTCCATGACGGCTTGGACAATCTCAATCAGTCGCGCGGTGGCGCTTACGGAGGACGGACGCGTGTCAGTTTTTTGGCCGTGACAGTTCGCGATTTGTCAATATTTTTGACAATGATGACTTTGATGAGTCACAG